>NC_081152.1:2585919-3197622 GCF_958295425.1 Solea solea
TTCTGACAACAGATTTGTTCCAGAGGTGATGAAGGTCAGATGGACATGAAGAGCAGCCAGAAACTCCTGAACACTCAGATGGACAAAGCAGAAGACATTGTCCTGGTACAGGCCTCTCTCTTCTTTAAAGATCTGAGTGAAGACTCCTGAGTAAACTGAAGCAGCTGTGATATCGATGCCACACTCTGTCAGGTCTGATTCATAGAAGATCAGGTTTCCTTTCTGCAGCTGCTCAAAAGCCAGTTTCCCCAGAGACTCAACCATCATCCTGTTTTCTGGACTCCAGTGTGGATCTGTCTCAGCTCCTCCATCATATTTGACCTTCTTCACTTTGGACTGAACCACCAGGAAGTGGATGTACATCTCAGTCAGGGTCTTGGGCAGTTCTTCTCCATCTCTGGGTTTCAACATGTTCTCCAGAACAGTTGCAGTGATCCAGCAGAAGACTGGGATGTGGCACATGATGTGGAGGCTTCGTGATGTCTGGATGTGGGAGATGATCCTCCTGGCCTGCTCTTCATCTCTGAACCTCTTCCTGAAGTAGTCCTCCTTCTGTGGGTCCGTGAACCCTCTGACCTCTGTCACCATGTCAACACAGTCAGGAGGGATCTGATTGGCTGCTGCAGGTCGTGTGGTTATCCAGAGGCGAGCAGAGGGAAGCATTTTCCCTCTGATGAGGTTTGTCAGCAGCACGTTCACTGAGGTGGACGCTGTGACATCACTCAAGATCTCAGTGTTGTGGAAGTCCAGAGGAAGTCGACACTCGTCCAGACCATCAAAGATGAAGACCACCCTAAAGTCTTCAAACCTGCAGATTCCTGCTTCTTTGGTTTCAGTGAAGAAGTGATGGATGAGTTCCACCAAACTGTACTTCTTCTCTTTCAGTACATTCAGCTCTCTGAAGGTGAAGGGAAACATGAACTGTATGTCCTGGTTGGTTTTGTCTTCAGCCCAGTCCAGAGTGAACTTCTGTGTTAAGACTGTTTTCCCAATGCCAGAAACTCCCTTTGTCATCACTCTTCTGATTGGTCCGTCTCTTCCAGCTGAGGCTTTGAAGATGTCTTCTTGTCTGATGGTTGTTTCTGGTCTGTCTGGTTTCCAGGAAGCTTTTTCAATCTGTCTGACCTCATGTTCTTCATTGACCTCTCCAGTCCCTCCCTCTGTGATGTAAAGCTCTGTGAATATCTCATTAAGAAGGGTGGGGTTTCCTGCTTTAGCCACACCCTCAAACAAACACTGGAACTTCTTCTTTAGGTTTGATTTGAGTTCACGTCGACAAGCTGGAGCTCTGGTTTCTGAAAGAACACAAGAAAAAAAATCAGGGAGTGGATCATTGAGAAAATAAGATGTTCTTCCTTTCACATTAAACATCCTCTTACTGCTCTGCAGACAGTCAGCTAGCTTCTCCTGCTTCATCCTCCTCAATAAGTTATCTGTGATCTTCAGAAAGGCCTCTCTGCTGCTCCTCTGCTCCTCATTTTCACCATCCAACACCTCCTCATCCTCCCTCTGACTCTCTGAGACTTCTGTGTGATCTATATCCAGAACCTTCTGGATCTTCTTCAGCTCGTTCTTCACAAAGCAGATGATGTTCTCCTCCAGCAGCTGGAACAGAACAACATGTGGGTTAGTTTAAGTTTAACCTGAGATGATCAGTGCCAGAGGGAAATCTTGCAGGTCCACAGAGCAGCGTCCAGACTGTCAGGACCTGGAGACTCTTCTTCCTCCCTCTTCCTCCCTCCACATTTTCCACAACACAATCAGTGACAGTAATGAATCGTTACACTGAGTAACTCAGCAAGCTTTTTGTGCTTATTCTGTTTGTAATGTGGGTGTAACGGGATCACTGACAAATTTATAGATTGTATGAAACGATCTATGAATTCAGCTCACATGGATAAGTCATGTCTAAAAACATTCATGCTATATAAGAATAAAAGCACCCACAGGATCAACAATCAATGTACGGCCAGTTTTAGTTTTTTAAGCATCAATATTCATATGAGAGCAGCTGCTGTGACACTTAGTTCCTTCAGGTTTATCACTAATTCCAAAAAACAAACAACCAAACAACCACCTCCGCTCAGTTTTTACGTTTGATGGGATGTATAAAGAAATGGTGTGCAGGACTCGGCATACACACAGTTTTATAAATGTGAGAATTCCTTTGTGTAAGCACTTTTCAAATTTTGGGAGTACGCCATCTTCATCTCATGATTCTAACCCAGGTTTGTACATTTACACACCTTAATTATGGAGTCCAGGTCTGCTCGATGCTGCTGGACAGACTGACCACGGAGAACCTCTGTCCTCTGCTGGTCAACTTTGAGGAGAAAGTCTTGTGTTTTGTGTTGATTCCTAATTCTATAAATATTAAATATAATTAGAAACTTATGTTTATTAAAATCAACAAACTTGTATTTTTTTTTACTTACCTCTGAGTCTCTCGGAAGTCAATAAGACGATGTATAGACTGGTCACTCTTCATGGACACACAGCTGGGTCCAGAGTCTGGTCCCTGTTGATGGATCCTCCTATAATTACAGGACATGACGTGTAAATACAACATCTGTTCTGATAGATTGATCTCATTAATGATCTCCAGTATCAGGAGACAAAAGGAAAACAGGTTTGAGGTTTAAGACTTCCACTGAAATATGTAGAACATCTTCAGTCAGGTCAGTTTACCCAAACCCTAACCTTTTTTCATGGGTCCAGATCTGAGCTTAAAGAGATGGGTCTGTTTGGGACTTGTGTCCAGAATGTCTTGGGTCTGCATGGTTCTGGGTCTGAATTCTCAAATATAAAGCATTTCTGGTGGTACATGGTGGATCATATGAGTTGTTGACCTGTAAAGACCACTACCCTCCATCATCTGACCTCTGTTCTTGTTTGACGTCCACAGGTTGACCCATGGAGCAGTCACTCGACATGGAGACACAGCTGGGTCCAGGTCCAGCAGAGTCTGGTCTCTGTTGATGGATCCTCCTACAAACACAGGACATGATATGTAAATAAAACACTGAGCTGTGACATGGAGACGAGTCACATGATCCATGAGATCCTCATCTCACCTCTGACCCTCATGTTCCTCACACAGAGTGGTTTTAGAGGGCGGAGCTTCCTCTTCACTGTCCTTGATCTGATTCATAGTGGAGCGCCACCTGCTGGGAGAATGAAACTCACACATTACCGGTTCTGCTACTATGGGTGGACCACATTGACCTAATGTGGGTCGGTCTGCAAAAAGACTTTATTTTACCACAGAATTGACTGACATGAAACCTCGTTGGCTGACTGACCAATCGGCACAGCCCGTTGGTTTATGTTAATAATGGACTGTCACCCAGTTATTGGGTGGGCTCTGGGCTGGCGATACTTGAGTCACCAAAGCTAATCGGTAAACCAGGTTTCATAGACCATCTACCACCAAAAATCTACGTTGGTGTCAAAATTAAAGTCATTAGAAGAGGAGGCTTCCACATGTACTAATCTAACAGACTTATGTGGTCCAGCAGCAGGGGCTGCAGAAGCTGTTGAGGAGCAACATGAACCAGAAGTAGAGTGAGAGCGACAGACCATTCCTGACCCACGGAATTGACGATTAAGAAATGTCTCGCAAACAAAAGGTTCACAACGGCGACTCGGTTCTCATCATTCTTTTAAAAGAGCCGTTGAAAAGATTCGACTCGTTCATGAACGTCACAGCTCTACAAACGACTCACTCAAGACGCTGTTAGCATCACACTTTATGGACCTTCACTGCAGGTGAGTCCACTGGTTTAAACAGAAGAGCACGCCCTCTGGTGGTCAGGTAAGAAGCTGTCCCACTTACCTCTGTGTTCAGGCTTCATGTCAATATGATTATTGATAAGTATCATTATTGATCAAATCCAAATACGTGTCTCTAGTTGTTAGTGGAAAGTTTGTTGTTTGTGTTGGATTAAAGTCACATGATGTACAACTGTCGCAGTCACATGTACATTTGTTGACAAACCAATGATAGTGATGAACTGTGAATCAGGACTTCTAATGTCCAAACACCCATGTCCTCAGACCAGGTACAGTCCACTATGTTAGAGCATTGTAGACATTGTGTCGCTTTAAATTTCTTATCACAAACTCAAAGAACAGATTTGTTCTTTTTTCTGACTCCAGTTTGTGAAATCTTTGACCAGAGAAAGAAACGTGATCATCTGATTTCTAACGTGGTTTAATATTGAAACAGTGCAGACGTGACAGAGACTTATGACGTGTAATAAACTCAGTCACAGTTGATTCGTTGATGGAAGCGGTCAGACCAGTTCAGACTCTTCATGCAGGAATGTTGAAAACAGAAAGTCAGATTAAAAAGATTCAGCAGTGATTTCACTGAAGAGACACAAAACTATGATCCATGAAAATCACTTATAGAAATGACCTGAATAACATGTATCTACAGTATATGAGCAGCAGCCAATCACAGTCCAGAAAATACTGCACACATTTCTACATGGAGTCATAGTGATGAAAGAGACTGTGATGATCAGACAGTGTCACGTTTGTCAGGTAAGATTCTCACCTGCTGATCTGAGCTCAGGTCCACTCACACACACGCACTGTCCACCTTCATGTGGACACCAGACGCTGTTGATTGTCCCTCATCTGTCCTGATGTCTTTCTGTGTCTGATCTGAGGACACAGAGTCACGTCCTCATACCTTCCAACTGATGTCAGAACCAGTCCAACGAGCCTCTGCGACGTCTGTTCTCTCTCCTGATTGGCTAATTGTCATGCAGCTGGAATGTCATGTGAAGCAGGCACCTGGTCACGGGTCACGGATGATGTAGGTGTGCCATCTGTCCACTAGGAGGAGCTTAGTCAAGCAGCAGCAGCTGCTGTCAGTTCCATGTAATGACCAGCATGATCAGCAGGTCAGAGTGATGCAGATGAACAGACTCTCTTTTTCGTTTCTTCACTTCTTCAGAAAGTATCCGCTTCGGTTTCGTTTGGCTCTCTCATGGCGTTCTCTTTGTTTACATGCTGTGGACCGTAAAGTGGAATGTATGTGCATGCTGAAGTTGTGGAAACGATAGTGGTATCTTTGATTTGAAATAATGCCCTGTATTACTGTAAGAAATATTCAATGACCTCAACTTCAAGTCATTCCTTTTCTGTTCACATACGATAATAAGAAAAGTTATTATAATTCAAATTTGCAGTAAGTCACCACAGGGTAAATTCATTCGCTGTAAAAGCTCTGTTAATGTTATGAACGTGGTTTGGTTTTGGTTTGTTTACAAAAAGAACCTGGAATTTTTTTCTGAGAAAGTTTTCACCGAACGCACAAATGTTCTCTAAATTCATGAGATTCATGAAGCTTCGCAGTAAAAACATCACGTCGACCTTAACTTCTTCATTATCAGTGCATTTTTTGAGATGAGATGAGTTTAGTTTAGTTCCATTACCTTCTGATGGTAAGAAATAATCGTCATGAAGCCGTTGAACGTCTGTGAAGTTATTCTGTTGCTTTGAACAGGAAACAGTCCAAAGTTTTCTCAAGTGTTATCTGAAGGAAATATGATGTGTCTGATCAAATAACTGTTGTGATCTGAACTTTGGACTCAACATGATCAACTGGAGTCAAATATTAAAAGAATCCAGTGACGTGTGGTGAGGTTCATGGCACTGACTCTTACAGAGTCAGATTTACAAATAGAAATGAACCCAAAAGAGCACTATAAACATCATTTGATTGATAACAGATAACGAGTTATGTTATGCATCTCATATCAGCGTCTTTACACAAACGTAATGCATTTTGTATTAAAGGGCCAACTTAATTTCAATTAAGCCCATTTTAAACTAAAATAATACAAGTTTATCTTACCTTCACTTGAACATGAAATCCATGCGCCGATCCCTCTGGACTGTTTGAAAAGAACGGGTAACGTTCTTTCCTGTCGTCTAAAGCAAACCTTTCAGCTCCGGTGTTGGTCTTCCTTTGGTTATTACCTCTTGCTTTGATTGACAATCCAGATTTGCGAATCTTTTCAGCTTAGAAATGTAATCGTCCATTGTGATTTAGTGGATAATTATGAATAAAAAATAACTGCGTTCAAGAACAAAGAAGATAGCATAAGAATCTACAGGCCCACAGCGCCCTCTGCCTTGAGTCAGGCGTACTGTTTGCCTCACAGAGTGACTTTTTAATGCTGTTTTATAACTAATCTGCGAGAGAAATATATCTCATACATAATCCAGATTTTGCGACTTGCTCGGCTGAACATGAACATGCGAAAGGCATGATGGGACTATGCTACAGACGTGTGCAAGCGGATTTCATGAATACCAATTTTACGTTAGCTTCGGTCTTAAAACAATGGATTCGTAAATCAATGTCAAAACTGAAAAGTATAATGATGTCATTACAGGTAAAAAATATCAATATAATGGTTCATTTAATTGACCGTGGCTATTAGTTTATATGTGTTGTTACAGGAATGACGTTGTTTTCTTGGACGCTTTTTACTTGATTTTCCATTCACTGATATACTGTATGCTAATCATCAAAAATTTTGTAAAATACAAAATGTTGTGTTTTTTACCGCTACGTTAGCCATCAGGGTTTTTAGCGCGTGGTGTTTTTTTTCTGTGACTGACCGTTGAGGTTGGTTATGACTACCGCTTCCTCTAAGGGGACAAGCGGTAGTGGTGCCGTGGTGATGAGGAAAAGAGTTACAACGAATGCCTCGTTAACGGGGTGGGGAGCGGTTTTCGAGGGGAGGTCAGTGAATGGGACCTGGCCCCCGACGCTTCTCCAGGCACATATAAACTACCTGGAGCTGTTGGATGGCGGAGCTGATGCAGCTCGTCCACAGCCGGCCATGGCCGTTGCCGTTACGCACGGGCAGATTTTTCATCCACACCCCAAACAACTGGCTCTCTGGGCTTGGCACGTGAGAGGGTGAATTTACATGGGGCTGGTCTCCCATCTAGGGTGATTGAGACTATTCAATGCGCAAGGGCGCCTTCCACGCAATCATTATATGATGTTAAATGGTTGTTTTATTTTTTTTATTTACTGTAACCAGGGAAAAGTGTCATAGATCAGTGTTTCTCAAATGTTCAATATGAGAAGCCACTTTTGTAATAGCAAAAATTAAAAAAAACAATTTATCACAATATCAGGTGTGAGAAAACGTGTAGCGACTCATTTACATGTAAACAAATAATTTTATCAAAAAAAATAAGATTTTTTTTATTTTTTGTTACAAATGTTACAGGAAATAAAGTCATGAAACAGAAATGATGAATTATTTCTTCAACAATATGAATAAAAGTGTCTGTAATGCGGGGAAAAGGCCACTCGAGATTCACTTATACTTGATCGAAACAGCTGCCATGAGAGGTCGGCAAACACCTCAAAGTGTTGCCTCTATATTTCATGTCATAATGAACAGCGCCGTCTGGTGGGTTTTGTGAGTGTTCTGCTCAGATGCAGCAGGCGTGAACCTCTGTGTTTCAGGCTGGTTCTCAGCAGCAGGGGGCGCTCACAGCACAGTCAGTACCTCATGATAATGAGCAGCACAGGTAGGCAGGTCAGTTAATGACAGAGAATCATTCTTTATGATGTGAACGTCATGTTTATTTCACAGATACATGTTTGTTTGTGTCTTTCTTCATTGATGGTCATCAGGACGTGAAGAGAATTCAAAAGTGTTTCAACAATGAATTACTGAGCCCAGCTTTAACATCAGATTATAAACAGTGAGACCTCATCCACCACACCACTGAAGCTGCTGTCTCTTCATGTCCTACAGAGAACACAGAGACACTGAGGAACCATGACAGATATAGAACCCAGGATAAACCAGTTCAGTGAATGTGGTCCTGAAGGTGTGGAGGTGGATCAGTGAGTCAGAGGAGACGCTGTAGAAGGACAGAGTCCCAGCAGGACAGTCCACATACACTGATACTCTGTGAGAGACAGAGGATGACCTGATGGGTGTTACTGTTCTACAGTGATGGACAGAGTAACCGTGATCATCAGAGCAGATCAGACTCCAGGACTGATCATTATTTCCAAACAAACAGTCAAAACCATTTACTTTCCTCTTGATTCCTCTGTAACTCAGTGATATAAAAACATCTCCTCTCCACTCGACCTCCCAGTAACAGCGACCAGTCAGACCAGTTCTACACAGAAGCTGAGGATGGAACTCAAATCTGTCTGGATGATCAGGATACGACTGATCTTCTGTCACACAGGTCACTTTCCTGTTGTTGTCAGACAGTTGGAGTTTTCTGTTCATTGTGTTTGTATCTGGTTCCAGTTCACATGAATCTGATGAAGACAACAAGACACAGTGAGGACTCTTCAGTCCATCACACAGCAGCTTCACTCCTGAATCCTGCAGGTCATTGTTACTCAGATCCAGGTGTCTCAGAGTAGATGACTGAGAGCTGAGGACTGAGGACAGAGCTTCACAGCTCCTCTCTGAGAGGTTACAGTCACTCAGTCTGAGGTAGAAAACAGTGATGAACAAAAGGTTAAACATGTTTCTCTTGTGGTCTTTAGAATATGTCTTATTAATATTTATATATTGATCCACGTACAGAGCTTTGTTGGAGGCTTTGACCACTGGCACCAGCTTCAGAAGAGCCTCCTCTGAAGCAGAGTATTTCTTCAGGTCAAACTTGCCCAGATCTTTTCCTGATGACAATAAGATAAAGACCAGAGCTGACCACTGAGCAGGAGACAGTGTCTTTGTGGACAGGTGTCCTGATGTGAGGGACTCGTGGATCTCCTCCACAAGAGAACAATGGTTCAGTTCATTCAGACAGTGGAACAGGTTGATGCTTCTCTCTGCTGACAGATTCTCACTGATCATCTTCTTGATGTACTCAACTGTTTTCTGATTGGTCTGTGAACCACTTCCTGTTTGTGTCAGTAGACCTCTTAAGAGCTTCTGGTTGGTCTTCAGTGAAAGACCAAGGAGGAAGCGGAGGAACAAGTCCAAGTGTCCATTTGGACTCAGTAAGGCCTTGTCCACAGCACTCTGGTGCAGATGATGTTTGTGTCTAAACAGTCTGGACGTCTGGCCCATTGTTGGGTCTTCTGACAACAGATTAGTTCCAGAGGTGTTGAAGGTCAGATGGACATGAAGAGCAGCCAGAAACTCCTGAACACTCAGATGAACAAAGCAGAAGACCTTGTCCTGGTACAGGCCTCTCTCCTCTTTAAAGATCTGAGTGAAGACTCCTGAGTAAACTGAAGCAGCTGTGATATCGATGCCACACTCTGTCAGGTCTGATTCATAGAAGATCAGGTTTCCTTTCTGCAGCTGCTCAAAAGCCAGTTTCCCCAGAGACTCAACCATCATCCTGTTCTCTGGACTCCAGTGTGGATCTGTCTCAGCTCCTCCGTCATATTTGACCTTCTTCACTTTGGACTGAACCACCAGGAAGTGGATGTACATCTCAGTCAGGGTCTTGGGCAGTTCTCCATCTCTGGGTTTCAACATGTTCTCCAGAACAGTTGCTGTGATCCAGCAGAAGACTGGGATGTGGCACATGATGCGGAGGCTTCGTGATGTCTGGATGTGGGAGATGATCCTCCTGGCCTGCTCTTCATCTCTGAACCTCTTCCTGAAGTAGTCCTCCTTCTGTGGGTCCGTGAACCCTCTGACCTCTGTCACCATGTCAACACAGTCAGGAGGGATCTGATTGGCTGCTGCAGGTCGTGTGGTTATCCAGAGGCGAGCAGAGGGAAGCAGATTCCCTTTGATGAGGTTTGTCAGCAGCACGTCCACTGAGGTGGACGCTGTGACATCAGTCAGGTTCTCAGTGTTGTGGAAGTCAAGAGGAAGTCGACACTCGTCCAGACCATCAAAGATGAAGACCACCCTAAAGTCTTCAAACCTGCAGATTCCTGCTTCTTTGGTTTCAGTGAAGAAGTGATGGATGAGTTCCACCAAACTGTACTTCTTCTCTTTCAGCACATTCAGCTCTCTGAAGGTGAAGGGAAACATGAACTGTATGTCCTGGTTGGTTTTGTCTTCAGCCCAGTCCAGAGTGAACTTCTGTGTTAAGACTGTTTTCCCAATGCCAGCCACTCCCTTTGTCATCACTCTTCTGATTGGTCTGTTTCTTCCAGCTGAGGCTTTGAAGATGTCTTCTTGTCTGATGGTTGTTTCTGGTCTGTCTGGTTTCCAGGAAGCTTTTTCAATCTGTCTGACCTCATGTTCTTCGTTGACCTCTCCAGTCCCTCCCTCTGTGATGTAAAGCTCTGTGAATATCTCATTAAGAAGGGTGGGGTTTCCTGCTTTAGCCACACCCTCAAACAAACACTGGAACTTCTTCTTTAGGTTTGATTTGAGTTCACATCGACAAGCTGGAGCTCTGGTTTCTGAAGCAACACAAGAAAATAAAGATGTTCTTCCTTTCACATTAAAAGTCATCTTACTGCTCTGCAGACAGTCAGCTAGCTTCTCCTGCTTCATCCTCCTCAAGAAGTTATCTGTGATCTTCAGAAAGGCCTCTCTGCTGCTCCTCTGCTCCTCATTTTCACCATCCAACACCTCCTCATCCTCCCTCTGACTCTCTGAGACTTCTGTGTGATCTGCATCCAGAACCTTCTGGATCTTCTTCAGCTCGTTCTTCACAAAGCAGATGATGTTCTCCTCCAGCAGCTGGAACAGAACAACATGTGAAGTTTAACCTGAGATGATCAGTGCCAGAGGGAAATCTTGCAGGTCCACAGATTAGCGTCCAGACTGTCAGGACCTGGGGCCTCATGTAAAAACAGTACAAAAAGTTGGTGTACGCTGGCTTTAACGCACACGACTGCATGTATAAAAATGTACGTGGTGTGGAACTTTGTGGATCGCAGCGCACTCTTGAGCTGCCGTGAGAAAAGGGAGAGCTCTGCCAACAATTGTCAGGCTCTGTCAGGTGGAGACACCTCAATATTAAGCTCTGAAACTTATCACAGTGCTATAATGAAATATTAATAGTGTGTCTACAGTGACAAACATGATTTATTCTGTGACAAACAATACTAATACACATTGATCATATGTGGATAACATCAGAGAGGACATTGAAGAAGAAACTGTGTGTGTGTGTGTGTGTGTTTGTGTGTGTGTGTGTGAGCAACTCACTTTTGTCTTTGTCTTTGAGTAAATGACTGAAATTAATTTTCCACAGATTAATCTTTTTTCTTTATGTAACACAGCGATGTAAATAAACACACAGCTACTGAAGTGAACACATGAACACACGTCAGTCTCAGTGTTTTAAACGCTCCAAAATAAAGTTACGGAATAATTTGTTGTAGGAAAATGGGACTTGAACGTTGAGTAGAACATTTCCTTATCCCATTTTAATCCATACGATAATGAAATAACTGCAAAAAAGGTATTCTCCCACTGCTGCGTCTTTCATCAGAGGAGACGATGAGATGATGCAGGTGCTCGCAGGTCAGCTGCTGGAGACACTGGCAAAGTGGCGTCTTCTTCCTCCCCTTTCCTCCCTCCCCATTTTCCACAACACAATCAGTGACAGTAATGAATCGTTACACTGACTAACACTTATTCTGTGTCTAATGTGGGTGTAACGGGATCCCTGACAAATTTATAGATTATATGAAATGATCTGTGAATTCAGCTCACATGGATAAGTCATGTCTAAAAACATAAATGCTATATGAGAATAAAAGCACCCACAGGATCAACAATCACTGTACAGCTAGTTTTTGTTTTTAAAGCATCAATATTCATATGAGAGCAGCTGCTGTGACACTTAGTTCCTTCAGGTTTATCACTAATTCCAAAAAACAAACAACCAAAGTAATTTTTTTTTCAGATTTATACATAAATGCATTGATCATGCACTTTTCCTTCTTTTTCTTTTCTTTTCCTCATTTGTATATATATTTGTGGGTGGAATAGGGGCGGGGTGTGTTACTTGTTCACCTCGGCTTAGTTTTACGTTTGATGGGATGTATAAAGAGCAGGTGTGCAGGACTCGGCATACGCACGGTTTTATAAATGTGAGAATTCCTTTGTATACGCACTTTTCAAATTTTGGGAGTCCGCCATCTTCATCTCAGGACTCTAACCCAGGTTTGTACATTTACACACCTTAATTATGGAGTCCAGGTCTGCTCGATGCTGCTGGACAGACTGACCACGGAGAACCTTTGTCCTCTGCTGGTCAACTTTGAGGAGAAAGTCTTGTATTTTGTGTTGATTTCTAATTCTATAAATATTAAAAATAAATATAATTAGACACTTATGTTTATTAAAATCAACAAACTTGTATTTTTTTTACTTACCTCTGAGTCTCTCTGAAGTCAATAAGACGAAGTATAGACTGGTCACTCTTCATGGACACACAGCTGGGTCCAGGTCCGGCAGAGTCTGGTCCCTGTTGATGGATCCTCCTATAAATACACGACATGACATGTAAATACAACATCTGTTCTGATAGATTGATCTCATTAATGATCGACAGTATCAGGAGACAAAAGGAAAACAGGTTTGAGGTTTAAGACTTCCACTGAAATATGTAGAACATCTTCAGTCAGGTCAGTTTACCCAAACCCGAACCTTTTTTCATGGGTCCAGATCTGAGCTTAAAGAGACTGGTCTGTTTGGGACTTGTGTCCAGAATGTCTTGGGTCTGCATGGTTCTGGGTCTGAATTCTCAAATATAAAGCATTTCTGGTGGTACATGGTGGATCATATGAGCTGTTGACCTGTGAAGACCACTACCCTCCATCATCTGACCTCTGTTCTTGTTTGACGTCCACAGGTTGACCCATGGAGCAGTCACTCGACATGGAGACACAGCTGGGTCCAGGTCCAGCAGAGTCTGGTCTCTGTTGATGGATCCTCCTACAAACACAGGACATGATATGTAAATAAAACACTGAGCTGTGACATGGAGACGAGTCAAATGATCCATGAGATCCTCATCTCACCTCTGACCCTCATGTTCCTCACACAGAGTGGTTTTAGAGGGTGGAGCTTCCTCTTCACTGTCCTTGATCTGATTCATAGTGGAGCACCACCTGCTGGGAGAATAAAACTCACACATTACAGGTTCTGCTCCCATGGGTGGACCACATTGACCTAATGTGGGTCGGTCTGCAGGAAGACTTTATTTTACCACAGAATTGACTGACATGAAACCTCGTTGGCTGACTGACCAATCGGCACAGCCCGTTGGTTTATGTTAATAATGGACTGTCACCCAGTTATTGGGTGGGCTCTGGGCTGGTGATACTTGAGTCACCAAAGCTAATCGGTAAACCAGGTTTCATAGACCATCAACCACCAAAAATCTACTTTTGTGTCAAAGTTAAAGTCATTACAAGAGGAGGCTTCCACATGTACTAATCTAACAGACTGATGTGGTCCAGCAGCAGGGGCTGCAGAAGCTGTTGAGGAGCAACATGAACCAGAAGTAGAGTGAGAGCGACAGACCATTCCTGACCCACGGAATTGACGATTAAGAAATGTCTCGCAAACAAAAGGTTCACAACGGCTTCGTTCTCATCGTTCTTTTAAAAGAGCCGTTGAAAGGATTCGACTCGTTCGTGAAAAACGACTCACTCAAGACGCTGTTAGCGTCCCACTTTACGGCCCTTCACTGCAGGTGAGTCCACTGGTTTAAACAGAAGAGCACGCCCTCTGGTGGTCAGGTAAGAAGCTGTCCCACTTACCTCTGTGTTCAGGCTTCCTCAGCAACAAATTATAGACTCATGTCAATATGACTATTGATAAGTATCATTATTGATCAAATCCAAATACGTGTCTCTAGTTGTTAGTGGAAAGTTTGTTGTTTGTGTTGGATTAAAGTCACATGATGTAGGATTTGCCCCCTACAGTTGGTCAATGGTATGGCTTGTTACAACTGTCGCAGTCACATGTACATTTGTTGACAAACCAATGCTAGTGATGAACTGTGAATCAGGACTTCTAATGTCCAAACACCCATGTCCTCAGACCAGGTACAGTCCACTATGTTAGAGCATTGTAGACATTGTGTCGTTTTAAATTTCTTATCACAAACTCAAAGAACAGATTTGTTCTTTTTTCTGACTCCAGTTTGTTAAATCTAAATCTTTGACCAGAAAAAGAAACGTGATCATCTGATTTCTAACGTGGTTTAATATTGAAACAGTGCAGACGTGACAGAGACTTATGACGTGTAATAAACTCAGTCACAGTTGATTCGTTGATGGAAGCGGTCAGACCAGTTCAGACTCTTCATGCAGGAATGTTGAAAACAGAAAGTCAGATTAAAAAGATTCAGCAGTGATTTCACTGAAGAGACACAAAACTATGATCCATGAAAATCACTTATAGAAATGACCTGAATAACATGTATCTACAGTATATGAGCAGCAGCCAATCACAGTCCAGAAAATACTGCAGACATTTCTACATGGAGTCATAGTGATGAAAGAGACTGTGATGATCAGACAGTGTCACGTTTGTCAGGTAAGATTCTCACCTGCCGATCTGAGCTCAGGTCCACTCACATACACACACTGTCCACCTTCATGTGGACACCAGACGCTGTTGATTGTCCCTGGTCTGTCCTGCCGTCTCTCCGTGTCTGATCTGAGGACACAGAGTCACGTCCTCATACCTTCAGAGTCAAACTATAATTAAATCAGTGTGACACTAGAACCAGTTCAGCCTGTGATAACTGTCTAGACTCCTCCCCATTGTTGTGCTACAAGAGGCAGCACAACAAGGCGGCACTCAAACAACAAGAAGAGAAACATCAACAACAAACAACATTAAACAATTCCTAACAGTCGTGTGTTGAATAAAAAAAATGGTTAACAAAGAAACACATGTGGTCAAGAAGCCATCTTTGATTCCGTCATCTTGATGTAGTTTCTTTGTCAACTATGATTGGTCAGACTGCCGGCCACTGACAGTCTGTGCACCGGTGACTGAAGAAGAACTGAGCAAATATTTTTAATTCACTGATTTACAAGTCATTAGTCACTTGTTTGTGTGTGTGTGTGTGTGTGTGTCGTGTATAAAACAAAGTTACCACAGTAACACACAGCCGTGCAGTGATGACTCATAGGTACTTTTATTGTAGTGGTGATGCAGCCTAAACAGTGCCATGTTGAGGCGAGGCGAGTAGAGCAGTGTAGTGGAAGTATGCCAAAAGTGATGATGAACAAGTCCTCGAGCCGCCGATGGATTCAGATCTGTTCTTTCTCCTGATTGGCTAATTGTGATATCTGTAAAACAGCCACCTGGTCATGGTTCACAGAGGATGTAGGTGTGCTATCTGTCCACTAGGAGGAGCTAAGTTGCTTGACAGCAGCTGCTGTCAGTTCCATGTGATGACCAGCAGGAGTCAGAAGGTCAGAGTGAAGCAGATGTTCCTGATCTGTACATCAACAACACAGATGGAAGTTCTCTGACATTTACGTTTGCTTATCATTTAACATTTTAATCTATAGAGTTAGAATTGTTTGTGTTAAAACATTAAAAGTGACTTTGGAATATTTTTGATAAATGAAAGTGAAAAGAGTTTAGTGTTAGATGTTGTGAATGTTCCTGAGTGTGATGGTTAACATGAGGAGAAGGTTTGATGTCAAACCATCATTCAGTGAATTAAGACGCTTCTCCATCAGTGATAGGACCTGGTACCTGGTGTTTTGTTTACTACCTGCTCTGACCAGGTTCCAGCTGAGCCAATACTAAAATGTGATGTCAACAGACTGACTTGGAAAAGTCTGTCTAACAGTGAGATAAAGACATGAACATAATCCAGTTACTTCCACAAATCTACATTTTAGGTCATTAATTATAAATGACACATTTATACAGTTAGAGTCCTTTCAGTTGTTTTATTTTTATTTACTGTAACCAGGGAAAAGTGATAGATCAGTGTTTCTCAAATGTTCAATATGAGAAGACACTTTTTTAAAAGTAAAAATAAAAAAAACAATTTATCACAATATCAGGTGTGAGCAAACGTGTAGTGACTCATTTACAGCCATGTCTAATATTATTTTACATTTGTACAAAACAAATAAGAAACAAATAATTTTTCAGATTATCAGATTATAAACAGTGAGACCTCGTCCACCACACCACTGAAGCTGCTGTCTCTTCATGTCCTACAGAGAACACAGAGACAGCGAGGAACCACGAGAGATATAGAACCCAGGATAAACCGGTTCAGTGAATGTGGTCCTGAAGGTGTGGAGGTGGATCAGTGAGTCAGAGGAGACGCTGTAGAAGGACAGAGTCCCAGCAGGACAGTCCACATACACTGATACTCGGGGAGAGACAGAGGATGACCTGATGTGTGTTACTGCTCTACAGTGATGGACAGAGTAACCATGATCATCAGAGCAGCTCAGACTCCAGGACTGATCATTAAGTCCAAACCAACATTCAGAACTGTTGCCTTTCCTCTTGATTCCTCTGTAACTCAGTGATATAAAAACATCTCCTCTCCACTTGACCTCCCAGTAACAGCGACCAGTCAGACCAGTTCTACACAGCAGCTGAGGACAGACCTCAAATCTGTCTGGATGATCAGGATACGACTGATCTTCTCTCACACAGGTCACTTTCCTGTTGTCGTCAGACAGTTGGAGTTTTCTGTTCAATGTGTTTGTATCTGGTTCCAGTTCACATGAATCTGATGAAGACAACAAGACACAGCTGCAGTTTATTGATGATCAGCTGATATGTTGTTATTTCATGTAAATCCATACTTACACTTCCTGAGACCAGGTTTCAGCCACTGCTCTCCAGCATGGTCCATCCTGGAGGAAGAAACAGTCCAACATTAGTCCAAACTGTTGTCTAAATGACGCACTCTGGTGGACAGAATTATGTACAGTACAGTACATACACGTATTTCTGTATATACAGTTTTGACTCATGTATGTACATTTTTAACTCCTGTATACACAACAAAATGTTTCTGTTGCAGCCGTTCACCAGAGGCTATTGATTTTTTGTTTAGACTTGTTTATTATAAAAGAAAAGAGAAATTTTGAAATGAAAAGCTAAATTAAGAATAGTTTATTTTGCATATTATATAATTTTGTCTATTCTAAGACTGCCTTTCCGCTAATCTAAGTCATTATTTATTATTATTACCTGGGGGGGTCCGTGTGCGGGCTTGGCACACCGCAGGTATTATCAGACCAGGTGCGTGTTTGTCAGGAAAGGAAAAAATGTCAAGGGAGCGAGGCGGTGGTTAAAAAAGTCTTTCGACTTTCGACTGCTTTATTAAGTTCATTCGTTGTTTTATATATATTATTCGTTTCCCAGTAGTTTGTCCTTAATTTCGAAGACAGTTTCGTTCATAATCGTAAAATAAATATAATCATTTTTTGAAGTCGCAAGTTTCTTTTTTTAAATCATCAGAAGCAAGTCAAGCTGCTCCGACCACCTGCTACACCCCAAACAAAGAACAGCCGAGACAGTTTCCCTAATGTTTAGTTATATTCACTGACTTCTTGCCACACATGTCTCATAGAGGACAGCATAATAACAGGACACCAAATAAAATGGACTGTGGGCTTGAAGTTTAAATACTTGTTGGAAATATTAAGGCTGGCAAAATGTGTAACATGAGTCCAGTTTTCAGGTATTTACCTTATAATTTAATCCAGTCAGGAATTATTCAACTTCATTAGTATTTACTTTGGATCCAGTTCATTTAAATAATGTTGAATTGGATCTTGTTTTTACTGCACAAACTAATAAATGTAAATAAAACGTCTGTTTTTTATTCAGCTGAAAATCTTCAACCTGAACCTGCTTACAAGTTTCAATACTGCTGTTGATCATGAAGCAGAAGAGGAAGAGGAGGAGGAGGAGGAGAAGAATACCTGATAGTGTCCAGTCTCCAGCGTGGACTCTTCAGTCCAGCAGACAGTAGCTTCTTTCCTGAGTCTCCTGGATGATTGTAGCTCAGGTCCAGTTCTCTCAGATGGGAGGGGTTGGAGTTCAGAGCTGAGGTCAAAGAAGAACATCCTTCCTCTGTGACCAGACAACCTGACAGACTGGAGTTAAGAAGATATGATGAACTCAGTGATTCAGAAAATCTTGAAGATTTTGAGCATCTTCATCAACAAGGACCGAAAGAAGCAAAATCAGGATTTAAAAGATCAACTGTCAAATAAACTGAGTTCTGACCTGAGAGTCTCCAGAGAACAGTGAGGACTCTTCAGTCCATCACACAGCAGCTTCAGTCCTGAATCCTGCAGGTCATTGTTACTCAGGTCCAGGTGTCTCAGACTCGAGGACAGAGAGCTGAGGACTGAGGACAGAGCTTCACAGCTCCTCTCTGAGAGGTTACAGTCACTCAGTCTGAGGTAGAAAACAGTGATGAACAAAAAGTTAAACATGTTTCTCTTGTGGTCTTTAGAATATGTCTTATTAATATTTATATATTGATCCACGTACAGAGCTTTGTTGGAGGCTTTGACCACTGGCAGCAGCTTCAGAAGAGCCTCCTTTGAAGCAGAGTATTTCTTCAGGTCAAAATCTTCCAGATCTTTTCCTGATGACAGTAAGATGAAGACCAGAGCTGACCACTGAGCATGAGACAGTGTCTTTGTGGACAGATGTCCAGATCTCAGGGAATCTTGGATCTCCTTCACAATTGATCGATGGTTCAGTTCATTCAGACAGTGGAACAGGTTGATGCTTCTCTCTGCTGACAGATTCTCACTGATCAACTTCTTGATGTACTCAACTGTTTTCTGATTGGTCTGTGAACCACTTCCAGTTTGTGTCAGTAGACCTCTTAAGAGCTTCTGATTGGTCTTCAGTGAAAGACCAAGGAGGAAGCGGAGGAACAAGTCCAGGTGTCCATTTGGACTCAGTAAGGCCTTGTCCACAGCACTCTGGTGCAGATGATGTTTGTGTCTAAAGAGTCTGGACTTCTGGCTCGTTGTTGGTTCTGACAACAGATTTGTTCCAGAGGTGATGAAGGTCAGATGGACATGAAGAGCAGCCAGAAACTCTTGAACACTCAGATGGACAAAGCAGAAGACCTTGTCCTGGTACAGGCCTCTCTCCTCTTTAAAGATCTGAGTGAAGACTCCTGAGTAAACTGAAGCAGCTGTGATATTGATGCCACACTCTGTCAGGTCGGATTTATAGAAGATCAGGTTTCCTTTCTGCAGCTGCTCAAAAGCCAGTTTCCCCAGAGACTCAACCATCATCCTGTTCTCTGGACTCCAGTGTGGATCTGTCTCAGCTCCTCCATCATATTTGACCTTCTTCACTTTGGACTGAACCACCAGGAAGTGGATGTACATCTCAGTCAGGGTCTTGGGCAGTTCCCCATCTCTGGGTTTCAACATGTTCTCCAGAACAGTTGCAGTGATCCAGCAGAAGACTGGGATGTGGCACATGATGTGGAGGCTTCGTGATGTCTGGATGTGGGAGATGATCCTCCTGGCCTGCTCTTCATCTCTGAACCTCTTCCTGAAGTAGTCCTCCTTCTGTGGGTCTGTGAACCCTCTGACCTCTGTCACCATGTCAACACAGTTAGGAGGGATCTGATTGGCTGCTGCAGGTCGTGTGGTTATCCAGAGGCGAGCAGAGGGAAGCAGTTTCCCTCTGATGAGGTTTGTCAGCAGCATGTCCACTGAGGTGGACGCTGTGACATCAGTCAGGATCTCAGTGTTGTGGAAGTCCAGAGGAAGTCGACACTCGTCCAGACCATCAAAGATGAAGACCACCCTAAAGTCTTCAAACCTGCAGATTCCTGCTTCTTTGGTTTCAGTGAAGAAGTGATGGATGAGTTCCACCAAACTGTACTTCTTCTCTTTCAGCACATTCAGCTCTCTGAAGGTGAAGGGAAACATGAACTGTATGTCCTGGTTGGTTTTGTCTTCAGCCCAGTCCAGAGTGAACTTCTGTGTTAAGACTGTTTTCCCAATGCCAGCCACGCCCTTTGTCATCACTCTTCTGATTGGTCCGTCTCTTCCAGCTGAGGCTTTGAAGATGTCTTCTTGTCTGATGGTTGTTTCTGGTCTGTCCGGTTTCCAGGAAGCTTTTTCAATCTGTCTGACCTCATGTTCTTCGTTGACCTCTCCAGTCCCTCCCTCTGTGATGTAAAGCTCTGTGAATATCTCATTAAGAAGGGTGGGGTTTCCTGCTTTAGCCACACCCTCAAACAAACACTGAAACTTCTTCTTTAGGTTTGATTTGAGTTCATGTCGACAAGCTGAAACTCTGGTGTCTGAAGGAACACAAGAAAATAAATCAGTGAGTGGATCATTGAGCAAAGAAGATGTTCTTCCTTTCACATTAAAAGTCCTCTTACTTCTCTGTAGACAGTCAGCTAGCTTCTGCTGCTTCATCCTCCTCAAGAAGTTATCTGTGATCTTCAGAAAGGCCTCTCTGCTGATCCTCTGCTCCTTATCCTCACCATCGAACAAGTCTCTATCTTCTTCCCAACTCTCTGAGACTTTTGTGTGATCTGTACCCAGAACCTTCTGGATGTTCTTCAGCTCATTCTTCACAAAGCAGATGATGTTCTCCTCCAGCAGCTGGAACAGAACAACATGTGAAGTTTAACCTCAGATGATCAGCGACAGAGTGAAATCCTGCAGGACCACAGAGCAGCATCCAGACTGTCAGGACCAGGACTCTTCTTCATTATTAACAGTAGTGTCATGTTTGTACATTGACACACCTTAAATATGGAGTCCAGGTCTGCTCGATGCCACTGGACAGACTGACCACTGAGAACCTCTGTCCTCTGCTGATCAACTCTGAGGAGAAAAGATTCTGTGTCATTTATTGAACAATCATTTGTTTCAACGAGGTTTTCAATGTGCTGCACCTACGTTTCTTCTTCAGCCAAGTTTACATGACATGAGTTTGACAACTTGAAGACAAAAGTCCCTGAAGGACAGTCTCTAGTGCAGTGGTCACCAACGTGGTGCCCGCGGGCACTTGGTAGCCCGCGAGCAGCCAGCGAGGTGCCCGTGGGCTCATTTCACTTCACCTGACTTGCATGTATCCAAATGATCACTGAGTAAAATGTCCTGATATTGTTTATAAAAACTGTGATAATCATTAGGAGTAAGCACTGGATTTAATGTGTATGCAATTAAATGCATAATATTCATCATTTAAATGGTAAATTGCATAAAATGTTAATATGGTAGCCCTCCATATTATTCTCTACCCTTCAGGTAGCTCTCGGTCTCAAAAAGGTTGGTGACCCCTGCTCTAGTGTATATGTGTGAAGTCTCAAAGACACAATCAGAGAGGCTTGTTGACGTGTCCCTGACCAATCAAAGACTCTGACTTTTACTGCTGTAAATGTATTCAGAGACGAGGACAGGCTGAAGACATTTAGTGGAATCTCAAACAGAAAAACAAGATTGTCCACCAAGAAGAGAAGAAGAGTGTTTTTCTGGATTAAACATGTTTTGGACAGGCTCCCCCTGGTGGAAGATCATGTAAGTGTGTGTTACTATGTGTGAAATGCTTACATCAGTTCACCATGTTTTTGTCCATCCTTGAAGTCAATAAGACGACCTATAGACTGGTCACTCTTCATGGACACACAACTGGGTCCAGGTCCTGGAAAGTCTTGTTTTTCATGTTGATTCTTAATTCTATAAATGTTAAATATAAAATATAATTAGAAACTTATGTTTACTAAAATCAACAAACTTCTATTTTTTACTTACCTCTGAGTCTCTCCGAAGTCAATAAGACGACCCATAGACCGGTCACTCTTCATGGACACACAGCTGGGTCCAGGTCTGGCAGAGTCTGGTCCCTGTTGATGGATCCTCCTATAATTACAGGACATGACATGTAAATACAACATCTGTTCTGATAGATTGATCTCATTAATGATCGACAGTATCAGGAGACAAAAGGAAAACAGGTTTGAGGTTTAAGACTTCCACTGAAATATGTGGAACATATTCAGTCAGATCAGTTTACCCAAGGACGTGAGCCAGGACTGTTCCAGATTTATTCAACAGTTCTTATTTATTCATGGTTCCAGATCTGAGCTTAAAGAGACGGGTCTGTTTGGGACATGGGTCCAGAATGTCTTGGGTCTGCATGGTTCTGGGTCTGAATTCTCAAATATAAAGCATTTCTGGTGGTACATGGTGGATCATCCTCCATCATCTGACCTCTGTTCTTGTTTGACGTCCACAGGTTGACCCATGGAGCAGTCACTCGACATGGAGACACAGCTGGGTCCAGGTCCAGCAGAGTCTGGTCTCTGTTGATGGATCCTCCTACAAACACAGGACATGATGTGTAAATAAAACACTGAGTTGTGACAAGGAGATTAGTCACATGATCCATAAGATCCTCATCTCACCTCTGACCCTCATGTTCCTCACACAGTGTGGTTATAGTGGGCAGAGCTTCCTCTTCCCTGTCCTTGATCTGATTCATAGTGGAGCGCCACCTGCTGGGAGAATAAAACTCTCACATAACAGGTTCCACTACCATGGGTGGACCACATTGACCTAATGTGGGCTGGTCTGCAAGAAGACTCTTTTTTTTTTACCACAGAATTGACTGACATGAAACCTCGTTGGCTGACTGACCAATCAGCACAGCCCGTTGATTTATATTAATAATGGACTGTCACCCAGTTATTGGGTGGGCTCTGGGCTGGTGATACTTGAGTCATCAAAGCTAATCGGTAAACCAGGTTCTCATTGTTCTTTTAAAAGAGCCGTTGAAAAGATTTGACTTGTTCGTGAACTTCCCACTCACCTCTGTGTTCAGGCTTCCTCAGCAACAAATTATAGACACATATCAATATGATTATTGATAAGTATCATTATTGATCAAATCCAAATACGTGTCTCTAGTTGTTAGTGGAAAGTTTGTTGTTTGTGTTGGATTAAAGTCACATGATGTAGGATTTGCCCCCTACAGTTGGTCAATGGTATGGCTTGTTACAACTGTCGCAGTCACATGTACATTTGTTGACAAACCAATGATAGTGATGAACTGTGAATCAGGACTTCTAATGTCCAAACACCCATGTCCTCAGACCAGGTACAGTCCACTATGTTAGAGCATTGTAGACATTGTGTCGCTTTAAATTTCTTATCACAAACTCAAAGAACAGATTTGTTCTTTTTTCTGACTCCAGTTTGTGAAATCTTTGACCAGAGAAAGAAACTTGATCATCTGATTTCTAACGTGGTTTAATATTGAAACAGTGCAGACGTGACAGAGACTTATGACGTGTAATAAACTCAGTCACAGTTGATTCGTTGATGGAAGCGGTCAGACCAGTTCAGACTCTTCATGCAGGAATGTTGAAAACAGAAAGTCAGATTAAAAAGATTCAGCAGTGATTTTACTGAAGAGACACAAAACTATGATCCATGAAAATCACTTATAGAAATGACCTGAATAACATGTATCTACAGTATATGAGCAGCAGCCAATCACAGTCCAGAAAATACTGCAGACATTTCTACATGGAGTCATAGTGATGAAAGAGACTGTGATGATCAGACAGTGTCACGTTTGTCAGGTAAGATTCTCACCTGCTGATCTGAGCTCAGGTCCACTCACACACACACACTGTCCACCTTCATGTGGACACCAGACGCTGTTGATTGTCCCTGGTCTGTCCTGCCGTCTTTCCGTGTCTCATCTGAGGACACAGAGTCACGTCCTCATACCTTCAGAGTCAAAGTATAAATAAATCAGTGTGACACTAGAACCAGTTCAGCCTGTGATAACTGTCTAGACTCCTCCCCATTGTTGTGCTACAAGAGGCAGCACAACAAGGCGGCACTCAAACAACAAGAAGAGAAACATCAACAACAAACAACATTAAACAATTCCTAACAGTCGTGTGTTGAATAAAAAAAATGGTTAACAAAGAAACACATGTGGTCAAGAAGCCATCTTTGATTCCGTCATCTTGATGTAGTTTCTTTGTCAACTATGATTGGTCAGACTGCCGGCCACTGACAGTCTGTGCACCGGTGACTGAAGAAGAACTGAGCAAATATTTTTAATTCACTGATTTACAAGTCATTAGTCACTCGTTTGTGTGTGTGTGTGTGTGTGTGTTGCGTATAAAACAAAGTTACCACAGTTACACACAGCCGTGCAGTGATGACTCATAGGTACTTTTATTGTAGTGGTGATACAGCCTAAACAGTGCCATGTTGAGGCGAGGCGAGTAGAGCAGTGTAGTGGAAGTATGCCAAAAGTGATGATGAACAAGTCCTCGAGCCGCTGATGGATTCAGATCTGTTCTTTCTCCTGATTGGCTAATTGTGATATCTGTAAAACAGCCACCTGGTCATGGTTCACAGAGGATGTAGGTGTGCTATCTGTCCACTAGGAGGAGCTAAGTTGCTTGACAGCAGCTGCTGTCAGTTCCATGTGATGACCAGCAGGAGTCAGAAGGTCAGAGTGAAGCAGATGTTCCTGATCTGTACATCAACAACACAGATGGAAGTTCTCTGACATTTACGTTTGCTTATCATTTAACATTTTAATCTATAGAGTTAGAATTGTTTGTGTTAAAATATTAAAAGTTACTTTGGAATATTTTTGATCAATGAAAGTGAAAATAGTTTAGTGTTAGATGTTGTGAATGTTCCTGAGTGTGATGGTTAACATGAGGAGAAGGTTTGATGTCAAACCATCATTCAGTGAATTAAGACGCTTCTCCATCAGTGATAGGACCTGGTACCTGGTGTTTTGTTTACTACCTGCTCTGACCAGGTTCCAGCTGAGCCAATACTAAAATGTGATGTCAACAGACTGACTTGGAAAAGTCTGTCTAACAGTGAGATAAAGACATGAACATAATCCAGTTACTTCCACAAATCTACATTTTAGGTCATTAATTATAAATGACACATTTATACAGTTAGAGTCCTTTCAGTTGTTTTATTTTTATTTACTGTAACCAGGGAAAAGTGATAGATCAGTGTTTCTCAAATGTTCAATATGAGAAGACACTTTTTTAAAAGTAAAAATAAAAAAAACAATTTATCACAATATCAGGTGTGAGCCAACGTGTAGTGACTCATTTACAGCCATGTCTAATATTATTTTACATTTGTACAAAACAAATAATAAACAAATAATTTTTCAGATTATCAGATTATAAACAGTGAGACCTCGTCCACCACACCACTGAAGCTGCTGTCTCTTCATGTCCTACAGAGAACACAGAGACACCGAGGAACCACGAGAGATATAGAACCCAGGATAAACCGGTTCAGTGAATGTGGTCCTGAAGGTGTGGAGGTGGATCAGTGAGTCAGAGGAGACGCTGTAGAAGGACAGAGTCCCAGCAGGACAGTCCACATACACTGATATTCTGTGAGAGACAGAGGATGACCTGATGTGTGTTACTGCTCTACAGTGATGGACAGAGTAACCATGATCATCAGAGCAGATCAGACTCCAGGACTGATCATTATGTCCAAACCAACAGTCAGAACCGTTTACTTTCCTCTTGATTCCTCTGTAACTCAGTGATATAAAAACATCTCCTCTCCACTCGACCTCCCAGTAACAGCGACCAGTGAGACCAGTTCTACACAGCAGCTGAGGATAGAACTCAAATCTGTCTGGATGATCAGGATACGACTGATCTTCTGTCACACAGGTCACTTTCCTGTTGTCGTCAGACAGTTGGAGTTTTCTGTTCATTGTGTTTGTATCTGGTTCCAGTTCACATGAATCTGATGAAGACAACAAGACACAGCTGCAGTTTATTGATGATCAGCTGATATGTTGTTATTTCATGTAAATCCATACTTACACTTCCTGAGACCAGGTTTTAACCACCGCTCTCCAACATGGTCCATCCTGGAGGAAGAAACAGTCCAACATTTGTCCAAACTGTTGTCTAAATGACGCACTCTGGTGGACAGAATTATGAAGTACACCCTGGTGTAGTTTCAGGAGGCTGCACATTTTCTTAACAGCGCCACCACACAGACAACACAGAAGACAACTTCTGTATATACATTTTTAACTTCTTTATATTAGAGTTCTCAACTGGCCTGAAAATTACAACCCGACCCGAAATACATTATGTTGAATTTGATGTTGTTTTTACTGCACAAACTAATAAATGTAAATAAAACGTCTGTTTTTTATTCAGCTGAAAAACTTCAACCTGAACCTGCTTATATGTTTTAATACTGCTGTTGATCATGAAGCAGAAAAAGAAGAGGAGGAGGAGGAGGAGGAGAATACCTGAGAGTGTCCAGTCTCCAGCGTGGACTATTCAGTCCAGCATACAGTAGCTTCTTTCCTGAGTCTCCTGGATGATTGTAGCTCAGGTCCAGTTCTCTCAGATGGGAGGGGTTGGAATTCAGAGCTGAGGTCAGAGAAGAACATCCTTCCTCTGTGACCAGACAGCCTGACAGACTGGAGTTAAGAAGATATGATGAACTCAGTGATTCAGAAAATGCTGAAGATTTTGAGCATCTTCATCAACAAGAACCTAAAGAAGCAAAATCAGGATTTAAAAGATCAACTATCAAATAAACTGAGTTCTGACCTGAGAGTCTCCAGAGAACAGTGAGGACTCTTCAGTCCATCACACAGCAGCTTCACTCCTGAATCCTGCAGGTCATTGTTTCTTAGGTCCAGGTGTCTCAGACTAGAGGAGAGAGAGCTGAGGACCGAGGACAGAGCTTCACAGCTCCTCTCTGAGAGGTTACAGTCACTCAGTCTGAGGTAGAAAACAGTGATGAACAAAAGGTTAAACATGTTTCTCTTGTGGTCTTTAGAATATGTCTTATTAATATTTATATATTGATCCACGTACAGAGCTTTGTTGGAGGCTTTGACCACTGGCACCAGCTTCAGAAGAGCCTCCTCTGAAGCAGAGTATTTCTTCAGGTCAAAATCTTCCAGATCTTTTCCTGATGACAGTAAGATGAAGACCAGAGCTGACCACTGAGCACGAGACAGTGTCTTTGTGGACAGATGTCCAGATCTCAGGGACTCTTGGATCTCCTTTACAAGAGAACAGTGGTTCAGTTCATTCAGACAGTGGAACAGGTTGATGCTTCTCTCTGCTGACAGATTCTCACTGATTATCCTCCTCTTAATGTATTTAACTGTTTTCTGATTGGTCTGTGAATCACTTCCTGTTTGTGTCAGTAGACCTCTTAAGAGCTTCTGATTGGTCTTCATTGAAAGACCCAAGAGGAAGCGGAGGAACAAGTCCAGGTGTCCATTTGGACTCAGTAAGGCCTTGTCCACAGCACTCTGGTGCAGATGATTCAGTTCAGGGTTGTTTCCAAACAGTGTCTGGCTCATTGTTGGTTTTTCTGACAAAAGATTTGTTCCAGAGGTGATGAAGGTCAGATGGACATGAAGAGCAGCCAGAAACTCTTGAACACTCAGATGGACAAAGCAGAAGACCTTGTCCTGGTACAGGCCTCTCTCCTCTTTAAAGATCTGAGTGAAGACTCCTGAGTAAACTGAAGCAGCTGTGATATCGATGCCACACTCTGTCAAGTCTGATTTATAGAAGATCAGGTTTCCTTTCTGCAGCTGCTCAAAAGCCAGTTTCCCCAGAGACTCAACCATCATCCTGTTCTCTAGACTCCAGTGTGGATCTGTCTCAGCTCCTCCATCATATTTGACCTTCACTTTGGACTGAACCACCAGGAAGTGGATGTACATCTCAGTCAGGGTCTTGGGCAGTTCTTCTCCATCTCTGGGTTTCAACATGTTCTCCAGAACAGTTGCAGTGATCCAGCAGAAGACTGGGATGTGGCACATGATGTGGAGGCTTCGTGATGTCTGGATGTGGGAGATGATCCTCTTGGCCTGCTCTTCATCTCTGAACCTCTTCCTGAAGTAGTCCTCCTTCTGTGGGTCTGTGAACCCTCTGACCTCTGTCACCATGTCAACACAGTCAGGAGGGATCTGATTGGCTGCTGCAGGTCGTGTGGTTATCCAGAGGCGAGCAGAGGGAAGCAGTTTCCCTCTGATGAGGTTTGTCAGCAGCACGTCCACTGAGGTGGACGCTGTGACATCAGTCAGGATCTCAGTGTTGTGGAAGTCCAGAGGAAGTCGACACTCATCCAGACCATCAGAGATGAAGACCACCCTAAAGTCTTCAAACCTGCAGATTCCTGCTTCTTTGGTTTCAGTGAAGAAGTGATGGATGAGTTCTACCAAACTGTATTTCTTCTCTTTCAGCACATTCAGCTCTCTGAAGGTGAAGGGAAACATGAACTGTATATCCTGGTTGGTTTTGTCTTCAGCCCAGTCCAGAGTGAACTTCTGTGTTAAGACTGTTTTCCCAATGCCAGCCACTCCCTTTGTCATCACTCTTCTGATTGGTCTGTTTCTTCCAGCTGAGGCTTTGAAGATGTCTTCTTGTCTGATGGTTGTTTCTGGTCTGTCTGGTTTCCAGGAAGCTTTTTCAATCTGTCTGACCTCATGTTCTTCGTTGACCTCTCCAGTCCCTCCCTCTGTGATGTAAAGCTCTGTGAATATCTCATTAAGAAGGGTGGGGTTTCCTGCTTTAGCCACACCCTCAAACAAACACTGGAACTTCTTCTTTAGGTTTGATTTGAGTTTACGTTCAGATGGAGCTCTGGTTTCTGATAGAACACAAGAAAATAAATCAGTGAGTGGATCATTGAGCAAAGAAGATGTTCTTCCTTTCACATTAAACATCCTCTTACTTCTCTGTAGACAGTCAGCTAGCTTCTCCTGCTTCATCCTCCTCAAGAAGTTATCTGTGAGCTTCAGAAAGGCCTCTCTGCTCCTCCTCTGCTCCTCATCCTCACCATCCAACAAGTCTCTATCTTCTTCCCAACTCTCTGAGACTTTTGTGTGATCTGTACCCAGAACCTTCTGGATGGTCTTCAGCTCGTTCTTCACAAAGCAGATGATGTTCTCCTCCAGCAGCTGGAACAGAACAACATGTGAAGTTTAACCTCAGATGATCAGCGACAGAGTGAAATCCTGCAGGTCCACAGAGCAGCATCCAGACTGTCAGGACCAGGACTCTGCTTCACTATTAACAGTAGTGTCATGTTTGTACATTGACACACCTTAAATACGGAGTCCAGGTCTGCTTGATGCTGCTGGACAGACTGACCGCTGAGAACCTCTGTCCTCTGCTGATCAACTCTGAGGAGAAAAGATTCAGTGTCATTTACTGAACAATCATTTGTTTCAACAAGGTTTTCAATGTGCTGCACCTACGTTTCTTCTTCAGCCAAGTTTACATGACATGAGTTTGACAACTTGAAGACAAAAGTCCCTGAAGGACAGTCTCTAGTGTATATGTGTGAAGTCTCAAAGACACAATCAGAGAGGCTTGTCGACGTGTCCCTGACCAATCAAAGTCTCTGACTTGATTTGCTGCTGGAAATGTATTCAGAGACGAGGACAGGCTGAAGACATTTAGTGGAAACTCAAACAGAAAAACAAGATTGTCCACCGAAGAGAAGAAGAGTGTTTTTCGGGATTAAACATGTTTTGGACAGGCTCCCCCTGGTGGAGGATCATGTAAGTGTGTGTTACTATGTGTGAAATGCTTACATCAGTTCACCATGTTTTTGTCCATCCTTGAAGTCAATAAGACGACCGATAGATTGGTCACTCTTCATGGACACACAGCTGGGTCCAGGTCCTGGAAAGTCTTGTTTTTCATGTTGATTCTTAATTCTATAAATGTTAAATATAAAATATAATTAGAAACTTATGTTTACTAAAATCAACAAACTTCTATTTTTTACTTACCTCTGAGTCTCTCCGAAGTCAATAAGACGACCTATAGACTGGTCACTCTTCATGGACACACAGCTGGGTCCAGGTCCAGGACTGGCAGAGTCTGGTCCCTGTTGATGGACCCTCCTCCATGATTTTTTCTTATAGACTGATCTCATGAATGATCTACAGTATCAGGAGACAAAAGGAAAACAGGTTAGTGTCAGAAATTGACCCAGATGGTGTCAGCTTCTTGGTGTCAAACACTACACTGATGTAGAACATCTTCAGTCAGATCAGTTTACCCAAACCCAAGGACGTGAGCCAGGACTGTTCTAGATCTATTCAACATTTCTTATTTTTTCATGGGTCCAGATCTGAGCTTAAAGAGACGGGTCTGTTTGGGACATGGGTCCAGAATGTCTTTGGTCTGCATGGTTCTGGGTCTGAATTCTCAAATATAAAGCATTTCTGGTGGTACATGGTGAATCATTTGTGGTGTTGACCTGTAAAGACCTCAACCCTCCATCATCTGACCTCTGTTCTTGTTTGACGTCCACAGGTTGACCCATGGAGCAGTCACTCGACATGGAGACACAGCTGGGTCCAGGTCCAGCAGAGTCTAGTCTCTGTTGATGGATCCTCCTCCAAACACAGGACAAGATGTGTAAATAAAACACTGAGCTGACATGGAGACGAGTCACATGATCCATAAGATCCTTATCTCACCTCTGACCGCCATGTTCCTCACACAGAGCTTTTTTAGAGGGCGGAGCTTCCTCTTCACTGTCCATGATCTGATTCATAGCCGAGCGCCACCTGCTGGGAGAACACAAGACAATCATTACAGCATGGATTCCATTCCAAGTTCTGTTAGCATGGGTGGACCACCAGGTCCAGCAGGACCAAGATACAGCAACACCAGCCAAGGAACAGCAACAACAACTGCTGATGGAGACAGAGTGAGTCAGAGGAGGCGGAGTTAAGTCATAAGAACATGATGGATCTGTAACAGCGAAGTGATTGTTTTGCAGTTAGCAACACTAGCCAAGTTAGCTTAGAGAGGGTTACATTTTACAGGCAAAGGTCAAAGTAAAAGAAAACTAGTTTAATAACTTAGGTCCGGTCTCTGAAGATGACTTTGAATGAATTACTGAACAGGAAATTCCACTTTTCTTTTCATTGAGCCATGGAAAATACGTCCAATTAGTTAATACCTGTTTTGCTTTCATTTATAATGATTGATCATAACTGATATTTTGTTTTATCTTCATACAATTAATGTTTATTCAGTTAGATAAGGTTTATTATGCTCTTATATTGTCCTTATATTATCGCTGCACTTTCTTTTATGTCGGCCTCGTTTCCTTCTTGGATTTTCTCTTGGAGTACAGAAACCTTACGTCCTGCAAGAGCGGCAAATAGTTTGCCACTTCATAGTCTGACACTGTAGCTGTCAGTTTTATTCCCTGTGTTCACAACTTCATGATTGATTCTTTAGCTGTGATCAATGAACACGACTCGCCTTTGTCGTACACACCATTAAGAGGCACCAAACATGGTGAACTTGTAGAAAATTCTTTTGTTACCAAAAAGGAAGAGACGTCCCACACAGAAATCAAGCCGAACTGTAGATCACTTAAAACTACTTATCAATCCTCAAAACGTGGGTTACAAGTCTGGGGTAAAGTCACTAGCCACTCGTGTGTGTGTGTGTCACGTATAAAACGAAGTCAACGCAGTTTCACTCAGCCATGCAATGATGACACCGCCCACATTAAGTGCTAGGTACTTTTTTGTAGTGGAGATGCAACCTAATCGTGCCGAGGCGAGTCGAGCCGGTGGAAATGCGCCATAAGTCAACACAGGGTAAATTCATTCGCTGTAAAAGCTTTGTTAATGTTATGAACATTTGGTTTGTTTACAAAAAGAACCTGGATAGTTTTGTCCGAGAAAGTTTTCCAGTTTTCACAGAAAGAACAAATGTTCTCTAAACCATTGATTTCCAAATGTTTTCAAACCTCAGGCACAAAAAAACAGAGTCAGTGACGTGAGAGATTCATGAAGCTTCGCAGTAAAAACATCACATCGACTTCAACTTCTTAATTTTACAGTGCATTTTTTGCAGATTAGTTTAGAGATTAGTTTAGTTTAGTTCCATTACCTTCTGATGGTAAGAAATAATCGTCATGAAGCTGTTGAGCGTCTGTGAAGTTATTCTGTTGCTTTGAACAGGAAACAGAGTACAACGTTTTCTCAAGTGTTATCTGAAGGAAATATGATGTGTCTGATCAAATAACTGTTGTGATCTGAACTTTAGACTCAACATGATCAACTGGAGTCAAATATTAACAGAATCAGATCTTATCACAGAACAATAATCTTGCTCAGACACATAAACATAATGGCTCTTTTCTACTATGCCGTTCTAACTCTATTTGACTTGACTCGGCTTCGTATCACATTGTTTTCCGGGACTTTATAGCTCCTGCTCAAAGTGAGCAGAGTCATAACAGCACGTCTGCATGAAACTGTGATGATGTGGTTTTCTATGCAACGTGCGGGGGGGAGGGGGAGTCGGAGCGGATACTCAGCAGAGCTGCATAAACAGGGGTTTAGTTCCTCTTTCATAAAATAGTGTATTGAAGTTACCAGTAAGTAAGTACCAGGGTACCATGCAGCCAAAAAGTGTGTCAAGGGCAGTACGCCCAGAGGGTGGTGGTCAATTCAGCATTAATTAGTTGAATTCACATTTTATACAACATCCCTACTCCACTGGAATTGAGGTTTGAACAAACAAATGCGTAACCAGTGGTTGTTGCTGGTCTTTGAGACGGGAGGTTCATTTCAAAATTCAAAATTCTGCCCTCCATTCCTTTTGAAGAAAAAAATGAATGAATGAATGAATGAATGAATGAAGAACCGGAACATGAAACGTGATAATCATGTAAAAGTGAAATAAGGAAATGCTATAATAATGTTTTTATTGACAGTGAAATGGGCTATATATCACAGAGCAAATAACACACAACAGGTCTTCAGCCAGCAAGTCCTTGTGGGTCCTCGTCCATGGTTTCCATGTTGGCCCCACCCACATTTGCCCACAACACGCTCATGTCCACTCATGGAGCTTTTCCATTAAACAGTTCTTTTCCATCATAGTACCTGGTGGGTTTTTTAGTTGATGAAAAGAAAGCACCCCGAACCTCTTATTAACCTTCTATCTTCTTATGGGGTGAGTTTTCATTAACGTCATTAATCTACGTTACGTTAGTGTTCATTCGATGTCAAATACAGGGATTAAAAAATGTTGTGTATATGGAACAACTGCTAGGCTGTGATAATATGATCAATCCTATGTTTATATCAACACCATGTATAGGCAATGTGTCTGGGATTTATACAAACATACAAACAGAGTGTATACACTCTTAATGTGTTACTTCAGTATCTAACATTTAATCAGGTAGTTAAGCAGTTTGTCCAGCAGAGGTCACACTCTACAAACAGTACATGCTACAGTGGCTACACGTGGTTGTGCCCTTTTCCACTACAGTCCCGGCTCGGCTCGCCTCGCCACGGCACGGTTTAGGTCGCATCTCCACTATAAAAAAAAAGTAAAAGTACAGTGGGCGGAGTTTGTGATGCAGTGCTGTCGCTAAATACACCCAGGGGCAGTCCTAGACCATTTGGTGCCCTCGGCGAGCTTGATTGATGGCGGCCTTCCCCACGTGAAAATAACTCATGTCCAAAGATTTGCTCATTTATTTAAACAATTATAATACAAACAAGATAAGAATAAACCTGTTCAATAATAAATATACAAAAAATAAACTTTTAAGTTTAACAGTAGTGCAACATCTGAGAACAAAAAGTGCAAATTAAGAATCAAAACAAAAAATTAAACTAACAATAAAACATTGTGTGCAACATTAAATACTGTAAAGTAAGATTCAAATAACCTATTAATCAAAATATAATATAAAAAATAAACAAATAAGCTTCAAATTCACCCCTAGTGAATAGAATAATATATTCTATTACACACACAATATCACACTTCATTTACAGTGCCACCTTTCTGGCCTTCCTTGCCGTAAGGTCATCTATAACCTCCTGAGGTTATAGATGGGATGGCAAGAGGGATGGCAAAAACTGTACTGTACTGTAAATAAATAGACATTATAATTTTAATTCTATTTTTTTTTCTCACCGCATATTTTGACGCCCCTCACTAGATGGCGCCCTAGGCAAGCGCCTATGTCGCCTGTAGGAAGGACCGCTAATTAAATACACCAGACTAAATATTGAGATTTTAGACATTTCCCTAGTAATTGTTGGAGATTAACCCACATTTTTAGGATTGTTAAGTCTTTTTAACTGATCTACAGTTCGGAATTGACAGCTTTTTTCAACAGGAAACTGAAGTTTGAAACCACTCACTCTCCCACACCAAAGACCATAGAGAAAATCAGTGATATTACTGATTTTATTGTTGATCCACAGTATGTTCCAACTTTAAATCCTCATAAATGACATAAAGTGTCCACATGAGGCAACAGTAGGCAAAGCAGCTCCTGTGTCTCCACGAGTTAAACATGTTGATGTTCTTTGTGTGGCAAACATAAATTATGCCTCAATATCTCATACAGCCATGCTTAAAAAAACATACAGACGTATGAGTTTATGAGTGTATCATACAGTAAGAGGTCAAAAGCCCCCAGGATTCAGAGGGAGGAGCCACACCTCCCTCCCTCCCTGACACAGTTAGAGGAGGCAGTGAGTCCGTGTGTCAGTGAGCAGGAGACAGGACAGGAGCACCCACTGCTTCATTGGAAACACTTACTCTGAATGAATGAATGAATGAATGAATGAATGATTGAATGTTACTGAGCCACAACCACAAGCGTGTGGATTAAAACTGAGATATTTGCTTTTTACGACATCTGGCATCTTCACCTGAGAGGAACACAAGCCATACACGGACGTCCAAGCTCACAGCAGTAAGGCTCATCGTTGTTGTGTCGTTGTGTAACTCTGTTTTATTGTTTCCATACAGAAGAGACTTGTGTCTGATCATTTCTCTTCACTGTGCTATATTAGTCACCAGGTGATGCATGATTTTAAGTTGTTAGTCAGTTTTAGTATTAACCATTTATACTCATTTCAGTTGTGTGTCTTTGTGGTTGTGGTTTGTCTGTAAAAACTTTCCTTAAACAAAATAACCTTTGTGTTTTATCAGAGGTGTCATTGAAATGAACTGAATGCCGTTTTTTTTTATGTGTCAGAATGAGCTGTGTGTGTGTGTGTGTGTGTGTGTGTGTGTGTGTGTGTGTGTGTGTGCACTTACATTTCTTACTTCATGGGGTCCCACCGTAGGGAGCACACTAACCGCGGGGGGCCCACAACCGGTATGGGGCCCTAAATGGTGGGCCCCACACCGGTTTTCATTCAAAATGAGCTTTGCAGCCCCCCCTGATGCCCCTCTTGCTTTTTTTTCACTTGGCCCACAAGGTCAGAAAAACTGGAAATGTGTGTGTAAGTGTGTGTAAACTTTTTGCTCACTACCGCCCCCCGGAGCTTGTAAGGTGGAAGGTACGGACACACACACACCGGAAGTTTGTTTACACACTTCAGGAAGTGGGTAGGGTTTTAACAAGAAGAAGAGGAAGATCAAGCTCAAGATCGACAGCATGCAACAGGTAGGTGTGAATTTGTTGGATTTATATCGTTTATATCTTAGTTATGTTAATTAATTTATTACAGTAACTGTTAGCTGCTACTGTAAACTAGTTGTGTTTAGCTGCTGGCGTAAGCTATATAATACGCGTGCTAACATTAGCAGCTCGCGATTTTCTTTTACAGATTATTACAATAACTGTTTGCTGCTACCGTTAGCTACTCGCGGTTAGCTGCTAACTTAGCGATATAATGGGCGAGCTAACATTAGCGCTAACGTTAGCGATCGCTAGCTGCTAACATTAGCAGTTAGCGATCGCTAGCTGCTAACATTAGCAGCTAGCGATCTTTTTAAGACAATTATATAAGACAAATTATATAAGGCACAAAGTCTAATAGTCTAGAAATGTATAAATATAAATGAAATTATAAATCTATAAATTTGGACTAGCCTTTCGTCTAAGTTTATAAAAAAATACCCATCTTTACATGCTACTATAATGAAATTAAACTGTATATCAACTCCCTAAAATTGAAAATGAAATCCAAAAGTGCTTAAGAGCTTTATAAATTAACTCTTGAACTAATTAAGTGACCTCTTTTTTTATCTTTGCTTAAATTAGATAATTAATATCATTATTAATTCAAATTAAACATGGGAAAAGTGACCTGAAATTACATCTTTTGAAGTTTTTTGATAAATGAAATTAACTTGACATTCAGTATGGGAAAATAATGATGTTATTGATCTAATTAAAGCAAAGCTATTTCATTTTTACACACAAACAAACGCATAATCACACACACCTATAACCTGATAGAGAGAGAAGAGGACAACATGCCATAAACCCAGGGGAAACACTACTGTTTGTTTTCAATAATTGTTTTATGTATATCAGCAGTTAGCAATCTAGGCAACTCATGACAATATAAACTTGACTCACTGAACAAATCTCTTATATCGTATGTGTAGTAATAATTAAAAATATTTTCACAGAGCCATTATGTCCAAAAGGAGGAGAAGGATAAAGCCTGTAGATGATGCAAAGACATATATTCTGTCTTGCACTGACAAGTCTGGATTTATGTCAAGACTCATAGACAGTTTCAAAGGTAAGTTGTAGAAGGTTCCTTGACAGAACTTGTGCATTTCAAAAGCAAATTAATCGTTTTCTTTGTTATATTCTTCTAGGAAGAGGAGTGTTTGCTACGCAGCCCATTGAACCAGGGGACTTTGTTTTGGAGTACAGGGGTAAACTCCTCACACAGGAAGAATGCCGGTCACTACCGTACTCAGAGATTGACTCCACATTTCTCTTTGACTTTGAGTGGCAGAACCGTCACTTGTGGTGAGCATGTAAAGAGATGTTTTTTATAGATTAGAGAAATTAACCTTGAACCCTGAAATAAACTTTTAATAGTTAATGATTGAACTAAAGCACGAGTACTAAAATTATGTCTTCCAACAAAACTGATTTCTTGTACTTTTCAGCCTTGATGCATCTGAAGAAGATGGATCTCTTGGAAGATTAGTCAATGACAACCACAAAAATCCAAATTGTGTCATGAGAAAAATCATAGTAAACAACAAGCCGCACTTGTGCCTTTTTGCCCTGAAGAAAATAGATATAGGATCTGAAATTGACTACAGCTATGGTGATGCAAAATGGCCTTGGCGCAGTATGGTGAGTTGGTTAGATTCAGCATGAATATTTTTTTTGACCAATGAGTGTGTAAAAATGTGCCATCTTGTAAAAGCAAATTTTGTCCAATATTGTTTCCCATATGAGTTTATCTATGGGAATGCATGTGATCTTTGATCTGTGTGATATGATTTAACATCAGTTTGTTTGATTCTTGTTTAATTGAAATCCAGGTGAAGACTCCTGCAGCAACAGAGACAGAGACCAGCCCTCTACCTCAGATGTTCCACATGGAATCAAAGCCAGATGAGACTAACGCACAGGTAAAATGACATTGTAGACGCATCCATCACCAATATCTGTGGTGACTTGTATGAAGCTGTTCTACTTTCAAATGGGCCAATGTACACATTGTCAGATTTCCTTTTTGGGTGGTGTGATAATGGCCAGTTAATGTCCCACACACACGCATGTTTCCAGTCATGTCCTTATGGGGCCTTTTATGTCACAAACACACTTGTTCTCTTGTCTCTCCTCGATGAGACCAGGTAACATACTGTAACACACCACTCGTATGTTTCTAGTCTCACCCATGTGGGGCCCTTCCGTGTGGTTCTCACTCAAACTGTTCCTATGGCACTGTCCAGAACCTGGCATAATCTCAAGTTTGATTTTAACATTTGTAATTGCACACTGTCTGAGCTGTTATGAGTTTGAAAGCAAACTTTACAATGTGACCCACTGCAAATCCTTATCATAGGTTGTGAGAGGTGCCTACTACTTTTAGAAAGACTATGTTGTGCTCTCAGTTTGACGGTCTGTGCTGTTTCAGAAACAGTTTAACCATTAGGTAACCTTATTAGCCTGTAAATGTCTCCACATACAGTTGTGATTTCTGTCAGTTCTAATTGTCTTCTTGTCTGCTATCTAAATTTCAGGTGAAAGACCCTCAGACTCCTGCAGCAGCAGAGACAGAGACCAACCCTCTACCTCAGATGTTCCACATGGAATCAAAGCCAGATGAGACTAACGCACAGGTAAAATGACATTGTAGATGCATCCATCACCAATATCTGTGGTGACTTGTATGAAGCTGTTCTACTTTCAAAATGGGCCAATGTTCACATTGTCAGAATTACTTTTTGGGTGGTGTGATAATGGCCAGTTAATGTCACACACACACGCATGTTTCCAGTCATGTCCTTATGGGGCCTTTTATGTCACAAACACACTTGTTCTCTCGTCTCTCCTCGATGAGACCAGGTAACATACTGTAACACACCACTCGTATGTTTCTAGTCTCACCCATGTGGGGCCCTTCCGTGTGGTTCTCACTCAAACTGTTCCTATGGCACTGTCCAGAACCTAGCATAATCTCAAGTTTGATTTTAACATTTGTAATTGCACACTGTCTGAGCAAAGCAAACTTTACAATGTGACCCACTGCAAATCCTTATCATAGGTTATGAGAGGTGCCTACTACTTTTAGAAAGACTATGTTGTGCTCTCAGTTTGACGGTCTGTGCTGTTTCAGAAACAGTTTAACCATTAGGTAACCGTATTAGCCTGTAAATGTCTCCACATACAGTTGTGATTTCTGTCAGTTCTAATTGTCTTCTTGTCTGCTATCTAAATTTCAGGTGAAAGACCCTCAGACTCCTGCAGCAGCAGAGACAGAGACCAACCCTCTACCTCAGATGTTCCACATGGAATCAAAGCCAGATGAGACTAACGCACAGGTAAAATGACATTGTAGATGCATCCATCACCAATATCTGTGGTGACTTGTATGAAGCTGTTCTACTTTCAAATGGGCCAATGTTCACATTGTCAGAAGTACTTTTTGGGTGGTGTGATAATGGCCAGTTAATGTCACACACACACACGCATGTTTCCAGTCATGTCCTTATGGGGCCTTTTATGTCACAAACACACTTGTTCTCTTGTCTCTCCTCGATGAGACCAGGTAACATACTGTAACACACCACTCGTATGTTTCTAGTCTCACCCATGTGGGGCCCTTCCGTGTGGTTCTCACTCAAACTGTTCCTATGGCACTGTCCAGAACCTAGCATAATCTCAAGTTTGATTTTAACATTTGTAATTGCACACTGTCTGAGCTGTTATGAGTTTGAAAGCAAACTTTACAATGTGACCCACTGCAAATCCTTATCATAGGTTGTGAGAGGTGCCTACTACTTTTAGAAAGACTATGTTGTGCTCTCAGTTTGACGGTCTGTGCTTTCAGAAACAGTTTAACCATTAGGTAACCTTATTAGCCTGTAAATGTCTCCACATACAGTTGTGATTTCTGTCAGTTCTAATTGTCTTCTTGTCTGCTATCTAAATTTCAGGTGAAAGACCCTCAGACTCCTGCAGCAGCAGAGACAGAGACCAGCCCTCTACCTCAGATGTTCCACATGGAATCAAAGCCAGATGAGACTAACGCACAGGTAAAATGACATTGTAGATGCATCCATCACCAATATCTGTGGTGACTTGTATGAAGCTGTTCTACTTTCAAAATGGGCCAATGTTCACATTGTCAGAATTACTTTTTGGGTGGTGTGATAATGGCCAGTTAATGTCACACACACACACGCATGTTTCCAGTCATGTCCTTATGGGGCCTTTTATGTCACAAACACACTTGTTCTCTCGTCTCTCCTCGATGAGACCAGGTAACATACTGTAACACACCACTCGTATGTTTCTAGTCTCACCCATGTGGGGCCCTTCCGTGTGGTTCTCACTCAAACTGTTCCTATGGCACTGTCCAGAACCTAGCATAATCTCAAGTTTGATTTTAACATTTGTAATTGCACACTGTCTGAGCTGTTATGAGTTTGAAAGCAAACTTTACAATGTGACCCACTGCAAATCCTTATCATAGGTTATGAGAGGTGCCTACTACTTTTAGAAAGACTATGTTGTGCTCTCAGTTTGACGGTCTGTGCTGTTTCAGAAACAGTTTAACCATTAGGTAACCTTATTAGCCTGTAAATGTCTCCACATACAGTTGTGATTTCTGTCAGTTCTAATTGTCTTCTTGTCTGCTATCTAAATTTCAGGTGAAAGACCCTCAGACTCCTGCAGCAGCAGAGACAGAGACCAACCCTCTACCTCAGATGTTCCACATGGAATCAAAGCCAGATGAGACTAACGCACAGGTAAAATGACATTGTAGATGCATCCATCACCAATATCTGTGGTGACTTGTATGAAGCTGTTCTACTTTCAAAATGGGCCAATGTTCACATTGTCAGAATTACTTTTTGGGTGGTGTGATAATGGCCAGTTAATGTCACACACACACACACACACGCATGTTTCTAGTCATGTCCTTATGGGGCCTTTTATGTCACAAACACACTTGTTCTCTGGCCCTCCTTAATGAGACCAGGTAACATACTGTAACACACCACTCATGTTTCTAGTCTCACCCATGTGGGGCCCTTCCGTGTGGTTCTCACTCAAACTGTTCCTATGGCACTGTCCAGAACCTGACATAATCTCAAGTTCAATTTTAACATTTGTAATTGCACACTGTCTGAGCTGTTATGAGTTTGAAAGCAAACTTTACAATGTGACCCACTGCAAATCCTTATCATAGGTTATTAGAGGTGCCTACTACTTTTAGAAAGACTATGTTGTGCTCTCAGTTTGACGGTCTGTGCTGTTTCAGAAACAGTTTAACCATTAGGTAACCTTATTAGCCTGTAAATGTCTCCACATACAGTTGTGATTTCTGTCAGTTCTAATTGTCTTCTTGTCTGCTATCTAAATTTCAGGTGAAAGACCCTCAGACTCCTGCAGCAGCAGAGACAGAGACCAACCCTCTACCTCAGATGTTCCACATGGAATCAAAGCCAGATGAGACTAACGCACAGGTAAAATGACATTGTAGACTCATCCATCACCAATATCTGTGGTGACTTGTATGAAGCTGTTCTACTTTCAAAATGGGCCAATGTTCACATTGTCAGAATTACTTTTTGGGTGGTGTGATAATGGCCAGTTAATGTCACACACACACGCATGTTTCCAGTCATGTCCTTATGGGGCCTTTTATGTCACAAACACACTTGTTCTCTTGTCTCTCCTCGATGAGACCAGGTAACATACTGTAACACACCACTCGTATGTTTCCAGTCTCTCCCATGTGGGGCCCTTCCGTGTGGTTCTCACTCAAACTGTTCCTATGGCACTGTCCAGAACCTGGCATAATCTCAAGTTTGATTTTAACATTTGTAATTGCACACTGTCTGAGCTGTTATGAGTTTGAAAGCAAACTTTACAATGTGACCCACTGCAAATCCTTATCATAGGTTATGAGAGGTGCCTACTTCTTTTAGAAAGACTATGTTGTGCTCTCAGTTTGACGGTCTGTGCTGTTTCAGAAACAGTTTAACCATTAGGTAACCTTATTAGCCTGTAAATGTCTCCACATACAGTTGTAATTTCTGTCAGTTCTAATTGTCTTCTTGTCTGCTATCTAAATTTCAGGTGAAAGACCCTCAGACTCCTGCAGCAGCAGAGACAGAGACCAACCCTCTACCTCAGATGTTCCACATGGAATCAAAGCCAGATGAGACTAACGCACAGGTAAAATGACATTGTAGACTCATCCATCACCAATATCTGTGGTGACTTGTATGAAGCTGTTCTACTTTCAAAATGGACCAATGTTCACATTGTCAGAAGTACTTTTTGGGTGGTGTGATAATGGCCAGTTAATGTCACACACACACACACGCATGTTTCCAGTCATGTCCTTATGGGGCCTTTTATGTCACAAACACACTTGTTCTCTTGTCTCTCCTCGATGAGACCAGGTAACATACTGTAACACACCACTCATGTATCTAGTCTCACCCATGTGGGGCCCTTCCGTGTGGTTCTCACTCAAACTGTTCCTATGGCACTGTCCAGAACCTAGCATAATCTCAAGTTTGATTTTAACATTTGTAATTGCACACTGTCTGAGCTGTTATGAGTTTGAAAGCAAACTTTACAATGTGACCCACTGCAAATCCTTATCATAGGTTATGAGAGGTGCCTACTACTTTTAGAAAGACCATGTTGTGCTCTCAGTTTGACGGTCTGTGCTGTTTCAGAAACAGTTTAACCATTAGGTAACCTTATTAGCCTGTAAATGTCTCCACATACAGTTGTGATTTCTGTCAGTTCTAATTGTCTTCTTGTCTGCTATCTAAATTTCAGGTGAAAGACCCTCAGACTCCTGCAGCAGCAGAGACAGAGACCAACCCTCTACCTCAGATGTTCCACATGGAATCAAAGCCAGATGAGACTAACGCACAGGTAAAATGACATTGTAGACTCATCCATCACCAATATCTGTGGTGACTTGTATGAAGCTGTTCTACTTTCAAAATGGACCAATGTTCACATTGTCAGAAGTACTTTTTGTGTGGTGTGATAATGGCCAGTTAATGTCACACACGCACGCATGTTTCCAGTCATGTCCTTATGGGGCCTTTTATGTCACAAACACACTTGTTCTCTTGTCTCTCCTCGATGAGACCAGGTAACATACTGTAACACACCACTCATGTTTCTAGTCTCACCCATGTGGGGCCCTTCCGTGTGGTTCTCACTCAAACTGTTCCTATGGCACTGTCCAGAACCTGGCATAATCTCAAGTTTGATTTTAACATTTGTAATTGCACACTGTCTGAGCTGTTATGAGTTTGAAAGCAAACTTTACAATGTGACCCACTGCAAATCCTTATCATAGGTTATTAGAGGTGCCTACTACTTTTAGAAAGACTATGTTGTGCTCTCAGTTTGACGGTCTGTGCTGTTTCAGAAACAGTTTAACCATTAGGTAACCTTATTAGCCTGTAAATGTCTCCACATACAGTTGTAATTTCTGTCAGTTCTAATTGTCTTCTGGTCTGCTATCTAAATTTCAGGTGAAAGACCCTCAGACTCCTGCAGCAGCAGAGACAGAGACCAACCCTCTACCTCAGATGTTCCACATGGAATCAAAGCCAGATGAGACTAACGCACAGGTAAAATGACATTGTAGATGCATCCATCACCAATATCTGTGGTGACTTGTATGAAGCTGTTCTACTTTCAAAATGGGCCAACGTTCACATTGTCAGAATTACTTTTTGGGTGGTGTGATAATGGCCAGTTAATGTCACACACACACACACGCATGTTTCTAGTCATGTCCTTATGGGGCCTTTTATGTCACAAACACACTTGTTCTCTTGTCTCTCCTTAATGAGACCAGGTAACATACTGTAACACACCACTCATGTTTCTAGTCTCACCCATGTGGGGCCCTTCCGTGTGGTTCTCACTCAAACTGTTCCTATGGCACTGTCCAGAACCTGGCATAATCTCAAGTTTGATTTTAACATTTGTAATTGCACACTGTCTGAGCTGTTATGAGTTTGAAAGCAAACTTTACAATGTGACCCACTGCAAATCCTTATCATAGGTTATTAGAGGTGCCTACTACTTTTAGAAAGACCATGTTGTGCTCTCAGTTTGACGGTCTGTGCTGTTTCAGAAACAGTTTAACCATTAGGTAACCTTATTAGCCTGTAAATGTCTCCACATACAGTTGTGATTTCTGTCAGTTCTAATTGTCTTCTTGTCTGCTATCTAAATTTCAGGTGAAAGACCCTCAGACTCCTGCAGCAGCAGAGACAGAGACCAGCCCTCTACCTCAGATGTTCCACATGGAATCAAAGCCAGATGAGACTAACGCACAGGTAAAATGACATTGTAGACGCATCCATCACCAATATCTGTGGTGACTTGTATGAAGCTGTTCTACTTTCAAAATGGGCCAATGTTCACATTGTCAGAAGTACTTTTTGGGTGGTGTGATAATGGCCAGTTAATGTCCCACACACACGCATGTTTCCAGTCATGTCCTTATGGGGCCTTTTATGTCACAAACACACTTGTTCTCTTGTCTCTCCTCGATGAGACCAGGTAACACACCACTCGTATGTTTCCAGTCTCTCCCATGTGGGGCCCTTCCGTGTGGTTCTCACTCAAACTGTTCCTATGGCACTGTCCAGAACCTGGCATAATCTCAAGTTTGATTTTAACATTTGTAATTGCACACTGTCTGAGCTGTTATGAGTTTGAAAGCAAACTTTACAATGTGACCCACTGCAAATCCTTATCATAGGTTATGAGAGGTGCCTACTACTTTTAGAAAGACTATGTTGTGCTCTCAGTTTGACGGTCTGTGCTGTTTCAGAAACAGTTTAACCATTAGGTAACCTTATTAGCCTGTAAATGTCTCCACATACAGTTGTGATTTCTGTCAGTTCTAATTGTCTTCTTGTCTGCTATCTAAATTTCAGGTGAAAGACCCTCAGACTCCTGCAGCAGCAGAGACAGAGACCAACCCTCTACCTCAGATGTTCCACATGGAATCAAAGCCAGATGAGACTAACGCACAGGTAAAATGACATTGTAGACTCATCCATCACCAATATCTGCGGTGACTTGTATGAAGCTGTTATACTTCCACTGTCTACTGGGCCACTGTTTACATTTCTTTACTGTATTTAGCTTTTTGGTCAGATCATGTCATGATCAAAACTACTTAACAATCCTAAAATCGTAGGTTAATAATCGCGATATGGCCTTTTATTAATACAGCGATATTTTTAGACCATGTCACGATACACGATATATATCTCGATATTTTGCCTTAGCCTTAGGTTGAAACCAAACCAACACCAGACGATGGATCCTGTGCTGTTTTTCTTCGGAATTAATTCGTCCTCCTCTGCTGGGCAAGGGCGTGTGAAGTTGCACGTATCAGACTGACGTATGTAACTAGGTGCGTTTGTTTTGTCTGTCTGTGAGAGGGAGAGACGAGAAAGCATTTGAGAGTCAGCGGCTAAAAGCAAATGCGTCACAACACTCGAGTTTCATGATGTAGTCATTTTCTACATCGCACAGACAACAAGCCGCGATATATCGAGTATATTCAATATATCGAGTATATTCAATATATCAAGTATATTCGATATATCGCCCAGCCCTACTTGACATACTTTTTTTTTTCTTTTGCAGATGGACAGTGGACCAGAGGTTTCTCGTCATTCGTGCGATTCAGATGAAACTGTTCTGAAAGAAACCTGTGATGAGGCTTCTCCAAACAACCATTCCAGAGAGCAATCAGATGATGAACTTCCACCTCTGAGACGCACAAAAAGCATTATGGTAAGCTCCTAAAATCTATTTAAAACAATATGAGTACATAGCTGATGGGCACTTTTCCCTGCAGTTTGTTTTTCTATCGTGTCAACAAAAAGGGAAAATCATATCTCCATGTTTTCCCTTTGCAGATGGATCGACTACAAGATTTTGCTGGCTGTCTCTACGATTCAAGTGATGACAGCACAGAGGGCACTTTGATTTCTAAGCCTGAAAGGGATTCACAGAGGCTGAGAAGAAGCTCTCGCCATCCTGTAAGTCTTTAATTGATTCTTGTATTTGTATCATTTTGAGGCTTTATTGTGTGTATATATGACATATTCAAATTGTTTCAAGGTTTTAATGAGGGATGGGCACAATTTAGATTTCACCAGCTATAGGCAATATTTGCTTTTTCTCACAACTTTATGCACAATGGTGTAGTACCGGGGCTTGGACTTTATGTACTCTAACCGGGTCGGATCGGGCCTTAATTTTCATGTCCGTTGATACTCTAACCCGTGCAATACATGCAATATGATCGTGTCTGACTGGAAACGCTGGCAGAACCAATGTTAACGGTCAGACAGACCTCCTGGTTCTTTTCATTTAAAGTAAATGAAAATGGCAATACCTAGTTTTTAGTAAAAGTTTTAGTCTAACATTAATTAGCAGTATGTCTTTCTATTTCTTTACACTTACTTGAACTTAAAATACTCAGTATAGAAGGCTCCATAGAGAATTTATCTTCACGCTGTATGCATATACAATTAAAGTGTACTCAGATTGTTTACACTTAATATGTTACAAAATGAGTTACATTTTTTTTTTCTTTTTTTAAAGATTCAGATGCCTCTTGTGGAATCAGATAACTCTAACATTGGCAGTGAAGATGAGTACATTCCATGTCCCAAGGACGAAAGCACAGAAAGTGATAGCAGTTTGGAATTAACCCTGGAAGATAAAAAAAGGAACAAAGGTGCATCTAGTGAGAGCAGAAGAAAGTCTTCCAGTCGGAGCAAGTTTAAGCCCAGGGAGAGTGGAAGTGAGTCCTCCAAGCAGAAAAGAAGCAGGTCTTCCAGTCAGAGCCAGCTTGATTTTAGCCAGAAGAGACCCTTTAAAACAGGTCATGACCCCACACAAATATTTCCAAATAGCAGAGTTGATGGTAATGAAAAGAAAATAGTTGCAACATATTCTAAAAAGGATGTGAGTGTTTCAATGCCCCTGGAAGAAGAGCAGTCTATGTATATCAATCCAGTTTTAAAGAAGATGGATGGGTCTAGAAGCTACAACAAAAAACATTTCTGCTTTTATTGCAGAAAGTTTGTCCAGAAAATGTCAAGGCACTTGTGGCGTAAACACCAAGATGAAACAGATGTTGCAAAAGCATTCAGTTTGCCAAAGAACTCAAAAGAAAGGAAACTGCAGTTGGACTACATACGAAATAAGGGGAACTTTGAGCACAATAGTGAGGTTTTGGAGACACAGAAAGGCAAACTCATCCCATGGAAGCAACCACAGAAAAAATCTGAAGGACAGGAATTTGCACATTGTATTCACTGCTATGGTTTGTTCTCAAGAAGAGCAATGTGGCGGCATTTTCAGGTTTGCAACTTCAAACCTGAGAGTAGTAAACCCGGTAAAACTCGTGTTCTTTCTTTGTGTGCTTTCGCTGAACCTGCTCCACCTGGATTTAATGATGCTTATTGGAAGTTCTTAAGTGTTATGAATCAAGACAGGATTGCAGTTGCTATTAAAGAAGACCGCTGTATTCTTGAATATGGTTACAGACTGTTCAGGAAGAACGAGAAGGTGGTCAGTCAACACCAGTATATTCGGCAAAAACTGAGAGAGCTTGGCAGGCTGTTATTGAAAGCAAGACAAGTTACACATGTGAAGACCATCCAAGAACTCATAAAACCTGAACAGTACAGTCAGGTGGTCACTGCTGCAAAGAGCCTATCTGGATTCAGTGAGCAAACTGGCAAATACCAATGTCCGTCTCTTGCTCGCAAGGTTGGACACAGCTTGTATTCTTTGGCCATGTTTATCAAGTCCGAAGGCCTGAAAAAGAAAGATAAACAAGCTACTCAAGATGCTGAGGAGTTTGCGCTGCTTTATCAAGAAAGTTGGAGATTTGACATTGCAAGCCAAGCATTAACTCAACTTGACCAGACCAAATGGAATGCTCCTCTACTGTTACCTTTCACACAAGATATTCAAAAGTTTCATTGTCATCTAGCTGAGAAACAGCAGCAACATTTGAATGATCTGCAAAAACACCCATCACCATCAAACTGGAAGGAGCTTGCAAAAGTTACCCTCACACAAGTTGTACTGTTTAACCGGCGGAGAGGAGGGGAAGTGTCCAGGATGCTTCTGTCTGCGTATCTATCAAAGGACACATCAGACACACATGGTGACGTTAGCTTGGCCCTTACACCGCTTGAACAGAAGCTGTGCAAACATTTTGTAAGGATTACAATTGTAGGAAAGAGAGGAAGAAAGGTTCCAGTTCTTTTAACCCCAATCATGAGAGAGTCACTTGATGCTCTGACTGAGAAGAGAGAAGAATGTGGAGTGCTGTCTGAAAATGGATATCTGTTTGCATTACCTCACTCTGTCCATTACATAAGGGCTTGTGACTGCATAAGGCAGTTTGTGAAAGAATGTGATCACCTTGAAAATCCTAAAGCCTTAACATCAACAAGACTAAGGAAACATATCGCCACCCTCTCTACTGTATTGAACCTTAAGACCACAGAACTCGATCAGTTGGCAGACTTCCTTGGCCATAATATTGCTGTGCACCGAAAGCACTACCGCCTTCCGGAGGGCACCCTCCAGTTGGCCAAAATCAGCAAAGTGCTTCTGGCAATGGAACAGGGACGCCTAGGAGAATACAAAGGAAAGAGCCTGGATGAAATTCAAGTTGACGTGAATGGTACTAAGACTTATTATATTTTAAAGGTGCAATATATGATATTTAGTCTTCAGCATTCAGTAAGTGACTTAAACTGGATTTTTTAAGTAATTGAATTGTATGCAGGTAATTTGCAAGTTTAAAATCATATCCTCCTCTGTAAGACCATACATATGCAAAAATGCGTGTCAAACTTAGACATGCACACACAAACTGTATTTTTTTTCTGCTCTTGATTGCCAGATTGCCCACAGTCTCAGCTTTCCAACTCAATAATACTATATCAATTAATATTTTAGAGACCATTGGCATAGAGGGGCCTTCAGAAGAGGACATTGAAGGTATGTGATGAATGTTTTTAAATTTGTCATGGAGATTTATGAGCTTTGCATTTGTATTTTATTTTCAGGGTTCCCTGATTCACTATTTCCTGACATTATGTGAAGACAAGGATACAAAATATAGTACATTGTCTCGGGGGTGCAAGTCTGGTTCAGCAAGACAGGGGTCTGGGATTGAAATCTACTCTATGATGCACTGTATTGTCAAAGTATAGTAGTAATATTACATTTCTCTGCCAGGAGAACAGGGGTCAGAAGATGAGGAGAGCATGTCATCCCTGAACATCTGTACCTCAACATCACAAGTCCAAAACCAGGGAGTGTCTCCAACGGGTGAGCTTGAACGATGAAAGAAGATTGATCTTGAACACTCCTCTTTAAAGACCCCCTCCGATGAAAATTGTGTTTTTCATGTTGTTTATGTGGCATTTCTCTGATGCTACAGGACATATCAGCAGAAAAGTAAGTGTGACATTTTATTTCTGAGTATTTCTGCCTTCAAATTGCAGTGAACTAAAGGCAGACGCAAACTGGCAGTACAGATTGTAAAGCCCTCCAAGGCAAAATGTGATTTGTGAATTTGGGCTGTACAAATAGAATTTGATTTGATAAAATAATCACTGTACTGACTGTTTCTTCATATTTTATGTCTTTTAATAAAGTTCTTTCTGTTCTAGATGTCACTATGCCAGGACAACAGGGGTCAGAAGATGAGGTCAGCACGTCATCCCTGCAAGAATGTACCTCCACATCGCAAGTCCAAAACCAGAGTGTGTCTGCAAGAAAGAGAGGTAAGCTTTGGGACTTGCATCCTCTTTTGGGCCAGTGCCACTCAATTGCTTTTAACGTCTTTTACCTTGTTTTTAGTGAAAATGGTCTATTGGTTGCCTTAAAAAAAATAATGTTGATGGTTATATCATTGAATAAAAGCATGTCTCTGAATTCTTAATACACCTAACATAGCTTCCTACCCAGAAAGGGAATAAGACCCAATGTGTGACAATGGTTCGAAAATATATATGTGAAAAAGTATTTGCCCCCTTTCTGATTTCCTGAGTTAATTGCAAATTTGTCACACTTAAAAGTTTACGATCAGCAAACAAATTTGGAAGAATTTACTTTCAACAAAGAGTGGAAGCTAGTTTTGCGCAGTTAGTGGCCTTGTGAGCTACAGATCACAGCTCTGCAAATTGTCAATTTAATCAAAATGTGATCTCTTTCTGCCTACTTAGGTAAGCAAGCTCCTGTGAGACGTTGGACACCAGAGGAAATTGCTGCAGTAGAAAAACATCTGAAGAAGTTCATTGTGAGGCAAGATGTTCCAGGTAAAGCGGACTGTGAGCGCTGCATTGCTTCAGAACCGCAAGCGCTACAAAATAGAGACTGGAAAGCAGTCAAATATTTCATCAAAAATAGAATAACTACCATGAGAAGAAAATTATAATGAAAGCAGTTCAACGATCAGAGGTATGGACACACATTTTCAGTTTGGGTCCTATACTTTGTTTAAATGTTTTGAAATGTACTGTAGTTTAAAGTAGCTGCTGTGGTTTTAGCAGTCAACAACACATTAAACAAGTACATGTTTGGCAAAGTCAAATGTTTGATTATCTGGTTAACTTTGCAGTAATGATTGTTTTGTTTTCCTGTAATCATTAGTTGCAGCATTAGAGTCTCAATTTTGTCTCAAGCATGTTCTATGTTTTTTGTGAAACAATACACGGGCAGATGTGTACACAAATTATTCATATTTGATACACTGACCTTTGTGGTCCACATTATTTATTGGTACAGCAAACCTGCATTCATTCCATGCTAAAGACTGACAGGATGCTTCACAGCACTTATTTTTAGAGGATGGAGTCATAGAACTATCTCTTACCTGTGAAGGAATGCATAGCTGCAGCATGTATTGGTCACTGATGAGCCTCTGTGACAGGTCAGTATTAAAAACATCTTCATGTTGTGTGGACTAAAGTTTCATGGTTTAATTTTTTGATTGATTGTCACTGAAGACCTGAATGTTTGCAACCGGACACCAAGCAGATGGGTCATCCTGAGCACATATTAAAAATTTCTCTACCAAATATGAATGACAGTACGTTGTAGACTTCCGTGTTTGAGTTTGGCTATAAACAATCCTTGGTTTTTGTTCAATTTAAAGGTCCAGTGTAACAGACTTAGTAAGACTGCTGATTGTAACAAAAAGAGGACTTAAAGGATGTTGTTCTTCATAAACTATGTTTACATGGACACAAGCAATTGGAATAAAAGCCCGATCGGAATAAATATGTCATGTAAACATGTCAATCTAGAAACACTGATTCCAGTCCACAACACCACAGAGATGAAATCAGCATTAGAATACTCCTTTTTCTACCTTGTTTGTTTATCTGGTTAACTTTGCAGTAATGATTGTTTTGTTTTCCTGTAATCATTAGTTGCAGCATTAGAGTCTCAATTTTGTCTCAAGCATGTTTTATGTTTTTTATATACGGACAAAAAAACTTATTTTCGTTTTGTGTAAAAAGTAGTCAGATGACTGACTTGTTAGCAAAATAAATACATGTGCCTTCAGGATAACTTGTTGAAAGCATTTTATTTTATTGTTAGCATATAGCATATCTGTCTCAAGTCTTATTAAGTGCTGGTGCTAACGATCATCATTGATTACCATGCTACTACCCTGTCTTCCTGTTGATGTTGTAAGATGATAGCACATGCAGTAGTTAATGAGCTAACAAGGCATCGAAATTTGCACGTGTAAAGGGAAATGAGATGGAATGAAGGAAGAAGAGTATTTAATTTGAAATATAGATCCTTAATGCAGTCAGAGTCTATGTGCAGTAGAAACCATTAATGGGCCCCAGATAGTAACCTAACACCCCACAAAGATATAAAAACAAGAGAAGTGTATGTGTGTGTGACACTGGACCTCACAAGTACTGTATGTTAGAAACTGGGCCCACAAGTGACCAAAAAACTGGCATGGAGACAAAAGTTTAGAATCTTGGTACATTGAAGTGATTTTTGTGATTGGGATTTTTTTTTCATCTTACCTGATTTTTTACAGCAGTGTAGAACCACTGGAAAGGGTGGATCCCATAAATGACCAAAGAACTGGTGGGCCCCCTGAGGGGCAAACACCAGTATGTGTGTGTGTGTGTGTGTGTGTGTGTGTGTGTGTGTGCTGCAGTGAAAGTGCTTGGAGAGACTCACAGGTGAGAGTGACAGGGTCAGGACATGTTCACATAGAAACCACGACAGAGGAGCAGACACAGATGCAGCTGAGCTGTATTTGTCAGACAAACTGCTGCAACAATGACTGACACCACTTCTGTTTTGTTTTTAACTCGGGCTGCACTTAACCTTTATTTTCACGATTAATTCATTAATCCATCAATTGACTTCATCCGTGTCTCCCAAACCTGACAATGAAGCTCTTACAGCTCCACTGTGACAAGAACTGGGACAACAGAAAATCCTTCATATCAACTGCAGTAAACCGCTTTACCACAGGTTTACCACAGGTTTGATGTTTTCTATGCAAACATTTGATCTCAATTAATCTTGATTTTGTTAGGTTTGTTACATTTATTTATTTATTTAAAATTTTTATATTGTTATTTTCTGCACCTTAAACAAGGATTCTGCTATTTTTCATTGAAGCATTTACTGTTTCTGTGAGATGACAATAAAGACTTTCTGTTCTATTCTATTCTATTCTATTCTATTCTATTCTATTCTATTCTATTCTATTCTATTCTATTCTATTCTATTCTATTCAATGCTGCAATCTTGACCTTCTGTCACATAAATCCCTGCACCTTTGTTACTTGGACTTGACCCATTTTTAAAAATGTATTATTGTTGATTGGTTTATTCTGTCATACTCTTAAACTGTACTCATTCATAACATTTGCACTATTTATTTATTTATTTATTTATTTATTTTTATTTATTATCTATCCATGAATGTTCTGTTTCTAACTCGATCTTTAGTTTACCGTCACAAAGGACCAAAGGAACCAGAAGCTAGTCACAGAACTTGATGTGATGACAACAGTCAAGGACAGAAGCAGCATTTTGTTTAGCACTGCTGGTTTAAAATGAGTAGCGTGTCATTAAGTTCATTATTAGAAATGATTAAGATCAGCAAAAAACATCATTTGGGATGATGGATCATTTTTACGTTTAGATAATTACATATTAATAACATTTTTGGTCAAAGAATGTACTTTAGTCATTATTATTATTAGTAGTAGTAGTATTTTTATTATCATTATTATTATTATGTTTATAGCAGTAGACCAGCATGTCCCATATCAAGCTCATTTGATTTAGTCAAAAAAAAGAGTCTGTCGTAACTTTAAATGAAGGGATGTAAAAGGTGTTAAGATAGATTTAGATTTTAGAAACTCTGCGGGTCTTGTTGAGACCCTAAAATGGTTGCTTCTTATTAATTAATAATAATAATAATAATAATAATAATACATTTAATGTAAGGGTGCCTTTCAAAACACTCAAGGTCAGTACATGATTAAACAACAGAAAAACACAATAAAAACAAGTCAAATACAGGCAATAAAAATACAAATATCAAAGCTAAATGTTTTTATTCAGAAATCAACCTGGTCCTCAGTACAAGCAGAGAAATGCTGCTCTTTATTGCTGCTCCTGGCTGTGCTAGTCTACATGCCGTGGGCGAGACACTGAGGATGAAATACATGTTATAGAAAATGTGCCGCTGTATGAAGGGGTGAGTCGTGCTGCATGAATGTGTGAATAGCAATGTCATCCATCTCCTGAGACCCAGTGAAGTGGTGACCCCACACTGTATCATTGACCTGACCTTGGTCCAATCAGCTGTGTGACCACATCCCTGCTGTTTCCACTTCATGTTTCAAAGGATGAACAAAGGCGTTTTTCTGGAGCTCAAACGGGGGAAAATATTTGGCTTTGACCTCATAATTACTGTATTTCACTCAACATTTTCTATTCAGCAATAGAAACATCATCGTCCATGTTTCTTGTACCTTTTGCCAAAAGAGTGATTTGAATTTTCAGTTTTTTATAAATATATCTAATCACTATCCATAACTTGAACCTTACATACAGTATATTACGTGTTACTCCATGAGAAAATATCCATGAATTCATGATTGCTTTTTTGAGTTTGAGTCCCCACCAGGTTCGAGTCAAGAGCCCAATGTTCATTGCTCATTGTTAACTCAAATAAAGGCTCATCCAGCTGTGAACACGTAGAAATATTCACACCAAATGAGTTCACATGATGGTGATTGAGCCTCAGTAAAGCTGGTGCTCATGAACATATGCTGCATAATGAGTGAGGTATACTGTATTATTATATTATATTCTGTAGCATCACGACTGATGGAGGGAAGACCAAAGAATAAGCAGTGAAGGGTTGGACTGTGGACGCAGAGTTTCACAAAGCTCTGCAGGTTCACCTGAGGACTCTGAAGTCTGGTGTCACGACTGAAAACAACATCCACAGCGGCGTCAATAGCCATGTTTACATGTTTGTGCCGACTGGAATCTATAATTGCATTGATTACATGTCCGACTGTGGCGCGTGTACACAAGCATCAAGTTTTGACATGATGTGATTGTCTGAGAGCAGAAGCAGAAGAAGAAGCTTCAACTCTGTGGTAAACAAACGCTGCATGTGTCTGCTCGTCCCCTCATGTTCCTTCTCATCTGTGTCTGTGACTGTCTGTCAGCGTCTGTTCATTATTCTTTTTTTGGAATGAAAATACAGCCGTGACAACATGTAGATATGAAACGCGTGATCGAACCAAAGCAGGAAGTCATTTTTGTTGTTCATGTCACTTCACTGCAGACGCTCAGTTCACGTCTGTTTTACATCCAGCTGCTCGCTCTTGAGCTTTAGATTTAGAGAAATTATTACAAAAATATCAAAAAACCCTTCTGAATATAATTACTTTGGATGATCATGCTCTTGATATCATTGTAAAATAAATATAATTACTGCTAATATTACAAAACCAGAGAAAGAGCAAACAGTCTGAAATGTCAGAAACGGTCAGCTCGTTTGTGACTGTGTTTCCACTCACTAATACCAAGGTCTGGCCCAGTGAATGAGGCTGTTTGTGGTTTTATGTGGCCTTGGGCTTTGCACCGCGTTCCTGTGGCTGATTAGTGCCAGGTGTCTCCTCCACAAAATGAGGGTATTGAGGGGCAGCATGCTTCAGTACAGAGCACCAGCTGCTGCACTCTCAAATAATCTTGTGGGAAGGTTTGTCGTAAAACTAAAACATGCCCTCGCTGAAATTAAACACTCTATCCAGAGCACAAATGATGTGACTGTTGCTCATTCTGAAAAATGAAATCTATCCCTGCAATTATATAATGTTGCTGTTGGCACTAATCATGAGCCAGAAGAAGTGTGTTTCGCTGACACACTGTTACGGTTGTGCTCCATGTGATTCAAACGCTCTATTATTCCCATCTGGCCATGAAATCAGTGCAGTTTGTTAAGGAGAAATAAGAGCAGGAGAAAATAACACTGTTTTCACCCACACTTAAAGCTACAGTCTCTCTCTCTCTCTCTCTTTGTTCTTCATGAACACAAACATTTGACACTGTTTGAATGCTGCAACTCACTGTCAATAAATACTATCAGACCCGACTGAGGGCGCGCTTGTGTGTATACAGCAGCAGTGCAGGGGCGGGCGGGGGAAAGAAGCGTTCATCCTGTCGTATTGGGTTTTCTGAGCAGTAGAATTCACTTTGTGTTGCAAACTCCTGCAAAACTTCCAGTTGAAATTGTAAACAGAGGCAGAGAAAGCCGGCGGTTGCAGAAGGTTTGAGTTCTGTCATTTGGACATCGAGAAGAGCAACTTGTAGGAAGACCTGCAGATGTCCTACATACTGAAGGTCAGGTCATAAAATATTCTCACACTAATCCCCTCAAACTCTTAAATATGACCGAGTATTAGGGCCACATTGATGAAAAAAAAATTCACAGACTACAAGAATAAGTCTTAATTTACGAGATTAAAGTTGTGAGAATAAAGTCGTACATTTACGAGATTAAAGTCGTACATTTACGAGATTAAAGTCGTGAGAATAAAGTCTTAATTTACGAGATTAAAGTCGTGAGAATAAAGTCTTAATTTACGAGATTAAAGTCGTAAATTTAAGACTTTACAGCTGTGATTGACCAGGTACCTGGAAGTGACGTAATTAGCACGTCAGCTCTCAGATACACAGCTCCCCCTCTGGCACGGTGGATGCTCTGCATCTCAGCAGCTACAACGAGAGTAGTTCTTCTTCTTCTGCGGTTGAATGTACGCAACCGAATGTGCCCACACCAGGAGGCGCTATGGTGGTGAGAGGAGTGGTGAGGTTTACTGATGACATCATCAGCAGAGCCCAGGAAAACAATAAAACCCTATTTTCTCAGCAGTGGCTGAACATGTTTGTTCTGAAACTTTAGGGTTTCCTAAACGAGGCTATGACGCAGATACACGCACAAACGCTGCATTAATTGGAGCTTCTGGTCTATGTCGCCTTTAAAGAGCATTAAAGTAACACAAAATAGAGTTTGACCAACATTGCAGCTGTCTCACATTTTGTGATTTCTCCCACACTAACGCTCCTCTCTTGTGTAGCAGGTTGCTATGGTAAACAGCAGAGTTGAGGCAGTGCCTGCAGTGGCGGTGATGAGCAGTGGCGGGGGAACAGTGGGCAGGTCGTGTGCAGGATGTGGCAGTCGAATCGACGACCGCTTCCTGCTCTTCTCCATGGAGCGGTACTGGCACACGCGCTGCCTCAAGTGCTCCTGCTGCCACGCTCAGCTGGGTGAATACAGCAGCACCTGCTACAGCAAGGGAGGAATGATCCTCTGTAAGAACGACTACATCAGGTCAGCTCCACTACTGACACTACACAGCAGAATGTCTGTCTGACTGATTGAATGATTGAATGATTGAATGACTTTATTCCTCCCCCAGGGGGGAAACACACATTCACAACAGCTCAGTTAAGAAATGAGAATAGAATAAAAATAAAATAAAATAAAATAAAATAAAATAAAATAAAATAAAATAAAATAAAATAAAATAAAATAAAATAAAATAAAATAAAATAAAATAAAATAAAATACAGTAAGAAAATGTTACTAATTTCTCAAAGTATAATAATAAGAATAATACACCACAGTTCCCACAGTTAAACTCAGAGATAATATAGGAAGTCAGCACACAAAAGTTAATGTTGTGTTTTATTTAAATTGGAACTCTGAACTGGAAGTGGTGTCGAAAAGGACTGAAGGTCACTGATCCGGACTATGGTCCATCCATTTTCTACCGCTTTCTCCTCCACATGAGGTTGGCTCAGCTGACATAGGGCGATAGGCGGGGTCACACCCTCTCTTATAGGATACATATAAATCCTGACTTGCAGCTACACAGAGTGAAGTGTTGCAGTGTGTTCAGGAGAGGTTATAAAGACTGTAAAGACAACAGAAGGTTCCTCTTCAAAGCTCTTGCAGTTCAGGTGCTGCTACGTTCAAGAACCACAGACTACACGACTACATCTGCCTGAAATGTTCCTGTCAGCATGTGTTGAACATGTTTGAGGCTGTGAACGCCACATTGATCTATGTACCGATTCTACATGTCTGTGTCAATGACACCTGCAGCATTGAAGCTACTATTTGCTACAGCACTGTCTTGTAAAGGTCTGAAAGCTGGTCTGTCCTTTGCGTCACAGGCTGTTTGGACACAGCGGTGCCTGCAGTGCTTGTGGACAGTCCATACCTGCCAGTGAGATGGTGATGCGAGCGCAAGGCAACGTTTACCATCTTAAAGTGAGAGTGACACTGATATTCACACTGCTGTCAATGTATAAATGACATGATGTGATTAGGCTCACCACTGCATCTGTGTTTGCTCTAGTGTTTCACGTGTGCGACCTGTAGGAACCGCCTCGTCCCCGGTGATCGCTTTCACTACATCAACGGGACCATCTTCTGTGAACATGACCGGCCAGGAGGAGGAGGAGGAGGAGGAGGAGGAGGAGGAGGAGGAGGTCTGCACAGCGGACACCCGACTCCACTACAGGCCAACAGCATGATGTCTGATCAGAAGGTGGGAGGTCATGTGATTCTGTACACTGCTCAAGTCAGTGTGGTCTCGCCCTGAATCATCATTTGATTGTTTGACACTTTTACCTTTAACTACTGTCAATGAAAAGTAACTCACAGACATTATTTCCCTTTCTTTCTTTCCCCTGGCTCAGTTCATTCTGTCTCTGCTTCTGTTATTAGATCTAATGTTTTGTCTTTTTTTTGGTGTAACGTTACAGCACAACTTACAGTCCTGTAAATACATATTTTATATTTCGTGAAACGATATTTCACAAAACGATGCCGTCTTTACTGGCAACTTTATATATATGTATATACAGTGTATATATATATATATATATATATATATACACATATGGGTATAATGCTCCTGTCAATTCCTGTTGCAGAGGACAAATTCCTCTAGGGGGATTAATAAAGTTACAGTATGTTGAATATGACATGTTTGTACTTTATTTAGTACTAAATGTACAAATGTAGCATTTTCAGGTTGATGTCTGTCGTCATTTTGACACAGGTCACAGAAGGAAATCATGTTCACTGTCACATACAGAGACACATGGAATCACTGTGTTTGTCCCATTAAAACCCCATTTTTACAGGTTTACATGTTTAGCACACGTCCAACTGAACTTGTCTTAACACAAAAAAGCCTGATACTAATAGGGAGAAAGCGGGTAATATTAGCAATAGAACAGAACAGCAGAGGTGGATCCACTTTATTAAATAAATGGATTAGTATTTGTATTGAGTGTCCTGACTGTACCTGAACTTAATGTCACCAGTAACAACTGTGAAAATAATATAATGTGTTTTCTTTATCTCCTCTTTCCTTCGTTTAGGTGTGCTGAGGATGAAAATAAAATAAAAACTGTTCTGTGCCTTTGTCCTCTCCTCCTCCTCCTCCTCCTCCTCCTCCTCCTCCTCCTCCTCCTCCTCCTCCTCACTGTGAATCCTGCCGCGGGTCAAACTCCCTCCACTCTGACAGACTTTCACACGGACTGTCTGGACGTCGACGCTTGCTGAGGCTTCAGCTTCCCAGAAGCAGCTGACTGTTGTGAGAGGATTGTGAGGAGTCTGCTGTTTGAAGAATGATTACATATTATTTATGTCAGGACAGGGAAAACATGGCAGCCTTGTAACTCAGTGTGACTCCTGTTAGAGGTGAACAATGTGTGTAAAATAGCACAGAGCATACATGTATATGTATATATATATATATATATATACAGTGTATATATACTGTCATGAATATACAGTATATACTTGGACCCCTGAATCATGTGTCTGAAACCATGAGTCAAAATAAGCAAACATGGGATTTTTGGGGGGTTAATGACACAATAAAGATTCATAATTTGAGATTCATAATCTGTGAGTCTGCAGAGGTCTGTGTGAGATAAAGGTACAGTGAGTAGAATTTAGCAACATTTACTGGTGAACGTTACTGTGTAACAGTGACTCAGCATTGGTGAAGTCACTCCAAGATTCCCAACTGGAGATCTGAGTTCAGGGGGAGAAACACTGAATGGTGACGAGAAAAGGAACGCACCTTACATTTGACACACTGGACTTCTTAATGTCACCTCTCCATAACTGACTGTACGGCCTGCACACGCTCCATGTGGCAACAAAAAAACTCAAAAAACAAATAAAGATGGAAGAAGACATCGAGTACATGTGTGTGGACACAGACCCTCATTTAGTGTGTACATATTACTATTATTGTTATTACTGTTATGTATGGGCTGTTTACAGACCGGGAATCCGGAGAGTATTGGGTGACCCTCATGTTTACATTTCACTTTTGTGGTCCACATGGAGAACATGTCTCCAGTCACTGATAAAAACTATGAGATAAAAAGTCGAAGTTATGAGATAAAAAAGTTGAAATTATGAGATAAAAAGTCATAATTATGAGATAAAAAAGTTGAAATTATGAGCTAAAAGTTGAAATTATGAGATAAAAAGTTGAACTTGTGGGATAGAAAGTCATAATTATGAGATAAAAAGTCATAATTATGAGATAAAAAGTTGAAATTGTGAAAAAAAATTGAAATTGTGAGATAAAAAGTTTAAATTATTAGATAAAAAGTTATAATTATTAGATAAAAAGTCATAATTATGAGATTAATTCGAAATTATGAGAGAGAAATTCATAATTATGAGAAAGAAAGTCATAATCATGAGATAAAAAAGTCAAAAAATCTCATAATGATGACTTTTTATCTCATAATGATGACTTTTTATCTGATATCATGTCATACCGTAACACCTGGATGAGCAGTTCTTTGATCATGTTTGCAGACTCACTCACTAATGTATGTATGTCTATGTGTACTGTAATCAATCTGGTAACTATTTGTGATTCATGAGTTGTGATCATTGACTGGGTCACACCTGAACAAGAACAATTCTATAGTATTTTTATTTAAAGCCATGTTTTTGTAATTCTATGTGAAATATTCAAGATAAAGATTTTTACCACGGTATCTTCAGGAGGTCGTATGTCACTTTTTTTTTTTGCAGAAATCCAACCAACAGTAGCTTCATATGTCACACTTGATTGTGACAGTTCATCAGTGAATAACACACACGAGGGCTCTCTAAGGATGTTTTAGCACATGTGTCTCGGTTCTGTCCAACAATCTCTGAGCACGTTCTTACTACTTTGGCCAGTTAGATGGCAGCAGGTTGCTCAGTGTGAGATGTGAGTGTGAGCCTGAGTCACTCACTGCACAATCTGCTGAATGATTCAGGAAACTAAATGTTGTCATTTCATTTAGTTTCAGGTCAGAGATTTCCTGTATGGGCTGAAGGACGTCAGCAGCTCTCTGCAGGATCTGTTTCTCATCCTTTCACACTCACCGTCTGACGATCATGTGCCGGACTCATTAGCGTGATCATCACACTCAAAGTGGACTTTAAGTGTCCTGCTGAAACAGAACAGTAAGTAAAAGCTGATGTTCTCAGACAAACATGGCTGATTACTCACAGGAATGGGATTTCAAAGACCTGAACTGAGACCATTACACAAGCAATTAAAGTGGGATGTGCTGTGGGCCTGCATGGACTTTAGCTGCACTCTAATGAGGCCTAATCTGGTGAGGTGGTCTAATTAAAAGGTAGGTGGGCACAAGAAAGGCAGTGGTGTGTGTTTATTAATAAAAATGTACGTGTTTTTGCAAATATCCTCGGCTTTTTATTATGTTTGCTGCCCTCTGATCTTTCCAAGGTCTCTACTCCGGTTTGTTAGGACTGCTTTTTGGCACGAGATGCACCTTTAAATAAGCGCTCTTTATATGTATATTTGGCATGGAAACTATGAGATCATCTCCTCCACACTAATTATGGGATCTCTGCTTTTCCAGTGTTTGTGTGGCTTTCTGCGGAGCCGAATTAAAGGCAGAAGTGAAGCAGGCAGGATGGGTAGAGGGCCAGGCCCACATGAGCAGCCAGCTGTGACTGTTCAAATTAGCGGGCATGCAGAACTCAGCAGAACTCTGCAGAACTCAGCAGAACTCAGCAGAACTCTGCAGAACTCTGCAGAACTCTGCAGAACTCTGCAGAACCTCCAAACCTGAGTCACTTTAGGGTTTGTCTTGTCACATGTGGAGGAATTGTGGAGTAAATAATGAATAAACATAACAGGTGTGGGTGTTTTTGTGTTTATTGAACCAAATCTCAACGACCTGGAGTGGTGCAGTCATGTTACATCTTATGTGAAGCTCACGCAGCATCCTGCAAAACCAAGATCATAAGAACTTTTCAACACAAGGTGGTAAAGTGATAGTCTGGAGAAGTTTTAACAGCCCTAACCCGGACAACTGTCGTCAATAATTAAACAATGATTTCTACCAAATAGCTAATAATGCGTACACTAGATAACCGCAGCATTTTTATCATTTTTAACACCGAACGACATTTAAAATCGCCAAACATGATTGTGTCTGCACGATTTCAGGCAATTACGAATCCTCATCGAGAATAACTCAGTCGATCAACTACATTAGCTCAATTAAGCTGATTTGACCACAGAACGCTGCCATATGGCAGGAGGAAACAAGAGAAGGGGGAGAGAGACTAATTAAAAGTAAAATAATGAGGATTTTAATTAACTGGTTCCCCAGTCGTCAGCAAGCAGGGATGTGGAGTTGTAATTAAAAAGTCCTGTAGTGCTGGCAACATTTTCTCCCGCCTAGTTTTAATAATGCAAGGACTCCATCCATCTAATTAAATCTGTAAATGAAGTGGCAACATTGAGGGTCCCCGTGTGATCTTTAAACCCCGCCCCCACAGCAAATAGAATAGAATAGAATAGAATAGGATGTCATTTTTAAAACAGTTCTTTTTTTGGTGCTGTGTGGACCACCCTCTGGAGAGCTGCCCCTGTTTGCCTTTGAACATTTTCCAAACCATGCCAGGATGAAGTAGGTCAGTACGCTCTCTGTTCAGTGGTTTTCCCTCAGCATCCTGAGGAAGTGCAGTCTTTGCTGGGCCTTCTTCACGACAGCGGTGCTCTTCATACTTCGTTTCAGGTCACTGCCGACGTGAGTCCCTAGAAACTTGAAGCTGGTCTCCTGCTCCACCTCGTGGTCTTCTGTCCTGGGTGGCAGGTGCACATCCTGTTCTGCAGACTTCATGGGCTGTCTCGTCAATTATAAGATTCATTATTAAGAAAATAAGAAAATAACACTGAGGACCCCTCAGTGACCACTTCATGAACTTCTTTGTCTATAAAAGAAAATAATTCATCATCATGATCATCTGAATAATTGTTTAGCACAAGAGCTTCAGAAGCAGCAGGTGCACAGTCAGACAGTTTCTCCCTGAGTTAACATCATTAGTGTCATCATCCAAACCATCAACCTGTCAGTTAGATCCCATCCCCGACAAACTGTTTACAGATGTTCTAGATTAAATCAAATGAATCTCTCCTTAATCCAAGTAGCAGTGATTAAACCCCATCTCAAAAAAGTGATGTTTTAGCTCATTACTGACTGATATCTAATCTGCAAATCAATGATGTGAATATCTGCGCAGTTTGAGGGTTTCCAGTCAGGATGACATCATAGCACAGAAACAGCACTAGTTAAAGTTAGTAACGACCTTCTCTTGGTCTAGTCTCTTAACTTGTCCTGTTAGATCCTGTTAGATCTTGACACCATCGATCATGATATTCTCCTGCAGAGACTGTAGCAGACTTGGGATCTGTGGTGCTGCCCTCTGCTGGTTTAAATCATACCTAAGTGTGTGAAAAAATCAGAGCGAGGGATGTTTTGAAACGTTTCATTCCTGAAAACAGAACCCGGAGAAAACCCTGCTTCTGTCTGAGATCTGAATAACAGTAGGTCCTCTAGTGTCACTTCTAGTACTTATTACTTTTTTGTGAGGGTCCTGTAAAGAGATAAGATGCTTAGAAAAGACAGAGGGGAATCTGCATGTTCTAATGTAAGTAATATGCCCTTATTTACTCAACCAGTCAGAGTTGTCAGAGTAGAAGTATGTGTAAAACACATACTTATACTTTGTTATTACAGTTAGTAGTCAGTATTACAAATGATTATATACAACCCTGAATCAGACTGATTTCCCACATTACACAAGTGTGAATGTGATTAATTAAATAGATAAATAATAATTTGGATGGATTTTGATGATGGATGAGAATTTTTAATTTACAAAGTTGAATTTTTGTCACAGATGGAGCAGCAAACGTAGCACAGGCTCTTCCTGATTTCACAGACACAAAAAGTAACATGAAGACAGGTTTGAGTTTTTGTTTAGTTGAATTTTGTGTGGATTTTGTCATGACCGTGTGTTTGTGTTGTCCAGGTGCGACATGTGTTTACATTGTCCTGTGTCGCTATAGTCACACACATGAGAGGGGAAAGCAACATGGATCATTAAAAAACAACAACAGTCTCTTTTGTAATATCACTTCCCTTGAGCAATGTAACATTCACAGACACACAGCGCACCGCAGGACTTTGACAGCTCCTGTGTGTGTGTGTGTGCATGTGTGCGCGCCCTTTGATTGATGAGCCTGATTCCAAATGTTTTCATGCAAACCAGTGGGAGTTTAAGTGCCATGTGCATGTTAATACCAAACACAGCATTAGCACGAACAGTCCAACATCTAAGTCCCTCTCCCTCTGACTCCATGTCTCGTCTCTGTGTGTCTCCACATGACTCCAGGACACGGAGGAGTTGGAGATGGAGGACAGACACCATTAGAGACCGTCACTTCTTTCACACACACGCTGTCTGAAAACATCCTTCTCTCTGTTGTGGGTCAGTGACGCTGGATTTCTTGTATTTATTCTCTAGTTGTCTTCTCTAGTCTAGTTGATGATGCTTTACACTACACTTTTGCCATTCACATCCATTCACTTTCAATGTGCAGCACATTTTCTATCCGCTCCTCTTTGACGCTGAATGGGTCGCCAGGAGCAACGTGGGGTTAAGTGTCTTGCCCGAGGACACAAAAGTGGAAATAAAGATATTAAAATGTGCCAGGAGAGGTGAAGAAGCCGCAGAAGTAAAAAAAAAGAAAAGAAAAAGACACAGAAAACAAATAAAGAGACATCATTTCTGTTTGCGACAAAAAAGCAGAGTTGACTGAGAGAATATAACATGTTATAAAATGACATGTAATAACATGTTTTATCAAAGACAGACATTGAAAATAACTGTAATTCATTCATTAACAAATTCTGTGACAACATATCACGTTTTTTCCAGTTGATTTACAGCTTTAGAAATAACATTTACATTGTGTTTAAGCTGATTCATTCTCTCTGGTCTGTGCAAGGTCAGTGAAGCAGGAAACTTTCATCTATAGAGAATACATTATACTGTATATACACTGTATACATACTGAACATTATACTGTATATATACTCTATACATACTGCACATTATACTGTATATACACTGTATACATACTGAACATTATACTGTCTATATACACTGTACATGTACTGTACATTATTATATATACTGTATACATGTGGTACATTATACTGCACATATGCTGTACATTATTATACTGTGTATATATGTGGTACATTATACTGTATATATACTGTAAGTTATACTCTCTATATACACTGTACATTATACTATCTATATACTGTACATTATAATATTTATACACTGTACTTTATTTTGTATAAATGCTGTACATTATAATATATATACTGTACATTATACTATATATACTGTACATTATACTGTATATATATTGTACATTATACTGTATATATATTGTACATTATACTATTTATACACTGTACTTTATACTGTATATACACTGTACATTATTTTGTATAAATGCTGTACATTATACTATATATACTGTACATTATACTGTATAAATGCTGTACATTATGTACACTGCTAAGGTTGTAGTGCTGCATGTGATGACATGAAATATATATACATATATATATATAACAGTATTATTATATGAGTACTATGAGTTTTTCATAGACAGATTGTTAAATTAGTGTGAACCGAAGTATCTGGTCATGAGTTTAGAGAGTTCTCTCTCACATCACTGGATTTACGTCATGCTCAAATGTTAATAAGGAATTATTGATCAGCAACAAGAAGAATATCCAGACATACTTTTGAGCTGGTGAAGAAGAATCTAAGAGAAAATGCTGTGTCTTATGAAACTGTGTCCTGGGACAGAGAGTTGGAGGTCATTATGTAATAAGTCCTAAATAATCTTTACACCCACCATATTCACAATACTGCAAATGAGCTCTGTGTTATTATGTGATGTGTTGTTGTTGTTGTTGTTGTTGTTGTTGTTGTTTTGTATTTGTAGTGTATTTCTTTATTATGAGGAGTCAAAGACAATTACCAACATAGTGGACAATAAAGTTTATGATAAAGTGAAAGTGGTTTCACGTGAAAAGTCAGTCGGCTCTCCTCGCAAGAAAGTCATCCACTGATTCGGGATAAGCAAGTGGGAGGTGCCATTAACTCCCCATGGTTGTGTGAGCCGCAGATGGAATCTGCCTCAGGAGTGAAGCAGAAGGTTGGAGGTCCACTAATGGTTCTGATGAGACTCCCTGACTGTGTTCATTTCAGAGGAACCCAAGCTCATCCTTTCCCTACTGAGCAGCTAACGCAATTACACCCTTGAATCTACAGGGGGCTCCATCCCCACCACTGCTCCCTCTGAGACTGTGTGTGTGTGTGTGTGAAGGCAGAGGTAGAGGATGGGCCAGCTAGATCTCCTGCTCACCATTTACGGCTAATCCATCATTGTAGCATCTTAATGACATCCTGCTGCTTCCCTAATGTCTTCTGGCAGAGGCCGCCTGCTGCTGGCACAGAGCTCATGCAGACACACACATATGGTCGCCTCAGATGACTGACAGGAGCCTTTTCATATGTGCGTGTCTGCACGCCAGATGCCATCAGCCACATTCAGCCGCCGCTGGCTACGACTGGAATGACAGGGGTTTGTTTTGGGGTTTTTTTTCAGTGGGTTAGAGAGAGAGAGAGAGGATAGTGATGAGGTAAAGAAAGAAAGTAACATAAATGCAATGAAATCTTCCTTTAACACCTGCAGGACGATTATTAAATGAACATACTTAACTGGTATAAAACTTAGGAACAGGTGTACGATGAAGTATGTCTGCAGTAATGCCATTTTTAATCTTAATATTAAAATATTATTATTATTAATGTATTCATTATATTATATTAATATATTCATATTCATTTTTAAAGCATGAAACCAACTTTCCTGGTGTAACGTTATACATGTTGTGATACAAATCAAACATTGGCTTTCTGAGGCCATGCTTGTGTCACTGGTCACTTGTCCAGTCACCATGAGGCTCACTGACCCAGATTAACACATAATCTGACCCAGATTTTCCAGATTTTTAAGACCTTTGAACTGATCTACAGTTCGGCACTGAGGGCCCACGTTCAGTGTATTATCATTCACACTGCAGTGAATGGACCGCTCCATGTGCCAGTGCTCATACTGTGTCCTCACAGTGAGAGGACCTGACACGTCTCAGTCCACACTTTTTGTCATATTGTAGGTTTTAAAAACAATTCAATCTTGTATTAAATAATCACTGAAATGTTTGACTTTATTTATGCATTTGTTACGCAGAGCACTTATGACATTATGACATTATTGACTTGAAATACAATGACTTTACTGCATTTATCTCTCAGTTTCTGAATTGCCCGTGCAGTTTAAAAGTGTCTGTTCTCCTCCTCCTTCTCCTCCTGGTGAAGTTGCGAGTGCAGCGCTAAAATAGCACCACACCTCAATGAGTTAATTGTAGACTGCTTATTTTTTATTGTGCCTCAAAGCTTTTTTAGGGGAGGGCAAATCCAAAACAGTGATCATCTTACTGTCAAAGCATGGGGATATGGCGCCACCTTATGGAATGTTTACAATGAAAACAACAGCCAAATGAAAATATAATGAATATTTCAGAATTACTTCCACCAATCAAGTACATATTGGTGGGATGTGTAAGTTTGAATCATTCTGATCCAAATCTTACCTCATAATTACAATCAGTGATTATTTTCTTGATTAAAAAAAAATGAGTTACTGCAAGAGTGTCTGCCTCTGACCTTTGACCTCACAGTGACAAATAATTTGTTTGTTTTTTTGGCTTTTCTGAAACATCAAAATATACTGTATATTTACATATATTTATATATATATGTATATATACATGTATACATATATATATACATATATATACATACAAATAAATCTAATTTTTTTCTTAGATTTAGATTGAGAAATGTAATTCTATATTATTCGCGTCCTATATTTGGATTTTTATTTCTGTAAAGGAAAAACATGATTTTGAATAATGAGGACTTTATTTTTCCTGTCCTCAGGAAATCCGCATGCTTGCAGAATTTAAGTGCAAAATTGAGGTTTATGAAAGGTATTCAAATGCACTTATTCAATATACTTTCAACACAACTTTCTGCTGTTGGCATAGTTTTGGAAAAGAGCTCATGGTTTAACATCCTGGCCGATCAGAACAGATAATCAACTGTGTCACATGGGCAGCTGCAGTTAGAGGCCCATCTGTCCACTGGAACACACACCAAACACACACACACGCACACTGCTCTTCAGTGGAGGTAGCTGGAGGAGGATCTGGAACTGAAAGAGTAATCCATCATCTGGGTAAAGCTCCAGTTTGACACCACCCACCGCTGTTAGTTATCAGAATAAAAGCCAGAGGTGCTTCATGTCAAACACATGCTACTTCCAACTATTCATATTTTTATGGTGCAGTACATGACTTAAACGAAACTACCTTTTCCACACAACTAAATTAATTTTAATTTAAAACTATTTTGATAATCGTTTCATCGGTTTGAAGCATTTTTTGTGATAAAAACAAGATTTCTCATCGTTTCTGCTTCTTAAATGTGAATATTTTCTTCATTTCTTTGCTCCACATAGCAAAGAAGTCATTAAAAGTGAATACTTTTGGTTGTGGACAAAAACGACATTTGAGAACTTTATTATTATTTCCAGTAAACACTGATCAATGTTTTTTTAATGTTTTCTGACATTCTATGGACCAAACGGTTAATTAAGAAAATAATCAACAGATTAATCGATTATGAAAATAATAGTTGCAGCTCTAGTTTTGTTGGTTTTCCATTATAACATAGTGTCTCCTCAAAGTGGGCGGAGTCATCGTTGCACGGCTGCATGAAACCCGTTTTACATGTAACGCACACAAACGAGCGACTAGTGACTTGTAAAGCAGTAGTTCCAGGTACCATCGCTAATGGAAACACAGAATAACTGTGCCGTGCCGCGAGTGGAGAAGGTGCTTTAGGTGCTCCAATGCAGTTTAACTCACGTTTTTGCATCATCGTGGTAAAGTAAGAATGACTAGTATTATTTATTGGATGAGTAGCAAAAACCACCCACAGCCAGTCATCCGGGGGGGGGAATAAACATAAGGTGTTTGACTCACTGTACACAGCTTTATTTTTCATTAAAAAAACAGTATTGACACACATGGTTAAAATAAAAACTAGGTCATTGTTCAGTCAGAGTGATCAAACCAAAACCATATGTAATGTTTGCAAAATAATCCATACATGACTGTTGGAATGTTTATGTAAGAACATGATCTGATGAATGATTCATTTAGTCCTCTTATAGTCTATAGTATATTAATAGTATAGTCTTCACAATCTTCACCATTTTAATGTTTGGGAAACAGTGGTGAGTGACTTTTTCCTCATTATTTTTCCCCTGCTATTAATCAAATAAAATCAGTTGTAAAAATAATTCACAGTCCTCCAAGAGGTAAATCCAAATAAGCTGCACTCTGACATGAACTCAGACAGAACGAATGTACAAATGTTAAACAAAAAAATAAAGTGGAGCTTTACTCGATAACTGGCTGAAAAACACGGTCATGATTCATCAAACAGGAAGTCCGACAAGCACCAAACCGTCCATCGTTTGAAATTCCGGTACACGTTCCAACATAGTCAAACATGAAATATTCAAGTTGTATTGATGTGTTGCATTCAAATCCTACACCAGTAAGATGAGCAAGGTCCAAGCACTGGGCGGATGTTTGTGTGTGTGTGTGTGTGTGTTTGGTTGTTTTTGAAAAGTTTCAGTCTCGTCACAACCTTTATAATTCACTAAAACACTCGATCGAATTCAGTCTGACTGGTAGTCGCTGCATTTCTGTTCTGATTGGGCTGCTGCTGGGGCATGTGGCCTCTCCGCCTGGGCGGGGCCAGATACTCAAACATGGAGGTGTTGTGGGTAGACAGCATGTTCTTCAGGTCTGACGGCATGGGGTCAGACCAGAAGAAGTCGTGGTTGAGTGCGTCGTCGCTGTCCGTGCGCTGCGCTGGGTCAAGGACCAGGAGCTTGTCTATCAGGTCCAGAGCATACGGGTCTTTGACGTAGGCTTTGAGTCTGTCCTTCACTTTCCTCTTCTGACCTTTAGGCAGCTCCATCTTCTGGTAAAGTTCATATTTCTTATCGACACCAGGCCACACCTGAGAACAAAAACAATAAATAAACACATTTGAACTGACTGATGGAGGGAGGCAAACAACTCCTTGTGTGCTGCTATGTAAAGTCACAGAGTTTCTCTATGAACTTCAGTGAGAGAGTGAGAGGATTACAGGGTGACACAAACTTTAGTATCCGATGGAAATGTCTAACAGGGAGGTAAAGCAGCAAATATATTTTTAACACATCATAAACTTAAGCAGACGTTAGGTTAGCACCTGAACTATGCCACTGAATGTGACTCACCTCAGACGTTATGGAGCCACACAGCTGGCTAATGAGAGTGAGCTGGTGCTGCTCAGTGTTGCCCTGCATGATGGGACTCCTGGTCCACATCTCAGCCATGATGCAGCCTGCTCCCCACAGGTCTATGGGGGGGCCATAGTCTCGCTCACCTTACGAAAAAATAACAGACAATAAATCTTTGGATTCTTTGCTCCTCTAACATGAATATTTTTTTATTTTTAACAGACAAAACTACTGATTCTTCAAGAATAAAGAAAGTGTAAATATTTCAACAAATAAAGGAGCCCTGTAACACAATTCATGTTAAACAGGTAACTCCCCAATTGTGAAAAGGCGCCACCACGAGGAGACATGGAGTACAACCAGCGAGTGAAACCGGCAGGACATTTTCTATCTTTCAAACCGATTTAAGCGCCGTAGCCAGCTATGTGTCAGTTTGTTTTCTGGCCATTTATTAATGCCGTTGAAGTGCAGGTTGAATAGTTGTCTCTTACCTAGCAGCAGCTCTGGAGGTCGGTACCACAGCGTCACCACACGGTTGGTGTATCGGTTCCCTTGGCTGTTCTTAGCCAGACTGAAGGCTCGGGCTAAACCAAAGTCAGCCAGTTTGAGAACACCGTCTCTGGTAATGAGTACGTTGGCAGCCTTCATGTCTCTGTGAAGGATCTGATTCAACAGAAAGCCAGGTCTTTAGACTACTAGAGACTATAGTGTATTGTTTACATACATACATAAAAATATCCTAGAGTTTTGTTACATTCAAGGACCATGAGAGCTCCCAAGTAGCATCTGGACAAATTATTTACAATTAATTCTAATTATTGTACACAGTATACATTCTAATTAATCAGATGTATTTATATTCCCATTGGTCTACACTTCAATCAGATAACTGAAGGATGGTCATTTAGCTCAAATCTTACCTTATTTCTGTGGATGTAGTACAGGCCATTAAGCAGCATCTGCATGACCTTCTTGATCTCTGCCAGGGTGAACTTCACATTGGCATTACTCAGCAGTCCAGCCAGATCATGCTCACAGAAGTCAAACACCAGATAGATGCTACCTTTGTATCTGTTGAACTGGGTAGCTTTCGGAAAGGAAACAAAATATAAGTATTTTTAACTGCTTCTACAAGTGAAACCACTAATCTTCGATGTCTTGTGTTGTGTCCCTCCATTTAGGTTGTCTACTTGTGATTGGATCGCTCAGAACAGATGTTGATACCAGGTAAACTAACACTCTGACTTTAACTAACCAATCAAAGTTAAAAAAAATACACAATACACATACTACACCAACCAGAATTTGCTGTTATGGTAGATACAGACTAATAACTAGATACACCAACCTTTAGTCCTGCAGATCTCGATCAAATTCACCACATTCTCATGTTTAAGCAGCTGCAGGATCTTGATTTCTCTCAGTGCTGTGATAGGAAACTGAAAAAAACAAACAAATAAGGTTCACCGTTAAAACCCACTAATGCTGTGTTATAAGTTATAAGTCTCAGTCTATAAACTGGACTTACTCCTTCTTTCTCGTTCTCCATTAGAACCTTTTTCAGTGCAACCTTCTTCCCAGTCTGTCTGTGTTTGGCTTTGAACACCTCTCTAGGAAAGACAGTAGAAAAACATGGTCCAAATCTGCACCTGGTTCATTGTGGTCGAGCGGCGATCACACAAAAACATGCATGTCTGACACAGACAGATTCAGTTTTGAATGGACAATGGTAAATATTGTGTCATATCTGTCATTTAATGATTTTCTCCCAAAAGTTAGCAACGGAGGTTATTTTACAGAGAAGCAAAAGCTCAACTTTAACATTTAGAAACAAAAAAATTCAATATGTTCTACATTCACTACAGTAAAAAATAGTAATCCAGTATTTTATGCACTACTTTAATCCTACAAAGATAAACGTCCCTGTTAACGGCTGAGCGTAAAAAGCTAACTTCAGCTTAGTCGTAAACGTACACTGTGCTACTAGCACTAGCACATCTAACGTTAGTATTCACACATAGAAATCACACAGTAACGTTTCTGTCCCACTTACCCAAATGTCCCTTGTCCAATTTTTGCCAACTTTTCATATTTCGAGAATTCGTCACAGAAAGGAAACTCAACTCCATCGTAGTATTTGGACATGATGGCAGCCTCTCGGTCGGGCCTGAAAAACAGAGCAGATCGTGTAATAATAGTCGCTTTATTTTGAGACAGAGCTAAATGAGAGTTGCGTAGACTGATAATTTAACGTTTTAAAAACTATAATTTCACATAAAACGTACTTTTCAGTCCCGCCGGCGTTCGTTGTTCGCTCTCGCTGCATCTCTGAAGCGTTCGTGAGTCTAATGAAAACCGGTAGTTACGTCATTTTTAAGGACCGGAAATTCCGTTTTGAAGCCTCGAGATTTGCGATTAGCGCCGCCACTGGCAGTGAGGAGTATTGAAGAATACTTGCTGGATCTTGAGGAGCTGTTCCTTTCAAATATCCGTTTAAAAGACTGGCTCGTTCTTATATTTATGTTTAGAAGCCAAACAGAGCTAACTCATTTTTATCAAGAAAATAATCACTGCTTTTAATTATAAGGTAAGATTTGAATCAGAATGATTCAAATTTACACATCCACATCCCAGCAATGTATACTTTATTGGTGGACGTTATTCTAAAATATTGATTACACAACATGAGTTTTCCTACTGCGACTGTAAGAGAACTTGAGTATTTGTGAAACGATCGATTAATATTATTCAAGAATCTACAGTGACATTTGTGTTATAGCAGATTATGGCCAGTAGGAGGTGCTATAGGGTGTTCTGTATACAGTTATTGAAGAGACATTTACCTGCATTAAAAGCAGCTGAATGCTAGATAAAGTTTAATGAATTGATATACAGCGAAATCCCAAATACATGATCACTGAGATACAGTTCTGTAAATCTTGCTTTTATTTAATGTTCCACTTGTCCATGTGAATATAATAAAATGTAAAAATAAAATTGTAGTCCCTGCCAGATCCTCTGTGGCGAGTTCATGCCTCTGTGGTGTCTGATGATTCATTTTGATACACTCACGGGTAATCACCCAAAAAAGCAAGGACTACAGCACTTAATGTCTACAGACCCTTTGCCCTGACCTTCGTAGTCATGAAGACTCTGGAACACTTGGTGCTATCCCACATTAAATTCATCACAGACCCCCACCTGGACCCCCTACAGTTCGCCCACAGAGCCAAACCTGGCCCTCCACTACATCATCCAGCACCTAGATTCCCCAGGAACGTACGCCAGGGTCCTGTTTGTGGATTTTAGCTCTACTTTTAATACACCTATGTATAGGTGGGAGCTTGTGGGAGCTGAACATCAGTTCCCTCACCGAAAAGGCCCAGCAGGCCCTACAGTATTTAACATTGTATTTAATATTGTTTTATATTTATTGTTTAATTTGTATTTTTCTTTTTTATTGTATTTTTGGCACCAGATTCACCACAGCAAATTCTCTGTATTGACTCAAGCAAACATGGTAATAAACCTGTTTCTAATTCTGATTCTGATCAGAACTAAAATAACATTAAACCACATGTAATCACTGTAACATTTAATGCAGGTTAATAAAACTCCAAAAAGATCATGAATAACGTGTAAAACACGTTTATTTCTGGTCAGATTAAGGCTAAGTTCAACCAGGACAAGCAACATAACCCGGCTTAATCCCTTCCGTGCAACAGGCCCCAGGACCATTTTGGATCTGTTTCTGTTTGATTATTGCACATAATAAACAGAAATCATCATAGACTATTGACTTGAATAAAAATACAATAAACCAGCATCTATTTTAAAGTGCAACAATGAAAACAATGACTTTTTAATGTAGAAAAATATAATATACTGTGAAAAAAAGGTTTATTACACCAGGTTTATTCAAGGCATGCTTCATCATTACGTACACATGTTGTATGAGTTCAACTCTTTGACAGCTTTTTCCAGTCACATCATTCCAGTGTGGACAGTAGGTCGAATGGTTTGGAGATCAAGTGAGTAAAGGTCGAGGTGAACCCAGCCACTGAGGGGGCCACATACAGTGATGGGGGTCAAGTTCTGCAAGTTTCTTTTCACAAAGTCCATAGAAAACATCAGCAGGAAATGCTAGGAAGGCTTCCCTACACATTTGAATCAGATCCTGGTTTTGGCACCAGGAGAAATCACTTGAGACCCATTCTTGAACCCCTGGGCTCATGAGATGTTCAACTGATCTGTGACCTTTACCTTAACTGTGTGAAAGCACTCTGTTGAAGAAGAAGAAGAAGAAGAAGAAGAAGAAGAAGCCATAATAAGGCCATTTTATGACTGACTGCCTTCATCCACAGTGACACCACTTACTTTAATATGATAAACTGATAAAAGCCAGGCCAGGGGGCGGGGAGGCTTCTCGTGACGTCATGACGTCGGTGAGAGGATCCTTGCCATTTGGCTGACGTTCCCTGTGACAGCTCGACGCCCCACGATGGCGTGTATGTCGCGCGTGGTACAGCGGGGCTCCATGTTTGCCGCGCGGATGAGAAAGCAGGAGTGGACGTGCAGTTTCGCGGGTCTTTCTGTCCGATACCACAGCACCAAAACGGCTCCGCACGCACGGGGGATGGAGTACCAGGTAACCTGCCACACAGTCTCTTTCGACCGGCTCCTAGCACCGGCTGCTAACGAGCTAACGAGCCACTGGCCCGGTAGTTGAGTTTAAAACAGGACTGTTTTAGTTGTGTTGGAAATAAGCGTGGCTAACGGAGCCAGCGTTAACTTTAGCTGGTGCTGTTAGCGGAGCTCGGTGACCACGTAGCGGACATTTGAGAGAGGGGTGAGCGCCAGCGGCAGCGCCAGTGTGGACTCTGCTCACTGTCAATGTGCGGTTTTCTTTTCTAGACCACGTCAAAGTTCAACCACTGCGCTAACAACACGTGGACCACTGTGTAAACGTAATACAAGTGAAAATACTTTACTCCAACGCTTCAACTTTAGTGAACATGACGTAACTCCTCTGTCACAAGCAAACCAGACTGTAACTTTACTTCCAAGGCAAACAAGTGGTCACATTTAACACTTAATGTCACATATGTTTGACTGTACTAGTGCCGAATCGATGTGAATCCATCATTTAAAGGAAAAATCCATAATTTATTATTATTATTATTATTATTACTATTAATAATAATAAAAATAATATAAAAAAATAATACCATAACAATATAACAACAGGATTTTCCAACAGGAAAGTGAAGTTTGTTTTGCTATGTAAACTGTACTCTGTCCAAAGTAGAAAATCAACACTTAACATCAGGAGTGGTTCATTCACTACACTTCTATAAGTAAGAAAAACAAGTGTAATTTATTTTTTAACTAAATGATGCAGTTGTGTCCCTGTGAGCCAAAAACACAGATTTTCTTAATGATTTTCTTTGGTGTGGGAGAGTAACTAGTTTACAAACTCCAGTTTCCAACTGTAACAGGCTAAAGATACGAAAAGTGTCCTACGTATTATAAAGGTATATTAAGGAGCCATGAGTTTCCTTAGGTGAGCCTCTTTCCTTGTTGCGACCTTGCTGACAGTCAAACATCTGTGTCTTGTTCCCATCAACAGTGACGTGTGCTATACATCAGAGGCGTTCACAGTGAAGTCGGCATTGACTGTGTCTCATACCTCCTACAACCATATATCAAAAAGCCTGAAATATCCCTTTAAAACAACTTTGGGTTAAGGTATTTCACCAAAAAGATCTGGGGTCTCATGTATGAAAGAGTTCCTCCCAAAAATTAATGTACAAACGACAATGTCAATGGTCTTTTTGATGCTTTCGTCCTGAAGAACAATGCAAATGGGAAAGCAAAGAAGGGAACATTTTATTTTGACGTTTTGATCTATGGAAGGACTGAATCAGACTGTTTTATCAGGGCAAGATGGAGGTGTGTCCTCTAGCAGCTTTTTGTTTGCCTTGCCATATCAAATAAACGGAGACAATAACTTCAGACAAGAGTAAATGTTAGTCTGTATTCTGAAATAAATTGCAGTAAATTTTATTGCTCTAAGTCAGACTTACAGGAAAGGCAATGTAACACACAAACCCTAGTGGTTAGGATTTAGAGAGAGGCTTGTAGGGTAGGTATAGATATTTGTACCATTAAGTAATAATCGGCATTGGCGGATTATTGTTTATTTCTTGATTTATTTGTTGATTGATTCTTTATTATTTAGTTTTAGTTAATTTATTATTAATAACAATGATTATTATTGATGTTTATTTATTGGTCAATCATTTTTAAATTACACATTTTTGTTTAGTTTATGCATAATTTTCATGATTGAAAATACTTTGCTGTAGTAGTTACACAGTCATTCATAGTTTGAAGAGCGCTGCTCCAAAAGGTTTCACGCCAGCTTCATTTTTGTATGTCTTGTCATGTGCACGGACTCTAGGGGTGCAATGGATCAACAAGCCCATGGTTGGGTTTGTGTTGCGGTTTTGGGTTCGGTTTGGAGAAGAAAAAACATTTTAAATGTTCCCAGTCTCGTAATTTGTTTTGTACAAAAATAACATGCTCTATCCAGGCATGATGACTCGGGAATACTTCCACCAGTTTCCATAACATAAAGAGCCAGTAGTGGCATTACATGTAAATAAAAAAATGGTTATGGTTTCATACCAAACAAAATACTTTCAGTATGGATACATTTTTCACATTTTTCTTTCTTTTTTTTGCACCCTTGAAGCAGCGCATGGACACTTTTTGAGCATGAGGCTCCTGGATGACACTGGTCATGTGACGTCGAGGCTGTGTAATAATCATGTCACATTTTGTGTTTGCCACACAGGACGCCATCTGCACTCTGAACACCCTCCAGACAAACGCCAGCGCTCTGGAGCAGGTACGACGGGAGCGGGGCCTCCCTCAACTGCAGCTCCAAGCCATGCGAGGCTTCCTGGAGCGAACCGGTCTCACTGTGAGTCAAATCTTATCAGTTTACATGGTACACAGGGCATGTTTGTCAAATACCAGAGATGAGCGTCACAGAGTGTTTTTGTCGGTCTGTCTGATGAGATTTTGTAGTTTAGTCTGATAAGTGTGTGTTGTTTCAAAGGTGGAGGAACTGGACCATCTTAATATTATTCATGTGACGGGAACAAAGGGCAAGGTAAGCAGAGGACACACAAACTGCCTGTATTTGTGTGTGTGTGTGTGTGTGCGTTGCATGTTTTTGGAATGAGTCACTAAATTTTGGTCATGTGAGTCACACACGCAAAGGAAAGAAGTGTATGATTTATACATGAGCAGAGACATTTCACTTGACCATCTCAATGACCTGATAGATGATTAAAGATGTCATGATGTAAGTTTTGGCCTCATACGTGTCTTTGTGTTTGTCTTCCAGGGGTCAACGTGTGCGTTTACAGAGTACATTTTGAGAAGCTACGGCTTTCGTACAGGATTTTATAGGTAAAACTGTAGCAAGTGAATATTTCCTCAGTTTGAAAAAACTAGAGACACGAGCTGTGTCTCAATCCAGGAGCTGGATCCTCCCAAGTGAGGAGGAGACAGAAGTCATGCACTGTGTGAAATGAGACCGTGTAGCCCACACAACTCACGGAATCCCCTTCTTCTCTTAATACACCCATGGAAGGCTGTACACTGAGAGGTTAAATCAAAGCCCTGAATCACAGTTCTTCTGACTGCTGATTTAAGCCCTAATCAGCTAAAACAACCCAGAAATCTCATCCATTTAAACGTTTCTGATGTAAAACAAATAAAAGTGTTTCAGACTGAGAGACGAACATGGACAAGTCAAATCATCTTAAATTACTAATCTGGATTATGATTTACAAATATAGTTTATCTCCATACAGAACTGAATAAAACACTTTTTCTACAATAATAATTTATCAACATCATGTATGAAAGTCAACTATTCAACCAGTGCAGTCAACACTATAATTATTAATTATTCACAGCAGATCATTTTGGACATGAAGTAGTAGAACAAACACAGGTTTGACCAGGTCAAAGGTCAAATAAACCTGGTTAATCTTAATTCTTCTCCTTAGTCCACAAATGTCAATTATTCAGAACTAAACTTTCAATAATAATTTCAAGCATGTGTATGGTGGTTGGTAACAGGTTACCAGTTTGGCCTTGATGGGTAACTCGGTTAATATTAAAGGACATCATTTCATAAATGGAAATGATTGGAAACATGCTTTAGAAATGTGAAAGGTTGGATTGAAACCATGATGGCTCTATACACAGCAGCTACCATCAAACGTATAGATGACATATTAAGAGAGAAGAGGTCTGTGTTCATGTCGATTTCTTCTCAATGTTCCCTAAATCCGTTTCTTTCCTGGTTGCAGTTCCCCACACTTGGTACAAGTCAGAGAGAGGATTCGAATCAACGGACAGCCTATTGGAAAAGAGCTGTTCACTAAATACTTCTGGCAGGTTTATGGACGGCTGGATGAAACTAAGGTAGGTGATGCAACAAGAAGGCACAACAGTCCCTTTTTAAAACAGCCAAACATGTTGTCATGGTAATGAAAGTGGAGGGGGGAAAAAAGCAGGCAAACCATTCACTTTGTTGAATTGATTCAGCAGAATGACCTTTAATTGCCTCAAAGTAACCATGGACGTTCCAAACAGCTGCTTGTTCATCCTGCTCGTGTTCTTCTCAGTAGAGGACTGTTCATCTAGATCAGTGATTTCCAAAAGTCAAAGGTGATTTTATATATATATATATATATATACATATAAACATACATAAAATATGTATGATTGATTTTAAGAGGTACTTTAAATTATGTTTTTATGAAAGCAACTCGAGTAGTGGAAATATAAAATGCAAAATAACAAAATAAACGCCAAATTAAAAAATATGCCATATGAAAGAAATGAGTGTTAGGAAGAGACCTGTCTATTCAAAACTCTCTATTTTGAATCTGAACTGAACAAGAGCCTGATGCAGTTTAAAGCTTTTATTTTGTATAGCACCTTAAAAACAGCACTTTACAAAGTGCTTTCACATACATAATAAAAATACACAGTAAAGGAAGAAAGCATTGAGATGAAAGGATAAACAGATAAAAAGTAATTTTCATTTATTATAGACATGTGAATGATATAAAACTCCCAAAATCTAACCACACTAAGCCAAAACTGATTATTATTTCACCACAGAGAGCAAGGAACAGTGAGCAGAGAGAATCACGAGAGGTGCCATTAGTACCAAATGTGAGGTAGCGTTATAGATCCATTATGTACCCAGATCCCACATGAAGCATCAGTGTAATTGAGTCAGAGCCTAATAAGAGGCTTCATGTCAGGGTGACCCTCATGTGACGATGTTCACTGGTCACGTTATAACCATTGAAGAGTTTATTGGCAGAAATTGAATAAACTAAAAATAAGCGAAATCTTTGTGTCGGTGTATAATCATCTTGATTTGATAGCCTGAGGAGGCTCACTCTATGAAGGCCACTGTTTTCAGGCAGTTTAGCATTTTAGTAATTAAGCAGAAGCTTACTACGCACATGATGATGAATGGCTTATGGTTTATGCTTTATTGCACTCTCCAGTCTAGATAACATGTATTCTTACACACTGCACCTTTTGAATGTACTGTGTAACTGCAGATTAACAGTTTAATATTGATCCAAAATGAATGGGTATAAACGTTTAGAAGCAAACTGAACTAACTAAGGTAAAATGGACTATAAGTCTTTGTGTTAACCACTGTTTATTATAATAAATTCAATGCATTGATTTAATGCAGCACCTTTTAGGAGAAATTAAATTTACAAAGTTCCTCTCAAGAATAAAACAGACAGAACTACTCATAGTTCTAGGTGTAGTTCTGTGTTTTAAAAAGAAACATACAATTAACCATATGTACACTGTCTGATTACCGTACTCATTTATTTAGTCATGAGAAGAAAAGCAAACCTTTAATCGTTATTAATCCAGATGATTGGATTTCAAAATGTGAGATTAATTCGTTAATCTATTGACAGCCCTAGTTTTCAGAGGAGACCAAGGGAAAACCGGTAAGCACTGGTCAGCAGATGTCAAAGTTCACGTTTGTTCTCATGGGCCAGATTATGCAGGACTTTGGGAGAATAACGATGTTAAACATTGATGCTCGCCCTGAATATAAACATGGCAGCTAGCACGGAAAAAATTGTTTATAAAGGACAAAGCATTTAAGTGCTGTACAGTAGTAGTAAAATAAATGGACGTAAAAACAAACAGACAGACTTGCACTGTCTCAAATGTAAAAGAGAACAGGTGATTCTTTAAATTTGACAGTGGAGGGACCTCCCTAATATGTAATGGCAGTCCATTCCACAACTTATGACCCTAGGTCACATGTTTTGGGTTTGTTTGGCATTTTTATTGAGAGAAACGGTACAAGAATCTTCAGCTTTCAGTCCAGCTGATTTTAGTTTTTGGCCACACAGTGCGTGGTCCATTGCATGAAAATGTGATGGATTTTGTAAGTACATTCAAAGAACGATGACATCGTGCTCGTAGCATGGCCCGTGATTCGCTCTCTGTCCCCCAGGGAAAAAAGATGGCTGCAGCACGTCAGAGAGGTAGGGTGGAGCAAGACCTTTTAGATATTTATATCTATTATAATCTATTCTCTAACACACTGGGAGCCAATGGAGGGAGGACAAACTGTGGGAGATGTTCCTAAAGTTCACCTGAAGTTCACCTGAAGTTCATCTGAAGTTCACCTGAAGTTTACCTGGTTTGCCTGAAGTTCACATGAAGTTCACATGAAGTTCACCTGAAGTTCACCTGAAGTTTACCTGAAGTTTACCTGAAGTTTACCTGAAGTTTACCTGAAGTTTGCGAGATCTGAGGAGTGTGTTAATGGAAGTTTGTAAAAGTGAAAAACCAATGTCCATAGAGGAAATCCTCAGTTTTAGCTGATGGGGCCGGACACAGGAGCCGCCGGTCGACTTCTGCGTCATTTGTTGACTCTGTGTCACAAAGGTTAATCTGAACAAAATCTGTAGTCACAAATTAACACATTATAACTTACTGATGGAGGCAGCAGTGATCAACAACTCCACAAACATTAAGATTTGTTTTTTAAGGTGGAACATGTAGCAGAAGATTTAGTGCATGTCAAATTTCCACGAAAAGTGATTCAGTCATTTACCTTTTGGTCTTTGCACTTCTCAGGACGCTCATGGAGGAACGATGCCAGCATACTTCCGTTTCCTCACCATCCTGGCTTTCCATGTGTTTCTTCAGGAGAAGGTACATCAGTACAGCCCAGTACTGACCCGTGTCTTTGTCTAAAAGTTGTGTAATAGAACACTCTAACTAACCTTCAGTGGAACCTTTGTTCTCGTCTATGCAGGTGGATTTGGCAGTAATAGAAGTTGGAATTGGTGGAGCATATGACTGTACCAATATAATCAGGTAGGTTCCTTACTTCATTTGTATTGTCAGACGACCGTAGATGACGTTGTGCATGGCTTATGCAACAGCTTTAATGCCTTGTTTTTATGATCAACACTTATCACCCAGTAAAGAGCTGCACTTGATTATTCCAGACAATGTTATCATATCAAAAGGTGGTTATGGTATCAATAAAACCATCTGATGTAGTGTGTGTGTGTGTGGTTTTGTCCTGACAGGAGGCCGTGGGTGTGTGGCATCTCCTCTCTGGGTATAGACCACACTCAGATTCTTGGAGACACCATTGAAAAGATCGCCTGGCAGAAAGGAGGCATTTTTAAGGTGTGTTTGATGTGATTGGACTAATGACACTAATAACACAACTTGATTCACAGTAGAGCTGCAGCTTATGATCGTCTTCATAGTTGTGTTCTTTTCTTGATGGATTGATTGATTTAGTCTGAGTTTTTTCCCCCACAAACTCTTGAATATATTTCACTCATATACTCGCCGAGGTTCTATATGGCAGTTCTTTATCACAGAAGTTTTGTATCACAGTTAGAAGTTCTTTATTGCAGAAGTTTTTTTATTGTAATTAGAAGTTCTTTATCGCAGTTAAAATGTCCTTATCGCAGTTAAAAGTTCTTTATCGCAGTTAAAATTTCCTTATCGCAGTTAAAAGTTCTTTATCGCAGTAAAAAGTTCTTTATCGCAGAAGTTTTTTATCACAATTAAAAGTTCTTTATCGTGGAAGTTTTTTTTATTGTAGTTAAAAATTCTTTATCGCAGAAGTTCTGTATCGCAGAAGTTTACACCAGTGCTAGGAACCGGTCTGAGACCTAGATACTCACTCACTCTCATTTCATTTAAGTGACTCAACAAATGAGCTGCATTTAAGACATCACAAGAATATGTTTGCCGCTTTATTTCTCTGTGAGACAACCTTCCCTGAATGGAAACTGAAGTTCTTAAACCACTCACTCTCCCACACCAAAGTCAGCAGAGATTTTACATCACAGCACACAGGAGTTGTTGATCCACTGCTGCCTCCATCGATAACATCAAATGTCTTATTTTGTCACTTCTGTGCTTGAAATCCTTTGTTCAGATTGACCTCAGTGACACAAAGTGACCACACGAGGCAGCAGTAGACCAGCAGCTCCCGTGTCCCTGCAGGGTCTATCGCAGACTTTCATGTAGAAAAATGAGTGGTTTACAAAGTGTAACAAATGTCCACTGGTGAGATAAACACTGTGTATTATTTACGTAGCATACACTATAGATAAACTCAATCCTGTCTAGATGAACAGATGAATTTTCCTGAAGTACCAAGCAACCACAGGGGAAGCATGATCGTTATCTGAAAGCCAAGAAAAGCAATTTAATTTTTAATGGTAACAAATTTAAAAAAAGGATAAAGGGTTATTGATTATTACATAAAAACCAAACTGTTGACCTTAGAGGAAATAAAGAAACTTCCCTTACTAATCTGAACAGGAAATAACTCTATTACTATGACTGTCCCTCTCATACTCACTCCTGCACACAACATTTACATGCAGGGAAACGAATATGCAAACACGTTGTTGTATATTTCTTATACTTGTGTTCTGCTCTGTCTGTGAATCATGTCTGTGTGTTTTCAGCCAGGTGTTCCTGCCTTCACAGTCAAACAGCAAGAGAACGCCATGACTGTGCTCAAGGACCGAGCCAAGGAGATGAAAGTAAGTCATATATGATATATGATATATGTAAGATATATGCTTCAACGTGAGTTCTCCTCTGTGTGAAAGTCTTTGCTTCAGAATAACATCCCTCTCCGCTCCGCACGTCTTGTAGTGACAGCTGTCAATCAAATACAAGACGTTCTTTGTGGGTGTGATCGCACTGAAAGTGACACATTTCTGACCTAAATCTGACGCCGTACCAGTCCCTCTGTTGAAACCTCTCCGAGCCGATGAGCTCCTGTGTAACACGCTCTCACCTCTTTGTTATTGTTGTCCTAGTGTCCACTGTGGGTGTGTCCAGAGCTGGAGGAGTATCGGACAGACCTGGGTGGTCCTCTGCGTCTCGGTCTGGCAGGGTTGCACCAGCACAGTAACGCCTCCCTGGCGCTCCAGCTGAGTCACACCTGGCTGCAGAAGAGATGTTTATCAGGTGGGAAACGGATGTCGCTGTAGTTGTCACATCCCCAACATCATCAGTAGTTAACCCGAGTCAACGGTAAAGACACAAAACAATGACTGTAATCAATTCAACAAATAGATAGTGTTTTCAAGATAACATAACAACGTGACAAATAAACAAAGCTGGAAAACCAGGAAAAACTGATCTAAAAGGAGAGAGAGATCGATCCTGACAGAGGACAGGAAGGAAAGACACAAATCATAATCTCAAGTTTCGGTTACACAGAATAAATCAATGTGATTGTCAGTAATGCGATTATTAATTAAAACAGATGTTGATGTTCTCAGATTAAAATCTGGTCAAAAGTTTTAGCTCCGTATTGATCTGTATCCATGTAAACTGAGCGTGTGTGTGCAGGTGTAAACAGGAAGTTGACTCTTTTGGACTCTGACTCCGTCTGTGAGTGTCACTAAATGACACCATCAGAACATTGAAGAACCGGTGTCCAGGATTTTGTTGAATCTAGGGTTCTAAGTTGCATATCCCGACCATCGGAATCACATGGTGGACATGGGAGCCACTGTATCATATAAAGGGTTCAGTCATGACACACAATGGACCCTTAATTACTCTAATGCAAGGTTGAGAATATAAAGATATTCAATTGTTTCTAGCATGTATATATTATTTCAGGTGATAATGTTGCCTTGTTGTTTCTCAGCAGAGAAAAGCTGTTCTTCCACTGACGCTGAGAACACTGCAGGTGTACTGCAGGCCGCTTCCTTCAAGCTCAGCCCCATCATGGTGAAAGGTGAGTTTTGGCAAAACACGGACTGAGCTTCGTCAACACATTCAACTTAAGACTGGGGATGTAGTTTATGACCCGAGGAAGAAACCATTCATGGAGTGAAACAGTTTCCAGACTGAAAGTGACGTTCTCATGTGTTGTCAGGGCTGGCAGACACCGAGTGGCCTGGGAGGAATCAGACGCTGAGACATGGAGCAGTCACTTACTTCCTGGATGGAGCTCACACCATGCGCAGTATGCAGGCCTGTGTACAGTGGTTTAGAGAGACTGCGGCCCAGCATGAGAGGAAAGCACGGTGAATGACATGCACACACACACAAAGACACTGTTCTCTGCTTATATGACGAGTCATTGACACAAAGTAAACACTGACCTCCACTCGTGTGTGGCACGTGTGGATGTTTGTGTTGCAGTGGAACTGTGGCCAGAGTTTTACTGTTCAACGCCACAGGAGAGAGAGATTCATCAGCCATGCTGAAACTACTGGTGGTGAGTACACGTGCTGTTCTCAGCATGATGCTGTGCAGAGTGTAGGTTTTCTATGGCTGACACGTGTTGTCCAAAACAAGAAAAAAGAGTTTCTTCCACGATGGTTGCTTTCACAGGTTTATTCGCCAAGGTACAATATAAAAAGTATACATTTTCCATGTATTGAGGAAACAACATTTCCTCAATTGTGAAGACGACTTGGTTGTGCGATAACCTATGAACACATGTGGACGGCTGTGAGCAAATCACAGAGTGTAGAGAGCAGTTGGTTCTGAATTTGAGGAAACTTTTGTGTGTTTTCACATTTAAACGCCAGGAGCGTCACTCACACACGCGCCTCAGCCTCGATGGTACTTAAATCATGTGATCACTTTACTGCTGATCTTTACACTGTATCCTGTTTTTTATTTTTTTTATTTTAGCCGTGCCATTTTGATTTCGCCGTGTTCTGCCCGAACATCACTGAGGCCGTCGCCTCTTCTAATGCAGGTGAGATCACTCAACCCGTACTTTCTTAGTACTTGACAGGAGAGCTGCAACTAACGATTACTTTCATAATCGATTATTTTCTGGATTAATCGTTTGGTCCATAAAATATCAGAAAACCTTAAAAATGTTAATCGGTGTTCATCAAACCTGGAAATGATGATGTTCTCAAATGTCTCAAATGATTTCTTTGTTATCCAGAGCAAAGAAATAAAGAAAATATTCACATTTAAGAAGCTTAAACAATCAGAAATTACAGATTAATTTAGTAATTTAGATTCAGCGATGAATTGTTTCAGCTCTACGTGACAGTAAACTCTTCCTGAGTGGATTGAAGATGATTGAAATAAAAACACTTCCCTCTGCTCTCAGACCAGCAGAACTTCAACGTGTCAGTGGAGAACATGTTGACTCGTTGTCTGGACAACGAGGGCAGTTGGCGTCTTCACCACAGGAAGGGCAACAACAACAACGATCCACAGCTGCTCATCAGGGACACCTTGCCCCTGGTGCCTGAGAATAAAGCGGACACCCTGGTCTTCCCCTGCATCCTTAGCGCCCTCCAGTGGATTACCCAGGGCAGGGACTCGGTGCTGGCCGACGCGTCAAAGAGAGTCCTCACGGTGAAACCCAGCGTCACGGCCAAAGCTGCTCCGCTCAGCGCCGCGGCCGAGATCCACGTCCTCATCACCGGCAGCCTCCACCTGGTGGGAGGAGCCCTCCGACACCTGGACCCCGCTGCCTCCAAGTAACTTCTTAGTCGTGTGAGAATCCAGACACAGGTGCTCCTCATTCACAGCTTGGCTGCAGACCAAAGAGGGGTCTGTGTCTGCAGATGAGCAGTTAGTGGTCAGTGAAGTCCGGTGTTTACTTGAATGGACGGAGGCAGCTGCACATTCACACACTGCCTTGGAAGTGAGCGCACGCACGTGTGCGGCTCATGTCTTTTAGTCTTACACGAAGTGTTTACATGAGGCACAGGTGGTGCAGTCTGACGCCACTGAGGTGATATCACCGTTATTACAAACACTACAGCTTAAAGGGAGAGAGTTCGGGTCTTTTGAAATGTGGTTGGATGAGGTTGTGACTCATAATCAGTGCTAACTGTTGTGTATGTGCCGCCTGTACTTTGACACTGAGGCTCACGGGTAACGTGGCTGCCTGCGGTGACACAAAGAAAAACAGATTTACTGTAGGAATTATGTTTGCCGCGTCATCTCACCGTTAAAGAACAGGAAGGTGAAGTTTGTAGAGCAGTCACTCTCCCACACCACAGGTAAAATCAGTGATTTTGACATCACAGCACACAGGAGGTGTTGATCCACTGCTGCCTCCATGTGTTCTGTTCTAACTTCAGTGCTTGAAATCCTCTCCTGTTCAGATTTACCTCAGTGACGCAAACAGACCACACGAGGCAGCAGTAGTAGACCTGCAGCTCCTGTGATCTTCTCCCTGGTGTGGGGGGACCAGAGAGGGATCCACTCACAAACCTCCATTTCCTGCCTCACTTCAGAAGCTTGACTTTTATTTTTGTGACGATTGCTGCTCAAAAAAAAAAGTATAGAATTGTGCAAAAGTTTGATTTCATGGTTTGGGGAGAGGTTTCACTCGTTTCTATAGTAACCGACAGTCGTCTGAGCTTAAAATCTGCGATTATTTTCATTAGCAATTCAATTCTCACTGAATGAGTAAGAAATGTAGTTAATCACAATAGTTACTGCAGCGTGACTTCATTCTACTGAGAGGAAGAACATGACGCTGTGCCACAAAATACAGAGGAAATAACAACTGTCTACACAACACCGTTACAATGCCATAACGGGAAAAAAAATAAGAATGAGAAAAGATTAAATAATGAGTAAATAATAATATATACATAGGAAGATGGAATTGTCAACAAAAGAAAGACTTTACTGGATGAAAGAGAGGATACTGCACAGAGGATCTCATGGATTTTGGAGCCTTTTTTAAAAAAAGTAGACAAATATTGCCAGGATGTGTCATCGTGATGGGTGTGTAGACTCTTTTGTGTGTCCGTTGTATGATGTTGCATTCGTTATTTCTCTCACTCGACACATTTAAAGGACGTACACGGCGGGAAGCGCTGAATGAATCTTGTGAATGTGTTTTTTCTGCTTTTTAATCGATGGAAACACATTTTTGCACACTTTCTACTTTCGACAACATGTGACGACGACTTCTCCTCTGCTGTAGATTGAGTGTAAATATTACAACACTAGTGTCGACGTCATGGGTTCGTGCACCCGCAAATCAAATGTAGTGTAATGGGATTTACACTGGAATTACACAAGTGCTCCTTAATTTATTATTAATCCTGAATATTAAGTAGTACATGCAGTTACTGTATGTATGAATGAATGATGGTCTGTGTACAAAGTGCAGTCATCGCCTTGTGCTGTTGCCAAATAAGGTTTCAACACAATAAACTGCACACGCTTCGTTCCTGTGGATCAGTGGAAACTTAAAAAGTCCTTAATGAGGGCTCGTCTTTGTCAGCGGTGAATGTGAGAGCTCTGTTCATCACATGTCGAATACCACCGACTTTATTAAACCCCAATGTTAAAACTGTGTCGACCATTGTGTTTAATACTATTCTATGAATCTTTTTTGGGTAAATCCCTATGATTTGTGCGTTAAACAGTTTAATTTGAGACTTTGGAAGTTGGGCTTTTGAGGGACTAACTCAAAGTCAGTGTCTTTATGTCTGTCTCACTGTTAGACACAAGAGGAAGCTGAAGTTTGTTGTCGTAAATATAGATATATAAATATCTTTTTAATAGAGATAAATACTTTCACCTAGAGACGCGGTAAGAACTTTAAACGGGTCACAAGACTCTGTACTTTTCTCACTTAAGTCGAAGTTTTGATACATAATACAGTTTTTAAACAATCCCAGTTTACATTTGCACTTTTTTTGGACGTTTTTTATAAGATTTTATAATGAGTGTGTGTGGGTGGCTCCTAGAGTGGCCCAGAATAATAATCCTAAACCCTAATGCAAACTCCGCCCAGAAAGGCCAGCATGGGACTTGAACCAGCAACCGTACTAGCCCCCTGTGGCATCCTGTTTGTTTTCATTCGTTATCGTGTGTTCAGTGTAAACAACTTCAGGCTTCAGACAAATGTTTGTGTGCTGGACTAAATCACCCGTGAACCTGTTTCTCTTGTCTCTTGAGTCCACAGACAGAGAGGACTGTGGGTCTGCTGTCTCACACACACTGAGACACTGAGAGACACTTTTAGGCCTCACGCTAAAATAAGGTGAGACTTTTTTTTCAGGATCTTCCTCTCGAGACACAAGAAAGGTCATCGTCCCAGAAGAGCTCACGAGGGCGAAACAAGACGTCTGGATCGCTGCAGACTCCGTGTGTTGTGTGATATTTGAGCCATCGTTGCTTCAAATATCACCTTTATTTATGTTTTATTGAAGGTTTCATTGATGGGTTCAGAGGTTTAAAGAAAACACACAAACTGAAGACAACTGTCACGTGCAAGGTGACACATTTAGAACACAATAAAACAAGACATAAACTATTAATACTATAACGTCTCTGACCATTTTTGTTTTCATTTGAATGCATAAAACTGAGATATGTTATCACAACCATGAGATCAGATCAATTGATTTGTAGATCTTTGATCTATGAGTGTTTAAGTCCATAATGATACTGATGTGTTTTTCATTCATATTTTCATACTCACATTATCTTCATTCCACAAAATAAACAAACCAAATAAAAGATAGTTGTAGTTGTACAATTCGATTGTGTGTTTGCCAACATCCAATAATACATTTTAAAGCCAGTTTCATCCCGTGTTAATATTGTGCCCGAGATAATGTCGCCCACGTTTTCTGCACACTATTTAAAACATGAACACGTGTGAATTTGTCTGCAGTAAAGTGAACGACAGACGAGACAGGAGTGACTGAATGAACCGTGAGTTCATGGCTCTGGTGTCTATTTTTATTTCCTTATAGGCGTACACTTTGTTTTTCATTTTATTGCATGAAGACAATATGATATCATCCACACACACATACACTCACCGAGGCATCAACTGTCTTTCTTTCTTTTGGCTTTGTCTCTTTTTGGCCCTTGCAGTTACACATGTTAACCTCTAGATGGCACACTATTGCACGCTACCTTGTTTCATGATATAAAAATGGTTTAAAGAAGATTTGTGTTGCTATGACATTAGTTAAATTGCAGACCACGGTCAAGAGGAAAGGAATTGGGCTTGTAAGCGGAAGGTTGCTGGTTCAATCCAAAGGCTGGTCCAAGGTGCCCCTGAGCAAGGCACCCAATCAACCACCTCCCTGGGTGTAGATAACTACTGCCCACTGCTCTTGTGTGTTTGTGCAAAAATGACTCATCCTCTAAAACAATGAGGATGAGGATGAAGGAGAAGGACCTTTTATGGCAGAAACACTGACCTTGTTAGGACCAGCAGTCCTCTTGGAGACTGAAACCTGGTCCTAATGAAGTAGAACTTCATTTCTGAGGAAGTGGTTACTAGTGGATATTTGGACAATGGTTTGAATTGTGGTTATGTTACGGTTAGGGTTAGTCATGGTTCAGGTTAGTGATGAATTATTTAGTTTGTTTCAATGAAGGGAAGTCAATGCAGTGTGTGCGTGTGCGCGCGCGCCTGTTATGGCAGCGTTTGTATTGTGCACTGTCATCAAAGCAACAGCAGGGTGTGGCTGTGGCTATAAATGACACGTCATTGTGCCCTGATTTCAGTCTCTCAGGGAATATTCCTGAGTGTTTGACAGCAGCAGCGGTGACAGTCTCCTAGTTCGTCCTCAGTGAGACACAGACACAGACTCAAGGACTCAAGGACACGGCCTTGTGTCCTCCTTTGTACACGACGCGGCTGAAATGAATGACACGCCTGTGAGACAGAGGTCAGGGAATAATGACTCCATGATGGACAATTGAGGAACAGCAGCAGCACAAACCTGGAGTGAGTTATGAGACTTCCTGTTGTCTTCACAGTAAAAGTTCAAGGCGTGAACTCACAACAATGTATATGAATATGAAAGAATTTCATGTGATAATGTGATGACAACATGTCTTTTCTAAGTTCAGTTATTCTCCATGTGTTTATGGACCAGATTAAAAGGATAGAACAATGAAATGTGTGGTACTGACAAAGCAAAGGCAAAATGCTCATGAAAAATCTGAGGTTACCCTGGACACTGCAAAAAAAAGGCTGTCGAAAAACAAGATAAAAACGCTAAATCTGAGGAAAAAGGTGCTCAAAACAAGTGAAATGATCTGTCCGTGCAGCAAGATCATTTCAATTGACAAGATTTCTTGAATTGAGATTGTTAAATTTAGAAATAAGCACGTCCACAGATGTATTCAGAAGGCTTAAATAAACTTAAATGCTGGTTTTAAGATGAGATTACTTTAAAAAGAAACATTTTCAGCCTTAAAATAAGTTAAATATACTCAATATAAGCAGTTACATTTTTGTTTTCTTACTTTTAGCAAATTAAAAAAAATTGTAGAAAAGATATTAATGATGTGACTGAATATATACAGTATATATATATATATATATATATGAACAAGCTGTCAATGAGTTTAACTCATATATACATACCTACAATAAAGCAGCTCATCTAGACTAGATTAGAAAAGCACTATGTAAATACAGACCATAATACCAACTCTTCTTCTTCTGATTTATTTGGTCGTAACAAGTAACAAAGATAGAGGAAATGTAGTGGAATAAAAGTAAAAGTTGCTAGAAATATAAATACCAAAGTAAAGTGCAGATACATGAATTGTGTACTTGAGTACAGTACCGAAGTATTTGCACTTTGTGACATTTACAACACTGAACCTGCAGACGCTGCTTTTGTCTGAAAGTGTTCTCGCCAAACACGTGCTTTTATTTTGAATTTGAATTGATGGTGAGCGGAAGTTGTGTGTGAGGTGGGAGCGGCAGTGTGTGTGTGTGTTGCGTGTCGCAGTTAGCTTCAAAGCTGGTCTTTGTGTGTGAGACAGAGACAGCGGCAGTGTCGGTGTGTTTCGTCTGTGGCTCGTCAGCAGCGGTAACAGTTACAGTAACGGTTACAGTAACGGTTACAGTAACAGCAGCGGTTACACTAACAACAGTCACCGTTACACAGAGAGAGGGAAGTGCAGTCATGGCGCAGGGCCTCAAAGAGAGGTTTGAAAAGTTCCTCCATGAGAAGAATCTGATGACTGATGTTCTGGAGAAGATCGAGGCCAGAACAGGAGTGAGCAGAACCTACATCGCTTTGGGTGAGTGAGTGAGTGAGTGAGTGAATGAATGAGTGAATGAGTCTCAGAGAGAGAGACTGCACCGGTGAGGCCTCGCGTTTATCGTCACTGTTTACTGTTACTCTGGTAATTAACCTGTAATAACACAAGACTGTGCGCGTGCGTGCGTGTGTGTGCGCGCGCGGGTGTGTGTGTGTGTGTATAACATGTTGTACTATGATGTGATGTGTTCCAGCTGTCATCGCTGTCATCGCTGTGTACCTGGTCATCGGTTACGGAGCCTCACTCCTCTGTAACCTCATCGGTTTCCTGTACCCGGCATATATCTCGTAAGAGGAGCACACCCAACACACACACACACAAACACACACACACACGCACCCAACACACACACACACACAATTAGAAAAGAGAATATTATTGTAGTTGTGAAATAAATATGACATGACGGAATCATTTAAAGGTGCCATATGTAAGACTTGTATGATGTGCAGGTCACAGATGAAGGAAACACTGGCTTCATTGATAATGATGATGCAAAAAATGCAAACTGTGTGTTTATCTTTTGATTTGGTCTTTTGCTCAGTGACTCCGCCCACCACCACCACCCAGCCAATAACACAGCTTTATGCACACACACTTTATGTTGCCTTAATGTTACCTTTCGTTGCTTTTTGCTGCCTTTCTCTGGTCTCCCAGTGTGTGTGTGGATTTTCTCCGGGTTCTCCGGTTTCCATAGGCAAATTGGACACTGTAAATTGACCACAGGTGTGAGTGTGAGAGTGAATGGCTGTTTTATCTCTGTGTTTCCACCGGCTCTACTCGCCTCGCCACGGTACGGTTTAGTACTTTTTTAGTACCTGCTCTGGCGTTGTTCCAAGCACGCTGGGTAGGCACTATGCGTGACGTCAACAGACTGCCGGCCACTGATTGGTCAGAGAGCCGTCACAGGAAGAGACGTCCGACACAGAAAATCAAGCTGAACAGAGATCTGTAGATCAGTTAAAACCACTTAACAACCTTAAAAATGTGGGTTAATCTCCAACAACTACCAGCACTCTGGTGTATCTAGGACGGCGAGCTGCGTCACAGACCCTGTCAGTGTATTTCAGTGCAGTGACTGTGTCAAGTGATAGAAGATGAGTGAGTGAGTGCAGCCCTCGCTAATAGAAGATGTTTTCAGCCTAAAATAAAGTAAAGGCCAGTGTGAAGGAGCAGCTGTGTGTGTGTGTGTGTGTGTGTTGTCACTGCAGCCTCTGAGCCAACAGGCTGTGACGAATGCATCATCATCATCATCATCTAACGATAAAGAACAAAAAACCACAAAACAACATGTGACGTGTTCACACAGTCTCATGATCAGCTCATTATATCAGGACATTCCTGCTCAAATATGTTCAGTTTTTCTTCACAAACAAACAAAATGATTGAATGATGACGAGCAAACACAGCGGTGTCACAACTGTCAAAACAGAAAGATTGGAGATTCAGCTTGGTTTCTGTCAGTTTAATGTCAGTATGACTATTACGATCATTATAATTGAAATATTGACTATAAAAATACTGCCTCTGTAGCAGGAACCTCAGGAAACCTGTACATCAAAACTAAAAAGTATGAAGATTAAAGTTGAGACATATTCTGGGTCAGTGAGTGGAGAAAACTCACTGGAGCTGTGTGAAGGACACGGTGGTCACATGACCAATGACCTTGTTCCTTCATACACATCATCACTCATCATCATCATCATCATCATCATCATCATCATCAGTCACTAATCACTCAAACCTGTGTCTTTGGCACAGAAATACATGTTGTACCAGTTATTTAGCAGATCAGTGAGAAACAGGAAACATGTTACAACAGGTCTTTAAACCACTGACTAACTACTCAGAGAGAGAGAGAGAGAGAGAGAGAGAGAGAGAGAGGCCACTCCCACCCAAACCACTGAGTCTGGACACACAGATAATTGTACAGCTCTCTTGTGGCCTGTTTCCACCGGCTCTACTCGCCTCACCTCTGCACTTGCGTTTCCACTAGCATAGTTTATTTAGTACCAGACTGCCGGCCACCGATTGGTCAGAGTGCCGTCACAAGAAGAGACGTCACGGAGGAAGTACTGAACAAATATGTTTGAATGAACTGATTCTAATGATTCAGTTACACTGAAAACAACTGCTTCTGTGTGTGTGTGTGTGTGTGTGTGTGTGTCGCATGTAAAACTAAGTCACTGCAGTTCCACGCAGCCGTGCAGTGATGACTCCGCCCATATTGCTGTGTTGTGCCGAGGCAAGCCGGGACCATAGTGGAAAAGGGCCATTAGTGAGGACACTTATAGACATAATGTATTATGTAGCCCCTTAACCTAACCTTAACCATCACAACCCTAACTTCAACCTTCAACCCTAACCATAAAAGCAGGTCTTCACCCTCTAAAAGCCCTTCAAAGTTGTGAGGACCAGACAAAATAATGTCCTCACAAAGACAATTTTACTATTACAATTTTTTCATCACATTTTACACACACACACACACACATTGATAATACTGTATGCACTAACATGGCAACAGAAAGTGACAAACACGTTGATGTGGTGATGTTGGTTTTCAGAAGACGTTGCCATGGCAACGTGGTGAATTTGAATGTTTCGACATGGAACGGGAAGTTGTGGTAACTTTCTGCGGCCTGATGTGCATCATGTGACACAAACATGCAAGAGAGGACATCTTCTTTGTCTGTGTTTGACATGTGTATATATACATGTATATAGATATATACATATATATATATCAAGAACCTTAGTGTAGAGTAAGTAACAGCAGCTTCTGCCTCTCCAAAGCAGTGAGTTTGTGTGAAGATAAGATCAGTGACACATTGTGTCATTACCTGTGGACGATTACAGTTCTGTCTGTCGCTCCGTTTGCCTCAGATTGTCGTTGCTCTGTCTTTCCAGGATTAAGGCGATTGAAAGTGCCACCAAAGAGGATGATACAAAATGGCTGACCTACTGGGTGGTGTACGGACTCTTCAGTGTGGCCGAGTTCTTCGCCGACATCTTCCTCTCCTGGTTCCCGTTTTACTATATTGGAAAGGTAAAGCATCCGTGTCTGTGTTCCTGTGATCCATTCATCAAACCACACTCGTGGGCTAACTGTGTAGATTTGGGTGGTGACAGGTCACCGTGTGTTTGGCCTCTTGTTATAATATTGTTATATGCACCTATTCAGCATTCAGAGTGTGAGGTTAAAACACTGTTCAATACTTAGTCTGATGTTGCAGTTTTCCATGACTATAGTCCATGGGTGTCAAACTGGCGGCCCGCGGGCCACATGCGGCCCTTCAATCGATTCCATGTGGCCCGCCCAACACAAAATGAATTAGCTAGCAGTATTTCTTATAATAGTAATAAGACATTCGGTTGTAATTATTGCTTTATTGCATATATTTAAGCTGTTTTAATAAAAGTTATCCTCGTCATTATTTGCTAAATCTTATTTCTATCTATCTATTTATCATAAATAGGTTTTTATTGTGAAGTATACACAATTTTATATCAAAAAAAGCTCTTTTTCTTTGAAATTCTGTCTCATATCATCATGAATATCTTATATTGCCCACCCCGCTACGGCCCCAACTCTTGACCAAACTAAATGCTAATTGGCCCCCAGGTCAAGAGGTGTGAGGGGATGTTTGAGGTCAGGTTTGCGTCCCGTGTAAAATCCCTCATGTTTTTCTGTGCGTGGTTTGCAAAGTGAAGCAAACTCAACTTTCCTGTCTAACGACAAGAATGAGGAGCAAAAGTTTACTTTAGCTAAAGTTGACTTAAGCAGACGTGGATTCTGTTTTTTTCTGTCTGAAACCAGACTTTCAGAGAACGTGTCAACATTTGAGTTTGACTGAAATGGTTCGGACTTAAACTTCTCAGCCAGATGATGTGATTGCATGTAAACCTTCAGTCAGACGCTCAGAGGTGGACCCACTAGTGATGTACAGTATGTGTGGTGGTGTCTGTCCTGGTGCAGCTGCTGTGTGTTTGCGCTCAGCGCTTCCCAACAGAGTCAACAAGTCAACACGTCAAGGGTGGAGCACACTACACTGTTGATGCAATGAGCCTGTGTGTGTTTGCATAATAGGGTGTGTAATATACTGTATGTAATAATCTTACAGGGACAAAACTTCCCTTCCTCTCACTCTGCTCTGTAAGTGTGGAACAGATGCCCCTGAAACACAGCGAGTCATTATCTCAGCCCTGTGTTTGACTCCTCCCTCACTGATGTTACAGATATCATCTCTGCTGCTGTCACGTACAGTACTCTGGCTTGTTGTCCTGCTGTGTGTGTGTACGCAGGTGTGCAGGTGTGCAGGTGTGCAGGTGTGCAGGTGCAGAAATGGAGCTTTTCCACTACATAGTCTCGGCACGCCACCGCTAAGCTGTAGATTAGTGAAAAAGACTCAAAAATCCTGAAATCATGTGCTAATCTCCAACATTTAGCAAAGGAAATGTCTAAAATCTCAACATTTATACACACACACCACAGGCACATGTATAAACACACACACACGCGGCATTTTGTGACAGATTAATCCCTTTGTAGTCACTTTTTATCTGAAATTGGGATGTGGGGTCAAACTTGTGAAAACCTGTGTGAGTTCTGCTGTCAACTCCACAAGACAATAAAAATGACTTAGTGATGTAATAGACAGACGTGTGTGTGTGTGTGTGTGCAGCCCCCAAGACAAGACAATGGTGTCATGTTCATTTCTTTTATCTCAAGTTTTGCTGTGAACATGAAACGTTCGGGTTCTGAATAATCGACAGTATTCCGATTATCAGGAGGGTCCGTTGCGCCCGCGACGTCCTTGTCCTCACACGTCTCGTCTTTGTTTTCCTCCAGTGCGCTTTCTTGGTGTGGTGCATGGCGCCGACTCCCACCAACGGATCCATCCAGATTTACACTCGCATCATTCGACCCATCTTCCTCAAGAATGAAGCCAAGATAGACGACGCGGTGAAGAACCTCAAAGACAAGGCGACAGAGGCTGCCGACAAGTTCAAGGATGAGGGTGAGTGAGTGAGTGAGGGAGTGAGTGAGTGATCTTCTGGCACATCAAAGCAGGACAGAAAGAAAACCAAACAAAAACCATGTCCTCAGGTTTAATTGTGAAAACCATGTCACACTAACATACTCATCAGCAGACAGATGTTTGAGACTCCTCTCCTCTGTGTGATTGTCTTCACAGCCAAGAAAGCCACAGCAAACATCATGTTTGAGGAGAAGAAGAGTTCTTAAGACGCCGCCGCAGCTCATGCCGTTCCAGAGGGATTGTTGCCTTCGACGTGTTTGTTGTGAGGAGATTGCTGATCCTGTTACCGTTTAAGAGAAATCATGTGTCGTGTGTTACATAAAGCCATTTCCCCCCAGCAGGTCAGTTTTGTCATGTAACTGTGCCTTGTGGAGGACTGACAGAGAAATATTATGCTGGCCCTTATTCGCCCTGTCAACTAAATAAAGACAAACTTAATCCATTTGTTTTTCCTCCTCTTTCTTCTCTCTTCTAATGTAAACTGAGACACATTTCAATAAACAAGCGCGATAGACGTACACTCCTGTCCTTAGGTTTGCATTCATTTCATTCAATACATTTTAAAAGCGCCAAACACTTCTTTTCTTAGTGTTTAAATGTTTTCCATGAAGTAATTTAATGTGATACGTGTTATTATTCAAACCCCAGTTAAATGTCACTCTTATTCAATGTTATATATTAAAAAATTTACCAGTTTTGTCCTTTTCAATGTTCTGTTTTTTTAAAATGAATAATAATTGACTTGACTTCACCACGCTTAAATAAGGCATTTGCTGAACTGAAGTATCAAATGTAATTCTCGGATTAAAAACGTACTTAAATGAGTATTCCTTTAAGCTTTAGAAGTAAAAGTATTAAAAAAGACCAAGACTACCAGGATACCAAGACCAGTGGGTATCAAGGCCGAGACAGGACCGAGAACGAGACTGAGACCGTTGAGGCGGTGACAAGACCAAGACCACGTAAAAGTGGTTTCAAGACCGGTCTCGAGACACACACCTCTACCAGTTACCAGTTCTCTGTCTCAAAGTGCATCACCTTGCTGACTCTGAGTCTCGGTAGAGGGAGAAAGTGCACCACCGTGTGACTGCACGTAGTACTGCACTCATAAAACCAATCAGCTTCTTACGCACATAAAATGCACCATATGCAATAAATAAATAAATAAATAAAGCAAATACAGATTGTTAAAATTAAAACAAAAATAATTATAAAGAAATTCATTCATTAGGAGTTCTGAGCTGAGGGGCTCTGCTACTGTGTGAACTTCAACTAATGAACTCTGACATTTGGAAGGCCAGGGGTGAAAATAAAAAAGGGCACCTAGTGCACACTGGTGGGGCAGACACCACACACACACACACACACACACACACACACACACACACACACACACACAACACCTGTGTGTATCACAGAGATGGACATTTTCTATACGGCACTGAATCATCGTCATTTCCTCTGAGGACTCCCTGTGTGACACTGTCATGTAGGGACAGTAAGAAAAGTCATAACGGGCTTCACTGCATCAGTTCTCTCCTCTAAAAACACTTTAAAAACCTCTGCTGATCATTTTCAACCTTATCGTGGAAAAAACAGCTTCATGTGTTTAAGTAGTTATTTGAATTTACAAAAATAAATACAATACATGATGTTGATTTATTTGCTATGCTCTGGTTGTATGGAGGGGATAGTGAAGTCACGATTCATTTATGGTATTTGGAATTCTTTTACATTAACTTTAGCATTTTACTACTAATTATCAAATATATGTTTATTTATATTATATTTATTATTTATGTTCAATATATTTTTTTTGTTCATTTATACATAATGGAATATTCATGATAATCTTTATCTGTATTTCTTGATTTTATATCATAAATAAATCATCAAAAACGCATGGAAGTCTCGCCTGCCTTTGATCTGTGCATGCTGCAAACAGGTCAAACCTTTTTTATATATATAAATGTATTTAAATACATGTATTTAAATGTGTAATATAACATATATAATAATAATAATAATAATATAATATAACAAGATATTGGAGCTTTAATTTGCATGGTTGATCAGAGTGAAGTAGAAGAAGAATTTGTGGAATTTCTTTTTTTTACTGTGGACCCTGAACGCACCATGACGCATGACGTTGCACAAGGTGGAAGCTGAACATGGCGTCGGGACAGCAGTGGGTGTTGGTGGAAATGGTGCAGGCGTTTTATGAGGTATGTTATGTCCTCTGTGTCTCTATCTCGCACACGTCTTTCCCGGTGTTTGACGTGTAGCTTGTCCGTGTGTTTGTCTTCACGCGGGTGTCCGTGGACTGTCGTAAACGTGTGTGTGTGTGTGTGCGTGGCCTGGTCAGCGGCTCTGTGTTTACGATTCAGAGCGTCAACGAGCCGAGGCAAAGTAACCAGGAAGTTTGCTGAAAACCTCCAGCTTCTCCTGCTCGTGTCATTTCAACAAGTGGAAAATACAACGAGACGCCGAACTGATACTTTGTACCAGCTCCAGTCAAAGTGACTGAATTATCTTCTGTTTGTATCGTGTTACAAACACCGGGCATTATATACGCAGTTGTCTCCTTGGTCATCTGTAACATCTGTTTCAAACATCTGCCCCTTTTTTAAAGTCTCCTTTTCTGTTATTTTGTGGTAAGTGTAAAGCAAGACAACACTTGGTGAACATTGTGTTTTTACACAACACGTGAGAAGTGAGCAGAAGTAGACATATAGCAAGAGATTTACCACTAAACTCCTCTTTGTACCTGCTCTTTCAAACGTGATAATTGATTTACTATAAACAAAAAAAGTGCTTATTTTTTAACATAATTTAAAAAAGTTTTGAGCAGAAATGTATCACATATGATACCCACAGCCTGTGTCATAATCAAACCAAACAATGCCGAACTGTAAATCAGTTAAAAAAGACTTTAACATCCTGAAAACATGCGTTAATCTCCAACAACACTGAGAAGAGGAGTCTGGTGTATTTAGTGACAGCGACGGGTCAGATGGAGTCTGTACTCTGGTCATACAGGAAGTACGAGTCTATTGATTCAGTTACACCACAAACAACTGCTTTACTGGTCACGAGTCACTCATTTATGTGTCGTGTGTAAAACAAAGTCATGGCAGTTTCATGCAGCCGTGCTATGATGGCTCCGCCCACGTAGAGGAGGTGCTATAGTAATGGAAAACCATACCAAACCGTTTAGAGTCGAGGCGTGCCGGGACAGGACTATGTAGTGGAAAAGCGGCATTATAAATACTGTATAGTAGACCTGAGTACTTCTGTAGTATGTCAATCATCCATGCTTACATCTGCCTGTCTATGATGTATTATTACAAAATCAAGTTTAATACACTTTCAGCTTAAGCCAAATTGTTATTTAGCATAAATGACCACGATTCTTCGATGTTTGTAGACGTGATTTTGTGGACAGTCGTCTTGCCCTTCTTTCATCAGTCTATGTTGGGGGCTGTAACTTAATAACTAAATTATTGTGAATTAATACTTGTTAAATTGATCTTTTCTTAACATGTATATGTTAAGATATACATGTTTAGGGTTTGTTTGTATTATTATTATTATTATTACTTTCCTTCTTCAGAAAAATCTGAGCCCACTGATCGCTGCAGAATGGTATTGAGTTATAAAAAAAAATGGTAAATAAACAAAAACAATAATGATGTTTGGACACATTTAAATAAAGATCTGTTATTCCTTTGAATAAATCCAAACACCCCCCCCTCCCCACAAATGTCTTAACAATATTAATAATTGTTCCTATATCAACAGAGTATGATGAATGATAATATTGAATGTGTGTCTCCTGTGTCAGGCTCCTGCGTACCACCTGATTCTGGAGGGGATCCTCATACTGTGGATCATCAGACTTCTGTTCTCTAAGACCTACAAACTTCACGAGACTTACAAACTGACCGAGAAGGTAAAGTCGTCGTCGTCACACTGTGGTGGAACACAAGACGCACTTCCTGCCGTGTTTGTGTCGTCACACAGCTGTCATGTGTCTCCGTGTCACAGGAAAAGGAGGACCTGATTGAGGAGTGGATGCCAGAACCTCTTGTTCCTCTTTTATCCAAAGAGCAGCTGCCGTCCCTCAGCTACGATGTCGTCACTGGGTAAAGCCCCCACAGGACACGTCTTCCGCTTTATTGATGCACTGTTTCTCATACAGGAGTGTTTCATTTTAAAAACACACACAAAAACCCACATTTGAGCCGACAGGCATAACATTCGACCACTAAACGTTTTCTGTTCTGGAATATGAGTAAATAACTTCTTAATCAAGAAATAATAATGTGCTTTTTGTAAAACTATCAGTTTGGAAATGCATGGATGTTCTAATAGTAATTATATTTTAGCATTAAAAATATCATTTCACTTAAAGAGTGTCTACATACTGGTGCATTTACCATTACAGAAAGATAAAATATGATCGTGTGGGAAACGAAGCATTGACAGTGTCGCGCTGTTTTCTCACTGCAGACCTCCCAGCCACAAAATCATCATCAATGGCAAAGAGTGCATTAACTTTGCGTCGTTAAACTTCCTTGGTCTCCTCGACAACGAGAGAGTGAAGGTCAGTGCTGGGGATTTCATGATTTATTGTAGAGACCATAAATAAATAAATAGAGTAAGTAAATAAATGTTCCTTATCGTTTTCTTCTTGACAGCAAAAGGCTTTGGCGTCGCTGAAGAAATATGGCGTGGGCACATGTGGTCCGAGAGGCTTCTATGGAACGTTTGGTAAGTAAAACAAAAATGACACTATTTTGGCTTTAGTATCTGGAACCATGTGTTGACAGTGACGGGCTGAAGCTCCTCTCAGTCATATATGGAAAGTGAAAGTCTTTAATTCTTGAAAAAGGGAACAAAAAGAAGCACTCACTCATTGAACATTGTTTTTGACAATTCTACAGCCATCAAATCCAGATGAATCCAGGTGGCCTCAAATCATGAAGTCGAAAAGTATTATTGTATATTTGTGACTTCTGATTTACCACAGTGACACAAACTTCAAAATAAAAGTGGCAAATAAAAATAGTTAATAACATAATGTACACTTAAGATGGCATAGATTTGGTTTTGTGAGCCTTTTGTGGATAAGATAGTGTTAACATTGCACTTAAGTAGATAAGTCGTGCAGTTCTGACTGTGGTCGTTTGCTTGTGTTTACCCACAATGCCTTTTTTTATTATTATTATTATTATTATAATATGTCATTTAGCAGACGCTTTTATCCAAAGCGACTTACAATGGAATTGAGTACAATCAGCCAGAGGTGGAGTTCGAACTTGCGACCATGATGTGTTTCGCACACAGGGTACCGGTCTTAACCACTGACCCACTCCACCCCGCCTTGCCCTGTAGTCCGAACCGAAACCTATGTTTTTAGGTGAACCAGAATTCGCTTCTTTGGTGCGGATCAGAGTTGAACTCGGGTTCAATTCAGACAGAGCTGGTGTGAATGCACCCAAAAAAACCTTTTAAAATCTTTAATGTTAAAGCGAGTGTGAGTATGTCGTGTCTCTGTGTGAGTCACTCGTCCTGATTCTCTCCTGTAGACGTTCACCTGGAGCTGGAGAGCCGTCTGGCCACGTTCATGAAAACAGAAGAAGCCATCCTCTACTCTTATGGCTTTGCCACCGTTGCGAGTGCAATCCCTGCATACTCCAAGAGGGGCGACATCATCTTTGTGTAAGTGAAAGATCGCGTCAGTGCAAACACACACACACAGACGGCAGCAGCAGCTGTGTGTAATGATGAGTGTTATGTGTCCAGGGATGAAGCCGCCTGCTTCTCCATCCAGAAGGGTCTTCAAGCGTCCCGCAGCTTCATCAAATACTTCAAACACAACGACATGGAGGATCTGGAGAGGCTCTTGAAGGAGCAGGAGCTGGAGGACCAGAAGGTCAGTATGTGTTCAGACTTATTCACCTGGTCCTGGTCTCTGGTCTCTGGTCTCTGTCCTCTGTCCCTCTGTCTCTGCCTTCTCTTGCTCTCCCTCCCCTTTTAGGCTCAGTGTATTTTATTTTTTCTTATGTTACATTACATTACATTACATTATATTACATTATATGTCATTTGGCAGACGCTTTTATCCAAAGCGACTTACAATAAGTGCGTTTAAACATTTGGGTACAAACAAGAGCTAGAAGTAAGTAGGTATAAAGTGCTCGTCATAAGTGTTTTTTTTGTTGTCGTCATCGTCTTAGTTGTGGTAGAGTAGAAAGAGGTGTGTTTTTAGTCGGCAGCTGAAGGCTTTCTGCTGTCCGGATGTCGATGGGGAGCTCGTTCCACCATTTGGGAGCTAGGACAGCGAGCAGTCTTGAACACTATGCTCTCGTGCTTACTTTACGCATCAGCCTGATAATAGACAGTCCAGCAGAATGTGATCAAATCACATCGGTTGTATTTGTATAGAGAACATAGGTTCATGCTGGCGTTTGCTCTACAGTGACATCACACGTGATCGTGAGGTCGTGCCGCGATGATAACGACTAATAACAAAAACACATCCTGTCGTCTGACCGCAGCATCACTGTACGTAGACCAGGGCGTTTCAACTGCACGTCTTTACACTGATTCAGTCCAACAACTCATCTGTGAATAACTGTGTCCTGTTTGAAAAGTCTCTCAGACGCCACTGACCGTGCTCCTGTGTCTGTTTCAGAATCCTCGTAAAGCTCGAGTGACCAGAAAGTTCATTGTGGTGGAGGGACTGTACATTAACACAGCAGACATCTGTCCTCTGCCTCAACTGGTAAGTAGACGACCAATGGACCTGAAATCCTGTGATCAACCTAATCCTGATACATGATGTTTGAGCTTATTTATGCCTCTGTTACATATTTATGTATACAACCAATACTATAGTCCCACACGATCAATCATTTGGTCCATATAATATCAATATTGATCGGTGTTCGTCAAACCTGGAAATGCTGATATTCTCAAACGTCTTGTTTTGTCCACAAACCAAAATGATTCACTTTTAATGATTTCTTTGTTATCCAGAGCAAAGAAATGAAGAAAATACTCACATTTAAGAAGCTTAAACAATCGGAATCTTGTTTTAATGATGAAAAAGCTTCAAACCGATTATCAAAATAGTGGTCGATTATATTAGTAATGGATTAATAATCGATGAATCGTTTCAGCTGTAGTTATTTCGATACTCACAGACATGGAACATGGAAGATGTTTGTGCACGGTAACCGTGGTAACCGTGTCTCCGCTCTGGTGCTGATGCTTTGTGTTGATGTGACCACCAGGTGGAGCTGAAGTACAAGTACAAGGTGCGGCTCTTTCTGGAGGAGAGTCTTTCTTTTGGTGTGTTGGGGGAACACGGTCGAGGAGTCACGGAACACTTCGGGGTCAATGTGAGTGTGAAAGGCTGAGTAAATATGACACTATATCTATCGTATCCATCTGCCGTATTATTTGAGTTATTATTTATTGAAATAAAGCTGATGTAATATCCAGAAGTTTGCAGTAACGACTCTTCCATTTCTGCCTCCTCCATGCAGATCGATGACATTGACCTGATCAGTGCTAACATGGAGAACGCCATGGCCTCCATTGGAGGCTTCTGCTGTGGACGCTCCTTCGTCATCGACCATCAGGTAAATACAACAACTTTGAAATCATGTAACGAGACACGATGTGAAACGAGGCTTAAGCTCAAAGTGTGTTGTTGCAGCGTCTGTCGGGTCAGGGCTACTGTTTCTCTGCGTCCCTGCCTCCGATGTTGGCCGCTGCTGCCATCGAAGCCCTCAACATCATGGAGGAGGATCCAGGTACTTGCATGATTGACGTCCATGAGAAGCATGTTTTTTGCAGAAGAAGTTGTCCCTGTTTTTTTCTGGTTTTTTTACTGACTTTATCTTTGTCATCTGCTTTGCAGACATTTTTTCTGTCTTGAGGGAAAAGTGCAAACATGTGTACAAGGCTTTACAAGGGTAAGGTTTATCTGCCACTCAGTCAAGACAATGTGTGCTACATTATGAAACACTGCACGCATCAATCTCTTTCTGTTTGAACTAAAACTACCAGTTGTGGCCATTGAACATGAACCGCCAGCCCCGTGAGTGGGTGAATGGTATTTCCATTGAATGTGACAGTGATGGGTTAAGAAGTAAACAAGTGTTGCATGAGTTTCAAATCGACAGGAGAAAGTTTTTGTTGAGACCATTTGAGTTTTATCATCACTCACAGTGTTTAATACGTCCAAATACAGCAGTTTAAGGCCCAAACAGCCTGAAGATGATGAAGATGGTGATGGGCAGAGGAGAGGAACATGGATTCATGTATTTAAAACAATAAACACAACTGGACTAGATGAGAAATTAGTACATTTATTTACCTGTACTGTCACTTTAAAAGTTGTTAATTCTCTACTTCACTCCACAAATGTTGCTGTTTGTTTCCTGTATAACTGAATAATGAATGTAATGAATGTAAAGATTATTTTCCAGTGCAGTGAGGTGTGTTGTGTTTGTGCTGTTGTGCAGAAGTGCAGGACTGAAGTTAGTGGGAGAACCGTTCGCGCCTGCTCTTCACTTACAGCTGGACAAAACGTCGGGCTCCAGAGACGCCGACATGATGCTGCTCCGCAACATTGTAGATTACGTGAGTCCCAAACCTCTGGACCCCCTCAGATCCGTACACCATGTTTCATTGATGTGTCTGCTGGTTTTTAACACTTCAAATACGACACATCATTTAACGTCTAACTGCAGGTGGTTATTGATTCTTTTGTTTGGTGTTTTTCACATTTTCTCCGTCAGTGTTTGGAACGCGGTGTGGCTCTGACCCTCGCCCACTACCTGGAAAAAGAGGAGCGCTTCGTCCCTCCACCCAGGTAAACTACACCTCGTCATAGATCATAGGTGCAGCTCTCGTGCCGCTGCCTGAGACTACTTCTCACTTCATTTATAAACCTTCTTTTTTGAATATGGAACAAACGACATGTTTTGTTGTGGCACTTTGTTTATATTTGTTTCCTGGTCAACTGTCGTGGGACTGACATCCCATAATACCATCCAGTATGTGGATGGTATATGATATGGTTACTGTCAGAAAAATGGTAACACTTATAATAAAGTATAGTAATCCTCAGGTGCTGATTAGTTACAAGGTCAGTACTTGTTTACTGTTTAGTTAGTGGGTAACTAATCATTAGTTTCTTTCTGTAGCTTATTGTAAAGATTTAGCAGAGAAAACCACATGTTACATATTACACCTTTAAAAGATGACAATGTTACTTTATTAATTACCTGGAATCAAAAGTAATCTGTTACTTTTGGAGCTGAATCCACTTCATTTAAGGAAAAACAACTTTTACTGTTTTACATTGTATTGGTTCAGCTTTGTTTAGTCCTTGTAATATTGTTGCTGTGTTGTAAGCAGCACTTTACTGCCCAACACTGAAGCTAAGCGGTGCTTTGAGCAGGAACCCAACAACCTCTATGAAATCCACTTTTTCCAGATTCTGTTCTATTTTTTTCTATTTTCTAAATTCTGTTAAATGCTGTTATTGCTTTCTCTGGTGTGTTGTAGCGTCTGTAGCGTACATGTGCAGTACTTCCATTTTTTATTGCTCACTTCCTAACTGTGTGTGTCTTTGCGTCCTCAGCATCAGAGTGGTGGTCACTGTTGAACAGACGGAGGACGACATCCAGAAGGCCGTGTCTTGTATACAGGAGGCAGCCGTAAGCGTCCTGAAATGACAGTGTACCGACGGTCACTGCTGAGAGAAGTGACGCCGGGAGTTCACTCAGCACGTCGCCATCACACCGTCAACTCCTGGTATTAACATCCAACCTGACACATCTCATCACAAGTGAACAGCGTGAAAAATAACACCACACACACACACACACACACACACACACACTCACACTCTCCTGGTGTGAACATGCGTCCTGGATGTCTCTCCTCACTAATGCTAACACACACACACACACACACACTTCATGTCTGTTCATGAAGACCAAACTATGTTTTGAACCAGTGTCACTGTGCAGACGCGCTTCTTGTCCGTGTGTGTGTGTGTGTGTATTGGCACAGATGATAACGAGTTAGAAACGTCGAGAGGAGCTCGTGAATCAAAGCTCTTTTCACGCTGCTGTGACATGAAACGAGATTTAAACCATCGGAGAAGAAAGAAAATGTCGATTATTGTTAATCATGTTGCATTGGCTACAAATAAATCATGAGTGTGTGTGTTTGCTGAAAAAATATGAAAATAGTTTGAGCTCACTGTGAAACGAATGATCACACTCATCATTCTCTGAACGGGTTTTCTCTTTCAATGATTGCAGTAGAGGATGCTTTCAGGATGCATTTGGGTGTGTTCACACCTAAACCTTTAACTGAACACTATGATGAAGTGATAGTTCAGGGTTTTTTTGTAAATTGCGGTTGTTTGAGGCACAGGGGCATCCTCTCCACGTCGGCTTTCACTGTGAAACAGCCTGAGACACAGATGTGTTCACCCTCACTGAAAACAACAGGGACAAACAGGATTTAACCACTTAACAAGAGGCTGTAATAAAAATAGACGCCTGCTTAATCTAAAGAACATGTTCAGAGCTTTATCTCGCCGCTTCACGTCCTATTCTCACTGGAAACGGAACTCCGGAGAGAGAATCAGTGTTTTTAGCTCCACTGAAGTCACTAAATAATGTATAATCACTGATTTTCTCTGGCAGATTTAGCTTTATTATTTTGAATGTTTTGGAGGTTGTTTTTTTTTTTTTTTTACAAAGCAGCACAAACTGGAGTTTCCAATTTACTCATTTACTCTCCTGATATTGTAGCTGGTGCAGAGCCTTGTGTTAAGTATTAAAAATCCGTCTTTTGAGTGAGCGCGAGCGTCTGTGGTTCTTGGTAGTTTGACACTGAGGGTGTGAGGTGAAGTCAGTGTTGACCTGGTGACCTTTACCTCATACAACGTCACATTAAAAAAACACTCCTGAGCTCATGGCGCTCACACGTGGTTTTACTGGAGACTGATTGTTTGCCTTTGTTTTCGTTGCAGCGCCACGTCCTTCATGTTTGTACACGGATGTGAATGTAGGGACTGTAAGCAGTCAAGAAAAACAACTGCAGACCAGATGATGATTTTTTTATGTGCAGACCAAAGAGGAAATGTTGCACTGGTTACGTGTGTGTTTGGTACACGATGCTTTGCCTTTACATTCCACTGGTGGTTTTACCTCAAACAGACACTGACTTTAACTACTGGATGTTTTTTTTTGTTTTACATGAGTTTTTATTTCCAGCCACTAAACTTCCATTAAATGTATGTGATTTAAAATGAGCTGTTGTTGTTATTGAAACGGACTAAAAGAACCGTAAATAATAAAAGTGCTTTTTTAATTTTCACTTTTGTAATTGAGCTTCAAGTTACTTCAAATATTTAAAAGGTAATAGGAAGTAATAATAAAAAAGCTTTGGGATTTTAATGATGTATTCTTTTTTTGACAATTGGGTTTTCTAAGTTTGGGAATGACCTGTGACATGTGACATTTCATTTGCAAATCCACATTATTTCCGCGTTGAGCCTGTTCACACAGAGAATTATACTCCTGTGTGTGTGTGTGTGTGCTGTTTAATATTTACAGTTCTCCCAAAATCAGTTTTACAAAAACATATAAGGAAGAGGAAAAGGTCATTTTTGGAAAGAAGGGAAAAAAAGATAAATCAGTTCCAGAAATAACAACATAAACAAATGATTTACATCTGGGGGAAAATACAAGTAACACAGACGGTGGATCAGAGGTAGAGTTGAGGGTTCAATTCCTAGTACTTAACCCTGTGTTGCTCCTGATGACTGTGCTGGCAGTGAATGGGTATGAACGATGATGCACTGTATGAATGTGTTAATGAACGGGTGAATGGCTGAAAACTAGTGTAAAGCAGCTTTAAGGGGTCGACTTTGGCGCGCGAGAGTGAGTGGTTTACAAACGTCAGTTTCCTGTCATACAGTGAACATTCTTACAGTCATGCTTTCCTACTCATTAACATGCACTATTTTTAAAATGTGTTATTTATTTATACACAATGTGATTTGCACTTCAGATTGGACGCCAAACTTGATATAATTGTACAGATTCTGTACTTTTCAATGACAATAAAGTTGAACCTAATCTAATCTGATATGCAAGTAAAAGTCATCTTTCAACTTGAAGGTTGTGGGTTCGATTCCCAGTTCTGCTAGTCTACATGCCGATGTGTCTTTGGGCAAGACGCTTAACCCCATGTTGCTCCTGACGGCTGTGCTGGCAGCGTGAGAATGGGTGTATATATATACATATATGTATATATATATATATGTATATGTAACTGTGGAGAGAGTATTTACCAAACAAGGGGTCAAACAGTTTTACTTTGACTTACATTCATTTCCTGGAGTTTTAATCTAACCTTAACCATAATAACTACTATTGACCTAATTCTAATTCGAATCCTAATCCTGACTCTAACCTTAACCTAACTTTATGGATGTTTGATTTTCATGCCCATCATGTGACTGTGTCAACAGATTCAGGTCCCCACAACATGAGGAGTACCAGGTACACCCACACACACACACATTGCATTACATACATAATTGTACTAAAATCTCTTCATGATCATTGAACTAAAATATTATATGTGGTGCGCATTAAAATGATCAGCGCCACGTGTTTTTTTTTTATTTTTAATCTTGGAAAAAGGAGAAAATTCAATTAAACGGTTAAATGATCAAATGATGAAACATGTTATTGTTGTGTGTGTGTGTTTGTCTAACATGGAACTCTTTGGTTTTCTTTTACTGTTGTGTGTGTAGTAGTTGTGTAACAGTGTGTGTGTGTTTGTGTCGTGGTTGTTAAACTATACCATGCTTCTGTCTCTAGATGGGGCCCTCCACTTAAAGGTCCCTGCACTTTTGTGCGCACGCGTAAAGGCGCGCGTGCGTCCGGTACAGTTTTCCGACCTGGCGTCTTTTTTTTCCGCGCGCGGACAAAGCAGCAGCAGCAGAGTCAGAGTCACTCTGGGTCCGGGATCAGATCAGACCAGCTGTGGCGGAGCCGCGCGGCTCTTCACGTCCCTGTCGTTCGGACCAAACTCCTGAAGATCACGGCTCTTTGTTTTCCTGTGGACACCTTCATGTCCAACTCCAGTGCGCAGTAGTTTGTCCCCGGAGCCGCGCCGCTCACTCTGAAGAAAACAAGCAGAGGAGGAGGAGGAGGAGGAAGAAGAAGAAGTTGTGCTGATTGAAGAGGATAAATTGTTTGTGAGAGAGTGAGTGAGTGAGTGCAGCCGCATCATGGACTCATCTGTGAGCACTTTGATGTGGATGATGTTCCTCACGCTCACATGTGACGGTGAGTCTCTTCTACGCGCATCTTCTCAAACGCTGAATGTGAGATTATAATCTGTGATGAAGTGATGTGCTGTTCATCACCTCACTCTGAAATAATGGTAAAGTTCCTCAGAGCTGCAGCTGAATCATTGTCCAGCCTTCACATCATTCCTTCCTTCCCGTGCGTAAAAGTGCGCAATCGCATGCGCCACCAGCGCACAAACTTGAGTGTTTTTTGTGTGTTTTTTGTGTGTCTTCTTTGTACTGCGTCAGTCCGTTTACATGTGTGCCACTCTTCATGAAAAGCTGCTGGTGTCCGTCTCAAATGGCCGCTGTGTCGTTGTCATGTTAATAGAACGCTGAGGTGGAGGTGATGGCGCGTCTTTGTCGCGCATGGTAATTAATTGACTCTCCCTGCGGGGGGTGGGGGTGTGGGGGGAGGCAGCAGCGGCAGCGGAGGTTTCCTGTTTTCAGCTCGGTCTTTGAGGACTTCACCATTTGGTATGAAGTGAAAAGGGCACGGGGGGTGGGGCGCAGCGGGTGACGTGAAGGACTCACCAGATCCTGGTTCACTTTGTCGATCCTTGTCGTCTTTTACGCAACATTGTGTCCACTAACAGTGAAACAACAACAACAACAATCTTCTCTCATCATCAGGAGTGTTCACATTGATGATGTACTTTCACATAATGTCACTAACACATATTGTGTGAATATTGACAGATTTGACTTTTTTGAAAGTCAATCCTCAGTTAAGTATCAACTTTCTAACAGTGTTGTACGTACAACGTACAAATACTTTGTTACTATACTTAAGTACCACATTCACGTATCTGTACTTTACACGTACCTGCAACTTTCTTACTTTGACTCCACTACATACTCTCTTTGTTACTCGTTACTACCAAATAAAATCAGAAGAAGAAGAGTTGGTATGATGAGCAGCTTTAAACTACAGTTTTGCCATTCACATACTAGCAGAGCCAGGAATTGAACCCACAGTTGACTGACAACTGGCCCTAACACTGAGCCACCATGGTTCAATCCTAACTCCTTTAAAGTAACTTTTGAAATGTCAAATACTTTTTTACTTAAGTAATAATACTACCAAAGTCATTTTCTGGTAACATACTTGTACTTTTACTCAAATTTATCTTTTAGGTACTTTATACAAGACTGGTAAAAGATTTAAATGTCTTATTATGTGACTTTGGTCTTTTAAATCCTTTGTTCGGATTTACCTCAGTGACACAAACTGACCACACGAGGCAGATTACCGCTGCTGTAACTGCTGCTGCCGTTACTGTTACTGCTGCTGCTGCTGCTGTAACTGTTGTTACTGTAACTGTCACTGCGGTTACTGTTACTTCTGCTGCTGCTGCTGTTACTGTTGCTGCTGCTGCTGTTACTGCTGTTACTGCTGCTGCCGTTACTGTTGCTGCTTCTGCTGTTACTGTTACTGCTGCTGTTACTGTTGCTGCTGCTGCTGTTACTGCTGCTGCTGTTGCTGTTGCTGCTGCTGCTGCAGCTGTTACTGTTGCTGCTGCTGCTGTTACTGTTGCTGCTGCTGCTGTTACTGCTGCTGTTACTGTTCCTGCTGCTGCTGTTACTGCTGTTGCTGTTGCTGCAGCTGTTACTGTTGCTGCTGCTGCTGCTGTTACTGCTGCTGTTACTGTTGCTGCTGCTGCTGTTACTGCTGCTGCTGCCAGAGGTCCTTTCTTTGCTGTGGGTGTTTTCGGAGCGTTGTGTCATACCTGTGATGAAACTGGAAAAGCAGTCCAGCTGTGCAGCACTTTATCGCCGCCGCTCACTGTTGAAAGAAACGCATGTTAAATGTGGTTTAAACAAAAGCAGACATGTTAGAACCTCAACCTGAAAACACATGTGATAAAGAGCGAGTGAAGACGATGAATGTGACCAGGTACTCGCGAACACACGTCAGAGAGTTTAGGTTTGAAGGCTGTTGTTGTGTCCGATGCAACTGTGAGTGCAACACCTCACGTGTCTTTGAAGACACAGTTTGATGCTGTTCATCCAGGGGCGTCACAACAGGGCAGGAAAAGCCGGCAATTGCCTGGAGCTCTGAGCTGAGAGGGGCCCTGAAATTCCAATGTTGGAAACCCCCTTTAATGAGGCCCCATAGAGGCCACTATCCCACTGTGAGGCTCAGGGTTAAATAGAAAAGCAGGTTTGTTTGCCACTTTAATGCTAACAACAGCAGAGGAGGGCTTTTGTTAGGATTCTATTGATACCAATACTGATTCTTATTGATACTGTTGGAAACCTGAATGCAGAGGTGTGATGGAGGCCAGCTGTGAGAGAACACAAAGAGTGTCCTTCTTACACCACCACTAGAGGGCATGCTACATATTAACCACTCCATTTCTGACTTGTGTTAAGTCAGTTTTCCAACCCGTATTCCAAGATGGCTGCCACTCGTACAGATACTGCAAATACTGTTTTATTTGTTTCACAGTAAATCAGTTGTAGCTGTTTGTTTATGCAAAAACTGCAAAGAGCGCTGTTATCGACTGGTACAGCCTGGGTTAAGACTTCTTTCCAGAACACAGCCCAGTTTTGTTTGAGTTGTAAATGGAACGCAGCATAATCCCTTCAGATTATAATCGGCATCATATCGAAGAGGCTGCACCAAGGTCTGACAGAGACGCACCAGCTCTCAAACGCAAACCAACTGGTGGTGCATTTAGACACAGAAGTTTTTATAGGGCGTCTCTGTTAGACGTGGAAGAATAACTTGCATCGTGCATCTGTAATAACAGTGACGTATACGGCGCTCTCTATGGTCAATAACCTTCAAGCTGGCCACACGATTGGTGAAGTAGTTAGTGCTCCTGCACCCGGGTCGTGACACGGGCCTTTCTGCATGTTGAGTTTGCATGTTCTCCCCCCGTGGTGTGACTAAAGCGGTAGATAGTGGATGGGTGGAATTTTTCACAGGATGAGTCCACACTTATCTCCCATGATGGATGCAGTAAACAACCTAGTGAAACGTCAGATCTGCATCTGCTCATTTGCCGTCTCTGGGAACGACTGGGAAGCTGAAAATGCCGATGAACTGATCTGATGTTTTTATGTTTTATGATGTTTTCCTCCGTGTTCTAAGAGTCAGGGTGAATGTAACGTAAATGTAATGTAATGTAATCTATAAGGAAGTGCTATGAACCAATGAACCTGTTTCCACCAATCAGTGCGTCACACATTTATTTGTGTTTGGATTAAAAAAAGTTGCCATCTACACCTGCTCAGTTAACCTCACCTTTATAATTATGAATGTGCACAGTGCCTCAGTTAGTTGTCTTTCAACTGGAAGGTGAAGAGTTTGATTCCCTACTCCACTACTTTACACTATAGGCCAGTTAACTCATCGGTGCCATCCTCAGTTTTGGCCTCCGGTTATGGTCCCACACACAGTGATTAGTCGACCTCTGGGTAATGAAGAGAATCCTGTGTTTACTTTGAATGACTAATGACAGTGTGCAGAATGTGGTGTTGGTGTGATGTCATATTATTTATGTTGCTGGTGGAGCTAAAGCCCACTGGACTACACACATCAGGGTTTAACATTTCAGAGTACAACTTGGTGGAATTGCAGCTTGTCCCTTGAAACCCCCCCTCAGTGTGTGTGTGTGTGTGTGTGTTTGTGTGTCCTCCACATTTCAACAAATACCTTGTGGGCTCTTCAAGTTTCGCCTGTCATGTCAGCCATAAACACTTTTAATGTGTAAAGCCTTAAATCTGCTGCGTCGTCTTCTGCATGTGCAGTATGTGATCAGTGAGTGCCGTGTTCAGCTGGATGATGATGATGATGATGATGATGATGTCACATTGTGGTTCAACAGTGTTGTTTAGCTATGCTGGAGGCGTCTGCTGTGCTGCTGCTGATGACTGACTGACTGGCTGCGAGGCTGCGTTGCTGTGAACTCGGGCTAATTGCTCCGATCTCAGAATGAACTACATGTGGCTTTGGCCCGAGGTTTAATGTTTATGAAGCCCATGTTAGCCTGAGTCATTTAACTTTCACCCGCTGTCTTCACCATCTCCATAATCGATTAATTGGTTTTAGAGATTAAGTTTTTTTTAATACAAATTAATGCAAGCTTTGTGATTTTTCAGCTTCTTAAATGTGAATATTTTCCATTTGACAACAAAAAATCATTAGAACTGAAAAAGACATTTGAGAACATCATGGTTTCCAGGTTTTTTAAACACTGATTTCCACAGTTTAACTCCATTTTATGGACAGAAGAATAGTGAGTGAGTAGTGAAAGGTAACATGGTTACTCACTTCCATGGAGGCTACTGCGCTTTATTTTAATTATTGAAACAACACAACGTGCGCATGTATCCTCTGGTATGTCCTGTGCTTGCAGATCACACACCGACGATGAAGTGTTGCAGGTTGTACACAGTATGACATACTTCCCTCACCACCATCTGCTCTGTCGCACCCTGAATTGCCCCCTCGTTCTGCAGTCACGCTGTGAAGTGAAGCAAAGTGTTCCAGCGCTGGAAAAGCCTGCAGAGTTAGCCAGAGGTCAGAGCCAGGGGTTCACTCATCTGCACTCAGCAGAAAAGTGGGGGATGTGTTCAGGGCCACGGGTTTCCCCACACATTTTACAACAAGGAACTGGATCATTTAATGCAAACGTGTGACAATTAAGAGATAGTTGAGTGTGAGCAGTGTAAAGTAGGTCCCATCTTAATCTGACTGGACATGAAGTCAGAGTTAAACACCGAGAATGAGATGAGAAGAGATGAGATGTTTGAAGGCAACAAACTGTTGTCCAGTGAAGTCACGTCCAGAAGAGAGTTTCAAATCCAAAAGCTTTGTGGTTTAAATGTTTCTCAGATTTGGATTAATAGTTCCCTGTGTGTGACTGTTTTATGTGCATCTCTTATTCCCACAGTTTGAAAGGAAAGATTGAAGGTTTTTGGTTGAAGTTGGGACAAACTGGCCGAGAGCCAGAGTGAATGTTCTGTAACAGCTCTGTGAATACACGTATGATTAACACGTCTGTGCTCGCAGTCAAACCACCTAATGGTCATGTAAGTGATTGTTTTTGGATTTGCTTTCAGCTCAGTCTGGTTGGCTTCTACAGTACATGCTTGCATGAAACTTGTAATTATGTCATTTTTTTCATCTTTTGGTCTTTTTTGTGTTTGTCTTTGCAGTTTTGTATCTTCTCTGAAGTAGTTTATGACATTTCTGCTCTAGAAAGCCGTCACATACTGTACATAAATAAACACGTGATGCATGTAAAACATGTCCGACAGCACCCTGAAGTATATAAACGTGCTGCTGCCTGTGCATGGTTCATGTAGGCTGTCAGATTTGACAAATGATGGAAATGAGTCATTGCAGTTATACCTGGCGTTACAGTGTCACATACACATACATGGCTAACCGTGGCTGACGCTCTCCATTTGTCTTATTTTCATAATTTCTTGCAGGCTAAACACTGGGAAATGTAATGCGGCACAGTTCAAAGGTCTTAATAACAGTTTGAAATTCTCCACTTTGCCTCCCTGTGTGGAAAGAAAGTATCCACACCTGCATGTCATCAACTTCCTCTATGATATTTAAATGTATCTTCACTCTGGTTTTTTTCCTTCTTATTTTTCCTTATCCAAAGCTTTTAGTGTCAGTAGATGGTTCATCTTTTCTGATGCTCAGCGTCATTTCTGACGTCCTGTGTGTTAAAGTGATATGTAGCACGTGATCTGGTCTTTTTACAGAGTTTTACAGTCTGCAAATTAAAATGTATTTTATGAATTTAATTCCTGCAATATAAAATCTCTCCTCAGTCTCTGGTGACACATTATGGTCAGTTTATGTCGTAACATGTGACCCGCCACAGCAACAGTAGTAACAAGTCGACCCAGTGCAAACCGAGTAAGCAAAGAAAAAAGTATTGTGAGTCTTAAAACCATGAACTTTGTATTTGAATTTATGGTTGTTTGATCGCAGTGAATCAACATCACATTCCAGTGCTTTTGTTGTTGTTTTTGGCCAATCATCGTCACAGAGGAAACACATGGCTACTTAAAATGCAGCTACTACTGCGCTCCTCATGGCTACTGCTGCTTATTACTGTTGCTGCTGCTTCCAATGAAGATGGACAAGAAAAAACACATTGCAGAAGAACTTAGTCGTGGCATGTGGCTTCTGGTCATGCCAACACCGATCTCACTTGTGCTATGCGCGCGGCCTTTATCGTTAATGCGTTAGCATTTAAGCTAACGGACCTTTTTGCTAACGCGTTAGCATTTAAGCTAACGAACTTTATCGCTAATGTGTTAGCATTTAAGCTAACTGACTTTATCGCTAATGCGTTAGCATTTAAGCTAACGAACTTTATCGCTAATGTGTTAGCATTTAAGCTACCGGACTTTATCGCTAATGCATTAGCATTTAAACTAACGGACGTTACCGCTAATGTGTTAGCATTTAAGCTAACGGACTTTATCGCTAATGCGTTAGCATTTAAGCTAACGGACTTTATCGCTAATGCGTTAGCATTTAAGCTAGCGGACTTTATCATTCTCCAGAGTTTATGAACAACAAACGGATCTGCTTATGGGGTGAGTTTTCATTAACGTTGTTAATCTACATTAAGTTAGGAATTTAAAATGTTTTTTTTCATGCTGGACACTGTCTTTTAATAACCCACTGTGCGTTTCAGAACGTTATGTGGTTACATGGTTATTATGGCCAAATAAAAATCAGGTTCATGTATCTTCCGATTAGCTCAGCTGGTAAGGAGATGTGCTTTGGACATCAGTCATGTAGAAGACAACAGTCCTGTGGATAGACAACAGTAATGTAGAAGACAACAGTCATGTAGAAGACAACAGTCCTGTGGATAGACAACAGTAATGTAGAAGACAACAGTAATGTAGAAGACAACAGTTTTGTAGAAGACAACAGTCTTGTAGAAAACAACAGTAATGTAGAAGACAACAGTCCTGTAGAAGACAACAGTAATGTAGAAGACAACAGTCCTGTAGAAGACAACAGTAATGTAGAAGACAACAGTCTTGTAGAAGACAACAGTAATGTAGAAGACAACAGTCTTGTAGAAGACAACAGTAATGTAGAAGACAACAGTCCTGTAGAAGACAACAGTAATGTAGAAGACAACAGTCCTGTAGAAGACAACAGTCCTGTGGATAGACAACAGTAATGTAGAAGATAACTTTCTTGTAAGAAGACAACAGTCCTATAGAAAGACAACAGTCATGTAGAACCACTCCTTACATCTTAGGTCCAACAACTCTCAAGAACAACAAGTTCTTGAACATAGGAGCAGCTCAACACTTTACAAACTACTGCTGGACTGAGTCGTAACATTTTTTAAAAACTACTTTATTGTACCCAAAACGCCACTAACATTTAATTTCAGCTCACTGTTAACGTTTTTATAGTCAACACATCACGAGCCAATCCTTCAAAATGTACCATAAGAACTTTAGTAAGTACTTTTCATTTGTCCAAAGTATTTCTAATATTTGGTTGAAGATTAATTCATTTCATTACTGTCCCAACCTTGTATTTGGGTGCCAGTGTTCTTGTTGGTTGTTTTTCTCCCTGTGCCTGGTGATAAATGGTTATTCATCTCAGGGGTGTATAATAAAGTGTATCACATGTTCTGGCCCTCGCTCTCAACAGAGGCCTGAGATTGTCATTTTATTAGTCCCACATTTTACCTGGGATAGATTTAATATTACTCTCAGCTGCCCCATTACAACCTTCCACAGCATACCTTCTCCCATCAGTGCTAGTGCCTGGTCATCCTGCTCACAACAGTGCTGGCTTTGTTCTAGGTTGCAGCTAATTACTGGCTGGTGACAAGCACTCAAAGGAGTGTGAAACAGACTGAGGAAGGCTGCAGGGCACCATTGTATTTATATGCACAACTGCACCACAACATAAAGACTCAGGCTCTGTTTGTACCTGCATTAGCATGCATAGTGGGTGATGACAATGTGAGAGAGGGAGGGAGATTGTCACAAAGACGGACTCTACAGTAGAAGCTTTTACTCATTTGAAATTGAAATATAAACCAGTATTGGCACTTTTCCACTACCCAGTGGCTAACAATGTCTTGCTGAAGATAGACAATGAACCATCATGTTCCTCAACACGTAAGGTGCTTTTCCACTACACAGTCCCGGCACAGCACGACTCTACTCTACAATGTCACGTATAGTATCGGCTCAGCTCACTTGGAACCTCGGCAGGGCAGGTACTAAAATGGTGTGAATGGGTATGAAAGATTGTGTGATTGGGTGAATGGCAAAGCTATTTGCGTAGCCGGGAGTCTCTGCAAAAATTTCATTATGTCTCATAATGACAATAAAACCTCTTGAAATCTTGAAATCTTGAAAGTAGTGTATAGCAGCTCATCAAGACTAGAAAAGATCTTTATAAACACAGACCATTACCAAATGTTCTTGTTCTGATTCTATTTGATAGTAACAAGTAACAAATAGATAGATATTGGGAAATGCAGTGGAGTAAAAGTAAAACGTTTCTAGAAATATAAATAACTAAATACAGATAAGTGGAGTTTGTACTTATGTGCAGTACCAAAGTGTTTGTACTCTGTGACATTGTTACATTACAACACTGCCAACGAAACTCACGTCATGACTCCTGGTCGTGGCAGTGGCAACAGTGCTGCAGCCATGTTTAATGTGAACAGAGCTACAACGACACAATCAGGTCTGTGAAGAGAAACAAAGTAGGGATTGACCCATGGTCGGCCATCTGCAATGAATAGGTCAAACATAGGTCAAACATCTGCTAATTATTCAGTGTCAGATTAACGTGTTTGGAGTGAGGTCAAAAAGGAAGGTAAAAGGAGTTAGCGGTGGGAGTGAGAACTGGTCTGTGAGGATGTGAAGAAGTGTTTAGTATGTTTTCAAATGTTTATACGGTGACCCTGGATACATGTTTACTGGATAACAGGAACAGCATACTTTCGTTGCCACCTTGTGTTGTGGAGGTGGACTTCATTCAAAACAATCATAGCTTGACTTAACTGTGCATGGAAATGTACTGATAATTCACCTTGTTTCATTCATAGAAAAATAAAATAATTGAACATAAACATGAATGAAATGGAACAAAAATACGTAAGAATCTTAATGTACAAATTTTTTTTTTTAATTTCTTCTCTATGTTAGAAGATGATATCTTCTTTTGAGCTTTGAACATGATTTGCAGAATAGTGTAATGAACTTAATGAATAATGGATTGGGTGCATCTCTGCATCTGTGTCTACTAATGATTCTTATTGCGCTTTGTAAAAGGAAGACTTTGTGAAATTCCCCAAATTTCAACGCAGTATGCCAAACATGGAAGGATAATTTTATTCTATAAAGTATCTGATATTCTTTTTCACTTTATGGAGTAGAGCTATTGATTTGGATATTTCCAAGTTTGTGCTGTTTATGTGTGATTTCCAGTTTACGTCTATTATGACACCCAAGAACTTGGTCTCCTTTACTCTTTTAATTTCTCTACCGTTGATGGTTATTTTCAGCTCTATGCCTTTCTTTCTATATCAGATGATACCACATATGACAGTGTATTGTGATGAGAGCACAACCTATGGCAGACATATTCCATTCAATCTTTATTATACTTTCACATCTTAGTTTGACAAATATTAATACCTTCAGAAAAAGGACCAGTCTTGATTTTGAGGACTACAGCACTAGCGAGGAGGCAAAGTGCTGCATGCTGGTATGTCTCACGTCTGGTACTAATTATATTTGTGGATCTGGGACTGATTAGAGCCATGAAGACATTCCCATGGACAGGGCTCACAGTGGAGTGACTTGACGGCAGCAGGATGGACTCTGGCTTTTGTTCAAATGTCTTCTTAGGTAATCATACAGTTAGGTTTTAATTTAACTGCATTAGCCCCAATACTTATTTTAGCCTCAGCGTGCATTAAATCCATACATAGACTTTTGTTGATTTCACTTGGAACAGAAACCATAGAAGCGCAGTGTCAACATATGCTGCTAATTACTGGAGCTGGTAAACAGAAACAGAGGAGGAGGGAAGAGGCCTTCAAGTGATTGGAGGAGAAACACAGTTGTGCTATAGAACTCTGTGTTCCTCTAATGCATTGGTATATGTTTACATGTTGATATAGGGAGACTAAACATGACAGACGTTTTTGCATCATGACACGGCACAAATCAACCTCGAATGCACATTATGAGGAAATGTTTATGGACCATCTTGTCAGTTGGTCGCCATTGTTCGTCCAACGAAGACAAAACTGAAACTCTGAAAGTGAAACGTCAGAAATGTGATTCAACGACGTCAAAGGATACACAAAACCATTCAGTTGTTAGCTTGTCAAGCAGCATTCTGCGTCTTTCTAGCATCCATTAACTTCAAATATTAACATCTTCTTCTTCTGTTGTTGTTTCTGAGAAATGTAGAACATTGTTCGGTCCAGTTGAACATACATGCAACAGTAATTGGAATCCCAGTGTCAATATCAATATATTGAGTTTGAAAGAAGGCCTGAAGTGAAATATATAAAATGAAATGACTCTGACAATGTTAGTAGTGTCTATAGTATTTTCTTCTCCATGTTATATATATATATATATATATACATGTTATACTATTCCCACTCAGTATGTTAATATGCACAGTTTAATCGAGCTAAGGCGGTAGTCTGACTATGACAGACAGTTGGACAATTTCAAAGCATACATGTGGATGAGCAAATGGATTTATTGTCCGTACATGTGTGACTCCGCCTCCGTAGGTGGCGCTGTATCCCTCTATAAGCTAGTGTGTATTGAATGAGTTGACATGACAGAACAGTGAACGGTGCTGTGGTTCTGTATGTTTGGAACCTGCTGACTGTACGTGTTAATCATCAGTCCGAAAGTGAGTCTTCTCTGTAGTTGTCACTCTCACAAGTGCCATCGTGTTGTTTGTTGTTTTCCTTCAACAGTGCTGCAGTTTATACGCCGGCTCCTTCAACTTCAGGGTCAAAGACCGGGGAGGACATTTTGGTGCACGCGCAGAACGCCAAGTCTAACTCCTTGTTGTTAAAAACGTGTAACTTCTGAGTAAAGAAGTTTATTGGAGCTGAATTCATAGAAGATGTGGGACCTGAATTAGTCCTGACCTGACGGTAGTTCTTACTGAACAAACACACTCCCTTCTCTGTGTTAGTGATCTTCATGTTGGGAGGTTTTATCAGTTGTTTGCTTAGGAAGTCAGTCTGATCACCTTTTGAACTACATTACATAAATTGTATAGTCTGCGAAGTGAGAACGAGCCCCACCCACCCCTTCCATAAACTCCTGCAGGTTAAAGGTCAGCTGAGGCACTCTGCGGGCCTTTTTCACCTCACTTTGTGTATTTAAGATATTTTGTCACAACATTTACTCACTAAGGTCCTTTTGCTGAAGAAAAGTGTCTTTTATCTTTGTGTTTCCCAGAAGAAGAAGACGAAGTTGCTGTGGATGTTTTTAATCTCACTGAATTCCAGCATGGGTCTGATCATCAACTGTTTAGATGAGAAGATGTTTGGAGCCACAAGTGCTGTTGAGTCTGTTCATAATTATCCTGTTAAAGTGTCCCAGGATGTGTGCTCGTGTTTTATGGTGAATACCTCTCTACCTGTGTAACCGTGTCTGTGTGAGGGGTGTTTGTTGCATTTATGTATGTTTGATTCTAGATCCCTCACACACTCCTCATTAACTCAGTTAATGGAAGCAGAGTCAAATCCAAACATGTGCTGCTCTGCACTGCACTTTCTCTTGGATCATAAATAATTCAGCACCAAAGCAAAATGTTGTTGCCGGGTCAACATTTCATGTATCCGAAAAATATGAAATCAGCTGTTAGTTCAGCCATAACCCGGGCGTGGATTTAAGATAAGATATAATAAGATAGTCCTGTCTTCTTCTATTATTTGCAGGCTTTAGCCTTGGGTGGGAACTGTGGCGCGTGCACACAGCACCCAGGCCAACATATACATGCTACACCTAATCATATCATTTGTGTGTGTGAGTCTGACTTTGACTAAATCCATTTAGTACAATTGTGTGTTAGACTGACACACACAGTCATTTGTTTGTGGACATGGGTGTGGGAGTGTGGTTTAAAAAGCTGTCTAACAGGAGATCATTTTATTGGGCAAGCGTTTTTGTAAAATGGCTAAAATCTGTTTTTTATTGTGTCCCCACTGGCGGCCATGTTTTCAGTGTGAGTGAGTGTCTTTGTCTCAGAGTGGTTGGTGGTGACAGCAGTGTGCTGGAGCCATGCGTGGCAAAGTCACTGTTGTATTTCACACGAGTCACACATGTCAAAAAAAACTCCTGAACGGTCCGACGGTTTGAAATGTTAGTTTCCACTTTTAAAGCTCAGTGTTTTTCCACGCTGACTCTACATGACATGACTTTGTCACACACACACACTGGAGGTCACTTCACAATGAAGTCATAAAAACAGTGCAGCAGAGAGACCATGAAAGCACCAGTCTGTTCACTGGAATGCAGCTGTGGACTGTTATCATTTATTCTATTATTTTATTATCCAGCCCACTGGAGTCTGGTGAAACTGAGGCTCCTGAATCTCTCCTCACAAGGACACAGCACATGGAATGGCTCTGTTATTGATTTAAGCATACTATTATGGGCTTTACACTTGGACTGCAGGATGAAAAAGAAACTTTGAAAGGGACACCTCAAGTTTTTGGAACTGGGTTGTATTGGATATTTTCATAGTCACATAGCCTATGCTCAGTGAAAACATGGCAGGACTGTTTTTAATTGCTTTTCTTTTTGAAGATATTCACATATTCCCCAAACACACACACACACACACACACTTATTACTCTTATCATTAGTCATCTGAGGTTGCTCACTTGTCGCCTCACTTCAGCGAAGTTCCTTCACAGTTTTAGCTATTCACTCATTCACGCTGGGCAAGACATGCTGACGTGTCTTAACCAAACCGTCCTCCTGGACAGGACAATGGCTCAGTGGTTGAGTAAGGTTGAGGGTTCAATTCCCAGCTTCACGAGTTAACATGCTGACGTGTCCTTGGGCACTTGAAGTGGGCCGGTACTGTCCTGTACATGTGACAGTCACACGTTCTCACAAGAGTCTAATATTTCTAGTTTTTAGTGTCTACAGTTCTTTATTTGTATTGTTAAAAAAAAAAAAAGAGCAATATTTTCCATCCATCTATCTTCTACCGCTTTATCCTGCACATGAGGGTCATGGGGGTTGCTGTGCCAGTCTCAGCTGACATAGGGCGATAGGCGGGGTCACACCATGGACAGTCAATCCCAGGGCCACACATAGAGCCAAATAACCATTTACTCTCACACCCATGGCCAATTTAGAGTGTCCAATTTACCTAATCCACATGTTGCATGTTTTTGGACTGTGGGAGGAGGCTGGAGAACCTGGAGAAAACACACACACACACACACACACACACACATGGGGAGAACATGCAAACTCCATAGTCCCAGAGTGGGAAAATATCAAAAGTGCTAATCAATTTACCACTGGCTAGTAAGAATTAGTGACATCTAATAGTGAGGCTTGTAACAGACAGATGATTTTTGTGCTTGTCGTTCCCTTTCCCAAGCACATACTCGAAAGGCTCTTGTTCATCATGATTAGTAAAGCAAAGTTTAGGCTGCAGTGTACTGTATACTGCAGGCTGTGACTGTACACTTAAACAAGCACGTTTAAGGCTAATATATTTGATTTCTGTCAATAAACCACGTTACACACTGGACCTTTAAGACCAACAGAATAGAAAAGGTTAAAACTGAAAAGGATCAAATTGTATGTGTGTGAACACTCTCAGTAAGCACTGGTTGGCCTTTACTGTCTGCCATGGCTCTGGAAATATGTTAAGAGCAGGCTTGTCAGAGTAACAGCTTGTCCCTCCTCCCCCTGCAGATGCCCGTTAATCATAGTTCAGAGGCACAAAGACCAAAGAGGAAGAGTTTTTAAGGAGAATGAAACAGAAATACACTGCTGTAATAATTTCCTGGGTGGCACTCGTTCCTCTGCTCCTCTGCTCGTCTCTCAGTCTGTTTAGATGAAGGAAAGAATGACTAAGATCTGCTTTGGTGAAAGATAAACAGTTGACTTACATGCATCCAAAAGCTTTGTTTCACTGGCTGATCTCCACAGACTCAGCTTGGTATGCAGCTTGGTATCTTATCAGAAAGCCAGTAAAATGCAAATGACCGCAGCCCCGCCCCCCCCGCCACTACAACCTTCCCCTGTCTCATTTATTGTCTCGTCTTTGAGGCCTTCAAATGGCCAAATATTTGAACGGAGGTCCCTGTTTTGTTTTTATGAGATGGCTATTGTTGTTTTAACTCAGTCACGGGGATGGAGTTACCCCAGTGTGAGCTGCCTGGTGATGGAGGATTGCAGTGCGGGGAGATAGTATCTGAGCCACTGGAGGGGAAATTCCATGGCAAGTGATACCATCTGACAACTGAGCGTGTGCCACGATTCAGTCATTATGTCAGAAAGCTTGTTCACTTGTTGTACGTGCTTTATGTCCACAGGAGAGGGATGAGGGCGTCTTTGTGACAAAAGTAGTGACATCTGGCCTCAAGTGTCTGTGTGTTTGTTTTTCCTGTGACTTTCCTGCATGGTTCCCGGTGCTGTCGGCACAGTTTCCCCCGCAGACTGGGTGAACTTTTACATTTCACAGATTGTCATCTCGGTCAGTTATAGTTTGACATCACTATGTAACGGAAAACACACAGAGAACTTTGAAGGTTCCGAGAGTCTTGAATGCTACGGTGTCTTTTGTAGTAACTGAAGCACCGTATGGTCCTCTTTGTTTCTAATGTTTGACTGATAGCGTATTTAATAATGCTGTTCAAGTTTATTTCATGTGCTCTGCTATAATTTGTTTGATGTCCTTTTGAGCCCTTTGTGTTTTCATATCTCATCAGAAACACAGTGGACACGGTAAATCTTGTCAAACTAAACTAAACACGAAGATAAGGAGAGATGTGGAGGGAGGACATTTTCATTAGAAATCAAACCCTTGTGTATACTGTTGTTTTTTTTACTGTACATATGTTGCTAAACCATCTGTGTGAAAAACAATAGCACGTAGAGCGTCTTATTGACTGATATTGCTAACAGTTCAGAGTTACTGTGCAAATAGAACTACTATACTCATCTACACACCATGTGCATGCTGTTAGTGCCTATGTTTATTATTGTATTGAAGCTGAACTCTTGGTAATCACCACACACAAACACACTTTATATAAAGGACATCCTGAAAAAGACACGTACAACATGCCATTAAGATGACGGAGGAGTGTTTAAAACAACCCAGCACATTTATTACGTGCATTGTCTGGTGTTTCTGCTGGACCAGCTAATAAAACACATGCCAGTCAAACCCCATACAGTCTCACTGTAATGAAATAGAATAGATTTACTTCCGCAATTCGTGCTTAAACTGACTCTATCCATCATTATCATATGCTGCTGCATTTACCATCGCTCTCTCGTTCTCACTGGAAAAAAGGAATCATGCTGCAATCAGTGTTAATATTGTATGAGCCCTAAAGAGCGTAAAAATACTTTTATTTTATAAAAGAAGCCGTCTTGGAGACACATTTGCATTCACACGTGGAAAAGAATGTAGCCACATGTGTCCCAGGGAGAGAGAGAGAATGTGAATGTGGTTTGAGTGATCACATCATTAAGGGCCCATCGGGGTCATAGGTCTGTTAATACCAGGTCTGTATCTTCTCTCCAGGCTTTGTTTAGATTTTGTTTCTCTTTACCGTGATCCTTTGGCTTTCTCTAACCTTTACTATGCAAAAAAAAAAAAAAGACATTAAAAAAATAAAGTAACGACCATCACTTAGCCAAATGGAACGGCTTAAAAGTACCATTCTTTCTTCAAATATATATGCAAGTAAAAGTATGTTGCAATAAAACTACTCCTGAAATTACAATATATCCAAAAGGTTACTCAAGTATTTATAACAGAGTAAATGTAGCATGTTACTACCCACCTCTGGCTAACAGTTACGCTAACAGGACCAAGTGTCACTGGTGGACACGTAACAAAGAAAAGAATGAAGATATTTCTCAACTCAGGGGAAAAAATACTGCAGAATCAGAATCAGAATACTTTATTGTTCCCTGAGGGGAAATTCTTGTGTTACAGCTGCTACTATTCAAAGAACATGAAACAAGGATAGAAATATATAAGAATAATAAAAAAGAAATGAAGAGTAAAGGTAAAGCTAAGTAAACATAAACATATGCACTCTCATGTAAAATGTCAATATGTACAATATATACAGTAGAGATGTACACTATATACAGTATTGAATGGATGAGATGGTTGTAATTTGAGTTATTATACATAAGTTGGTTATTGCACAGATAATTCTATCTTCTATATCTATTCTAGTAATACAAAGCTAAATGCAAATCAGTGAAGTATTCCTTTAAGGTAAAGGAAAACTTTGTTTGTCTAAAAAACACAAACAGCGTAGTCTACAGTACTATGTGAACGACTGTGAAACAAATACAACAGAAGTAAACAGTAAAAATAACAGTGGTTGTGCGGTGGCAGCCATCATGGAATCCTGAACTTGGGGCATGTGAGGTTGTTCCTGAGTTCCTGAGTTGGAAATCCGAGGTCATGGGGCATTCCTGCAATTCCAAGTTCCGACTACAAATGGAATGAGTGTCTATGTGGACAACAGTGCCCTAGAAGCACTCCGTCTTGACTATGTGTCTGTATCTAATGCAACAACATATCAAAAAATCTAAACTATGTTTTGAAAGTAAGTCCACACACAGCTGACACGGCGAGTGCAGCCCTCACTCACATTCTGGTCACATGACGGCAGTGTGCAGTGAACTGTTGACGTCATATTTAAGGTGTGGTTTTAATGTTGGACAGATACTGATCAGGTTGGCGTTTGCCAACTTATTTGGTGACTTTTCAACATATGACTGTTGTATATTACTGTCAAGGAGCATTATCCCGTTTGATTTTGGACTTATTTTCTGTTGTGAGTGCTGCTGCTGTAGTGACCTGCAGTGTTTATGAGGGTCATAATGTTTTGGTTATTTGTTTATTTGTTTATTTATTCACTATCTGCACCTTATCGTTTATATATACTGTATATATTTAAAAAATAAACCGGACCTCTGGTCACCTTTTTTATTCACTTTTTTATTCACTGTTGTCAAATATATGTTAAGTTATGTTAATGTCTACGTTTCATGTACAGCGTGTGTTTGAAAAACCGGAGTCGAATTCCTTGTATGTGTTACATACTTGGCCAATAAAGCTGATTCTGATTCTGATTCTGATTCTGATTCTGATGTCAGGACACGCTCTGGTTTGTCCATCACTTGGAGACAAGGTGTGTGGTAGACAGGACATGTGAAGTGATTTGTTGAAAAGCCAATATCACATTCCGACACGTTACTTTCAGACTCTCTGTACTTATAATAATTTAGAATTTCCGCTCTCATTTTTTCTTTGTTTGGTTTGGCGTCGTTTCCCTCTCTTTGCCTCCACCACACAGGGCATTACTTGTGGCTTTTCCGCAAAATTAGGCCGCCATTTTGATTATGGAAGGCTAGTTTACCTCCTCGTACCATGCTTGTGATCATTTTAGCCATTTTTTGTGTTTGAGCCAGCTGAGAGGGAGGGTGTATCCACACACTGTGCACTTATCTCATATCATAACAGTTCTGCTCCAGCTACAGACCATTTCAGGAAAGAATGAAAACATTAAGTCGTTCTTTTGAAGATTTGGTTCTTAGCAATGTTTTTGCTCAGTTAAGCCGTGAACCACTTCCAAACGAGCTCTTTGTTGTCAACAGAAGTTTCCTCATGATTTTGGCGACCTTCTCACCTTTGCTCTCGTACCATAAACATGATTTCTGTTCACTAAGAAGGTTTAGATAGACAGGAGGTTGGACAGAGAGGGCAGAATGAATTGGTTTCATTTAGTCAAAGTTTAGTCTGCTATTTTCAGCCTTCCCACACTTACAGACCTATGATTTACTTTCAGAGCTCAGCCATTACCCAAGGTAGCCAACGCTTGTCTTTTATATTCAATGTCATTTGACTGTTTAATTCATTAGGTCACTTTCAAACCACAATTCCATAGCAGAAATCCAATCCAATATTACTGAATCAGCAAGATGTCGCTGAGTTCCTGTGACTCACTTCTTCGCTTTGGTTTTCCATCTCATTACAAAACTGTCTTTGCTGTGGACTGTGTTATCAGCCGTCCTCTGGGGTCGCTCTCAGAGAGGCGGATGGATGGATGGATGGATGGATGGATGGATGGATAGATAGGGGAGTGGGGAGCAGTGCAGGGGGCGTGGTCTGGTAGCTCACATCGTGCGTGACCAATCTTGCGTTTATAAAATGGGGACGAGCCTGAGACAATGAGCCTTGTGCTAGTTGGACAAGAGGATGATTAAAAACAGTGCTGTTGCTAAATACACCGGACTCCTCTGCTAAATATTAAGATTATAGACCTTTGCCTGGTAATTGTTGGAGATTAACCCACATTTTTAGGATTAATAAGTCTTTTAACTGATCTACACTTCAACATTATTCAGCTTGATTCTTGTGTCGGACATCTCCAGAGCACAGTCACTGGACTGGAATACAGCGGCAGGGTTTATGCAGTGCTAGCCCTAAATACACCAGACTCCGCTGCGAAATATTGAGATTTTAGACATTTCCCTGGTAATTGGTGGAGATTAACCCAACTTTTTAGGATTGTTAGGTAGTTTTAACTGATCTACAGTTCGGCATTGTTCGGCTTGATTTTTGTGTTGGACGTCTCTTCCTGTGACGACAGTCTGACCAATCAGTGGCCAGCCCTCTGACGACATCACGCATAGTACCTACTCAGCCCGCTTTAACCTCGCCAAAGTACCAGGTACTATGCTAGTGGAAACGCAACGTAACCATCTCGTGCTGAGGCGAGTAAAGCTGGTGGAAACACGCCATAAGAAAACTAATGGCAAAATTTGAATGCAGTAGCTGCTGTTTGACCAGAGAGGGCAGTAGATACTGATTTTTATCACAACATGTATAATTTAGATTTCACTTTATACTAAACTGTGGAGATTTGCACCTTGATCAACAAATATCATTAACCAGATACACCAACACACTGATTTACACCTGAAAAGTGGTTTAGGCATTTAGTTAAGCTTCAATAACACCAGCTTTAATGCACATGTCAATAACAATAACAATGTACGGCGAAAATAAAGATTGCCAACAAGGTGTAAGATAGAGTGCTTTTCCCATTGACTCCACATGGAGGTAATCCCATCTCTCCCTGCAAATAAAGATCCCATTGAAATAAAAGACAGCATTTATCAGTGTAACAGAGGAAGCGCAGAGTCAGTCCCACAGCAGAAAACTGAGAGGCTCTGCACGGTGAGAGAAACAGAGGGACACAGTGTGGTCCGCATCGGATACCTAAGGAGGAGGTTGACCAGGACTTGACTTATTTTGATTGGGGAGATCATGTGAGCCCCTTCACTTACACTGACATCATAGTAATGTATGCAGAGTCTCAAAGGCAGCCGGTCAAGTGGCAGGTGAACACATCATCTCTTGTTAGTTGTGCAGGAAGAGAAATAAAACCACATTAAAATGAATGAGGTGGCTTTACACACACACACACACACTGTGTACAGGCGTGATGATTTTACACAACTTATATTATATTCTGTGGCTGAAACCAAAAACAGTGACAATATAATGTCAATGATCAGTACTGATACCAAACACCAGGTGTTGTGTAAAGTTTGATTGACAGTTATCTGGCATAGTGTTTCACAACATTTAAAGATGACTTCCCATCATCAGTAAATTAAAAATCAGTAAAAACATCAGTAAAAAATGTTGATGACCCAACAGTAATCTCCCGTGACCCACCTGTGGGTCCTGACCCAGTCTTTGACCCGCTGATCTGACATACAACGTAGTTGTATGTAACAGATGAAAGCGCAGCATCATTAACCAGAGAGAGAGAGAGAGAGAGACACTGAACCATATAAGAAGTGGTGCAGCAGGGTGAATAATACACTGACGGTGAAAACAAACAGCATGGCTGCGTACAGCAGCTTTAAAACACGCCATTAACCACTCGCATTCTTCGAGAGGCAAAACCTTTTCAGTCATCTTTTCCTCCCTTTTGGCGCTCTGTGGTTCTCTGCTTCATCCACCGGGGCTTTTTAACTCAACCAGCGACATCATTTCTGCCTCCAAAGTAGCTCTGTCTTCAGGAAATGTTTGTGTAACTCCAGTCTGCAAACTGTCAAATCCAGCCCTGTCCAAAAGTCATGGAGAGGTTGGAAACGTAGAGGGGTGGAGGATGGGGAGTAATGGAGACAAAGGATAGAGGACTGAGAGGCAGTGCACACACACACACACACACATTTAACAAGCAGTTTAAACAGGCGAGGGAAGGAAAGTGGTGAGGTGCGCCAAAAGGCCCTCAGTCAGAACTCCAGTAGATGGAGCTGTGGCTTTGGCCTCTCAGCTCTCAAAGGGCTCTTTCATAGTGAAGCAGCAGACTGGAGGAATGCAGCAGACAGCCGTCTCACTCTCTCTCAGCCCTGCGTGGAAAAGACGCATCCTATCACTCTGATCACTTATTTTCCAGTGCTGGAGATACATGTGATCGGTCAGAGTTACTGCCTGTGGCCACACAGAGGAAACTCAGTGGCTGTCGTGGTATTTTTTTAGTCTCCTGACAAAACCTAACTCTATGAATGTGTTGCTTGGGTTTATCCTATACAGGAGAATTTAAAGGCTTCATTTAAAGGCTCATCCACTTTACACGTTCAAAAAAAGTAGGATTTTTCGAAGTTGTTGTGAGGACATTAAAAGTTGACAGTGTACAGGGTTCAGGTTGACCTGTATACTGTCGCTATACCGATCTCAGTCCTATGCATGATGCATCGCACACAGGATACAATGTGAAGTGAGACACCAGTGACAAAGAGCAGCTAACACAATCAGGAAACTTTCGATTTAAAGGAATACTTCACCGATTTGAATTCAGCTTTGTATTACGAGAATAGAATAGAATAAAAATTGTGCTTCCCAACCTCAGTTTGAAATATCTTCACCAGTGACACTTGGCCCTAATATCCATCTGTGTTTTAACCCTTTAACAGTGAGCGTATAGCAGATGACAAGTTTCACTGGCGCTGTTGCAGGAAGCTGACAAATCAGTGTCTTTGTTGCCAGAGAGGGAAAAACACATGTACATAGTTCCCTTTTTTTGGACATCGAGACAAAAAGTAATTGTTTTATTTTAAATATGTTTTATACTGTTCAAATTTCATATTAAACACGAAAAATCTGGTGTTCATGTACAACTACTAAATACATTTACCTCAGTGGGATCTTTTCTTCATTTTAAATAGTTAATATACTATTTTAACATGCAATAAATTGTAAATAACTGACACATATTGAAAGTTATTCTGAAAAAATGGTCACAGGACATTTTCTGGCCCTTGTAAGGTTAAAATAAGCAAGACGGACATGTTGAGGCTTACGTGTTATTATGATTATCAAAATAGTTGGAAATGAATTCTTATTATTTACTATTAATCGATTAGAGTTGTGTTGTTTCCCTTTTGATGTGATGAATACAGATACAGATACGCTGCCTCGTGTACGAATGTGTACGTACAGGATTTACAGAGCTGACGTGAGCAGACGTGCTGTCCCAGCATGAAGCAGTTACCTGAGAGAGGCAAAGATCAAACACTGTGATATTACAAGATAAGACGTGGAGGTCTTAGTGAAAGGCCTGGTCACATGGACTTGTTTTAAATCATATTGCAGGGTTTTCATTCGCCGTATGTAGCGGCTGTGAGAGTGAACACATAGATTCTGCATCTGCATCTTCTCCTCCTGACGGAAACGTTGCTCACGTCTATGGCCGGATTAAACTCTAATCTATAGAGGGAAGTACGGCTACTGAAAGGAATGCTGTATGGTTTTACTCACTGCATCCACATCTGTCAAACACATGCTCTGTATCACTGGGACACAAGCCAATGCCAAGTCATGTTGAGCTAATAACCAAGCCATAAATTGTGTCTACTCTCGTGTGCCTGATCCTGATTAGCTTCCAGGAAGAGCCAGGCTCCATCTATTCCAGCAGCCAAAGTATCAATTACATGCATGTATTTAAAAAAAACAAAAAAAAAGAACAGCCAGAGTGAGAGAAGTGGTTAAACAACCACGCAACACCATGGAAACAAACACAAAAATATGACTTTTGCCAGTTTATGTCGTATTGTTTGTGTTGACGTGTTGTTTTTCCTTCTTCTCCTTCGCTCTAATGAATCGGGGTTGTTTTCCTGTTCAGGTTCAGCCGCTGTCACCCTGTCCTGGGCTCTGATTGGCTGGTGTGGCTTGAGTCGTTGCAGGCTTGAATGTAGTTGTGGGTTTGCAGTGTCAACTGTAAACTGATGATCATGCGTCAATTAGGAATGATTGGCTTCGAGATGTTAAACTAGTTGACAAACAGATTGTTGGTGTTGGACAAACCTTGCAATATCACATTTTTTACATGCATATATATATGTATTTATATATATATACATATATATTTATTAACATCTTCCAGTAAAGCAAAAGTATGTTTGTGAATTAATTTCATTTAAATGTGAATTATTTGGTTTTGCATGCTTTGTTGTACTGCACAAAAAATCATATTAATCTTATTAATTAATCAATTTGCAGCTACATTTTGATGCATTTTCCATCGCTCTTCACATGTCGTCCAGATCATTGGACTGATTGGTTGTGGTTCTACCCAGCTGCGTACAGAGGCATTTTGATCCGTTGATCGTGCCTCTTGTCAGACAAATCTTTAGACAAAATCTCTAAACTTAAACGAGCTTGAGCGGTGGTCTGGCATTAGCCTGGCTATAAGCAGGTGTGCGTTAGCATTTGAAAAATGTGCCGCTGGTCTGTAATGTTTTGCAGGTGGTGGAGTGTGAACGAGAAACCTGGTCATTGAATGCTGCTGATATTTCCTGATGTAGTTTGTGTTGCTAACACACGTGTTTTGTGCCCTCTGTGCAGCGGATCCAGGTGTGTCAGCTGATCCAGATGCTGTGGCTGAGGCTCAGAGTGGAGCTGCACCTACAGCTGAAGGTAAGATACAGAGTGCACTCAGCATATTTACCAATATAAGTGCTTGTTTTAATATGCAACAATAAAAAGAGGGCCACATGTGGCCCCGGGCCACAACTTTGAGACCACTGCTCTAAATTGACCATAGGTGCAATAGTAAATGGTTGTTTGTCTGTATGTGTGGTCCTGCGATGGACTGGCGATCTGTCCAGGGTGTGACCCCCGCCTGTCGCCCTGTGTCAGCTGAGATTGGCAGAGACAGTTCAGTTCATTCATTAAGAAATAGTTGTCAGTTGTCACGTTGTCATTTTTCACGTCTGTTTGTGGAAAAACTAAAACAAATGAGGAAAATCAGCAGCTGCCCTCATACCTGAGTCAATGACCTGCATTTATGCGGTTAAATGCTTTTCTAGACTAACTGGCCGCTCATTGCTTCACCACACTACAGCAATTCACCCACTCACACACACATTCAAGCAGCACTTCATCAATAATCCATTTATACGCTGATGGCTGTGGATTATTTAGCTTGTGTCTCCTGCTGTGTTTTTTTACATGAATTTATTCAGATATTATCTGGAGACTTGAGTAGAGAGACAGCCTCCTGTGGACACTTATTGTCTCTGGATGTCAGATGTCCACACTTCACAGGTCTGTGATGGAACATTGGCGTCATGAAGGCACATAAAGAGCAAATGTAGAGAGAGATTGACTCTGCAGCTCCAGATGAACGTGTTGTTCATGTGTTTTATGCCCAGACACACTGTATTTGACACTTTATCACCTGTTCCCCAAAGGCAGTGATGATTATGGGTTTCCTCACATCCTCTTTCTCGGTGTATGTATGTTTGTACATGAGAGAGTGTGTGCATGTGTGACTGTGTGTGTACCGCACTCACTGGTATCAACATATGCACTATCCATGGTGACAGCGGGTTCCCCTGGTGCTGTACCGGGACAAGGACTTGGACCCAATTGCATGACTCGGGAGACAAAGTGAAAATAAACAAACTTTTATTCTCAAAGTGCAACAAAAACTACTAACAAATACAGCTTTTGAGGAAACTTAAGAAACAAAAAAACACTCTTTTGAGGGAAAAACTACTAGAGAAAACAAGAGCATGACAAAGTAGCAAAACCTGACGAGACAGTGGCATGACGCTACTTCTCTAGTGGTAAACCCAGACATGTCACAGTATAAACATGATCTCCCTCCCTGTTTATTATCTTATTATCTTATTATCTAACCAGTGTGTGCACCACAGTATAATGCAGTAGTATTCATCATATAGTATCGTAGTTTCATATTTTCAACAGAGTTTGTTTGTAGTAATTGAAACTAAGCAAACAGCTGCAGAGTAGAGAATTCACTTCCTGTTTAAAGCAGCAGCAACATGACCAGGAACATATGTACACACGCAGATCACTCGCCTGGATGTGGATGTTTTTTTTTCTTTAGTAGCAGTATGTAGTAATATGAATATAAAGTTTAGAAAACGTGGTGCCAGCACAATTACGTACACACAGTGATCGAACAACGTAGCATCATCCTCGCTCTGGTCATGGTTCTTTTACACGCTTCACGCGAGTTTGTGACGTCAAACGTGAAGCACTCGAGGGGAAAAAGAGAAAGGTGACCGGTGTTCAAAGAACATGCTTTTCATTTTAACGGTAACGCGGCGGCGTTCAGCAGGAGATCTGAAAAATGTCCACACAGAAATGAGAGTTTGAGAGTTTCCTCCACAGGTCAGTGTGAGCGGTCAGCTCATGGAAACAATCAGGCCTCTCAGCAGCAATAAAGACTTCACTAATGATTCCAAACAGATCTGTGAATGGCCGTGCCTTCTGGGTTTCGCAGCTCTGTGCTCTGGGCTCAGCTTTGTCGTGCAGCATGGTGTGTGTTCACTTTGGCCTCCATGTGCTCATCAATCATGTTCTAATTGAAGGGGAGGCTTCAACACTGCTGCAGCGGGGTCTGTTTAATAACAGGCCAGGAAAGAGGAATGGTACAATGTGAGGACTGTTTGTGTTGTTTGTCGAGGGAGCGGCGCGAACCCTGAAGACGTTTTTCATTATTTTAGGAGCAGCTTGGAGGCACATTGTTGATATACTTAACCTGTATTAAGTGTGTTTAACATGTTCACAGAGGTGAAATAGTTTATTATTGGAACTGACATCGAAACATGTGTTTCATTCTGGACTCTAAATAGTTCTCACATATATTCTCAGTGTTGACATTTTAGACATTTCTTTGCTAAATGTTGGAGATGAATGTTTGTTTTCAGGATTTTTAAGTTGTTCGCTTTGATTCTTGTGTCATGGACGTTATAGTGGAATGGAATAGATCAGGTGTGCATGTGTGAAACATGTGTGTGTGTGTCTATGAAAAGCAAAACACATCAACACACCCAGTGCAGACACATTTTCATACACTTTCTTTTTTAACTGATCTGTGTGTTAGGGTTAGATAAAGTTATTACAATTATACAGACTGGCACGTGTTTCCCTTTACTTGGCATTCGATGTCCTCGTAGAACTGAACTCACTAGATTTCTTCATGAGGGACTCTGGTTGAAGGAGAGTCCGCTGGCCCACTTGTCAAACATGGAGCACATTTTTGTTCTCATATTTCTTCTTGACTTGCCTTCATTCATTAAACAAGCAGCAGCCTCTGAAAACATAACACAGACACACACTTATGGTGAACTCCAGTTGTCGGTAGGAAGTCAGATGTCCAACTCAGAAAGAGAAGCCTTACAAACCCAACACAGTGGAAATGCTCGTTAATTGTACTTTTTGGTGTATTTGTTTCACATGAAGCCAGTCATACACATTCAGTAATATAGTTGCTACGCTGTTGGGAAGTTAGTCCTGTCGGGGGGGGCAAAGTAAAAAAAAGGGAGGGGGGCCAACTGTTCACTAGGGGGTGGGTGCAGGCTTTTAGCTAGGATTTGTTTTAGTGGGTGTCCATTTTTTTAAATTTTTAATTCATAACTCTGAAACACTGCATTTTGAGGTGCACAAGTTTGTCTGTCTTTTTCCTTTTTTGCTAATTTTTCACAAAAATAACTTTTTAAGTCCTTATTTTAAATAGCCTTCATATTATAAAGGACATTTTCAACTGTAAATCCTCAAAGAGTTCAGGGGACACTGGGAAGTGTTACAGTAGACAATGTAACAAGGATGTAACTCCCTCCACATATGCATGTAACTTAACTTTCCATCTACAGAGAAAAATGTTGAACACTGAAGGACAACTTAAAAAATGAATGAATGAATGAATGAATGAATGAATACAGATGTAAGATAATAGAAGCTGAGGACGTGTAAAATGCTGTGAATGGAGTTTCCAGGGAGAACACTTCCACCACGGTGACAACTTCAAAGATGTAGGTGGAGCCACGGGGCCATAAATGACAATGTGTGTGATCAGGTGGTTCAGTGTGTTCCACAGTAAACTCACAGATGCACACACTCAACCTCACCCTCTCCGTTTGTGGTGTATTTTCTGTGTTAGTGTGACGGCACCATGTACAGGCCTGGAATATGAATGATCACATTTAGAGCGGTTTTGTGGAGTTTCGTGTGAATGAAGACATTTGTTGAAATACTGCCGTGTTTATGAAAAAGAAGAAGAATATCTCACAGGGGAAGTTGTGTTTCTGTGTTGATCAGACTTAAATCACTGGGCCATTAACATGTTTTAGATTGTTTAAAGAAAGATGCCCAGTGTCTGTGTTAATGGGGGAAAGCCTGTGTGAGCAGATAAGAGGCTGACACTGTTGTGTGATATGTCTCACCTTTGACCCCATAATGTCACGCTGACATGCTGCCAAAATTCACACATGTTTGGGTCTGTGTCAACTATGTGACACAACACAGGATCTTCTTATCTGTACTGTGGGGCCCCACGCTGCTGCTGCTGCTGCTGCTGCTGCTGCTGCTGCTGCTGCTGCTGCTGCTGCTGCTGCACTGAGCACACACGCACACACACACTCTTTATTTAAATGAAGTTAGACAGGAGCGTATTTTGTGTATTCTTTGTCAAGCTTCTCATTTCAGCATTTCAGTCCAGGTGTAAAAATCTGGGGATGTTTTTTGAGTTTGAAGAAGTTTGTAATTTGACAAACAGACTGAGTCAAACCTTGAAAAGGCCAGTCATTGCTAAAAAATTGATTATTGCAACGTTTGATGTCTTGTCTATTGTCTGACATCTGAAAGAGGAGGCAGGGAAAACAAAACGTGGCACTGGTCTAAGGGCATCCAGTTAACCAGTCCTTCTTCTCAAACCAGCTCCTGGAGAAAGAACGAGTGTAATTCCTCCCCGTGTCTGAGTTCTATAAGCCGAAGCTTTTCTTCTATGAAACGGCTTATTTTGTTGCTTCTTTTTCCATGATAAAACCGGCAATTAAGTTAGCACAAGTTACATAGAAGCGAGCGGAGGCATTTCCGTTTCCGCCGGCATCAGTTAGCCATCCTTCCCTTTCATATCTTAATAAACTCCCCTCGGTGTAAATACATCACCCTTGTTTTCTACTCTCTTCCTTTTTAGAATTGTATTGTCTGCCCTTAAAGCCATTAATGGCCGTGCTTTGTCTTATTTGACAAGAGATTTGAAGCCTACACCAACATAACAGACATGTCATTGGCACGAACTTTACCATGTGTCCAGAGGTCAAGGTACAATCTGTGACCTCACATTTATTAAATCTAAGTCCTGTGACATGACCAGCCTGGTGTGGTTTTTGGTTCAGGGTTCAAAAGCTGCGGCGCACACACCGAGCAGAAACCTTGGACATGCCAAGTTCATCGTGCAGAATGTTCTCTTTCATGGGAGATGCTTAGAGCACAAGGTCAAGGCAAAGAGTTCTTGTTTCACAGTGCCTCTAATAACAGCAAACACCACGTCATCAAGCATATGGCTTGATGAGAAGTTGGCTTTTAATGTACACATTGACAACTTATTGAAAAAAAGTGAAACCAAAGCAGGGTTTATTCTATCGTTTGAAGAAATGCTTTCCCCTAGAGCAGGCCTGTCAAACTCATGTGAGTCAGGGGCCACATACAGAGCACTGAGATCTCAAGTGGGCTGGATGAATAAAATAACTCCAGAACTCCAATGTTTCCCTTTGTTTTACATTTAATGAATCTTTTCTCAAAACATATTATGAAAAACCTGAAAATGTTACCATGTACACATGTGCACTGTAACGTACGGATCACAGTGGATCTACAAAGGTAAAAACATTTAGTCACAGGTATAAATAAAAGTTAAAGTATTTCTCATATGATTAGAACAAATTACTTTACTACACTTCTATGCAGCATTCCTGAAACTAAAGTGGGAGCTAATAAAAATGCCACCCCAGGGGACAAATGAGGAATGACTGTGTATATAACTCCATAATTGTAGTTGCGACATCCGACAACTGTAGAAATCCTGAAAACGCGACGTTAATCTCCAACATTTAGCAAAGGACATGTCTAAAATCTCAATGTTTAACAGAGGAGTGTTTTTGAAAATGGATCGCAGAGTGGAAACATCTGGAAACATCTTCATGTAGACAACTGTGTCTATCATCATACTGCTGTGTTTGACAGCGTTACCAACTACTGTTAATGAAAATAAACTACAATCAGTCTGAAAAGACACTAGATGTCATGTCAAGCATGAAAAACTGATGCAGACTGACGTGAACACGGGGGTAAGGGAGGGGGGAGTTTTTATGACGGTGAGGATAAAGAGGTAGACGATGGATGGATGGATGTTTACGGTGGTGTTGTAAAAATATTTACTCATGAAACTGTGTGTGTGTGTGTGGGGGGGGGGGGGGGGGGGGGGGGGGCGCTCTGTGGGGTAAAAAATTGACCAGACTTGTAAAGTAATCCGTATTTAGATGATCTGCATTCAGAGATGTCAGATCCTCAGACCTCCTGGCTCTTCCAAAGTCCAGGCTTTTTCAAACCCATTTTTATAAACTGGCAACTTTGTGACCTATTATATTTTTTGTATTTTTTATACTTATCTATCCTGACATTGACAGTGTTGGGGTAAGAGCGCAGCCCCAGAGTTTTCAAAGCAACAGCATTTTTTTAAACTGGGCTCAAAACGAGGTACGGGTTGTGTGGTCAGGAGGAGTCTCCAGAACAAAAATGTATTTTGGTGTTTTTACATGAGTGCAGCCTGAGTCTGGTGACGGGGATTTGAATGTGTCAGAAGAGAAAATGAGCTTCCCTGAAGGCAGAATAGCTTTGATACTGAAGAGCTGCTGTGGTGTTGACTCTTTTAATCACCGCTGTGTTTGCTTGTTTTATCTTTCCCTCCTGTTCTGCACTTACACCTCTCTCATTTAGAAAGTTCCCCTACGTCCCTTAATGACAGATGCAAACTGTCTAATTAAAGAGCTGCTGTGACATCATCACTCATGGTCTGGTCGCTCTGACATCTCTGCTGTGGCCTGGTTGGGAGCCTGGGCACACAGATCTCTTTTTTCCATTGCGTAAACACCAGAGTCAGAGCCTGGTTGTTACACACAGTGCAGATGGTACTCCCTGTGTGTGTGTGTGTGTGTGTGTGTGTGCGCATGTGTGTTTACCATTGTTTCTCCTCCTATTTGAACTCCTTATTTAGGAATCTGCAGAGCTAACAGTGGTGTGAGCCGAGTCGAGAGTCCTGCAAATGTCTCCAAACATTCTGCAGAGCTGAGCTCGTATAAAAGCCCTTTGATCGGCTCTTTTATGTTGTTTCATAAACAAGTTCGACTTGCATTGGCTGTGTTGTTTCCTGATGTTCGATGCCATTAAAGCGCCATAAATAACCAAGGTGGTGCGGTGGCAACAGGAAGCACATCACACAACAGAGGACGGTAATATCTTTCACTTCAATCCCTCTTTTAATTGCAGTGATTTATAACGACTGCATCATCAGTGCACGTGATACAAAGTCTCAGTGACCAGACACATCACAGTAAACATCGATAAACAGTAATGAATCTCCATTATTGGAATCATTTGTAGTGGGGAAGTTACTTTTAGAACATTTGAAGAATTTAAATAAGGTATACAATATATACAATGACCATCATAATATCATGAATCACAAATAATTTGGTGAGGATTGTGACATAACATTGTCTCTGTTCTCACTGCATCGTAAATAAACAGTGAACGTTTAACTCGGTGAACATACATTCAATAATAAAACTGTACAAAGTAAAGCAGTCATTGGATGTACAGTACGGTACTTTGTGAAGGAAAGTATGATCTAGATTCATGAGAATAAAAGGACTCTGTGTCTGAGTCCATGACTGCTTAAGGCAGCATTATTTGGATCAACAGTTGGTGAGTCGCCAGTAACTTTTCAGTCCTCCCTCCACAAAGAGGAAATGCTGCCGGAGTCATTTTAACAATTGGTATGTGAGTGGCCTGCTGCCCAGTCCTGAGTGGCCTGCTAATGTTATTGCCTTTGTCCTCTTATACCTGTTCCCTTTCTCCTCTTTTGTCTTCAGCCACTCACATCATGCTCTCTTCTTTACTGCCATTCTGTCCAGCATTGTGGACTCATCCATGCAGCAGCTGACCCAACTGACCACCATACAGACAAAAATAATATCTGCGAACACTGTTTTCTGTTTCACTCTACGTCAGAATGTAGAAATAAATAAATGTAACTTAACGGCTGTGTGGAAAAAACTGAACATCAAGGGTTGAGAAATAGAGTCAAGTGTTTGCACTCTGAGGGTTTTTTTCCTCTCCTCTGAGAAATGGTCATGTGATGACCTCACGTCCATAAACATTATTAAATCAACATTAAAGAAACAAAAACATTTCTGATGACTCACTTACACAGACACTCACATTGGCCAGCAGTTCTTTCAATAATGTAATAACATACAATATTATTATATTACCCGACATCATACAGTAAAACACAGTGTTGATTTTATTGTTGTAGAATTGTTAAGAAGTATCTTCATTAGTGAGCATTGTTGCCTATTGTTCCTCTAGGTTATTTCCTGGAGTTCCAGGAGCCGGTCAGCAACATCACCCACTTCCAGGGCCAGACAGCCACGCTGCACTGCAAGGTGACAGGGAATCCACGGCCGTCCACCCGCTGGCTAAAGAATGATGCTCCTGTGGTCCAGGAGCAGGGACGCATAACCATCCGTAAGACAGAGGCAGGCTCCAAGCTTCGCATCCAAGACCTGGACACGACGGACACTGGCTATTATCAGTGTGTTGCCTCCAACTCATTGAAGGTCATCTCTGCAACAGGCGTCCTCTATGTCAAACTAGGTAAGCTTCACATGACTTGTCCAGTGACTCAGTGTTTATGGAACACTATATGGACTAAGCTGTTGCTTTTTTCATTTGTAGTTATTTTAGTGAAGAAAATGTTTTAATTTCAGTCACATGTGTTTACTTTAAAGTTATGTGACATCCGTGTACAATGTACAAATCTGTATCGGTGACATCAGTACCTCAGAAACATTGATCACGGCTCTACTGGCCTCTGTATTTGCTTTATTTTTAACGTTTATGTTTATTTTGTTTTGGCTCCACAGGACAGATGCCCACACACAGTCCTGATGAACCGTGAGTGAACACACTCTACACACACAACACAGCAACACAAGTATCTATCTGTCTGTCTGTCTGTCTGACTGTCTGTCTGTTTATCTGTCTGTCTGTACATAATATATGGTTATTTGGCCAATATTAATACATGTAGTTTGTGTTCAATAAGAATAGTTTGTATTTATTAAATATTAATCAGAAAGAATAGCAGTAAACTGTGGTACTACCTGCTTACTTGGTCCATACCAAGTGAATGAATATATAGATATAAATATTTATATTGAGATCACAGTTAGTATAATTACTATCATTAACTATAACTAATAATTACTTTCATTTATTGCCTATTAATAGTAGAATGGCCATGCACACTTAATATAAAAGTGCTTTGTAATAACATAATAAATGGTCAGTATTCCGTTAATATAATTTACATGCTAAGTTAATGGTGAATATGTTTGACACAATAGTTTAAGAAAATCAAGTAAAGACAGTTTCTTATGCAAAGTTTCATTAAAAAGTTCACTCCCAGCACCTTTCCACATTACATGACCAAATTTAGACATTTCTGTGTGCTTACTGGACCTCCAACATCCTCCTCTCTGTGTTCTGTCACTTTGAATGATGTCATGTTTACACTTAAGTGAAAGGAATGTGTATTTAGCTAATACATGATGAGTTAAAGCTGAAATAATCAGTGTTTCCAGACCATCGTGTAGGATGCTAAGAGAGTTCATAAAAAAGTCATGGTCCATGTTTCATCAGAACTTGACAAATAAGTTCCACATCTTCCTCGTAGAAGCAGCAGGTCTTTACTGAACTCCTGAAAGAAGAGTCTCAAACACTAATGAAAATACAAATGCATACTATGGCCCCTTTTCCACTAGCACGGCATTGCATTTCCATCAGTGATAGTACCTGGTACCGGGTACTTTTTTTATTACCTGCTCTGGCGAGGTTCCAAGTGAGCTGAGCTGATACTATGAGCTGTGACGTCTATGAGTCCTGACTGAACTACTCTTCTATTAACTGATTCTAATGATTCAGTTGCACTGAAAACACAAGCTTTACAAGTCACTTGTTTGTGTGTAAAACAAAGTCACCGCAGTGTCATGCAGCCCTGCGGATGACTCCGCCCACGTTGAGGAGGTACTATTTTGTCATCGTAACACGACCAAACCGCGTAGAGTCGAGCCGTGCCGAGGCGAGGCGAGCTGGGACCATGCAGTGGAGACACGGCATATGTTTTTAAGTCCGTAGCACACTAACGGTTTTGCAGTGGTGTGGTTGGTTTATAGAAAACTAAGTGTGTGACTTAATGACTTTCCCCTCAGAAGTGTAGAAGAGCAGATGTGTGACTGCCTGAAGCTTGCATGGACATGTGAAGACATGTCATAGCGCCACTGCTTTGACTGACTGTTATAAATTGAGCTGCTGCTGCTGCTGCTGCTGCTGCTGCTGATGATGATGATGATGATGAGGGGAACAGGACATGCAGCCTCGCTCTCTCTTGTGTGGCTTTGACTCACCAGGACAAACACGGCTCAGCAGAAATTCCTCCGGCAGCAGTCAGACTTTTAGCCGCTGGTTTGGATGGACCTGCACTGAGCTGGAAAGAATGCTGAGTAATATCCTCAGTCAGACCAAGTCTTTCTGAATGAGCTGATCTCACCAGGCAACAATATGACTTCTCTAATGTCCACAGTTCAGGGGGATGAAGAGCATTCGTTTTGAAAGATGCTTCATAAACAACTACAGTGAAGGAGTCAAACTAGTATGGATTAAGAGAGGAATGATGTCGTTATCACCACTGCAGTGTTTTATCTTGATATTCATGAACGTATGACTCTGCCTCTTCGTCCTGGATCATATCTGAAGTACCTGAAACAACATGCATCATGTCATTTGATTCAGTCATGGCAGTTCAGCCCTGTCAAAGTATCTTGGCGGATGTGGTTGTTTACATTTGTGCATTTCCAAACCTGTTTAGGCATGAAAAGACAAATCAAATGCGTCGGTTTAGTGTTGCTGTGTAACATCACACACGTACTGACTCACTACTGCCCATGTTCAAGATTTAGCAAGAATAGAATAATGTTTTTTGTTTATTTTTATTTATTCGACCACCTGTCAACATAAATGTTTTAGTAATCTTTCAAAAACATGTTAAATATTTGGCAAATCAAGTGAATTCACTTTTTTATACTCAAACGCTGAGAAGTCAGAAATGAATCGAGCATTAACATTCATAGGAATGCAAGTAAATACTTATTTGACATCTTAATCAAGAAATAACAATAATAATAGTCAATTTGAAAATGTATACATAATAGTAATAATAATATTTTAGCATTAAAAATATAATTTCAGTAAATAACCATTACAGAAAAATGAAAAACCAGTTACCAAAGACCATAGACCAAGACTGGCATCATCAGCAGCAGCAGCAGCAGCAGCAGCAGCAGTGACCTGTGTTCTGTGACCAGCAGTGGTCAGCTGTAAGTGGTGACCTGACTGTAGCCAACATGCGGCTGTTTACTTTGTGTTCTGTATCCGCTGCTTTGGCCTTAGCCTGTTTGTTTTGTGGATTAAGACTTAATCCAGGATTGGAGGCGAAATCCAGCATAAACATAACACAGGAGTGACACCAGCAGAGAGTCAAGCTTAAAAATAAGACCAACACGATTAACTAGTGCCAACACTGAGCCTCTTCTCTGTGTTACAGTAATGTTAGAGTCTCATTTGTCTCTAATGTCTTATTGTTTGGACATCTGTAGAGAATGATAATAAGAATCTTAGATCATGGTTAAGTCAGAAGGCGTTTCCTTTATGTATTTTCATAATGGTAACTGTTGCACTGTAATAAACTCTAATGCAGTTTGATACACGTTTACAAGGCAAAATAAGTGGGTAGTTAAGAGAACCCTCCTTTTTTTTATGAAACCAGAAGAGTCAAACTAGTTTAGAGGTAGAGTGATATGCGAGCAGCCCCCTCTGTTGGACAAAACAAGTAAAACACCAGGCTGGGTCCTGCTCCTGGTCGTGGTCTTGGTCCAGGTCTTCATGTCTCGTTGTGCTTTGTGCTGGATTGATTATTGTGTTGAATGTGTTGTTTATGCACCAAAGTGCTTTTGTCTTGATGTTTTGTCAACAATATGCACAATCTGTTACACTGTTACTGTTAGAATTTAAACCTTGTAACACAAAGTTACAAAACACTGCATACAAACTTCAGCTTTGGTCGTATTTGTAACTTAAATTGATTTGCATTATTGGCTGATCGTCATTTATGTCTCATTGTACACGTGTGTTTGTGCGTGTGTGCAGTTCCCTGTCTTAAGACAACATATTCACATTGTAGAAAATAACGTTTCATTAAAGAAACCCTACAAACGTGGTCTGGCAGATACTCCGCTCCTGTGCCACCGCCGAGATATTTAAAGTTCACGGTGTCGTTTGTTTTTGATTTTCAGGTCACGTGAAAAAGGTTTCTGTCAACCTTACCGAGGCATCGCCTGCGCTCGCTTCATCGGCAACCAGAGCATCTATGTTGAGTCCCTGCAGATGCAGGGGGACAGCGAAAACCGCATCACAGGTAAGACAATTATGTTCTATGCAATCATGTTTGTTTGTGTAAGTGAGCTTTGTTTTATGCTACAGTATTTAAAGGTCCAGTGTAGGTATTAGTGGAAATGAAATACAGTATTTAAAATTGTGTTTTCATTCATTATGACCTGAAAATTGAGCCTTTTCTGTTCCATCAGAGGTGATTTTTGTTGGAGTCTTCTGTTTGGACATTTTGTTGTTTCTTTTCCTGGGGTTTTTAGTTCTTTGTGTCTGGTGTACTGATACCTCTTTCTCTGCAGCGCTCCCCCTACACTTTCAGGCGGTAAATATTTTTACAACACCACCGTAAACATCCATCCATTGTCTACCTCTTTATCCTCACTGTCGTAAAAACTCACCACTGACTCCTCCCCCTCTCCTGACCACATGTGTCTGTGTCGGTCAGCAGCCGGTTTTTTTTTTCTGCTTCATTTTCGGGGGCTCTGCCATGATGAACTTCTAAAATAATACTATCACGGCCTTGATCTTATAGCCTTATTTGTGTTTCTCACACACACACACACACACACACACACAGAAGCGCTGTGGATGTTCAGTGCAGCCGACTGTGTGTCTCTTTATTTTACGATTCAATACTTGTTTCACCTCCGTGGGTGAACTCACTAAAGAGAGAACAGCCTCTTTTCAGACTGACTTTAGTTACTTTTCATTGTTAATAGTTGGTGAATCTCCAAACACAAGACAATGAATGATAGCGTTTTCAAAAAATACCTTTTCCCCCTAAAACGACAAAAAAAGTATGGGTATTCACCAAAAACGGCCCCTAATTATTCCGTACACAACTGCTTCACAAGTCACTAGTCACTAATTTGTGTGTGCTATGATGGCGCGATGCCGCGCCGCGCCGTGCCGCGCCGCGCCGTGCCGCGCCGTGCCGTGCCGTGCCGCGCCGTGCCGTGCCGTGCCGTGCCATGCTGTGAAAAGCGCCACATGAGTGATTACTTCAGTCTTGTCTGAGCTTTGGTGTTACCGCTCAGAAATGACCACCATGGGAAATGAATAGTTAAGACTAGATTATGTTCATCAGCCATACACACGTTAACCTCTACATTGTTTCATGGTTTAAAAAGATATAAATATGTTTGTCTTTGTGTCAGTTAAATGGTCACATACTGAACACTGATATCAGTGTACATCATGTCAAACTCAAACATGTGTGTCTGTGTCTTTCTCTCAGCTGCTTTCACTATGATCGGCACCTCCACCCATCTATCAGACCAGTGCTCCAGGTTTGCCATCCCATCCTTCTGCTACTACGTCTTCCCTCTGTGTGACGAGGGCTCTCGAGGCCCCCGGCGCCGCCAGCTCTGTCGCGACGAGTGCGAGGCCCTGGAGAACGACCTGTGCCACGCGGAGTACACCATCGCCCGGTCCAATCCCATGATCCTCATGCAGCTCAAGCTCCCCACCTGCCACCTGCTGCCACGGCCAGAGACGCCTGATGCCGCGTCCTGCATGAGGATCGGAGTGCCACCGGAAAAACTAGGCTCATGTAGGTTGATGAATGCACACTGGACACGTTCATGTAATGACAAATGAATCACCAAAAACAACTGTAGTTATATTTACAGTAAAATAAGCATAAATTGACCTTAATAGTACCAAGACATCACATCCAAACAACAGTTTTCACTAAGACTTGACATTGTAAAGGTTTCTGACTTGAGATAATGTACTGTATGTTGTGTTATACAAATATAATTGAATCAAATTGAATTTAAAAAAACACATTAAGTCGTGATTCAATTCAATTCGGTTCAATTTAATTTGTACAACATACATTATGGCAAGTCTGTGTACACAGTAAAACACAAACCTTTACAACATTATAATGAGCATCAGTGGAGAGAAAAAAACTCCCTTTTAACAGGAAGAAGAAATCTTTAACACAACCAGACACAAACATGTGCAGCATCTGCCTCGACCGGTTGGGGTGAAAGGAAAAATGGGGGAGAGAAAGGACAAGAGGGAGATGAGGTAGAGACAGAAGAGAGAGACCAGGAGCAGATACACAATTGTATAAGTTATAGATTTAGACAAGACAGTTCAGAGTCAGTGATGACATGTTTATGGAACTACAATGTCATTTATATAAGTAGCAGCAGAGACTGTTGATTAAAATTATACTGATATCAACTTAAATTATATTACAAAAATGAGGCAGAAAATGAATGAATGAATGAATGAATGAAATACTGCATTCAAAGCGTTGTGAAACTAGTGAAATAAAAGAATCTAGAATCTCCAAATGAACAACATTGCTCATACAGTCTTTAAAAGGTTATAAAGAGTTGCATCCTGGAGCTCTAACTCACTGAACACATGTGCAATCGCTTCTCAATAGGTTACAAAGTCACCTCTCTTGCAGTGTTTGTGTATTCATATTGAGTCACTGGCTGCTCCACAGATTCCCCCACAGATCACTTCTGCTACAATGGAAGTGGAGCTGACTACAAAGGCACGGTCAGCATCACTAAGTCCGGTCATCACTGTCAGCCGTGGAGCTCTCAGTTTCCTCACAGCCACCACCTGTTGCAGGAATACCCCGAGCTATGGGGGAGTCACAACTTCTGCCGCAACCCAGGAGGTCAGATGCAGGCGCCGTGGTGCTTCACCTTAGACCCTCATGTCAGGGTGGACCTGTGTGACATTCAGCCCTGCAGTAAGTTCCACGACGCAGATAACTCTTCTCTTCAGATCCAACGTCTGCACTCATCACTCACAACATTATTGAGGAAGAATATGTTTATTTATTTGTTGCTGTGGCTCATCTTCAGCTGTAAACACACCATTTTACTCTGGTAGCTGAAAGGAAAGTTGCCAAAGAATGCAACTATTCTTAATGGAACAACTATATACCGTACTGAACCTGTCTGTCCTAAGCTCCTCCCACCCTAAAAACACAAACACACACACCTCATATGCGACACATGACCCAAAGTAATCTCTCCATATTGACACGTTTCATGTCGTTGTCTGCACTTCAATAAAAAGTAAAGAAAGAGAAATGGAAAGAAAAAGTCTTCCTCGGGGGTTGATTATCCTTGATCTTCAGCATACATGCCTTCTGGGTTCAGCTCTTTGTCTGTAAATATCTGGAACGTGTTTGTCTCTTTGCTTCATTTTTGGGTTCCAGGCTCAGTTGGTCCTCACTTGTTTTTCCATGAATACCTTGATTTGCTTCTCAGAGAACGGATCACATTTGTTCCAGAGGAAGTTCAACCAGCTGCAAATGAGCTCAAGTTCTCTTCTCCGTCCATGATGAAGGATGTGGCTTTTAATGAGCACTATCTATGATATCTGTAGACTGATGAGAGTAGACTGAGTTTCAGCCACACCGACACTTAATAAGCTGTTCTCTAACTGTTGAAGGTGATAATGACACACTTTTAATTAACTCACTTCCATCTGTTTTAATTTCCAGAGCCTCCAGAGAACCCCAGGAAGGAGATCCTGTTCATTTTAATCCCTGCCATCGCCATCCCTCTCGTCATCGCCTGCCTCTTCTTCCTGGTGTGCGTGTGTCGTAATAAGCAGAAGGCTTCGACGGACACACCCCCTCGCTGCCAGCTCAGTGGCTCACCCACTCAGGACGTGGAGCTCTCGCTCCTCAACCAGCAAAAACACCCGGTAACACACACACACACACACACACACACACACACACTGATGAAGAGCTCTTTCATTTCAATTCTACCTCCTGATCAAGGGTATATTAGTTTTTCCTTTTTATTTATATTTATTAGTTGTAATTAGTTTGAGTTCTTTTGTAATATGGAGTATTTGTCAGGTGCAAGATTCCAAAAAGTCATCGTAAGTATTTTGTTATTAAAAACCCAGCAAAAGATGCCATTATGATCTGTAATTAATGAATCAAATGAATCTCTTTTTTTAATCTCACCTAAAAGGGCAGAGAAAAGCCCTTAACTTGATGTATTTTCATTTAAATTCATTATGACGGCAGATTTAAAGATTGATACATAACAAAAAGTGGCTTTGTTTTAACAAACTTGAAACTCGTTTTTGAAATCGCCTACGGAAACAGTAACGTTAGAGATTAACAGGATTAAAAAACATAACGTTGTTTGTGTTTTTTGATGACCTTTATCTGTGCTTTGCGTCTGCAGACCAAGCTGCGGGAGGTTAATCTGTCGGCAGTACGATTCATGGAGGAGCTCGGCGAGGATCGGTTCGGCAAGGTCTACAAGGGCCAACTGTACGGCTCCACGCCTGGTGAGCAGGGCCAGGTGGTGGCCATCAAGACGCTAAAAGACAAGGTGGATGTCACGCTCTGTGAGGAGTTCCGTCACGAGGCCATGATCCGCTTTCAAATCCAGAATCAACATTTAGTGTCTTTGCTGGGTGTGGTCACCAAAGAGCAGCCAATGAGCATGATATTCTCCTACTCCAGCCTTGGTGACCTGCATGAGTACCTGGTGATGCGCTCCCCCAACTCAGATGTTGGCAGCGTCGATGATGATAAGACAGTGAAGTCCACTCTGGAGCAGGCGGACTTCCTTCACGTGATCACGCAGATCGCTGCGGGAATGGAGTATCTCTCCAGCCAACAAGTGATCCATAAAGACCTCGCGGCCCGAAACATTCTGGTCTTTGACAAACTCAACATCAAGATTCTGGATCTAGGCCTCTTCAGAGATGTCTACTCTGCCGATTATTACAACCTCATGGGCACCAGCCTGTTCCCCATTCGCTGGATGGCCCCAGAGGCAATTATGTACGGCAAGTTCTCCACCGACTCTGACATCTGGTCCTACGGCGTCCTGCTGTGGGAGACTTTCAGCTACGGTCTGCAGCCGTACTGTGGCTACTCCAACCAGGATGTGATTGAGATGGTGCGCAACCACCAGCTGCTGCACTGTCCAGACGACTGCCCGGCATGGATTTACGCTCTCATGCTGGAGTGTTGGAGCGAATTCCCAGCGAGAAGACCTCGCTTCAAGGACATGCACACACGCTTGCGCTCCTGGGAGAGTCTGTCCAACTACAACAGCTCTGCTCAGACGTCTGGCACCAGCAACACGACCCAGACCAGCTCTCTCAGCACCAGCCCTGTTAGCAACATCAGCATGAGCACGGCGAATACCTCACGCTACACCAGCCCTAAAAAGGGCTCGCCCTTTCATCAGCCCCAGTTCATGCCCATGAAGGGCCAAATGCACCGGCCCATGGTGCCCCCGCAACTCTACATCCCCGTCAATGGATACCACCACCCCATGTCAGCGTACCCATACCTGCAGAACTTTTACCCCATGCAAATACCCATGGCCATGCCCCATCAGCAGATGCACCACCCACCACAAGTGGTCAGCAAACCCGGCTCTCACCACAGTGGCAGCGGATCCACGTCCACAGGCTACGTCACCACCGCCCCGTCCAACACGTCTGCGACAGAGCGAGCGGCTTTGTTAAACGACAACTCCAAGACCACCGATGAGGACTTGGCTGACCGGGCGTCCCAGGAAGAAGCAGGCCTACATGAGGACTCGTCGGTGCCGGAAACGGAATTGCTAGGCGATAATGACCCTTCACACACTGATGAATTGGTTGTCCACTTGTCGGACACATAAGTGTCTCGCTCTCTCTCTCAGTTTGAAGGACAGTAGAGCTGAAGTGTTCCGTGAGCTGGTCGTTTGTTGCCAGAGGATTCAATGAGAAGCATAAAGTGAAAGAGACATTTTTGAAACTGTGACTGAATGTTTTTTTTTGTAGATAGCATCGATACATTTCCAGTGTGTCTCATGTCTGTATTTCTTACACACCTGTGCCGAAGATTAAGCCAAATGAACTGATGAACTGATGAACTGATGATTCTCATCCTCCATTTTTGCCATCTCTCTGCACGCCGCCGTACTGATGACATTAGATGCTCCTTCAACATCTTTCCACCAACTTATAATGCAGAAGAATTTAAATCCAAACCAGCAATCAATAAATGATAATTGATCAATTACTAAATTAAATTGTTTGATTGTTTCTGTGATTTTTCAGCTTCTTAAATGTGATTATTTTCTGGCGTCTTTCCTCCGTATGGTCTGTGGACAAAACCGTGACATTTGGGAACGTCCATCGTCATTTGGAACTTTGAGAAACACCAACAATTGACATTTCTCAGCATTGTATTGAACAAACTATTCATCAATGAATTAAGGGAAAATAATCGACAGATTAAAATCAATTATGAAAATAACACAGAATTTAAGATCAGTGTCAGTTCAAATCTGCGTTTACTGAGTATTATCTCTGTGACACAAGTCTCTCTGTGAGTCTAAATCTCTGAGAAACCTTTCCAGCGTCCATAAACACTTTATCCAATCAAGAGCCAGAACAAAGCCACGAAGAGGCCGGTCCTTTCTGCGTAGGAGGTTAAGCTGTTTGTTGAAGAATATCAAATGTGTTCATGGGGTAAAGTAGAGAGGAGGGGGGAGGGAGGGATAACTGACAGAATCAGAATCAGAATACTTTTATTATCCCGAAGGAAATTGTTTGGGTTAGGGTTAGTCCCAGCTGCTGGATTACAGCAGCTGTAATCCACTGTGTCTGTGTTAGTCCACACACGCTTTGCTCGTGCACCCCCTCAATGGCAATGTGATGCTGTTCTTTTTTTGTGTTGTTGTTATTTTGTGATTAGTAAAAAGCCACAGTCGTACGAATGAAAAGTACTGTCGGTTTGGAAAGTAACTTGATTCAGATTCTGTTGCTTTCTTTCGTCAAACAACACAAACGGAATCGTGTTGAATCTCTTTTTTTGTTTTTTAACGCCATTAAAAATGGTTTTGTTCCACATGACATGTTTCACCACCAGGCTGATGATATTCACATCCATTTTTATAGCTGTATGATATGTAAGTTATGTACTTTGGTTTGAACATTGTATTTGTTTATAGTTTTTCTTTGTCAGTGAAAAACACTAAGCCTTTAATGTCTTTTTAAGCTTTTATTGTTTATTTTGTTTAAGTGTCCTCTGTCTGTGGAGTATTAAAGACCCTGAAAAGCAATAAAAAAAACACCTGACTCCTGACACACGGAAATGTGTTACTAGCCACCTTGAATGGTTAAAAAGTTGTATTTTAAAAATGTCAATTTTAAAATTCAGCACCATACACCACACACACACATATATATTATGGGATTGAAATCTGTGAACATCATGATGTTTTTTCCACTGATTGGTCAGAGTGAGTCATGAGCACGACGTCGTCGTCCGACACGAGAGTCAAACAGAAAGATGCCAAACTGTAGGTCAGTTAAAAACCCTTAAAAATCCTGAAGACATTTAGCAAAGGAAATGTGTAAAATCTCAACAGGAGTCTGGTGTATTTAGGGACCGGTGAGCTGCATCACTACGACGGAGTATTAGGGCCACATTGAGAAAAAAAAATTCACAGACTTCGAGAATAAAGTCGTAAATTTACGAAATTAAAGTTGTACATTCTAACCGGTTGTTATAGAAGAGGAGAGCAAGTAAATGCATCTTTTCCACAGAAAGAACCAGGCGAACTTGGAGGAAGGACTTTATTCTCGTAAATTTGTGACTTTATTCTCATATATTTCCGACTTTATTCTCGTAAATTTGCAACTTTATTCTCGTAAATTTCTGACTTTATTCTCGTAAATTTGCAACTTTATTCTCGTTAATTTGCAACTTTATTCTCGTAAATTTGCGACTTTATTCTCAAAGTCTGTGATTTTTTTTTTCTCTCAATGTGGCCCTCATACTACACTGAAAACAGCTGCTTTACAACTCACTAGTTTGTGTGTTTGTGTCGTGTTGAGCTGGGACTCGAATCTGCAAGCATTGCTTTTCATCATTTCCAAAAGTGCACCAGTATCAAGAAACTACTCTTACTACAGTCCTGCTCTCTGTCTCCCTCTCTCTGTGTGTCAGTGGTACTGCAGCCTCACAGCAGGAGTCTGCTCTTCTGTCTGTTCTTCTTTTCTACTGCATTTCTTCATCTTTTTTCTGTGTTTATTTTAGACAAAAACGTCTCAGCTAGTTAACAACCCAAACACAGTCAGAGGAAGTGAAGAAGAGGACAGGCCCGTCTGACACAGACATGACTCCGAGGCTTGTGTTCGCCGGCTGCTTGAAAACAAATACAGTTGTCAGGACTAGCAGACTACCAAAACCTGGTCCTAATGACCTGGTGCTACTGTACAAATGAATGGAAGTCAATGCAGACTCCTAAGCATGATACTGTAGCTGTACAAATGCTTTGTGTGTGTGCGTGTGTGTGTCTCTGAGACAGATTCAGCCACACTCTCTGTTCTGCAGCAGCCATTTTAAATCAGAATCAATGGATACAAGCTGGATTCAAATTCACACACACACACACACACACACACTCTATCTTATACTGACCCCTAGAGGAGCAACGCAACATGAGCAAATGAAGTCAACACACAGTCCTTTAATGGTGGTGTAAAAGAGGTGAAATGATACTCTCTCCCACCACCTCAGCTGTGACTATTGTTCATACAAATGTAACACTATAAATGACATTAATTATACTTTGGGAAGTTAAAGACTGTTAATTTACACTTTTTATATTCAGAGTGAAGCACTGACGCTGAGTAAACCCGGTTAATGAAAACTTTAAAAATAGATACACATATGTGCACTAAAATGAGCAGTCATCAACTTGTGTTCCTTTACAAATAATACTATCTTCTATGTCGTGTATCAGATCCAGATGTAAATACCTGGAATTAAAAGCTGAAATGTTCATCTTTTGTCTCATATATCTCATATTTGATGTCAAACCCAAATGTTGTCAGTCAATGGCAAAAATAAAGGAATTGGCCTCACTGTGCTAATACTTTTGGAGGGCACTGTACATATATATATTGATATATGTATTTGTATATATATATATATATATATATATATACATATATACATAATTGTATAGTTTCATATTCAAACCATTGTTGCCTTAACCTAAATGGAGTTTTGTAAATTGCTTAAATGAAAAAGAAAAGAAAAAAAGAAAGCCTTAAAGCGGCGCGCATTGAGAATGAGAGTGATTGGCTGAAGGTTGGAGGATGCTGCACTGTGATTGGCTGAACGGTGGAAAATGCTGCACTGTGATTGGCTGAACGGTGGGGGGTGCTGCACTGTGATTGGCCGCAGCTACTGTCGTTTCCTCCGTGTTACCAATATACTTAAGCACTGACCTACTAACACAGATCCATGAGTCAGTAACCAGTGAGTCCACCTTGAAAGCAAGAGTCCTTGGGAGGAGACTGAGCTCGGTTCTCGGGAACTGTAGCTTTCTATCGCCGCGCTTGATTCGTTGTTGGCTGATGGGAAAGTCACCTGTGGCTGATACGCGGTGGAAAAGCAGAGAGCAGCTCCTCCAGCCGGCGGTTACAACAGGTACTGTTCTGATTCAATGTCAATATTAAAGCTTTCTTCTCTTATTTTATTTGCCTCTTCCAGTGATTTGCGCTGTGGACCAGTGTAGCGCAGCTAAAGTTAGCCTTTATTGCACTCTGTTACAGGGTCGTTCGGCGTAAAACAAGAGCTAAATAGCTCATAAATGCTCCACCAACAGCGAGTTTAAGACATTGTTATAGCGTTGAATGTAAACTGTAAGTGGTACATGACGGCCGGAGACTGGATAATGGCTGTTAACTGAGGCATGTATGTGTTTGTTTGTTTCTAGTCAGGCACACGGAGGCCTACTATGAGCACGGCTGTTGTAACAGGGTATATAAACGTGTGTGTGTGTGTGTGTGTGTGTGTGTGTGTGTCAGTTATGAACGACAGTAAAGAGGTCATGTAGCTCGTGTAGTTTGTGTCCAGCTCTCCGGGCGGAGATGGAGCCCGTGTTTCAGTGTCATAAGTAAGCAATGCGATGATGTCATGTACGAGAACGTGCACAGGGACTGATTACAGCATTGGACACGCACGCGCGGCGTAACAGCTGTACCCTAAATGTATTATTTATTGATTTTAAAAAGTCATATTTTCACACACACACTCAAAGACACGCGAGGTCCACTTGCCCACAGTCACAGAGTTACCACACCGCAAATATTGCATAATGTCTGCAAGCACACACACATGAGTGGCGGTGGGAGGGAGTGACTGTGTTGTGTAACGCGGACACATAATAAGAGAATGTGGGATGGAGCAAGCATGGTCGGGCCGCTGTCTGTCCGGGCCGGACCCTGTGTCCTCCCCCCTGTGTCCTCCCCCCTGTGTTCAGGCGAGAGCGAAGCAGTGTCTCTTACCACGTGTCCTCTAAATTTAGTCCTGATGTCAGAGTATGTTTCCTCGTTAGAAAAGAGACAAAGGCCAGTGATGATCCAACACTACACCGGCCATGTTGGGGAAAAATCCCCGCTCATCATTTCCACACAATAGGGAAGAGAATCGCTATCAACCAGTATTGTATCGGTCCGATACTGGTCAAAGTCACTGGATCAGATGTCAAACAGATAAAAATGTCAAATCTGATACAAACCAAAACCCCGATATATCACAGACTGTAAAAATGTCTATTAAAAAAATCAGCAAAAGCATTAGAGCTGAGTAGTTCATTTCTTCATTTTGAGAGAACAATAATATTTGTTACACAAATGTGTTGTTAACAGCTTTAAATGGTCAAATGACTGTATCACACTAATGTTGGTATCGGTAGATACTCAAGTTTGTGATATCGGACACAAAACAGTGGTATTGTCTCATCCCTACCAACATTAAAACATTCTATATGATATAGAATATACTCAATATGGTCAAAGACCAGTCTACACAAGAGTGGTTCTCCTTTTTATCACACACACTTAAACTTGAATAACTGATGATATATTATTTGATTAGAAAATAATCTATGATGATCTATACCATAATAAAACTAAGTCTTAGGCCACTTTGTCTGTTTTTTGGTCTCTTTTTTTTTTGATCAAGATACAACCTGAAAATACAGGAAATATGTGAACACTGTAATAAATAAACACATTCACTTTAAAAACTTGTTGTGACTTCCTGTCTCTGGCAGGAAGTCACAACAACTGTCTTTGTTTCTTCATGACATAAATCATAATTACAGGAGTAATCTTAATACAGAAGAACACAAATGGTGGCAGATTCATTCTCAGATGCCACTTATTGTTAATGTTTTGGTTTAAAGTATGGCTGAAACTGACGATTATTCAATCGAGCTTTAATTACAAATACTAAGTAAATGTTAAAAGATACTGTTTGGTTTGATATTGAGAGACACTATATACACCCGAAGCTTTATCTTAATGTAAATGGCTTTTATCTCAGAACAAGAAAGTAGTGAGTGTCTGTGCTGGTGCTACAGTCAGTAACTGATCAAGTCTGTTCATTTTTTTTACACTAACTCCATCCGTCTGAGCTCAGTTTGAATAGTTAAGTTCCAATGAGACACTGACACATAGTCCCAGCTTACTTTGCCGTAAATGTCGCCAGGATGCCACAGACACTAGGAACCAGCCTGAGACACAAGCTGTGTCCCAATGGTCGCGGCTGCAAGTGTTGTGCAGCCGACAATGCCAGTGTTTCTGTCGGCTGCACACTTCAGACAGAAGTCAGACGCTGTGAGAAATAAGACAGTCTAACTCAGTGGTGTCAAACTGGCAGCCGCAGGCCATATGCAGCCCCCTAATTACATGTGGCCCACCACCAGATATCATGTGTTTAAACACAATTTAATAGTAAATATGTTTGCGAGCAGTATTTTTTGTAACGGTAATAATACGACATTTGCTTGTAATTATCACACTATTCAATATATTGCCTTCAACATTAAATGATGTTATTACATATGTATACTGTAAGCCTTACAGTTGTCTGTGTTATAATTGACTTATTTTTAGATTTATATCATAAATATGTCATTATGCTGAAGTACACCTGCTACTGAACACTTGTGTTGTCCCTCTTTTTTCTCCAGACCGTCCCCCTCTGGACCAAATTAGACGTTCATTGGCCCTCAGGTCATTTGAGCTTGACACCCCTGGTCGTACTCATTTAACTTACAGTTCCCCTTCCTCTCCTAATGAATCCCGCCAGGCTGTACACCGAATGTTAAATGCTTAGACTGAGAAGTCATCTCAAAGACTGTTAAATAGCCTCACACGATACATTTGTGTAAGAACAAAAACAGACAAACGTCAGTCATTCAACAGTGAAACAAATAAGTAAAATATGAAATGTTTACTCTTTTCAATAGCATGTTTGTGTCAGTTTAGTGAGTGTGGAGACGGAGCTTCTTTAGTGAATTGCAGGAATGTTTATAATTTACTTTGTATCAATATTACCCTGCTATTTAAACCTCCTCGTTTCATTATTTCACAGATTTCCTCAAGTGGATGAACTGGATGTGGTAGTTGCCAATAATCTATACACACACAGTATGTTGCACAGCTGAAGAGTCGTCGGCATGTTGTCAGTTGTTGACAGTAATATGCAATCAGTCAAACAAGAGGTGGACTCGAGTGAGTCTTATAGTGGAGAAGATGCTCTGGTCCTGGCGGTGGCTCTGCAGGGAGCCAACAGAGACCTGATGGGCCCCCAAAGATCTGCAATTCCATTCAAGGCTAAAACCTCCTGTCGCAGGAAAAGAGAGTTTATCCCAGATGAGAAGAAAGACAACATTTACTGGGAGAGACGTCGCAAAAACAACGAGGCAGCCAAGCGCTCCAGGGAGAAGCGGCGCATCAACGACATGGTGCTCGAGAACAAGCTGATGGCTCTCGGAGAGGAAAATGTCTCGCTCAAAGCCGAGCTGCTGTCGCTGAAGCTTAAATTTGGCTTGGTGAGCTCGGCTGCATATGCACGAGAGGCTCAGGAGTTGTCCAGCTCCGCGGCAGTCGACCTCTACCAGGAGCTTGTTCCGCCCTCTCCTGACAAAGGCTCTTACAGCAGGGACGTGGAACCTCTTCACTTGCGAAGTAGCTGCATATCAGTAATCAAGCATTCACCTCACATGCCTGAGGCATACACCGCAACTCAGGGAACCCTCAGCCTCTGCAGGAGCACACAAGTCAAGCAAGAACCAGCAGAGAATGGCAGCTTTGTACAGGAGAGCAGCAGTCCCTATGAGCTGTACAGAAACTGCATGAGCAGCCCTCTGCCTGGTGTCTGCTCACAGCCCGCCTCCTTCCTGCAGGCCACCAGCTCATCCAGTAACTCCCCCAGGAGCTCTGACGACGGCGCTGTGAGCAAATCGTCAGATGGTGAGGATGAGCAGCAGGTCCCTAAAGGGTTCATGGCGACTGCAGTCGGCCCAACAAGCGTCATTGTATCCACACACAAAGTGCCTGATGCCAGTTCTTCAGCGTTGCCCCATAAACTGCGCATCAAAGCCAGAACCACCCAAATCAAGGTGGAGCCCGTTGACCCTGAATATGAGTTCCCTAGAAGGTCCCGTCCAGTTGGCGGCGCGGAGCACACGCAGCCTCCAGTGTGTCCTCTGTCAGTGCAGGTCACCAACATGCAGGGCTGGAGCCAGTGCTCTGAGCCGTGGCACAGAAGCGGCACAGAGACACTGTGGGACGTCTACAAGAGCAGCAGACGCAGCCCAAGCATTGCCTCCAACACGACCTCTATGGATGTCAGAGAACCTTCCTCACTGGCTGAGGTCTCGGACCTCGACGCTCTCCCTTTGAAAAGACTGGTGGCAACACAGCAAGGTTCTGTGATCGAGTCAAACAAGAGCAGCGCGCTCCTCTGAATAACCTCTGTGTGTGTTCGGTGTGTTATATATATATATATATATATATATATATATATATATATATATATATATATATATATATATATATATATATATATATATAAAATGCCTCATCTGGAAGAAAATGAAGTAGAAACAGTTCCAGATCAGATGGATACAGACATTGTGACATTTGTGGTTGAAAGATGGATTAGATCACAACATCATCTGACAGATGAGCACACATTTTTATGTATTTGGGATTGGGGATTAGACAAATTGAACACTCTAAATCAGGGGTGTCAAACTCTTCATTTTATGACTTAAAAAAAAAAGGAATAAATAATAAATCTATGTTGCTTTAAATAGTGCATTGACTATAAACTACATTACATTAGATCGCAGTGTTTACATCAGTGTTTAATTACTGCTACAAGTGAGATTAAGCAGATTGAGAAATATCCACTGAAATGTTCAGAAGGTAAAAGATTGATGCAGATAAAAAACTGTTTCATGAGAAATGGAAAGGCCAAATATGTGCTTTAAGAAAAAAAAGGGTATTTCTTTTGTGGTATGAGGCGGTGTCGGTAATCAAAGAGTATAATCTACCTTTGCACCACATACGCATTTTTAATTTTTTTGGCCATTTATTTTTAGACAATGGTTTAATCATATCTTAAAAATTAGATTGAGGCCAACATTTTTCAACTTGAAGTAATGTTTGAGCAAGCATCAGAGTAGAACAAATGGTTTTAATTTTTAAATAATAAACCTATATCTATAAAATGTATTTATTTCAGAAATAATTTTAATACAAAACTATATTCTTTTTTCCTATGGAAAAGCTCAAATACAGAAAGACAAAAACAAGCCAAATTAAAACAGGTTTTTTAATACATTTTAGTTTTGGCCCGTGACCACTCCAAATTTATTAAAATTGGCCCACGATGGATGTGAGTTTGACACCCCTGCTCTAAATTGACCATAGGTGTGTGAGTGGATGGTTGTTTGTGTCTATATGTGGCCCTGTGATAGACTGGTGAACTGTCCAGGGTTTGCCCCCCATCTTTCACCATATGTCAGCTGGGATTGGCACCAGCGTTCCCCGTGACCCCTGAACTATCCAAAAGTCTTCCAAAAAAATCATTCACAGAGGTAAAAATGTCCTGTTTAAAAAAAAAAAAAAAAATTGAGTTTCCTACCTTCACACACACAGTTTTTTTTCTTTTTCCTCTTAAACTCTATTTCCATTCACTCTGTAACTCACTACTATTTGTACAGTAAGTTTTGTTTTCTGCTGTTTCTGCTAACGTTGCCACAAATGAACGGTCACACTTATGACTGACACAGAAGGCACAGGGAACCACAGACTCACAGAGCTGCTGGTCTACTCCTGCCTCGTGTGGTCACAATCTGAACAGACTGAGGTCACAAAATAAGACATTTGTGTAGATTTTATAAGGCAAGTCTTTAAACGTGAGATTTCCCTGTGTCTTCAGCGTCCGTGAGAGTGTTTGGTGTCTGACGATGGCGGTGTTCAACGGTCCTTCAGAAAACCTGGGTATTGGGGAGATGTCTGCAGGGGAAGCTTTGAGTTTCAAGCTGATTAAAGTCAGTTTCAGTGAAAACAAACATGGCTGACTGATCAGGCTTTGTGGTGATTTGGTGGACTGTGTTCTAAACCTGCTTCAGCCTGGATCTTTGGTGGATTCATCACGATATTCTGTGTTCTGTAAACCGCTCACATGACGCTCATCACTGTGTGTTTTTCTTGAACTTTTCTAAAAATGATAACTGCTGTCTGATAACTGAGCTCTAACTATCATTAAACACGTACAGTCACTGAACACTGCTGTGCTCTGCTGTTCTTTATCACCTGCTCATAGCTTTGGTTTTACAGCTCAGACACATGAGGTACCATCAAATATCACCTTCTCTTTCATCGAAATCTCATCCATCCCGATTTTTATTTCATGTTTTTAAATAGAAAAAAATAATTGTTCAGCCCATCTTTATTATATCTTTATATAACATTAAATGGTTATTTAACAACTTATCATTTTCATAATTTATCACATTTTATTTTGTTAATTATGGATCTAATGACGAATTCATAATTAAATGAGTCTACAACCATTTTCCAGCTCCATAAATGTGAATATTTTCTGGTTTCTTTGCTACATTATTACAAGTAAATCATTAAAACTGAAGGTTTGACAAACACTGACATTTTATGACCCCAACAACAGATCAATTTATCTAGAAAATAATAAACAGATAATGAGAGTGATCATTGGTTGCGGTTACAACTACTATGTGTGAAGTGGACTGGCTGAGTGGTTGTCATGGTAATGGAAGGACAGACAGACAGGGAATCCTTTATTATAAATCATGAGATTCTTCAGTGAACATGCAAGAAAAGGCGAAATGGAGCTTCTTTTTCTGTCAGGACCTTCCTCTTTCTTTAGAATTAGTATCAGTTTACGCAACAGCTAGAAGAAAATAGAACCGTGAGAGACATCAGGACTGATCTGTCTGGTCGTGGTCAAACCATGTGACCTGACTGCGGTGACTGTGAGTGACTGACGCTTGTATTCAACAGAGAGCAACTGATGCAAGCTCACACACAGCATCATCTCTGCTGCACATTCACTGCTGCACATTCATTGCCAAACAGACCTCACCTGTGTGTGTGTGTGTGTGTGTGTGTGTGTGTGTGTGTGTGTGTGTGTAACTGGACTTCACTCTTAATCTCCAGTTTTCTGTTCAAGAGAATAGCTGGAGTCCACAGAAGCCCCTTTAGATGTTCTTCTGTGTAACTGTGAACAAAAACATGTTTATGCTATTGCTTTAGATTTTGTGGTGGCATGAGGTCAGTGTATGTGGTTTTTCAACTCAAACAAACAATAAAACATAGGTGTTATGATATAAAACACAGACTTTTCATATGTTTTTGGTAATGCATGTTTATTATTTATTATCTTTATCTTTACTGGCTTTGGTGCTGTAACAATGTAAATTTATTTCTAAATCTTATCTTATCTTAGACACTTATCTGCTATGCAATTTTGCTCTGAACTGACTCTTGTCTAAATCTATAACTTGATTCAATTGTCATGTACAGTATCTGCTCCTGGTCTCTTTCTTCCGTCTCTACCTCACCCCCCTCTTCCACTTTCCCTCCCCCACCTCTCCTCTGTCCCCCATATTTCCTTTCACCCCAACCAATCGAGGCAGATGCTGCATGCTATAGCCTGACCATACTTTTTCACTGGTTGACCGATGATGTTTGCACAGAAGAAAAAAATCCGGCACAAGAAAAAAAAAAGTAAGGTAAAAAAATAAAAAAAAATACGACACAAGGAAAAAAAAAGTCAGACAAAAAAAAAAAACCTGGCACAAGGAAAAAAAAAAAGTCAGGCAAAAAAAAAAAAAAAAAAACCGGCACAAGAAAAAAAAAGTAAGGTAAAAAAATAAAAAAAAATACGACACAAGAAAAAAAAAAAGTCAGGCAAAAAAAAGAAAAAAAAATACGACACAAGAAAAAAAAAAGTCAGGCAAAAAAAATAAAAAAAAATACGACACAAGAAAAAAAAAAAGTAAGGCAAAAAAAAAAAATCTGGCACAAGAAAAAAAAAAGTCAGGCAAAAAAGAAAAAAAAGTCAGGCAAAAAAAATTAAAAACAAAATACGACACAAGAAAAAAAAAAAAGTAAGGCAAAAAAAAAAAGTCAGGCAAAAATAAAAAACCTGGCACAAGGAAAAAAAAAAAGTCAGGCAAAAAGAAAATAAAAAATACGTCACAAGAAAAAAAAAAGTCAGGCAGAAAAAAGAAAAAAAATACGACACAAGAGAAAAAAAAGTCAGGCAAAAAAAAATAAAAAAAAATACGACACAAGAAAAAAATAAAAGTAAGGCCAAAAAAAAAAAATCTGGCACAAGAAAAAAAAAAGTCAGGCAAAAAAGAAAATAAAGTCAGGCAAAAAAGAAAAAAAAGTCAGGCAAAAAAAAGAAAAAAAAAATACGACACAAGAAAAAAAAAAAAGTAAGGCAAAAAAAAAAAAGTCAGGCAAAAAAAAAAAACCTGGCACAAGGAAAAAAAAAAGTCAGGCAAAAAGAAAATAAAAAATACGACACAAGAAAAAAAAAAGGAAGACAAAAAAAAATAAAAATCTAGCACAAGAAAAAAAAAAGTCAGGCAAAAAAACCAAAAACCTGGCACAATGAAAAAAAAAGTCAGGCAAAAAAAAATAAATAAATGTTTTAAAAATCCCTGACTTTTTTTCCTCTTGTGCCTGATTTTCCCCTTGTTTTTTTTGGCTGTTTTTTTTTTCTTTTTGGCTGGCCCTAATACTCCTTCGTACTTCTCTCTATTATACAAGTTTCTGTCTTACTCTGTACAGAGACTAGAGATAATGAATGTTGTGATACAAATAAAATAGAACTTCCAAACGGAGTTAATGACTGATTATGGTCCGTAAGTGAGTTTCCCACAGGAATCACTGATCATTTATTAACAATATGAGCTTATGGCTTCTGCGCTGACAGCAGGTCACGTGACGACAGCACGTGACTGGGTTGAAAGTTGAAAGTCACACGGGCAGCACTGCAGCTCGGCATCATGGCGGCCCTGTTAGTGCGCAGAACCCTGTCACAAGCCTTCAATGTGGCGGCGGCAGAGCGAGGCAGCGTGTGCCGGTCCGCGGCAGCTCTCTCCCGCTTCAGACAGCCACTTGTCTCCGGAGCAGCGGCGCCGTGTCCGCGGCTCTACGGTCCCGGAGCGGCGGCGCGACACTACACTTCCGACCCGAAGGACGACCTGCGCGTCCGGTACCTGGACGGAGAAGACAACGGTTAGTTTCACTATTCACTGACAGTTGAACAAGTTTTTAGTGTCTGTTTAGTGCAGTCAATGCTATTATAGTCTGCTAAATGTTTATGTGATAATAACGATAACTAATAACCAGCAGTCACGTTGTCATGAAATCAATAATAAAAACAACAGCTACCTGAATTACAGCCAAACTCAAGAGAAACTCAAGAGAACTGAGGACATAACACAATATAACATGTGATCCTGGCAGACAATGCTTGTGTTTTACATGTGTGACATTGTGTCATTAGATGTTTATTAATGTTTTTCACACTGTCTTTTAGGTATCGTCGTCATTGGGATAAATCGACCAAAAGCCAAAAATGCCATTAGCAAGAATCTGGTCAAGTTGGTATGTATTAGTATTATTATTAGTATTATTATTATTATTGTTGTTGTTTTTTACACTTCATACTGATATTAAACTGATCATTTGAAGTGTGGTTACTGACACATACGGCGTGTTTCCATCATGGTACAGTTGGGTTTGGTACAGTACAATATCGAACACAATGGACAACAACGGGGCAGCTTGTTTCTTTCTGCTTGGTGACGCTCCTCTGTCGTGGGTCTAGCTCCTACCATACTGTACCATTACCCTGGTAACCCAAGGGAAGGGTACTGAAACATGGAAGTATTGGGGCTGGTTATTTTTAGTGTTATTCCTGGAAATGGAAAAACAATTTGCACCGTACCAAACATGGTGGAAACACGGCTGTCGTCAGGCACACTGGCATTGTTAGGGACCATATTTTCACTTTTACTGTTACTGAAAATCCTTCGGGAACACTTGGAAAAACAGGTTTTAACAAAAACTTATTGTATAAAGTGAGCAGCTTCATCCACGTAAACTGTAAATGCAGATTTGTCTCTGTGGAATTTGGTGTGGCAGAGTGAGCTGTTTACAAACTTCAGTTTCCAGCCAGAAAAGAAAAGTCAGTCAAATTTTCAAATATATTCCTGCATGACTTTGCAGAAGTCTTGTTTATGCTGTACTGTGATGACTCATCGTGAATGTAGCTGCTATCTGAGTCCTGTCCAAGCACTGCACCATTACCAGTGGTCCAGTACACAGCTAACACATGTACCTGAGCTAAAAGCAACAGCACATATTTTGTCTTTCAGATGTTTGAGGCTCTGGAGGACATTAAGAAGAATAACAAAGTCCGCAGTGTCATTTTTTGTAGTTTGGTTCCTGGGATCTTCTGTGCAGGTAGATTTATCCACCTCGTATTCCCATGTGTTACGTTAAAATGGAGATGTTTACTAATGTTGTCTCTCCCTCTCTCTGAGTGCAGGTGCAGACCTGAAGGAGAGAGCTAAGATGCATCAGAGTGAAGTGGGTCCATTTGTGTCCAAAGCCAGAGCGCTCATCACAGAATTGGGTAAAGATGAATATTTCTACCAGCATTGATGTTGTTATCAGTCATTTAAAATAGAGTGAAGCAATAGAAAAATATGATATAAAACAATGTCAATGCACACTGTTCTCGAGCAAAAGGAAGTGCAATCATAATGTGTGTCAGTGTGGTGCAATATATTACAAGATATAATCAATTTTATTATTCTATTTCACCTTAGGGGGGCGCTATAGAGCCCTTGAGCAATGTACGGATCCGGGAACTATGCCAATATCGCATTTTTACCAGACCTGACCTCTGTGCCCGTTAACCCGCTCAAAAATAACCACAAATCCACGGATATGATGATAATCTGAAGGATAACAATAGGTGCTTGGGCCTTAATTATAGAATCATAATAATGACAATAATACGACTGCTAGTGAAAATCAAACAGAAGTCTCAGATTTAAATAAGACATGGTTCAGGGTCAGGTGAGGTCAAACATTTCCATGTCCTTCTGGGTTTGGGGACAAACATTTGGACCTCTGAAGAACTCTCTACATATGATGGTTTCAGGCCCGCAGCATGAAAGAGGGTCTTTACAGTGTCCGACATAAATGTGAAACCTGTTGATTGGTACTGTTTTGTTCCAGGTAACCTGCCGGTACCAACCATCGCTGCGATTGATGGAGCTGCTTTAGGAGGAGGCTTGGAAATGGCCCTGGCCTGTGACATCAGAATTGCTTGTAAGTCGCGCGTGTGTTTGGACTGTGAACACAACACTTTTTGTTCATGTCTATAACAGGAGAATATGTCAGAGCTGACTCATGGTATGAGTGTGGGAGTGAATGGTTGTTTTTTTTCCTCTGTAAATGCTCTGTGTTTATTCACTTATTCACTCAAAGTGACTTTACATCACAGTTTTACCATCTACAGCTGAAACAATTACTCGATGAATCCGTTTGAAGCTTTTTTCATTATTAAAAACAAGATTTCTGATTGTTTCAGCTTCTTAAATGTGAATATATTCTTCATTTCTTTGCTCCACATAACAAAGAAGTCGTTAAAACGGAATCATTTTGGTTTGTGGACAAAAACAAGACGTTGGAGATAAAGTTAGTTGCAGCTCTATTTTCCATCCACAACCATTCACTGACACATTCATACAGCTCATCTGTGTGCAGCACAAGTTCTGGCAGGAGCAACATGAGGTTAAGTGTCTTGCTCAAGGGCACAACAGCATGTTGAATCTGACTCACAACCTTCCAGGTGGACATATTACAACATTATTCCATGCAATCATTTAATGTAAATTTGCAAGAGTGGACATTTTTCTATAGTTTTTCTATAGTGAAATGTTATTAGAAAAAAGGTTTTTCTAGGACACACTTAGGTTTGTTGTGTGTCATTAAAGAAAGTGAAGTGAAATCAATAATACTGATTTTACTGTTGTGTCTTTCCAGCCGATGCTGCGAAAATGGGACTAGTGGAAACTAAACTTGCAATTATTCCTGGAGCTGGTAAGGTCGCTTTTTAATTTCATAATGAAACTGACTAAAACAGAAGTTTCTGAGGCTGTGTTCCATTTCGCTTTCTCACGTCCCGTGCAGGTGGCACACAGCGTCTCCCCAGGCTGATAGGTGTCTCTCGTGCTAAGGAGCTGATCTTTGCTGCCAGGGTGGTGGACGGCACAGAAGCGAGTCGTCTGGGTCTGGTCAGTCAGTCCGTGGAGCAGAATAAGAGTGGAGATGCTGCTTATCTCCAGGCGCTGGAGCTGGCACGCGAGATCAACCCTCAGGTAACGAAGCTGCTCGCAGAGAGAAGAGCGGGAACCGAATGATTTAGATTTGAGGTCATGGATGAAACACCAGCCTTTGCTGCAGCAAATGTATGATAACGTTCTACTCATTCAAACAATATGTAAAGCATGTGACGTCTGACGCTCACAGGGTCCGATTGCAGTGAGGATGGCAAAACTTGCCATCAACCAGGGAATCGAGGTAAGTCTGTAGAATATATGCTGCTCAGACCTTTTATTATGAGAGAGAGAAATAAAAGGATTATTAATAATAAAGAGATGATTTCTCTTTCAGGTGGATTTAGCTACAGGTCTGGCCATTGAAGAGGCGTGCTACGCCCAGGTGAGAACACCGACACCCTCTACTGTTCACTGCAAAGTGTTATATTATGTATCCAGTACATTTCTATGCACTTGTTCTGTAAGTGTGTTCTGTTTTATCTGGGCTGGAGCCGAGTATGACGCTCGTTATAAGTTGTGATGACAGAATCAGAGCTAAGATGAGAAAGCGGTAGTGAGATAAGAGAGAACAGTTCAAAATCTTACACCAGCACAACACTGACGTGTTATTGCTGCTTTGTGTACGTTTTCAAATGCACTCGTGTGACTGTGTTGGTCTTAAAATAACTCGCGGTCAGACGCAGTGTTGGTGCATCGTTATCTGGAGGCAGCAGAGAGCCACAGAGCCAGAGAGCCAGAGAACCAGAGAGCCACTGCACCATCAACCAACAAAAAGCTGGTCTGAATGCTGTTATTTCGTAGTTATTTAAACTGCATGGGCGAGGTCACAATGCGCTTGTTACATACACAGAGATGTTTATCTTTATCAGTTATATGCAGGGTGAATGTTGTGCAGTCTAATGGAGTTGTTGAGTCGACTGTGGAGACAGAGGGTCAAGACTGTACTCATTAGCACGGGGGGTGGGGGGGCACACGGACACACAGGTGTCTCAACAGTGAGTTACATGACTCATATCTGCTGCTTTACTTCCTCCTCTCCATGAATAAACTGTTATACCTCAACAAGCAGTGTCTTGGTTGTTAGTGCAGACGCCGTAAAACAACAATTATTCGTATCATGTGAGTCTGAGTGTTCCCGTCTCATCGTCTTTAACTTCAAACCTGACTTGGGCTCAAGTCACTTCTCCACTTTCTCACATTTGTCTCTTAACCCTTAGTTAACGCGTTTAACTAAAGCGTTTAACTAAGAGCATTTCAGCTGCTTTTTTTCCATTACTATGTTTAAACACACAGTATGTACAGAGACTATAAGAATGTGCAATATAAAGTGACTTATATCCTTTTTTTCAGCACAACCTAAACAATCTGATCTGAACATTTTTATTTCATTTAACACACTATTTAAACTATATACTATATAACTAATACTATATAAACACACCTGAGCAAAAAGTTCTCAAAATGTTTAAGATTGGATTTGTGAAATTTGGATATATGTCAACGTTCACTTGGCTCGTTTTTATGAAGAAAAACAAAAACTATTATTATTGTATTTATAATATACAACTATTTTGTGACTCCCCCCACGATGTCCATTTAAGGGGTTGTGTATTATTCCCACGGCAATTTACTGAGGGTGCACAGATCTGCACCTGGCTTTTAAAAGGAATACAAACAAAACACACCTCACCATGTGCCGTGATCTGTGGACCATCATCTTTAACTTTTGTTTAGTTGTTGCTAAGGGCAACATGTTTTTCACAGACTTCGAGAATAAAGTCTTAATTTACGAGATTAAAGTTGTAAATTTATGAGATTAAAGTCTTAATTTACGAGATTAGTCCTGAGAATAAAGTTTTAATTTACGAGATTAAAGTCGTAAATATACAAGAATAAATTTGTAAATTTACGAGATTAGTCGTGAGAATAAAGTCTTAATTTACGAGATTTAAGTTGTAAATTTACGAGATTAAAGTTGTAAATTTACGAGATTAAAGTTGTAAATTTACGAGAATAAAGTTGTAAATTTACGAGAATAAAGTTGTAAATTTACGAGAATAAAGTTGTAAATTTACAAGAATAAATTCATAAATTAAAATTGTAATTTTACATTACAATTTACATTTAGCCGATTAATCTTGTAAATTAAGACTTTATTCTGGAAATCAGTGAATTTTTTTTCACTTTTCATAAAAAGGTGACGTTGACACACACCCATTCATGTGTGTGTGTGTGTGTGTGTGTGTGTGTGTTTCAGGTGATACCAACTAAAGATCGAGTGGAGGGTTTGACTGCGTTCAAGGAGAAGCGGCGTCCTCAGTTTAGGGGCGAGTGAAGGCGGCACTGACGAGCTGCTCCTGAGTTCTGCCTTCAGTTGTGACTCTTCCGCTGCTTCCAACATATTCATGGTTGAAACTGTACACGTCGACACATGAACTGTGCAGTCTCAACTCCTCACCGCGGGGGACGAGGAGTGCAGGACGCTGGGCTTGATCCTGGCTGTCGTTTCAAATCTCACTCACGAGTGTTTTTGAGAAAGCCAGCGAATCCAACACTCACGATACTTAGAAGCTGTGCAACTGAAGCTGATTCAGTGGAAGTTAGTAACTGCACCCTCCCCCCGCCCCCCCTCCCTCCCCCCTCATCTAGTGAACTAATCCAAGATAAAATTAACATTCTCATTACAGTTGTGTGAATGCTGCACATGAGAGCTGCTTGTTTTCATTTTGGACAAAGTTCCATCTGTTCAGACGTCACAGCTGCATGATATCATTGCATATTAATTACATTTAATGAACACATGCAGAGGTATGAAAAGCTCTTCAAGACTTGGTATTAATAATAAAATCTGTCCTGATTGATCCAAATACAGGTGTGAACACACCTGGACAGATGTAATACCAGGTCTGACTGGAGCCAAAGACACTGTGATCCACAATGGAGACAAAAAAAAACACTTAAATTATGATCAGAGTCCGATTTTTAACAAATCTGCTCTGGTGTCATTAGGACGCTGTGAATAAAAGTATGAACATGAAGGTCTTAGTGACGTCTTTGACGACGACACAGGCTCACGTGCCTTTGGTTCACCTTGGTGGTGAGATGGGAAAATAAACATTTACCTGAATTATTAGGAATAATTGTACGTTTTCATGTGGTTTGAATGCTCAGAGGACACAGTCAGCTACATGTCTTCATCGTAGAGTCGGAAGACTTTAACCTGGTCATGCTCCCACACAGCTGAACTGCGGTTTTAATCATGTTTCATTAGGAAATGATTTTCTTGGTGATGACAACCATTTCCTAGTAGTGAACAGGGTTAGGCGTAGTAACGGTGATCAACCTATGGTTGGGTTTAGTCATAAAAAGATCACGGTGTTTTCCTCCCCACACAAACACCAGACTGTCCTCACACATCTGAAACTGCAGTTGATTTGTGTGGAAACGTCAGTTTTAGGAGGCAGGTGGGCACACACACACACACACACACACACACACACACACACACACACACACAGGTTTGCACAGGTATTCTTGTTAGGACACTGCAGTGGCTAACATGTGCAGCCTTGTGTGAAGTACGACGGCAGTGAATCGTTGCTGATTACGTGTTCGTCCCTTGACTGTGATTATCTAAATGTCCACATGTAGGTGGAATCATGACTGTATATAATAATCAAAGTATGACCCTTTGTTTCTTCACTGGTCCTGAAACACCACACACACACACACACACACACACACACTCACTCTTTTCCTCCGAGTTGCCTTTCTTTTGTGTACGACGTGTGTTTTTTTGTCCATTTGCTAATGAGTGCGTCAGCGTCTGTGGAGCTGATGTGTGATCTTTAGTTTCAGAGGTGGGAGTTGCTGGAACCGTTTCTTAGTCACAAGGTTGTTCTTACGTGAACTGTGAAACATCTGTTTATTGTTATTGTACCACAGAATAATAATAATAATAATAATAAAAAGAAATCCATTGACCTGAATACATTTTATTAGCACAAGCTAATTATTATTTTCTTTTGAGTGTGTTTTGTGTTTTCAATTTTATTTGAAGTTTAAAAATCTTTGCGTGGAGGCATCTACAGTATGTTAATTATAATGAGGTGTTTCCTTCTGTTATGTTGTTTATTCTGTTTCATATATATATATATATATATATGTATATGTATATATATATATATATATATACATGTGTATATATGTATGCAGTCTGTTATAAAGTATAGGGATATAGTGATACCAGAAAATGACTTTGGTAGAAGTTGAAGTCACTTTTTTACAATATTACTTAAGTAAAATACTTAAAGTAAAAGTTAAAAAAAAAGTAAAAGAAAAAAAAAAAGTGAGGACTTAGGATAGAGCAATGGCAGCTCAGTGTCGTTGAGCAAGACACTAGAAAAGACATGTGTTTTTATTTGGTAGTAACAAGTAACAAAGATGGAAGAAATGTAGTAAAAGTTGCTAGAAATATAAATAACAAAGTAAAGTACAGATACGTTCATTTTGTACCCATAAGTGCAGATACCTGACATGTTGTTGTAAACCTGTAGAATGTCTGAACCTCTGAATTGGTCTATTATTTGAGGTTAAACACACAGTGTCTGCAGGAATCTGCCTGACACAGCGATGAAGAACCTTTAATGAACCACTTTTTGTTGCTTTGATGATGCTGGGCTTATCCTACGGTCCACTCCAGGTGTGACCTTGTTGGCTGTGGAGAAAAGCACATGAATGAGTGACTCAGTGAGTGCAGCTGTGCATCATAAATGCTCACATCTCTGATGATGGCCACGGATATTTACCACGTTCATCAGAAAAAAAGATAAAACGCTCCCCTGTAGTGTCTAAAAATAGCCACAGTATCAGTGTTGTTGGCATGAATGTACATCCATTCTGGGCTTTAGATTTAATAGACGTCATTTATGACCGTCGATTAAGGAGACGACGTTTCAGAAAGTTCACGTTTGCCAGAAGAGAGAAAAAGTACAAGAACACAGCGGCTGATGTGTCACTGCGTCAGTAAAAGCTGGAGGAAAATGGTGATGATGAGAATATGAGACTGTGATAATAATGCGAGGGATGATCCTGCTTTGACTGAGACATTAGCAGGAGTTGGAGGCTGAGAGAGTGAACAGCAGGAAGCATCCGCACCATGAGGGATGATTCTCAGGGTCAGAGGACTAGGACCACATGAGAAAATAAGAGTTAAAGTCAGGATTCTTCAGTTTATTATTAAAGCAAAACTTTAAATGTATATATTTAACACCCAGTCGCACAGTGACACTTTATCCATATATGTGTTTTCTTGATTATGGACTGTGGTGACCAGTGTGTGACAGCACAGACTTCATGTTCAGCTGCAGCAGGAATGATGATGATGATGATGTAGGGGGGTCATGGTTGTGGTGTGTGTGTGTGTGTGTGAGAGAGCCTGTTAACAGACGGTTGAGGCCCTGGCCAGCCGTTTGCGTGCAGACCTGCCCTGTGGCTTGATGCTGCTGCTGCAGGGAGCCTGACACCAGGCTGCACATCCCCACTGTGGCTGGCCCCTTCCGGCAGATGTCCAGCACTAAGCCGAGGGGAAGCCCACCACAAGTCAGGGTTGCGTAAAGATAGATCGGTTCCCCCCCGATGCTGCAGGCCCCAAGCCACTGCTCATGGGAAACGTTTCAGGTTCACATGTAACGGATTCCGTCACAAGGTTTTTTTTGTTGAGTTTTTCTTAGGAACCACAGGTCGACCCACTCTGAGAGAATGTGGCTTTTCCTCGTTGGCGGCGCACAGGTGCCCTTTCTATTTTGCAACTGTCTCTCAACTGCTGCAGGCCTTCAGTAAACCGTGTTGTCCTCAGTGATGGAGCAGCGGGAACATCTCACACTCGTAAAGTTCATTCCAAAGCCGTCCGCTGTAGGTCCCTCAAACACCGAGGCAACAAAGAGTCATGTAATGAGTTTGCACATTTCCATCCACATATATTCAAGCCTCTCTCGGGTCAACAACACATAGAAATATTCCCTTGAAGTTCCCGGTTGTGAATGACGATCTATTGATATTTGCTAGTACACATCTACTGTACCTCTCCCTCTATCTATCATAGCTGCCAAAGGTGTCAAAGGGTCCACGCTGCCCTTTATCTGATAAAAGAGGTTTTAATAACGTCAAAGGTTCACAAAGCCACTTTCCTTAATAACAACACGGCTGTGTTCTGTCCCCAGACCAGGGGTCGTGACCCCCAGGTGGGATAGAGATGCTCAGCGACCACCAGATCTGACATCTATGAATCAAATACTAGTTGAAAGCCATTATAAATATGATATACTTATACAGTTTTGGGTTTATATATATATATATATATATATATATATATATATATATACATACATATGTGTGTGTGTGTGTATATAATGTGATGATTCTGTGTCTTGGCTCCCAGAAGGTGTAAATGTTTGAGGCTAAAATTGTCCCTAAAGCCAACATTCAAATGGCCACATCTTCTTTAAATATTTTCAGATTTCAGAATCTTAATCACACTTTCAGAATCTGTAAATAACTCAGAATGCCCCTTGGCCCACTTGTTGCTGGTTTTGCCATGACTGTGGCACATTTGTATTAACCACATGTTTATATTTTATATATGAAAATTCAATATATTGTGTGTACACATGTATTCTGTATTTGCATATGGGTTGTATACGACTATAAGAGCATTTTCCTGGTTGTGTTAAGGTTCCACGACACTGACAGCACAGTGAACTAATTAAGTGCTGAAAAAAAAACATCACTTTAACTCTACTGCCACCTGCTGGTGAAGCAGTTTTATACACAAACATGTCTGGATGTCTGCTACTCTGGCTTCTTAGTTCCTCACAGTAACTCAATTCTTTATCATTGTGAAACTATAGAGACATGAATTCATAATTGACTTCACATTGTCTGGTAACTGCTAGCATTGACTGCTCTGAGTTTGTGAGGTTAATATAATTATATTTGTGCAACGTAATCAGACACTACTGGATAATTAGAAGTCAGTATCACCCAAAGAAAAACTATACTTTTTTGGTCCACCTTTCAATTTATTAAGCTATTTATCACCAACACCTGATCACATCCCTGTTGTGTGAGAAACGTACCAAGTACCAAAGACTCACCGGGTTCAAAAAAGAAAACAAGGCAATACCTTGGTTTTGATTTGATTTAATGAATGAGAGAATAGGAACAAAAATCTACAACTGCTATTTATTTTTGCATATGAACTTTTTACTTTATTCTTTTTTTGTGTGCGTTCTCTGGACAGGGGTTTGGGTCGGGGAGGCCTGGTTTGTCCTAGACACAAGCAAGGGGGGCTTCAAAGAAAAAAGAAAAAAGGTTGGGAACCACTGCCCTAGAGAACTCCCTCAGCATCTATTATAATTGTTTGCATTCGTTAGAGTGCCTGCTTACTGACAACAATACTACTGTTAGTGACACTAATAATAATAATAATATCCTCGAAACTGGATCTGTATCCTGCAAGATGAGGACAGAGAGAGAGAGGACAGGAAGGAAAGACAAACTAGGGAGAAAAAGAACAAAGACAGTGGGCAGTACTCATCTGCATCCACGGAGCAACAGGAGATTGATGGGGGCCTTGCTCAGAGTGACCCCAACCCTTGACCCACCCCAGGATTTGAACCAGCAACCCTCCAAGCTCAATTCCTTTCCTGTTGGCCATGGGCTGTGCCCGAAGTTATGTGAGATACACAGCATATATTCATTAAGAGTGTCTCCTTTAACAAGCCAGTAAGTGACAGTCACCTCAGTGTATTACACAATACTCTCTTTATTGAAACTTGTTAGTGCTGACGTGTCATTTTCTAAAGTATAACCTGGTTATAGTCACAACAGTTATCAAACTACTATTTAAAAGTAGCAAATCAGAGGCCAGATTGGTCTATAGTCTCCAGCCGTAAGCGTTAAACAAAAGAGGACAATAGAATATTGCCACATTTCGACTTACAATTCATGATTATGACACAGATGAAGTAAAAACCTCAAAAGGAAGAGGATGAAGAGATTTCATAATTCAGATTTCATTATTAAATCTTCTCTTTGATTGATGTGAATGACGGTGTTTCTAAAACTCAGCTGACATGCTGGAATGTCAGTAAACATCAAAACCGTTTAAAATAATGTGCATTTGGCTTTGTCCCATAGGAACACGAGAGGCTTTTATTCCTCCGCCGAGTCTCTTCCACTTGTTTCCCAGTGTGTGACAAATTGTGGAAGTGCTCAGCCTCACACAGTTCTGGGTGGCAGTTGCTGTTTGTAGATTCCAGCCAGGGCTTTGGCAGCACTCTGGATCATCTGGCGCTGGCTCATGCCCGTCATTGCCTGATGCCAGTTTGTTTTGTTGATGTTGGGCAGGCTGCGTTCCAGGACCTCACCCACTGGAATGATCAAACCTGACCAGCGCAGACTATAGTCAGGTGGAGTCAGGGACTGAGCCTGCACAGGTACAGTTCAAAACCAAAAATGACATGAGTTAGGTACAGTGTCTCATGTGTTAGAGCTGCTGGAATTGTCATGCTAATGAAGACTTAACATGTTAAATCATCCCATTATAATTCCTTACTACTCCAGTTTGGGAAGCACCATTGGAGGTCTCTATAAAGACCCAGATCACAGGAGCAAATCAAAAGATACAAAACAGAAGACCATAGAAGACCACCAATGTGCAGGTAAACTGGCTCCACTCAAACTTTATCACAAACCATCAGAAGGTTATGGTCCAGTTTTATTATGTATATTATGTGACGTACAGTATATGCTAAATGAGAGTGTGTCATTTGTTACTTTGTACCTGTTGGACGTAATCTAGAGCCAGAGGAGTTGCCTGAGTAAAGACCTCAATGTGGATGTTGTAACTGGGATCCTCCAGGATCAAGCAGCCGATGTCAAACCACCTGGTCACAACAAAAGGGATTAAGAAAACTGCCCCCATCTCCTGCGTCTAATCCCTGTAGTATTTATATTTAACATATAAATACTACAGGGAGTAACCTGTGTGCTGGTTTGTGGGTTTTTGTTTGATATCAATTTAGATTTATTTAGATTGTAGGACAAAGCGAGAACCTGTTTTCTTGTCCTGGACAACCTTCAATAAGACAGCTCCACTATTTCCGTTCTACAGTCTGTGACATTACCTTACAAAGTGTAAGTCCCGACAGGAAGTTAAGGTTTACATTTGAGCAGAAGTGTAAACCTTAAGTGAAGCTCACTGCATACAGTCAATCAGGTTGTGTTCTAATGTATATAGGTTCATTCTCTCGTCTTACTTGTCAGGAAATAGCTCAGCGATGAAGCTTTCCAATGACACCACTGGCTGTTTTTCATGGAGCACACCAGCACGACGTAGACTGTCGACGCGCTCCTGAGCCCCCTGCGCGCACAAAAAAACAAAAACACACACACGCACAACACAAATCTTATTAAATCACTAACGGGAAACATTTTTGTTAAGAAATGTTGAACAAATTTAGTGTCAGACACAGAGGTACAAGTCCAATATGCAACAAATATTCATTTAGTACATTTTGTACACCTACATACAGTGGACTCTTAGTGCCGGTCACAAGTGCAAATAAATAGAAACGGCTGCATTAAGGTATATCCAACTCTGATACTTTAAGACATGAGCTAAGTCTTACATATTGGACCTTAAAGTGACAAAGGTCTTCAAACAAGTAACCCTGAACAAAAACAAGGAAAGCACGATGAATCATTATCCTGACCTTAATCCCAGCGGCATAGCCCACGGGCTGTGGGGCGATGTTGGACTGACCGGGCTCTCCAGTGACCATGGCCATCCCAAAAACCTCCTGGAAGGCATCTCTGACTGCCTCCAGATGCATTTCTCTATCTGAAGTCACCACTATGTCAATGTCGCCACCAGACTCTGAGGAGCAGTAATGCCAGTCAGGTACATTATGTCATGATAATGATTGACAGGTGCAGGATGGGATGACCTACTGATGTACGGAGCCATGCCGGGATCCAGTGTGGTGATCATGGACTCCACAGAGTGCTTGGTTCTGTCCAGGACAGTTTTCACTACAGGGTTTCCAGCGACTCCCTGGATACACACAGATAATGCACATGAAGTAGCTGCTAGAACATGGAGGAGATAATGATGGGATACATTTTTTAAACAAATATTTTAAGGCAGATTTATTGATATAGAGTCAAACTGGTATATAACAAGAGTTTAACAACTATCAGCTTAAAACAGCTTATCCGCTCTACGCTGATTCTGCAGAATCCAGATCTGACGTGACTTTTTTTTTTGCTTTCCTTCGCTTCCAGAATCAGAGACTTGACTGGTGTGGGATTACCTTGATGAAGCCCCAGATGCCTCCACCAGTGCCCATGTCTGCAGACACTCTGGGATCTCCTTGCTCCTCTGGGAAAGTGATGGGAGATCCAGTATTTAATCCCCCTGTCGTGACTGGCTGCTGGACCATGGTGGTGGACATGACACCTGAATGATATGATGAGTATAAGAGGAAAATAAGAATAATAGCTACGACACTGTTGAATCGACTTGGCAATGGACATCCATGAGTTTAAAGCAATGAAACATCTCAGTGGAGGCATGAAAACAGTCGTTCTCCAGACTGAATAAGGCCTTTAGACCTTGTATTAACTTCATATTATATTTAAATGCATTTGTAGCCCCTGCCACAATATTACCTCTGATCACCATACGGTTCCTTTTATCTAATGGTCAAAACTCAGGAGTTACACCGCAAAATCTGCTTTGCTCGTCACTAGTTTGTGTGATTGTGTCGCGTATAAAACCACGTCCTGCCCACATTGAGGAGGCGGTACTAAAGTAATGTCGAGCCGTACCGTGCTGTGCTACAACTGTAGTGGAAAAGTGCCACTGGACATCCTGTTGCTTTATGACAGACTGAATTAAAAGAAACCAGATTAAACACAGACGCCTACAAAGCAAACAGTGTGTAGCAGAAGAGACAGGTGTGGCTTGTACCTGGCACACTGGAAGGACTGGAGAAGGTTTGAATCAGCGGTGTCTGCGGTGTTCGACCAGCGTGACCCCGCGTGATATCGTACCCTGCACTCATGGAGAAGCTGGATATGGGCGGGCCAACAGGAGGAGCCAACACGCCTGGAACTGGGGGGTTAGGTGATCTGATGGTGGACGGCAGAGGAGAGAAATAGGGGGAGGTGGAGGGAGAAAAGGGAGAATGACTTGGAAATGGAGCGGTGAGTGAGGAGGGAGGAGGAAACTGGGAGGAAAGGGAGGCAGGCACAGGACTACTGAAGGCAGGGAGGGAGGGAACAGTTGGGACTGTGGTGGAGACTGAGGCGGAACTGATGGAGCTGCTGCCTGCCAGGGACAGAGGAGTCGACAGACCTGAAATTGAAAGAAATTCTTGTTATGCCTCGGAAATTCTCAGTGTGTCTTTGGTCATCAGCTCATTGTATAGGTCAGATATTTATGAAAATGAGATGACAAAGTAAAATACTGCAAACGAAATAAATAATAAAACACTATAAAAAGCAAACAATGGCTGCTAGGGGTGAGAATATTAGATCGTAAAGAATTAGAACATGTCGACGATCTGCCAAAGCAGAGAGAGATCGTGGTATCGCTAACAGGACACATTCTATCCATTATGCTCCTGCATGGCAGCATCAGGTTGTTTTTTCTATTCCTCAGCCAAATCACACTATCTGCCAGTCCACTTCATGCCTGCCCTGGAGAAACCAGTTTGTTCCAGTCATACCAATCATATCGTAGGAGCCAGTATTTCATTAAAGCCTTAGCAGTTGATCGTGAAGAGAAAGGAATTGTTGTATCATAGTACTTACATTTGATGTTATTAGATAAAGGGCACCGTGGATCTTTGATACCTTTGATAGCTGATACAGAGATAGATACATAGATGGACAGGCAGCTATTATGCATTCCCAGCTCGTAACATGTGTTAGAGCTGTGCTGTGTTGTTGATCTGAGAGGCTTGGATATATGTGGATGAATGATTAAAAGTGTAGCAGGAAGCCATGGCTGACTTTGCAAAGCAGAACTATGCTGCTTGTTCCCTGATCTGCCTCTGTCTGTGCAGGGGGCGTGGCTAGAGCCTTAAAAATTCAAAAGTCTGGTTATGTTCCACAACGTAAACACGTGATAATAGTGTTTGCCCGAAGTGCAACAAGAATTGTGTTGTCTTTCCTGCTTAGCTCATAGACCGTGGTCAGAGAGCACAGGGGAGACAGAAGCTGTAGCTTCTTCACGCTGACACTCCTCCTAAAGGCATCGCAGCACTCTCACAACAAGTGTAAAGGTGTCGTTTACCATTTAAATTAAATAACAACAACAAAAAGTTTTCTTCAAGTCTTACATACTTGTTAAATGTCCATTGTACTTGGCACAAGTTGGCAACATTGCACAGACTGATTCAAATCTGTTCAGAAATGTTTTTTGGCCTAAATACTCCGTTTTAAAAATATCCTTTTTTGAAAAGTTCCTCTTTTGTATCCTGACTGTCCTGTAAAGTCGTACTTTGTTACTTTACTTTTACTACTTCTTTAAGATTGCAGCTTGCAGATTACAGAATATTAAAACACAGTCACACTCCACACATCTACATGCTCGATGTATGGAACTACACAATCCCTTTCATTCATCTGACATGAATACAAGACATTTGAGTCTGCAACTTAAGGTGAAATTAAATATAACTATAGCATCAAAATGTCGTCTTTGTTTGACAGTGTAGCTTTATTCTTACAACAAAGCATTTTGCTTGTTTTATATTCGTAGTAGGTCTGACGTCTGTGAAATGAGCTATAACGGATACGTTGGAAGTTCACTGGATCAGCACAGAACTGTCGCTCTTCTTGCATCTCAAGCCATGTCTGGACTCTTACCTGTGGTCATTGGTGGCGAGCTGACAGCAGCAGCCGCAGTCAGAGGAGGTGCAGGACTAGCAGGAGGTGTCGTCTCAATCACGCTCTCTTCCATCATCTTCTAAGCCTTAAAACCACACGTCAGCCCTGATTATAGCTGCAAGAAGATGTGATCACTTATTTAGAATGTCTCATTACTAATAATATGGAATTTCTAATTCCATATAAAGACGTTTCAACTTAATACAGTTTCTTTAATGTTTACTATAAATATAGGTGTTCCCACCTTTAGCTAACAGAGTGGTTATATCAGGGGGTCGCGGTGAGGCCAGTAATGCACTGCAAGGATAATAAGGACGGATATGTTATGTGATAGGAGTAGCGGGTAAGGTTTGATCTTTTTCTTTGCTTTTTTTTTGGGTTAAAGGTTACCATCTAGTTTAAAATGTAATATATGATGACACGTGCAAACAAAGACGACTTACATTTGCTTTGGATTATGAACTGTCCTACTGCACAACACAAATTAGGAGGATCTAATGGCTCCTATAACTTCATCTACATCAAGATTCAAAGCCAAATGGCATGTCCCTAGTGTTGCTCACTGTTGTAAAGAGGCAGCGGTGATGGCATGAGTACTTTTCCTCACAGCTGCAGTTGTGTTGTGTCATGATGAACATCTCATTGGGAGTTTGACTGACAGATATTGCACTTTGTTAGTTAGTAAGTCCAATAATCACTGTGTAATAAATGAAATGTGACAATTATCACATAGCACCATTATTAATACTCTAATGCAGAGATGATAATGATATTTTTTTGTAAATGGCATAGAACATTTGAATTGCAGCCAATAAAAACACCTGCAATTACAATTTGATAACATTGATGTGTCAGTGATTCTTTTAACAATGACTGATATTATTAAGCAATAAAAGTGTGCTACGGTGCTTCAGCTGCTGTATCTTCCTCTGGGCCACTTACTGGTCAGAGATTTTAATTTGTTACTGTAAATATCAGTTATCAGCCTCATTAACAAGTAATTCTCTATGTTAATATAGAAAAGTCGGTTGACTACTAGGTCCCATGAACACATGAAGGCACCAGAACTCCTGACTGAAAGCTAAAACACAACATGAAGTAACGCTTCCATCAAACGAGCAGAAACACATAAACAATGAGCACATCAATCATTCTTCTTCTTCTTCTTCTGCTTCTTCTTCTTCTTCTTCTTACTGGCAGCTTTGTTTACACAACGCACTTAACAACGCAGATGTTAAACAAACAATGCTAGGCTTTAAAACAAGGATGCACCGTTGTCTGTTCAGTTCTGTGGAAAAACTGTTAGCTTCCTCTGTCACACAACCACTGCAACTCCGAACTCAGCTGTACACGTGGACACAAACACACGCGCGCGCACACACACACATTCACGCAGCTCAGGCTAAAGACAAATGGCAACATGTCGAAGTACATCTTTCAAATATGTCATAAAGTACCGGACCAGCGTACGTGACTCACTAGTCGCACTTCTCACCTGCGAGCTGCACTGGCGCCACTACTACATGAATGAACCACCGACTCACTGTGATGACGTCAGTTGTTGCCACGTCTGCTCGACTGCGACTCCGCCCTTCTCTGGGAGCGCCACGCCCCCACCTCAACCTTAGTAAAAAATCCCATGACACACACACACACACAGCTGGAACCTGTTGCACGAAACCAGGATAAGGGATTAAGCCGAGATATGTTGTTTATCCTGGCTGAATTTAGGCTCAAATCGAGTGGCATCCAGCCGCAGCCCCGGAGAACAACACCCTGGCGTGACAACAACACCCTGGCGTGAAGTTATCTTTATTATTATTATAATAATTATTTATTAGTATTAAATCAACTTTTAAACTTTGTTTACACATTGAAACAGAGAATTCCGCCAGAAAACTCAAAGAAGAAGAAGAAGTAGAAACAAAGAGAAAACTAAAAACTAGCAGAAAGAAAGAAGGAACTTTACATTTTTAAATTTATCGTTTAGTATGTCTTCCAAAATGTGACGAAAAAGTCATAGGTTAGTATGTCGTCCAAAATCACTATACTATGCTATGACTTTTTTGACTGATTTTGGACGACATACAATACTATGACTATTTTGACTGATTTTGGACGACATACTATACTATGACTTTTTTGACTGATTTTGGACGACATACTATAGTATGACTTTTTTGACTGATTTTGGACGACATACTATAGTATGACTTTTTTGACTAATTTTGGACGACATACAATACTATGACTTTTCTGTCAAAATTTGGACGACATACTATACTATGACTTTTTTGACTGATTTTGGACAACATACTGTACTATGACTTTTTTGGGTGATTTTGGACAACATACTATACTATGACTTTTTTTTCTACTGATTTTGGACGACATACTATACTATGACTTTTTTGGGTGATTTTGGACGACATACTATACTATGACTTTTTTGGGTTATTTTGGACGACATACTATAGTATGACTTTTTTGGGTGATTTTGGACAACATACAATACTATGACTTTTTTGGGTGATTTTGGACAACATACTATACTATGACTTTTTTGGGTGATTTTGGACGACATACAATACTATGACTTTTTTGGGTGATTTTGGACGACATACTATACTATGACTTTTTTGTCAAAATTTGGACGACATACTATACTATGACTATTTTGACTGATTTTGGAAGACATACTATAGTATGACTTTTTTGACTGATTTTGGACGACATACAATACTATGACTTTTTTGTCAAAATTTGGACGACATACAATACTATGACTTTTTTGGGTGATTTTGGACAACATACTATACTATGAGTTTTTTGGGTGATTTTGGACGACATACAATACTATGACTTTTTTGGGTGATTTTGGACGACATACTATACTATGACTTTTTTGACTGATTTTGGACGACATACAATACTATGACTTTTTTATCAAAATTTGGACGACATACTATACTATGACTTTTTTGGTGATTTTGGACGACATACTATACTATGACTTTTTTGACACATTTATACACATTATAAATGTGTATAAATTATATACATTATATACTTTGACTTTTTTGATTGATTTTGGACGACATACTATACTATGACTTTTTTGGGTTATTTTGGACAACATACAATACTATGACTTTTTTGGGTGATTTTGGACAACATACTATACTATGACTTTTTTGGGTGATTTTGGACGACATACAATACTATGACTTTTTTGGGTGATTTTGGACGACATACTATACTATGACTTTTTTGTCAAAATTTGGACGACATACTATACTATGACTATTTTGACTGATTTTGGAAGACATACTATACTATGACTTTTTTGACTGATTTTGGACGACATACTATAGTATGACTTTTTTGACTGATTTTGGACGACATACAATACTATGACTTTTGTCAAAATTTGGACGACATACAATACTATGACTTTTTTGGGTGATTTTGGACAACATACTATACTATGACTTTTTTGGGTGATTTTGGACGACATACAATACTATGACTTTTTTGGGTGATTTTGGACGACATACTATACTATGACTTTTTTGACTGATTTTGGACGACATACAATACTATGACTTTTTTGGGTGATTTTGGACAACATACTATACTATGACTTTTTTGGGTGATTTTGGACGACATACAATACTATGACTTTTTTGGGTGATTTTGGACGACATACTATACTATGACTTTTTTGACTGATTTTGGACGACATACAATACTATGACTTTTTTATCAAAATTTGGACGACATACTATACTATGACTTTTTTGGTGATTTTGGACGACATACTATACTATGACTTTTTTGACACATTTATACACATTATAAATGTGTATAAATTATATACATTATATACTTTGACTTTTTTGATTGATTTTGGACGACATACTATACTATGACTTTTTTGGGTTATTTTGGACAACATACAATACTATGACTTTTTTGGGTGATTTTGGACAACATACTATACTATGACTTTTTTGGGTGATTTTGGACGACATACAATACTATGACTTTTTTGGGTGATTTTGGACGACATACTATACTATGACTTTTTTGTCAAAATTTGGACGACATACTATACTATGACTATTTTGACTGATTTTGGAAGACATACTATACTATGACTTTTTTGACTGATTTTGGACGACATACTATAGTATGACTTTTTTGACTGATTTTGGACGACATACAATACTATGACTTTTTTGTCAAAATTTGGACGACATACAATACTATGACTTTTTTGGGTGATTTTGGACAACATACTATACTATGACTTTTTTGGGTGATTTTGGACGACATACAATACTATGACTTTTTTGGGTGATTTTGGACGACATACTATACTATGACTTTTTTGTCAAAATTTGGACGACATACTATACTATGACTATTTTGACTGATTTTGGAAGACATACTATAGTATGACTTTTTTGACTGATTTTGGACGACATACAATACTATGACTTTTTTGTCAAAATTTGGACGACATACAATACTATGACTTTTTTGGGTGATTTTGGACAACATACTATACTATGAGTTTTTTGGGTGATTTTGGACGACATACAATACTATGACTTTTTTGGGTGATTTTGGACGACATACTATACTATGACTTTTTTGACTGATTTTGGACGACATACAATACTATGACTTTTTTATCAAAATTTGGACGACATACTATACTATGACTTTTTTGGTGATTTTGGACGACATACTATACTATGACTTTTTTGACACATTTATACACATTATAAATGTGTATAAATTATATACATTATATACTTTGACTTTTTTGATTGATTTTGGACGACATACTATACTATGACTTTTTTGGGTTATTTTGGACAACATACAATACTATGACTTTTTTGGGTGATTTTGGACAACATACTATACTATGACTTTTTTGGGTGATTTTGGACGACATACAATACTATGACTTTTTTGGGTGATTTTGGACGACATACTATACTATGACTTTTTTGTCAAAATTTGGACGACATACTATACTATGACTATTTTGACTGATTTTGGAAGACATACTATACTATGACTTTTTTGACTGATTTTGGACGACATACTATAGTATGACTTTTTTGACTGATTTTGGACGACATACAATACTATGACTTTTGTCAAAATTTGGACGACATACAATACTATGACTTTTTTGGGTGATTTTGGACAACATACTATACTATGACTTTTTTGGGTGATTTTGGACGACATACAATACTATGACTTTTTTGGGTGATTTTGGACGACATACTATACTATGACTTTTTTGACTGATTTTGGACGACATACAATACTATGACTTTTTTGGGTGATTTTGGACAACATACTATACTATGACTTTTTTGGGTGATTTTGGACGACATACAATACTATGACTTTTTTGGGTGATTTTGGACGACATACTATACTATGACTTTTTTGACTGATTTTGGACGACATACAATACTATGACTTTTTTATCAAAATTTGGACGACATACTATACTATGACTTTTTTGGTGATTTTGGACGACATACTATACTATGACTTTTTTGACACATTTATACACATTATAAATGTGTATAAATTATATACATTATATACTTTGACTTTTTTGATTGATTTTGGACGACATACTATACTATGACTTTTTTGGGTTATTTTGGACAACATACAATACTATGACTTTTTTGGGTGATTTTGGACAACATACTATACTATGACTTTTTTGGGTGATTTTGGACGACATACAATACTATGACTTTTTTGGGTGATTTTGGACGACATACTATACTATGACTTTTTTGTCAAAATTTGGACGACATACTATACTATGACTATTTTGACTGATTTTGGAAGACATACTATACTATGACTTTTTTGACTGATTTTGGACGACATACTATAGTATGACTTTTTTGACTGATTTTGGACGACATACAATACTATGACTTTTTTGTCAAAATTTGGACGACATACAATACTATGACTTTTTTGGGTGATTTTGGACAACATACTATACTATGACTTTTTTGGGTGATTTTGGACGACATACAATACTATGACTTTTTTGGGTGATTTTGGACGACATACTATACTATGACTTTTTTGACTGATTTTGGACGACATACAATACTATGACTTTTTTATCAAAATTTGGACGACATACTATACTATGACTTTTTTGGTGATTTTGGACGACATACTATACTATACTATGACTTTTTTGACACATTTATACACATTATAAATGTGTATAAATTATATACATTATATACTTTGACTTTTTTGATTGATTTTGGACGACATACTATACTATGACTTTTTTGCGTTATTTTGGACGACATACTATACTATGACTTTTTGGACTGATTTTGGACGACATACTATACTATGACTTTTTGGACTGATTTTGGACGACATACAATACTATAACTTTTTTGACTGATTTTGGACGACATACTATACTATGACTTTTTTTTCACATTTTGGACGACATACTAACCTATGACTTTTTTCACTGATTTTGGACGACATACTATACTATGACTTTTTGGACTGATTTTGGACGACATACAATACTATGACTTTTTTGACTGATTTTGGACGACATACTATACTATGACTTTTTTTTCACATTTTGGACGACATACTAACCTATGACTTTTTTCACTGATTTTGGACGACATACTATACTATGACTTTTTTGGGTTATTTTGGACGACATACTATAGTATGACTTTTTTTGACTGATTTTGGACGACATACTATACTATGACTTTTTGGACTGATTTTGGACGACATACAATACTATGACTTTTTTGACTGATTTTGGACGACATACTATACTATGACTTTTTTGACTGATTTTGGACGACATACAATACTATGACTTTTTTGACTGATTTTGGACGACATACTATACTATGACTTTTTTGACTGATTTTGGACGACATACTATACTATGACTTTTTTGACCGATTTTGGACGACATACTATACTATGACTTTTTTGGGTTATTTTGGACGACATACTATACTATGACTATTTTGACTGATTTTGGAAGACATACTATACTATGACTTTTTTGACTGATTTTGGACGACATACTATACTATGACTTTTTTTGAGTGATTTTGGACGACATACAATACTATGACTTTTTTGTCAAAATTTGGACGACATACAATACTATGACTTTTTTGGGTGATTTTGGACAACATACTATACTATGACTTTTTTGGGTGATTTTGGACGACATACAATACTATGACTTTTTTGGGTGATTTTGGACGACATACTATACTATGACTATTTTGACTGATTTTGGAAGACATACTATACTATGACTTTTTTGACTGATTTTGGACGACATACTATACTATGACTTTTTGGACTGATTTTGGACGACATACAATACTATGACTTTTTTGACTGATTTTGGACGACATACTATACTATGACTTTTTTTTTCACATTTTGGACGACATACTAACCTATGACTTTTTTCACTGATTTTGGACGACATACTATACTATGACTTTTTTGGGTTATTTTGGACGACATACTATAGTATGACTTTTTTTCACATTTTGGACGACATACTAACCTATGACTTTTTTCACTGATTTTGGACGACATACTATACTATGACTTTTTTGACTGATTTTGGGACGACATACTATACTATGACTGTTTTGACCGATTTTTGGACGACATACTATACTATGACTTTTTTGTCAAAATTTGGACAACATACTATACTATGACTTTTTAGAGAGATTTAGGACGACATACTATGTCATGATAAGGCTGCACAGTTGGTCTAGTGGTTAGTGCTTTGCCTTTGGACCTTGAAGACTGGGGTTCGAGCCCTGGTTGTAACAAGAGTTTTTCTGTCTGATTGTCGACATACTATGCTATGACTAATTTTGAACGACATACTATACCATGACTTTTTTGACTGATTTTGGACGACATACTATACTATGACTTTTTTTTTCACATTTTGGACGACATACTATACTATGACTTTTTGGACTGATTTTGGACGACATACTATACTATGACTTTTTGGAACCTGATTTTGGACGACATACAATACTATAACTTTTTTGACTGATTTTGGACGACATACTATACTATGACTTTTTTTTCACATTTTGGACGACATACTAACCTATGACTTTTTTCACTGATTTTGGACGACATACTATTACTATGACTTTTTTGACTGATTTTGGACGACATACTATACTATGACTTTTTTCACTGATTTTGGACGACATACTATACTATGACTTTTTTTTCACATTTTGGACGACATACTAACCTATGACTTTTTTCACTGATTTTGGACGACATACTATACTATGACTTTTTTGGGTTATTTTGGACGACATACTATAGTATGACTTTTTTTCACATTTTGGACGACATACTAACCTATGACTTTTTTCACTGATTTTGGACGACATACTATACTATGACTTTTTTGACTGATTTTGGACGACATACTATACTATGACTGTTTTGACCGATTTTGGACGACATACTATACTATGACTTTTTTGTCAAAATTGGACAACATACTATACTATGACTTTTAGAGAGATTTAGGACGACATACTATGTCATGATAAGGCTGCACAGTTGGTCTAGTGGTTAGTGCTTTGCCTTTGGACCTTGAAGACTGGGGTTCGAGCCCTGGTTGTAACAAGAGTTTTTCTGTCTGATTGTCGACATACTATGCTATGACTAATTTTGAACGACATACTATACCATGGACTTTTTTGACTGATTTGGACGACCATACTATACTATGGACTTTTTTTTCACATTTTGGACGACATACTATACTATGACTTTTTTGTCATAATTTGGACGACATACTATACTATGACTTTTTTGTCTGATTTTGGACGACATACTATACTATGACTTTTTTGACTGATTTTGGACGACATACTATACTACGACTTTTTTTGACTGATTTTGGACGACATACTATACTATGACTTTTTGGACTGATTTTGGACGACATACAATACTATGACTTTTTTGACTGATTTTGGACGACATACTATACTATGACTTTTTTGACTGATTTTGGACGACATACAATACTATGACTTTTTTGACTGATTTTGGACGACATACTATACTATGACTTTTTTGACTGATTTTGGACGACATACTATACTATGACTTTTTTGACCGATTTTGGACGACATACTATACTATGACTTTTTTGGGTTATTTTGGACGACATACTATACTATGACTATTTTGACTGATTTTGGAAGACATACTATACTATGACTTTTTTGACTGATTTTGGACGACATACTATACTATGACTTTTTTGAGTGATTTTGGACGACATACAATACTATGACTTTTTTGTCAAAATTTGGACGACATACAATACTATGACTTTTTTGGGTGATTTTGGACAACATACTATACTATGACTTTTTTGGGTGATTTTGGACGACATACAATACTATGACTTTTTTGGGTGATTTTGGACGACATACTATACTATGACTTTTTTGACTGATTTTGGACGACATACAATACTATGACTTTTTTATCAAAATTTGGACGACATACTATACTATGACTTTTTTGGTGATTTTGGACGACATACTATACTATGACTTTTTTGACACATTTATACACATTATAAATGTGTATAAATTATATACATTATATACTTTGACTTTTTTGATTGATTTTGGACGACATACTATACTATGACTTTTTTGGGTTATTTTGGACGACATACTATACTATGACTTTTTGGACTGATTTTGGACGACATACTATACTATGACTTTTTGGACTGATTTTGGACGACATACTATACTATGACTTTTTGGACTGATTTTGGACGACATACTATACTATAACTTTTTGGACTGATTTTGGACGACATACAATATACTATGACTTTTTTGACTGATTTTGGACGACATACTATACTATGACTTTTTTTTCACATTTTGGACGACATACTAACCTATGACTTTTTTCACTGATTTTGGACGACATACTATACTATGACTTTTTTGACTGATTTTGGACGACATACTATACTATGACTTTTTTCACTGATTTTGGACGACATACTATACTATGACTTTTTTTTCACATTTTGGACGACATACTAACCTATGACTTTTTTCACTGATTTTGGACGACATACTATACTATGACTTTTTTGGGTTATTTTGGACGACATACTATAGTATGACTTTTTTTCAAATTTTGGACGACATACTAACCTATGACTTTTTTCACTGATTTTGGACGACATACAATACTATGACTTTTTTATCAAAATTTGGACGACATACTATACTATGACTTTTTTGGTGATTTTGGACGACATACTATACTATGACTTTTTTGACACATTTATACACATTATAAATGTGTATAAATTATATACATTATATACTTTGACTTTTTTGATTGATTTTGGACGACATACTATACTATGACTTTTTTTTCACATTTTGGACGACATACTAACCTATGACTTTTTTCACTGATTTTGGACGACATACTATACTATGACTTTTTTGACTGATTTTGGACGACATACTATACTATGACTTTTTTCACTGATTTTGGACGACATACTATACTATGACTTTTTTTTCACATTTTGGACGACATACTAACCTATGACTTTTTTCACTGATTTTGGACGACATACTATACTATGACTTTTTTGGGTTATTTTGGACGACATACTATAGTATGACTTTTTTTCACATTTTGGACGACATACTAACCTATGACTTTTTTCACTGATTTTGGACGACATACTATACTATGACTTTTTTGACTGATTTTGGACGACATACTATACTATGACTGTTTTGACCGATTTTGGACGACATACTATACTATGACTTTTTTGTCAAAATTTGGACAACATACTATACTATGACTTTTTAGAGAGATTTAGGACGACATACTATGTCATGATAAGGCTGCACAGTTGGTCTAGTGGTTAGTGCTTTGCCTTTGGACCTTGAAGACTGGGGTCGAGCCCTGGTTGTAACAAGAGTTTTTCTGTCTGATTGTCGACATACTATGCTATGACTAATTTTGAACGACATACTATACTATGACTTTTTTGACTGATTTTGGACGACATACTATACTATGACTTTTTTGTCATAATTTGGACGACATACTATACTATGACTTTTTTGTCTGATTTTGGACGACATACTATACTATGACTTTTTTGACTGATTTTGGACGACATACTATACTATGACTTTTTTGACCGATTTTGGACGACATACTATACTATGACTTTTTTGAACCGATTTTGGACGACATACTATACTATGACTTTTTTGACTGATTTTGGACGACATACAATACTATGACTTTTTTGTCAAAATTTGGACAACATACTATACTATGACTTTTTAGAGAGATTTAGGACGACATACTATGTCATGATAAGGCTGCACAGTTGGTCTAGTGGTTATTGCTTTGCCTTTGGACCTTGAAGACTGGGGTTCGAGCCCTGGTTGTAACAAGAGTTTTTCTGTCTGATTGTCGACATACTATGCTATGACTAATTTTGAACGACATACTATACTATGACTTTTTTGACTGATTTTGGACGACATGCTATACTATGACTTTTTTTGAATGATTTTGGATGACATACTATACTATGACTTTTTTGACTGATTTTGGACGACATACTATACTATGACTTTTTTTGACTGATTTTGGACGACATACTATACTATGACTTTTTGGACTGATTTTGGACGACATACAATACTATGACTTTTTTGACTGATTTTGGACGACATACTATACTATGACTTTTTTGACTGATTTTGGACGACATACAATACTATGACTTTTTTGACTGATTTTGGACGATTGGATTGTATGTCGTCCAAAATCAGTCAAAAAAGTCATAGTATTGTATGTCTTCCAAAATCGGTCAAAAAAGTCATAGTATAGTATGTCGTCCAAAATCACCCAAAAAAGTCATAGTATTGTATGTCGTCCAAAATCAGTCAAAAAAGTCATAGTATAGTATGTCGTCCAAAATCACCCACTAAAGTCATAGTATTGTATGTCGTCCAAAATCAGTCAAAAAAGTCATAGTATAGTATGTCGTCCAAAATCTGTCAAAAAAGTCATAGTATTGTATGTCGTCCATAATGTCATAGTATAGTATGTCGACAATCAGACTCTTGTTACAACCAGGGCTCGAACCTCAGTCTTTAAGGTCCAAAGGCAAAGCACTAACCACTACACCAACTGTGCAGCGTTTTCATGACATAGTATGTAATCACCCAAAAAAGTCATAGTTTTGTATGTCGTCCAAAATCACCCAAAAAAGTCATAGTATAGTATGTCATCCAAAATCACTCAAAAAAGTCATAGTATAGTATGTCGTCCAGATTTTGACAAAAAAGTCATAGTATTGTATGTCGTCCAAAATCAGTCAAAAAAGTCATAGTATTGTATGTCTTCCAAAATCGGTCAAAAAAGTCATAGTATAGTATGTCGTCCAAAATCACCCAAAAAAGTCATAGTATTGTATGTCGTCCAAAATCAGTCAAAAAAGTCATAGTATAGTATGTCGTCCAAAATCACCCACTAAAGTCATAGTATAGTATGTCGTCCAAAATCACCCAAAAAAGTCATAGTATTGTATGTCGTCCAAAATCACCCAAAAAAGTCATAGTATAGTATGTTGTCCAAAATCACCCAAAAAAGTCATAGTATTGTATGTCGTCCAAATTTTGACAAAAAAGTCATAGTATTGTATGTCGTCCAAAATCAGTCAAAAAAGTCATAGTATAGTATGTCGTCCAAATTATGACAAAAAAGTCATAGTATAGTATGTCGTCCAAAATCAGACAAAAAAGTCATAGTATAGTATGTCGTCCAAAATCAGTCAAAAAAGTCATAGTATAGTATGTCGTCCAAAATCAGTCAAAAAAGTCATAGTATTGTATGTCGTCCAAAATCGGTCAAAAAAGTCATAGTATAGTATGTCGTCCAAAATCGGTCAAAAAAGTCATAGTATAGTATGTCGTCCAAAATCGGTCAAAAAAGTCATAGTATAGTATGTCGTCCAAAATCGGTCAAAAAAGTCATAGTATATTATGTCGTCCAAAATCAGTCAAAAAAGTCATAGTATAGTATGTCGTCCAAAATCAGACAAAAAAGTCATAGTATAGTATGTCGTCCAAAATCAGTCAAAAAAGTCATAGTATAGTATGTCGTCTAAAATCAGTCAAAAAAGTCATAGTATAGTATGTCGTCCAAAATCAGTCAAAAAAGTCATAGTATAGTATGTCGTCCAAAATCAGACAAAAAAGTCATAGTATAGTATGTCGTCCAAAATCAGTCAAAAAAGTCATAGTATAGTATGTCGTCCAAAATGTCATAGTATAGTATGTCGTCCAAAATCAGACAAAAAAGTCATAGTATAGTATGTCGTCCAAAATCAGACAAAAAAGTCATAGTATAGTATGTCGTCCAAAATCAGTCAAAAAAGTCATAGTATAGTATGTTGTCCAAAATCAGTCAAAAAAGTCATAGTATAGTATGTCGTCCAAAATCGGTCAAAAAAGTCATAGTATAGTATGTCGTCCAAAATCAGTCAAAAAAGTCATAGTATAGTATGTCGTCCAAAATCAGACAAAAAAGTCATAGTATAGTATGTCGTCCAAAATCAGTCAAAAAAGTCATGGTATAGTATGTCGTCCAAAATCAGTCAAAAAAGTCATAGCATAGTATGTCGTCCAAAATCAGTCAAAAAAGTCATAGCATAGTATGTCGTCCAAAATCAGTCAAAAAAGTCATAGTATAGTATGTCGTCCAAAATCAGTCAAAAAAGTCATAGTATAGTATGTCGTCCAAAATGTCATAGTATAGTATGTCGTCCAAAATCAGACAAAAAAGTCATAGTATTGTATGTCGTCCAAAATCAGTCAAAAAAAGTCATAGTATAGTATGTCGTCCAAAATCAGTCAAAAAAGTCATAGTATTGTATGTCGTCCAAAATCAGTCCAAAAAGTCATAGTATAGTATGTCGTCCAAAATCAGTCAAAAAAAGTCATAGTATAGTATGTCGTCCAAAATCAGTCACAAAAGTCATAGTATAGTATGTCGTCCAAAATCAGACAGAAAAGTCATAGTATAGTATGTCGTCCAAATTATGACAAAAAAGTCATAGTATAGTATGTCGTCCAAAATCAGACAAAAAAGTCATAGTATAGTATGTCGTCCAAAATCAGTCAAAAAAGTCATAGTATAGTATGTCGTCCAAAATCACCCAAAAAAGTCATAGTATTGTATGTCGTCCAAAATCAGTCAAAAAAGTCATAGTATAGTATGTCGTCCAAAATCACCCACTAAAGTCATAGTATAGTATGTCGTCCAAAATCACCCAAAAAAGTCATAGTATTGTATGTCGTCCAAAATCACCCAAAAAAGTCATAGTATAGTATGTTGTCCAAAATCACCCAAAAAAGTCATAGTATTGTATGTCGTCCAAATTTTGACAAAAAAGTCATAGTATTGTATGTCGTCCAAAATCAGTCAAAAAAGTCATAGTATAGTATGTCGTCCAAATTATGACAAAAAAGTCATAGTATAGTATGTCGTCCAAAATCAGACAAAAAAGTCATAGTATAGTATGTCGTCCAAAATCAGTCAAAAAAGTCATAGTATAGTATGTCGTCCAAAATCAGTCAAAAAAGTCATAGTATTGTATGTCGTCCAAAATCGGTCAAAAAAGTCATAGTATAGTATGTCGTCCAAAATCGGTCAAAAAAGTCATAGTATAGTATGTCGTCCAAAATCGGTCAAAAAAGTCATAGTATAGTATGTCGTCCAAAATCGGTCAAAAAAGTCATAGTATATTATGTCGTCCAAAATCAGTCAAAAAAGTCATAGTATAGTATGTCGTCCAAAATCAGACAAAAAAGTCATAGTATAGTATGTCGTCCAAAATCAGTCAAAAAAGTCATAGTATAGTATGTCGTCTAAAATCAGTCAAAAAAGTCATAGTATAGTATGTCGTCCAAAATCAGTCAAAAAAGTCATAGTATAGTATGTCGTCCAAAATCAGACAAAAAAGTCATAGTATAGTATGTCGTCCAAAATCAGTCAAAAAAGTCATAGTATAGTATGTCGTCCAAAATGTCATAGTATAGTATGTCGTCCAAAATCAGACAAAAAAGTCATAGTATAGTATGTCGTCCAAAATCAGACAAAAAAGTCATAGTATAGTATGTCGTCCAAAATCAGTCAAAAAAGTCATAGTATAGTATGTTGTCCAAAATCAGTCAAAAAAGTCATAGTATAGTATGTCGTCCAAAATCGGTCAAAAAAAGTCATAGTATAGTATGTCGTCCAAAATCAGTCAAAAAAGTCATAGTATAGTATGTCGTCCAAAATCAGACAAAAAAGTCATAGTATAGTATGTCGTCCAAAATCAGTCAAAAAAGTCATGGTATAGTATGTCGTCCAAAATCAGTCAAAAAAGTCATAGCATAGTATGTCGTCCAAAATCAGTCAAAAAAGTCATAGCATAGTATGTCGTCCAAAATCAGTCAAAAAAGTCATAGTATAGTATGTCGTCCAAAATCAGTCAAAAAAGTCATAGTATAGTATGTCGTCCAAAATGTCATAGTATAGTATGTCGTCCAAAATCAGACAAAAAAGTCATAGTATTGTATGTCGTCCAAAATCAGTCAAAAAAAGTCATAGTATAGTATGTCGTCCAAAATCAGTCAAAAAAGTCATAGTATTGTATGTCGTCCAAAATCAGTCCAAAAAGTCATAGTATAGTATGTCGTCCAAAATCAGTCAAAAAAAGTCATAGTATAGTATGTCGTCCAAAATCAGTCACAAAAGTCATAGTATAGTATGTCGTCCAAAATCAGACAGAAAAGTCATAGTATAGTATGTCGTCCAAATTATGACAAAAAAGTCATAGTATAGTATGTCGTCCAAAATCAGACAAAAAAGTCATAGTATAGTATGTCGTCCAAAATCAGTCAAAAAAGTCATAGTATAGTATGTCGTCCAAAATCTGTGAAAAAAGTCATAGGTTAGTATGTCGTCCAAAATCACCAAAAAAGTCATAGTATAGTATGTCGTCCAAAATCAGTCAAAAAAGTCATAGTATAGTATGTCGTCCAAAATCATTCAAAAAAAGTCATAGTATAGCATGTCGTCCAAAATCAGTCAAAAAAGTCATAGTATAGTATGTCGTTCAAAATTAGTCATAGCATAGTATGTCGACAATCAGACAGAAAAACTCTTGTTACAACCAGGGCTCGAACCCCAGTCTTCAAGGTCCAAAGGCAAAGCAATAACCACTAGACCAACTGTGCAGCCTTATCATGACATAGTATGTCGTCCTAAATGTCTCTAAAAAGTCATAGTATAGTATGTTGTCCAAATTTTGACAAAAAAGTCATAGTATAGTATGTCGTCCAAAAATCGGTCAAAAAAGTCATAGTATAGTATGTCGTCCAAAATCGGTCAAAAAAGTCATAGTATAGTATGTCGTCCAAAATCGGTCAAAAAAGTCATAGTATATTATGTCGTCCAAAATCAGTCAAAAAAGTCATAGTATAGTATGTCGTCCAAAATCAGTCAAAAAAGTCATAGTATAGTATGTCGTCCAAAATCAGTCAAAAAAGTCATAGTATAGTATGTCGTCCAAAATCGGTCAAAAAAGTCATAGTATAGTATGTCGTCCAAAATCGGTCAAAAAAGTCATAGTATAGTATGTCGTCCAAATTATGACAAAAAAGTCATAGTATAGTATGTCGTCCAAAATCAGACAAAAAAGTCATAGTATAGTATGTCGTCCAAAATCAGTCAAAAAAGTCATAGTATAGTATGTCGTCCAAAATCTGTGAAAAAAGTCATAGGTTAGTATGTCGTCCAAAATCACCAAAAAAGTCATAGTATAGTATGTCGTCCAAAATCAGTCAAAAAAGTCATAGTATAGTATGTCGTCCAAAATGTCATAGTATAGTATGTCGTCCAAAATCAGACAAAAAAGTCATAGTATAGTATGTCGTCCAAAATCAGACAAAAAAGTCATAGTATAGTATGTCGTCCAAAATCAGTCAAAAAAGTCATAGTATAGTATGTTGTCCAAAATCAGTCAAAAAAGTCATAGTATAGTATGTCGTCCAAAATCGGTCAAAAAAGTCATAGTATAGTATGTCGTCCAAAATCGGTCAAAAAAGTCATAGTATAGTATGTCGTCCAAAATCGGTCAAAAAAGTCATAGTATAGTATGTCGTCCAAAATCAGACAAAAAAGTCATAGTATAGTATGTCGTCCAAAATCGGTCAAAAAAGTCATAGTATAGTATGTCGTCCAAAATCAGACAAAAAAGTCATAGTATAGTATGTCGTCCAAAATCAGTCAAAAAAGTCATAGTATAGTATGTCGTCCAAAATCAGTCAAAAAAGTCATAGCATAGTATGTCGTCCAAAATCAGTCAAAAAAGTCATAGTATAGTATGTCGTCCAAAATGTCATAGTATAGTATGTCGTCCAAAATCAGACAAAAAAGTCATAGTATAGTATGTCGTCCAAAATCAGACAAAAAAGTCATAGTATAGTATGTCGTCCAAAATCAGTCAAAAAAGTCATAGTATAGTATGTTGTCCAAAATCAGTCAAAAAAGTCATAGTATAGTATGTCGTCCAAAATCGGTCAAAAAAGTCATAGTATAGTATGTCGTCCAAAATCGGTCAAAAAAGTCATAGTATATTATGTCGTCCAAAATCAGTCAAAAAAGTCATAGTATAGTATGTCGTCCAAAATCAGTCAAAAAAGTCATAGTATAGTATGTCGTCCAAAATCAGTCAAAAAAGTCATAGTATAGTATGTCGTCCAAAATCGGTCAAAAAAGTCATAGTATAGTATGTCGTCCAAAATCGGTCAAAAAAGTCATAGTATAGTATGTCGTCCAAATTATGACAAAAAAGTCATAGTATAGTATGTCGTCCAAAATCAGACAAAAAAGTCATAGTATAGTATGTCGTCCAAAATCAGTCAAAAAAGTCATAGTATAGTATGTCGTCCAAAATCTGTGAAAAAAGTCATAGGTTAGTATGTCGTCCAAAATCACCAAAAAAGTCATAGTATAGTATGTCGTCCAAAATCAGTCAAAAAAGTCATAGTATAGTATGTCGTCCAAAATGTCATAGTATAGTATGTCGTCCAAAATCAGACAAAAAAGTCATAGTATAGTATGTCGTCCAAAATCAGACAAAAAAGTCATAGTATAGTATGTCGTCCAAAATCAGTCAAAAAAGTCATAGTATAGTATGTTGTCCAAAATCAGTCAAAAAAGTCATAGTATAGTATGTCGTCCAAAATCGGTCAAAAAAGTCAAAGTATAGTATGTCGTCCAAAATCGGTCAAAAAAGTCATAGTATAGTATGTCGTCCAAAATCGGTCAAAAAAGTCATAGTATAGTATGTTGTCCAAAATCAGACAAAAAAGTCATAGTATAGTATGTCGTCCAAAATCAGTCAAAAAAGTCATAGTATAGTATGTCGTCCAAAATCAGTCAAAAAAGTCATAGCATAGTATGTCGTCCAAAATCAGTCAAAAAAGTCATAGTATAGTATGTCGTCCAAAATGTCATAGTATAGTATGTCGTCCAAAATCAGACAAAAAAGTCATAGTATAGTATGTCGTCCAAAATCAGACAAAAAAGTCATAGTATAGTATGTCGTCCAAAATCAGTCAAAAAAGTCATAGCATAGTATGTCGTCCAAAATCGGTCAAAAAAGTCATAGTATAGTATGTCGTCCAAAATCGGTCAAAAAAGTCATAGTATAGTATGTCGTCCAAAATCGGTCAAAAAAGTCATAGTATATTATGTCGTCCAAAATCAGTCAAAAAAGTCATAGTATAGTATGTCGTCCAAAATCAGTCAAAAAAGTCATAGTATAGTATGTCGTCCAAAATCAGTCAAAAAAGTCATAGTATAGTATGTCGTCCAAAATCGGTCAAAAAAGTCATAGTATAGTATGTCGTCCAAAATCGGTCAAAAAAGTCATAGTATAGTATGTCGTCCAAATTATGACAAAAAAGTCATAGTATAGTATGTCGTCCAAAATCAGACAAAAAAGTCATAGTATAGTATGTCGTCCAAAATCAGTCAAAAAAGTCATAGTATAGTATGTCGTCCAAAATCTGTGAAAAAAGTCATAGGTTAGTATGTCGTCCAAAATCACCAAAAAAGTCATAGTATAGTATGTCGTCCAAAATCAGTCAAAAAAGTCATAGTATAGTATGTCGTCCAAAATGTCATAGTATAGTATGTCGTCCAAAATCAGACAAAAAAGTCATAGTATAGTATGTCGTCCAAAATCAGACAAAAAAGTCATAGTATAGTATGTCGTCCAAAATCAGTCAAAAAAGTCATAGTATAGTATGTTGTCCAAAATCAGTCAAAAAAGTCATAGTATAGTATGTCGTCCAAAATCGGTCAAAAAAGTCATAGTATAGTATGTCGTCCAAAATCGGTCAAAAAAGTCATAGTATAGTATGTCGTCCAAAATCGGTCAAAAAAGTCATAGTATAGTATGTCGTCCAAAATCAGACAAAAAAGTCATAGTATAGTATGTCGTCCAAAATCAGTCAAAAAAGTCATAGTATAGTATGTCGTCCAAAATCAGTCAAAAAAGTCATAGCATAGTATGTCGTCCAAAATCAGTCAAAAAAGTCATAGTATAGTATGTCGTCCAAAATGTCATAGTATAGTATGTCGTCCAAAATCAGACAAAAAAGTCATAGTATAGTATGTCGTCCAAAATCAGACAAAAAAGTCATAGTATAGTATGTCGTCCAAAATCAGTCAAAAAAGTCATAGTATAGTATGTTGTCCAAAATCAGTCAAAAAAGTCATAGTATAGTATGTCGTCCAAAATCGGTCAAAAAAGTCATAGTATAGTATGTCGTCCAAAATCGGTCAAAAAAGTCATAGTATAGTATGTCGTCCAAAATCAGACAAAAAAGTCATAGTATAGTATGTCGTCCAAAATCGGTCAAAAAAGTCATAGTATAGTATGTCGTCCAAAATCAGACAAAAAAGTCATAGTATAGTATGTCGTCCAAAATCAGTCAAAAAAGTCATAGTATAGTATGTCGTCCAAAATCAGTCAAAAAAGTCATAGCATAGTATGTCGTCCAAAATCAGTCAAAAAAGTCATAGTATAGTATGTCGTCCAAAATCAGTCAAAAAAGTCATAGTATAGTATGTCGTCCAAAATCAGTCAAAAAAGTCATAGTATAGTATGTCGTCCAAAATGTCATAGTGTAGTATGTCGTCCAAAATCAGACAAAAAAGTCATAGTATTGTATGTCGTCCAAAATCAGTCAAAAAAAGTCATAGTATAGTATGTCGTCCAAAATCAGTCAAAAAAGTCATAGTATTGTATGTCGTCCAAAATCAGTCCAAAAAGTCATAGTATAGTATGTCGTCCAAAATCAGTCAAAAAAAGTCATAGTATAGTATGTCGTCCAAAATCAGTCACAAAAGTCATAGTATAGTATGTCGTCCAAAATCAGACAGAAAAGTCATAGTATAGTATGTCGTCCAAATTATGACAAAAAAGTCATAGTATAGTATGTCGTCCAAAATCAGACAAAAAAGTCATAGTATAGTATGTCGTCCAAAATCAGTCAAAAAAGTCATAGTATAGTATGTCGTCCAAAATCATTCAAAAAAAGTCATAGTATAGCATGTCGTCCAAAATCAGTCAAAAAAGTCATAGTATAGTATGTCGTTCAAAATTAGTCATAGCATAGTATGTCGACAATCAGACAGAAAAACTCTTGTTACAACCAGGGCTCGAACCCCAGTCTTCAAGGTCCAAAGGTAAAGCAATAACCACTAGACCAACTGTGCAGCCTTATCATGACATAGTATGTCGTCCTAAATCTCTCTAAAAAGTCATAGTATAGTATGTTGTCCAAATTTTGACAAAAAAGTCATAGTATTGTATGTCGTCCAAAATCAGTCAAAAAAGTCATAGTATAGTATGTCGTCCAAAATCGGTCAAAAAAGTCATAGTATAGTATGTCGTCCAAAATCGGTCAAAAAAGTCATAGTATAGTATGTCGTCCAAAATCGGTCAAAAAAGTCATAGTATATTATGTCGTCCAAAATCAGTCAAAAAAGTCATAGTATAGTATGTCGTCCAAAATCAGTCAAAAAAGTCATAGCATAGTATGTCGTCCAAAATCAGTCAAAAAAGTCATAGTATAGTATGTCGTCCAAAATCGGTCAAAAAAGTCATAGTATATTATGTCGTCCAAAATCAGTCAAAAAAGTCATAGTATAGTATGTCGTCCAAAATCAGACAAAAAAGTCATAGTATAGTATGTCGTCCAAAATCTGTGAAAAAAGTCATAGGTTAGTATGTCGTCCAAAATCACCAAAAAAGTCATAGTATAGTATGTCGTCCAAAATCAGTCAAAAAAGTCATAGTATAGTATGTCGTCCAAAATCATTCAAAAAAGTCATAGTATAGTATGTCGTCCAAAATCAGTCAAAAAAGTCATAGTATTGTATGTCGTCCAAAATCAGTCAAAAAAAGTCATAGTATAGTATGTCGTCCAAAATCAGTCAAAAAAAGTCATAGTATAGTATGTCGTCCAAAATCAGTCAAAAAAGTCATAGTATTGTATGTCGTCCAAAATCAGTCCAAAAAGTCATAGTATAGTATGTCGTCCAAAATCAGTCAAAAAAAGTCATAGTATAGTATGTCGTCCAAAATCAGTCACAAAAGTCATAGTATAGTATGTCGTCCAAAATCAGACAGAAAAGTCATAGTATAGTATGTCGTCCAAATTATGACAAAAAAGTCATAGTATAGTATGTCGTCCAAAATCAGACAAAAAAGTCATAGTATAGTATGTCGTCCAAAATCAGTCAAAAAAGTCATAGTATAGTATGTCGTCCAAAATCTGTGAAAAAAGTCATAGGTTAGTATGTCGTCCAAAATCACCAAAAAAGTCATAGTATAGTATGTCGTCCAAAATCAGTCAAAAAAGTCATAGTATAGTATGTCGTCCAAAATCATTCAAAAAAAGTCATAGTATAGCATGTCGTCCAAAATCAGTCAAAAAAGTCATAGTATAGTATGTCGTTCAAAATTAGTCATAGCATAGTATGTCGACAATCAGACAGAAAAACTCTTGTTACAACCAGGGCTCGAACCCCAGTCTTCAAGGTCCAAAGGTAAAGCAATAACCACTAGACCAACTGTGCAGCCTTATCATGACATAGTATGTCGTCCTAAATCTCTCTAAAAAGTCATAGTATAGTATGTTGTCCAAATTTTGACAAAAAAGTCATAGTATTGTATGTCGTCCAAAATCAGTCAAAAAAGTCATAGTATAGTATGTCGTCCAAAATCGGTCAAAAAAGTCATAGTATAGTATGTCGTCCAAAATCGGTCAAAAAAGTCATAGTATAGTATGTCGTCCAAAATCGGTCAAAAAAGTCATAGTATATTATGTCGTCCAAAATCAGTCAAAAAAGTCATAGTATAGTATGTCGTCCAAAATCAGTCAAAAAAGTCATAGCATAGTATGTCGTCCAAAATCAGTCAAAAAAGTCATAGTATAGTATGTCGTCCAAAATCGGTCAAAAAAGTCATAGTATATTATGTCGTCCAAAATCAGTCAAAAAAGTCATAGTATAGTATGTCGTCCAAAATCAGACAAAAAAGTCATAGTATAGTATGTCGTCCAAAATCAGTCAAAAAAGTCATAGCATAGTATGTCGTCCAAAATCAGTCAAAAAAGTCATAGTATAGTATGTCGTCCAAAATCAGTCAAAAAAGTCATAGTATAGTATGTCGTCCAAAATCAGTCAAAAAAGTCATAGTATTGTATGTCGTCTAAAATCAGTCAAAAAAGTCACAGTATAGTATGTCGTCCAAAATCAGTCAAAAAAAAGTCATAGTATAGTATGTCGTCCAAAATCTGTGAAAAAAGTCATAGGTTAGTATGTCGTCCAAAATCACCAAAAAAGTCATAGTATAGTATGTCGTCCAAAATCAGTCAAAAAAGTCATAGTATAGTATGTCGTCCAAAATCAGTCAAAAAAGTCATAGTATAGTATGTCGTCCAAAATCAGACAAAAAAGTCATAGTATAGTATGTCGTCCAAAATCTGTGAAAAAAGTCATAGGTTAGTATGTCGTCCAAAATCACCAAAAAAGTCATAGTATAGTATGTCGTCCAAAATCAGTCAAAAAAGTCATAGTATAGTATGTCGTCCAAAATCATTCAAAAAAGTCATAGTATAGTATGTCGTCCAAAATCAGTCAAAAAAGTCATAGTATTGTATGTCGTCCAAAATCAGTCAAAAAAAGTCATAGTATAGTATGTCGTCCAAAATCAGTCAAAAAAAGTCATAGTATAGTATGTCGTCCAAAATCAGTCAAAAAAGTCATAGTATTGTATGTCGTCCAAAATCAGTCCAAAAAGTCATAGTATAGTATGTCGTCCAAAATCAGTCAAAAAAAGTCATAGTATAGTATGTCGTCCAAAATCAGTCACAAAAGTCATAGTATAGTATGTCGTCCAAAATCAGACAGAAAAGTCATAGTATAGTATGTCGTCCAAATTATGACAAAAAAGTCATAGTATAGTATGTCGTCCAAAATCAGACAAAAAAGTCATAGTATAGTATGTCGTCCAAAATCAGTCAAAAAAGTCATAGTATAGTATGTCGTCCAAAATCTGTGAAAAAAGTCATAGGTTAGTATGTCGTCCAAAATCACCAAAAAAGTCATAGTATAGTATGTCGTCCAAAATCAGTCAAAAAAGTCATAGTATAGTATGTCGTCCAAAATCATTCAAAAAAAGTCATAGTATAGCATGTCGTCCAAAATCAGTCAAAAAAGTCATAGTATAGTATGTCGTTCAAAATTAGTCATAGCATAGTATGTCGACAATCAGACAGAAAAACTCTTGTTACAACCAGGGCTCGAACCCCAGTCTTCAAGGTCCAAAGGTAAAGCAATAACCACTAGACCAACTGTGCAGCCTTATCATGACATAGTATGTCGTCCTAAATCTCTCTAAAAAGTCATAGTATAGTATGTTGTCCAAATTTTGACAAAAAAGTCATAGTATTGTATGTCGTCCAAAATCAGTCAAAAAAGTCATAGTATAGTATGTCGTCCAAAATCGGTCAAAAAAGTCATAGTATAGTATGTCGTCCAAAATCGGTCAAAAAAGTCATAGTATAGTATGTCGTCCAAAATCGGTCAAAAAAGTCATAGTATATTATGTCGTCCAAAATCAGTCAAAAAAGTCATAGTATAGTATGTCGTCCAAAATCAGTCAAAAAAGTCATAGCATAGTATGTCGTCCAAAATCAGTCAAAAAAGTCATAGTATAGTATGTCGTCCAAAATCGGTCAAAAAAGTCATAGTATAGTATGTCGTCCAAAATCTGTGAAAAAAGTCATAGGTTAGTATGTCGTCCAAAATCTGTGAAAAAAGTCATAGGTTAGTATGTCGTCCAAAATCACCAAAAAAGTCATAGTATAGTATGTCGTCCAAAATCAGTCAAAAAAGTCATAGTATAGTATGTCGTCCAAAATCAGTCAAAAAAGTCATAGTATAGTATGTCGTCCAAAATCAGACAAAAAAGTCATAGTATAGTATGTCGTCCAAAATCTGTGAAAAAAGTCATAGGTTAGTATGTCGTCCAAAATCACCAAAAAAGTCATAGTATAGTATGTCGTCCAAAATCAGTCAAAAAAGTCATAGTATAGTATGTCGTCCAAAATCATTCAAAAAAGTCATAGTATAGTATGTCGTCCAAAATCAGTCAAAAAAGTCATAGTATTGTATGTCGTCCAAAATCAGTCAAAAAAAGTCATAGTATAGTATGTCGTCCAAAATCAGTCAAAAAAAGTCATAGTATAGTATGTCGTCCAAAATCAGTCAAAAAAGTCATAGTATTGTATGTCGTCCAAAATCAGTCCAAAAAGTCATAGTATAGTATGTCGTCCAAAATCAGTCAAAAAAAGTCATAGTATAGTATGTCGTCCAAAATCAGTCACAAAAGTCATAGTATAGTATGTCGTCCAAAATCAGACAGAAAAGTCATAGTATAGTATGTCGTCCAAATTATGACAAAAAAGTCATAGTATAGTATGTCGTCCAAAATCAGACAAAAAAGTCATAGTATAGTATGTCGTCCAAAATCAGTCAAAAAAGTCATAGTATAGTATGTCGTCCAAAATCTGTGAAAAAAGTCATAGGTTAGTATGTCGTCCAAAATCACCAAAAAAGTCATAGTATAGTATGTCGTCCAAAATCAGTCAAAAAAGTCATAGTATAGTATGTCGTCCAAAATCATTCAAAAAAAGTCATAGTATAGCATGTCGTCCAAAATCAGTCAAAAAAGTCATAGTATAGTATGTCGTTCAAAATTAGTCATAGCATAGTATGTCGACAATCAGACAGAAAAACTCTTGTTACAACCAGGGCTCGAACCCCAGTCTTCAAGGTCCAAAGGTAAAGCAATAACCACTAGACCAACTGTGCAGCCTTATCATGACATAGTATGTCGTCCTAAATCTCTCTAAAAAGTCATAGTATAGTATGTTGTCCAAATTTTGACAAAAAAGTCATAGTATTGTATGTCGTCCAAAATCAGTCAAAAAAGTCATAGTATAGTATGTCGTCCAAAATCGGTCAAAAAAGTCATAGTATAGTATGTCGTCCAAAATCGGTCAAAAAAGTCATAGTATAGTATGTCGTCCAAAATCGGTCAAAAAAGTCATAGTATATTATGTCGTCCAAAATCAGTCAAAAAAGTCATAGTATAGTATGTCGTCCAAAATCAGTCAAAAAAGTCATAGCATAGTATGTCGTCCAAAATCAGTCAAAAAAGTCATAGTATAGTATGTCGTCCAAAATCGGTCAAAAAAGTCATAGTATATTATGTCGTCCAAAATCAGTCAAAAAAGTCATAGTATAGTATGTCGTCCAAAATCAGACAAAAAAGTCATAGTATAGTATGTCGTCCAAAATCAGTCAAAAAAGTCATAGCATAGTATGTCGTCCAAAATCAGTCAAAAAAGTCATAGTATAGTATGTCGTCCAAAATCAGTCAAAAAAGTCATAGTATAGTATGTCGTCCAAAATCAGTCAAAAAAGTCATAGTATTGTATGTCGTCTAAAATCAGTCAAAAAAGTCACAGTATAGTATGTCGTCCAAAATCAGTCAAAAAAATCATAGTATAGTATGTCGTCCTAAAATCAGACAAAAAAGTCACTATGTTGTTGGGGAGAACATGCAAAATCCAAGCAGAAAGACCCTTGTTACAACCAGGGTTCGAACCCCAGTATTCATGCTGCAAAGGCAAGAGCACTAACCACTACACACTGCAACTGTGTAGCCCTATTACGTCATAATTTGTCGTCCAAAATGTGACTAAAACTTCATAGTTTAGTATGTTGCCCAAAATTTGACCAAAATGTCATAGACGACTAACTTTAATCAAACAGTGCATCTGTATGTGAGTTGCTGTTAAAATATGTGTGAAGTGACCTTTGGCCTCCGAACATCTTCACATTATCAAAGCTGGCCCTCCTTAAAAGCTTCAAGTTTTAAAGGTTCAATCCACCCAAAATCGGCAGAAAGAAGCAGGCAATCAAAATTTCACCAAGGAATTTTCCAGTTTTTGTTTCATTATTCATCATTGTCATGAATAACAATTTCAAGAAGTGAAGTAATTTGTAAAATAAATAAATAAATGTCTGAATCCAGTGAAAAAGGGGGCACTGCTCATGTCAGAGCAGAGCTGTTGAAGGAAAGAATTGAAGAAAAGCTTTTCTTTGAGACAGAAGGCTCCAGTTTATTTTCACATCACAGACATTCATCCGAACAATTCAAATAAATACAACTCTGACTAGAATTTGAGCTTAAAAATAAACACATGTTCACAGACCTCTGCACTTGACTGCACATAACTAAACACGGTGACTTGTTTATTTATTACAAATTAGAGGAAAAACTCTGAAATACAAAAGCTGAAAATGTTCCTGTCACATGTTTATATATTTTGCAAAATACGTCACACTTGTATATTATACAATAAGTAAATACAAAAAACTACTGATATTTTATTTTCCTAAACATGAAAATGTATAAATGTGTAAACAAGTTTTAATATGTCATCTTCTTAAGATGTGACAAAACATCTTTAAAGCATCAGTGTTATTCATTTTACTCCAAGTATCAAAGTTATTGTATGTACATTCAATTTTATATTACTTTTCCAAGTTTTAAATTTAAGGCGTGTCATCAGTTATGTTTACATCTGTTAACTTGTACTAATTCATTATAACTAATGCTACTTAGATGAATGGGTTCACACATTTATAATTCCTAAGAAAAGACTCCAGAATGTTTAAAGTCAGCACACAAAATAAAATCCATTGAAATATTGGTCATATATTAATTATTAGTGTAATGGTAGGTCATTAATAAAGGACATAAAAGTATACTGAGGGGGAGCAGTAGATAAATAACTCCCTTGATTCATTAAGGATATATTCCTTGTCCATAGCTTGTACTCAATCAGGAAAGGGAGGATTTATTCACCTCTGATGATCCATCAAGTTATGGCGCTTTTCCACTACATGGTAGTACACGGCACGGCTCGACTCGACTCAAACACGCGACTAGTGACTTGTAAAGCAGTCGTTTTCAGTGTAACTGAATCATTAGAATCAGTTTATTAAAAAGATTTGTTGAGTACTTCCTCCATGACCGGAGCACAGACTCCGTCTGACACGGTCACTGAACTGAAATACAGCGGCAGGGTCTGTGACGCCGCTCGCGATCAGCAGGGCTGTCGCTAAATACACCAGACTCCTCTGTTAAATATTGAGATTTTAGACATTTCCCTGCTAAATGTTGGAGATTAAAGCAAGTTTTCAGCACTTTTAAGACTTTTTTAATTGATCTACAGTTCGGCATTGTGTCGGACACCTTGCTCATGCCTCTTCAAGAGCACTCTGACCAATCAGTGGACAGCAGTATGACGACGTCACGCACAGTAACGGCTCAGCTCGCTTGGAACCAGAGCAGGTGCTAAAAAAAAAAGTACCAGGTACTATCGCTAGAGGAAAAGCAAAGAAAAAACACATGCAAAGTCGCACCGTGCCGTGCCGTGCCGTGCCGTGCCGTGCCGCTACCATGTAGTGGAAAGTGCCATTAGTGTGGTTCTATACTGACATAATCCAAGCTGACAGCACTGTGTGCATCCACTGTGCTGAGAAGCAGCCGGAGATACTTAAAAAAACAAAGCATGAAGAATGCGATCGCTGCTTTATCTCACTACTAGACAACATTATCTGACTGGAAACGGAACCACTCACTCTACCACACCAAAATCCATAGAGAAAATCATATGTGTGTGTGTGTGTGTGTGTGTGTGTGTGTTCAGTTCATTATATCACTGAGGTAAATCTGAACAAAGTATTTCAAACATCAAAGAGACAAAATAACACATTTGAACTTTTGAACAAAAACTCAACTGTGTGCTGTGATGTAAAATCCCATCATTTGTCTTAGGGACGTTGGCGTCACCTGAGGATCAGTTCCTAGACAATCAAGACCACAAGGATTCCAGACTGTAACCATAGTTACAGATAAAAACAATGAATGTAAAATCATGAAAATAACAACCAAATACTGTATATTAACTGCACTACATAATATAATAACTGTTCATATATTATTATAGCTTATGGTAGCTCAGTGGTACATGCCGACGTGTCTTTGGGCAAGACAGTAAGAAAGAGGGATTGAAAATCCTCTGCCCCATATGCTCTGTATGAAACTGTGAGTGAATGTGTGTGAATGGGTGAATGGCAAAACTGTAAAACAGCTGTGAGTTGTCATCGAGACTCTATAAATACTAACCATTCACCATAAATAAGTACAACTCTATATGAAATACAGTTATTGGTAGAATTGCTAACCAGTTGTTGGAAATGTGCAAACTACTTCAAGTAAATGTCATATGGTAGATGTGGTAGAGAGAGGACAACAGAGAATGACATGGAGATAGAAAGAGAGACAGTAATATCTTTTTTTATAATAGTGTCATTAAAAGTCCCAGCAGCACTTGTGAGAGACTGAGGTTTGTGTCGCTGTGTGTTCCACACACTCTCACACAGGTTAGTGTTTGCCGTGTGTGGACGTTGGTGTGGGAGAGTGAGTGGTTTACAAAGTGACACAAACTTCAGGTCCCAGTCAGACAAAGGTGGTTGTGTATTGCATTGCATTGTGTTCTTCTGCATACATTTGATAAGGTAAGTCTTTTGTTAAGTGTGTGTTATCTAAGTGTGAGCACTGTGGTGCAGGGGTCTGCAGGGGGTGCACACAGACTATGTGAACCACACACACACACACACACACACACACACACAAAACCTGAACTACCACCTAATTGTTGTAACAGTGGCTACAAATACATTGATACGGGCCCTGAGAAGTGTAAAAATACTTGTAGTTCCGTGTGAAACTGCAGCAGGTCAGGACATCAGACTGAGGAGACAGACGGACTGCGTCCTGGGGACAGAATGTGGTCACGTATACACTTGAAATGTGAGGTGAACACTTGTGATTGGATGTTAATGATCTCAGAAATGTGACCATGATACAGACTGAACATGTCTTATGCTTATAAATTAATCTTTCCTGACACAATATCTTGATACACAGATCCAGTCATAAAGATATAATCCTTCTGAGAGATGTCTAAGTAGAAGAGAGGGTCCCTGATGATATCCACATTAAAACCTTCCTGGACCAGCTGCATCTTTTTCTGCTTGAAGGTCTCAGTCACATCCAGAGAGGTCTGAAAACAAACACAGAGACACTGGTGAATAAAATGAGTTGTTCAATACAAGTCGTTCAATTATTGAATATGATGAAGGGGAAAAAAGTATGTGATGTACATGGTCGGACATCTTTTCATATTCACAGGGGCGGAGGTACAAACATGTCTGCACTCGTTTCAGGCTTAAAACTGTTGCAATGTGCATCGGAACCAAAGGAAAAAAAGAAGGCAGCAAGACTCAAAGAGACAAAACTCTGCCTCTCCTGTTCATAACTAAAGTAAAACAAAGGGTACAAGAAGTTGCAAAACATAAAACAAAAAAAACGTGATAAAAGTAAAGCTAAGCTAGAAGCCAAGCGTCCAAGCCCACCCACTGCTCCACTGACTCCCAGAGAAGCTGAGCTTCAGTGGAAGTGCCATTTTTGCCGCATTTGTCCGATCACCGCCGAGCTCACCGCAGTGACTTACATCATCCGTGATAAACGGCTGATTCTGAACGCACGAGTGACATTTTCTAATGGAGTTCTAACACACGCTTAGTATTGAAATGTAGATACAAAACAGTACATATTTGACATTTTAGAGGAAGTTGAGCTGCACTTGCTGTCTTAGAGCGCTCAACACTGGTGTGCAAACATCTGCACTTTAATCAATAAAGAATAAACCATGAGGAGTCACAATTGTCCAGAATAAAATATATTATAATAATAATAATAATAATTATAATAATAAAACCCAGAAAAAGAAGGAGTGGAAAAGATCTATTGTACATCAACCTAAGTCATGGAAGGTCCATCTCATGGATGTCACATCCATCATCAACTTAACAAAACTGTGGTCGAGACATTAAAACATGGATGACGTCACTAATGTTGAACAGAACAGAACAGCTGCATGTCTTACCTGCACTCTGAGAAACCGTGGCCAGGCATAGGCAGGAAGTGCTCGTGCCAAATGGTTGAAGAGTTGTGTTCCATTTAATTTGTGATCGTGTTGCAACACAATAGCAGCCATCCCTGCTCGACCCTCACGTCCTGCACAAACAGATTGAGACTATTCTTTCATGTGGAACGAACAATAGAGCGCTTACTGCCGCACTTCCTGCTTCCAGCTGGTTCTGAAAGTATTCCCACATTCCCACATATTTTACAATAACAATGTTTTCTAGTAACCTAATAATGTACTGATTTAAACATGGAACTGCCCTGGAAAAGCAAAATAACAACATGAAACTACAGTTTCAAAGTTAGAAACACAGGCATTGGAGAGCTCTACATACTGTTGAATGAGCAGGAAGAGTCATATAGAATACAAACATCTCCTCTGCTTCATGTCAGAACCACTCCAGCCTAGAGTCACATATACTGTATCTCAGTCCATAATTCTGTCCTCAGTATTTTTGTACCAATGAATAAAACAGAAAAACAAATTCATAATGTGAACTATTTGTATAATATATATTGAAGCAAGTTCAAATCATACTCTACATGAGACTAGCAGGATGATACTCGCCTGTGATGTTTCATTTGGATGAAAAAGTGCTTCAGTTAAACAAGGAATGATTCATCACAACATGCCATGAAAACACATGCACTGACCTGGGACTGTGACGCCATACACACTGGCCTCTTTGATAAACTCCAGAAGACCGACAACCTCTGACACCTCTGTCGTGGATACGTTCTCTCCTTTCCATCTGTGGGACACAAGGTCAGGTGCAGGTGAACAACCCATGAATTCAGACACAGATACATCCAACTTATAAATGACAGACAGCATATGTTATGATGTCTGATTCATTTGATAAAAAGCATTTAAAAAGATCAGTACAGAGTCTACTGTTTAAAAGTCTACGCATGTTAAAATATATATGTCTATTAGGAATAATTTTTCTGTAAAATAAATTGCATTATCACATGCCAGGATGAGCGTTCCCTCCTGAATGTTGATTTTAACAGTTCATCCAAAGTACTCTGCCCTGCTTTGATCAGACCACTTTTATCTCTATTCTTTTCTCCGCTCCCAATAAAAACTCGACTGAAATGATTCTTTCTTTATATGCAGAAAAAAGCATTGGATTGTGTGGAGCGGGCATATTTGCTGGTTAGGGTGATGTTCTTGTTACCCACCCGCAGTGCAAAAGATAAGAAAACTCTGCTGTTGTGTATTTTTATTTTCATTTAAGTGAATCTTTTAAAATAATCAGATTTATCGTGAAAAATAAAAGCACCTTTCTAGTTTTCATCTTTTCTGGGGGTTTTTTGGTCAGACACTTTGTATAAAACCATTTACCATTACAAATACCTACATGTGACATAAACCTAGGATGAAGTGATCAGTAATCCTGGATTTTACAATAAACTTAGCAAAGCAGAAACAGCACATTTGTTATTACGGTACCTGAAGGTGTCTCCGATGCGGTCATGGAAGTAAAGAAAGTCCCTGTGATCTTGGAGCAGCAGGTCTCCAGTGTTAAAATAGACGTCGCCGGCTTTAAACACATCCCTGAGCAGCTTCTTCTCTGACTGCACCTTGTTCCCAGCGTAGCCCAGAAATTGGTTGATAGCAGTAAGTGGAGCGACCAAGATCCCTGCCTCTCCTGAGCACATGAAGAGAACAAAGAACATTTATAAAACATATATTCACACAGTCATCGACATAGTACAAAATCAATCATGCAATCCATTCACCTATATTTGCTCGTATGCATCTTCCAGAGTCTGCTCTGACCGGCTCGTTTGACTGAGGATCGTACTTAAGGATCTCAAATGGCATAGAAAGCTGGAAAGGGAAAAAACAACAACAACGTGATTATTTTGCAGCTATTTACCATCATTACTACATGGAAATGATGATGTTCTCCCTGTACAAGTGTTTTTTTGCAGTTTTTCCTCACTCGATGTGAGGGTCTAAGGACAGAGGGTCTAAGGACAGAGGGTCTAAGGACAGTGGGTCTAAGGACAGTGGGTCTAAGGACAGTGGGTTTTAGGACAGAGGGTCTAAGGACAGAGGGTCTAAGACAGTGGGTCTTAGGACAGAGGGTCTAAGGACAGAGGGTCTAAGGACAGAGGGTCTAAGGACAGTGGGTCTTAGGACAGAGGGTCTAAGAACAGTGGGTCTAAGGACAGTGGGTCTAAGGACAGAGGGTCTAAGGACAGAGGGTCTTAGGACAGACGGTCTAAGGACAGAGGGTGTCACTTGGTTTACAGCCTGTGAAGCCATTTGAGGCAAATTTCGTTTGTGATGTTGGGATATATAAATAAAATTGACTTGACTTGACTCTCATTGACCTGGTTAATTAAATCAAATTGAAAGGTTGTAGGATTTATCAGCTGAAATCAATTGTTGTTGGTGACAAAAATCACAAAATCTGGTTAAAGAATAATAATGTAACCAATTGTTTTTTAATATGACAAAGCAGTAATATAAGTGGAGTCTGTTTCCTCCTTTCAGTCTTTAAGTTTGACAAATTCCAACATGAGACATAATAAATAGTTTTCTCACCTTGTTGAAATAGCTTGCTCTTCCTATTGGTCCAATCTCATCTGTGTAGTTGAGGAAACCGATACTGGCCTCAGTCAAACCATAACCCTCCCTGATCTTGATTCTACCAAAGCGCTGGGCAAACTTCTTCCAAACATCCAGCCTGAGGCCACTTCCTGCAGCCAGTCGTACCCTGTGACTTCTCTCCTCTGGAACCTAAATAGAAAAAAGCTTATTTTATTTAATTCATTAATTATTAAATATTTAATTATTATTATTATTATTTTAATAACTTCGAAACTGTTTCCTCAAACACATCTCAGCACGCTGGCAAACCAGAGGCAGTGGTGTACGAGGAGCAGGTGAACGGGAAAACTTTAAAGTTAAAATCCAATTATATCGTTTAGGAAGAAGAGATGAAGAGATGATAACTTTGCGTTTTATATTCTAGTCAGTCTTACCACAGGATGATTGACGAGGTATCGACACAGCTCTCCTATGTACTGCACCACTGTCACATTGTGTTGCACACAGTCCTTCCAAAACTGACTGGCAGAAAACTTTTTCTTCAGCACACAAGTCGCACCTGTGACACAAAGAAAGAAAAAAAATGAATATGAATATGAACTCTCTTCTTTCAGGCCTAACATATCAAACTAGAAAAAAAGCTTTAACCAAAAACCAACATTCATATTCTGCCAGCAAACATACATACACACATATTCAGCATTTATTTCTGATGAACAAAATAAAGTAACTGAATCATCCCCCTAAAAATAATGACACAAACGAGGATCTGCCCCAATTTCAAATAAATATATTTAAATGTATGTTTAAGATGAATCAAATGAAGAAAGTTGTAATTCAATGTCATTTAAACAATATTTATTTTCAGTGCAACTTTGGAGGAATATGTACAATAATTAATAATAGATCAAATAAATAACAAACGTAAAAGCCAGGTACAGCTCAAGTAAGCTCTTTATAGGTGTACATGTATTATAGTAATCAAACTATATTAAGAACTCTTTAATTTCAGCCGTTCCTACCAAGCTGTATGCATCCACCAATCCCCAACAGTGATGCAGACATGTGGTAAAGAGGAAGAGTGATGTAGATGATGTCATCAGATGACGCTCCACACATTTCAAAGAAGGCCATGCTCATAATGGCTTTGAAGTGACCGAGGCGGGCGGCCTTACAAAGACCTGCAAGAAACAAACAGTGTGTGGTCACAGTTGTGTTTTGTTCAGAATCAAGGAGAATATTATTACATATAATCAGCATATTTTACAACATGGATACTTATTAACCAAGCAATACTTCACCGATTTGCAATAAGCTTCGTATTACTAGAATAACGGTAGTATTTATATAGTACCACACGAATTAAATATAAATATAAAGTTTAGTACTATCCAATAAAAATAAACAACATTTTAACCCACTCACAGAAACGTCTTAACACTACAAATACAAATGCAATCAAATTTGAACATGACAAGGCTGGTAACGTCCTCGTATGTGAATGTGTGTGTGTAACAATCAGCACGGAGGGCTTCTCTGTGATGTAACGAATTACTAATTCATTATTTCATTTCATTCATTCATTCATTCATTCATTGGGGATAGGAATTGGTATCGGTCCAATATTGGTCAAAATCACTGGATCGGATATTGGACAGATAGAAATGTAGCATCCAATACAATTCGTAAATCCTATACATATATATATATATATATGTATATATATATATATATATACATACATATACATATACATATATATGTATATATATATATATATATATATATATATATATATATGTTTTTAGCTGAGTCATGTTTGGGATGTTTATTTCTTCTTTTTGGGAGAACAATATCTGTTACACAGTTGGAGAATCATGTCTTTGAAATGACTCATGTATTGTTAACAGCTTCATACGTTCATAAATGGACTAACATCGGTATCGGTAGTTTTTGATATCGGTATCAGACACAAAAAAGTGCTATCGTCCTAGCCCTACCAATCCATTTCCATTTGTTCTCAAATAGATTAGATTCAACTTTAGTGTCACTGAAACCTTCAGTGAGACAGGTATAGACAGGTATAGAGTATAGAAATGATTATAGATATCTCGTCTCCTTATTGGTTTTATGTTTTAGAAATTCTGAACGTTTTTAATCCATTTTAATACACTCAACGCTGCCCGAAATGGCACTGCTGTCCCTCATGTACAATAAAGCTTACCTTTAATGTTGATGTTAATGGTAAAAAAACATAACACAAATTAAAATGCTACTGTACCTGTGGTGCCTGATGTGAAAATGAAGAGGAAGTTGGACATGATGTCAACCTTAGGAAGTTCACTTAAGCGTTCTCCAGACATGTGTTCCAGCTTATCTAACACACTGTTGAAATCCTCGGAGGGAGCCGTGTGGTCCACCACCCAAACAGCCATGTCGTCTCTCTTCAGTTCAGACAGCGTCTCCTCTACCAAAGACACCAGATCTGCAGAAATAGATGCAACAGGGTTAAGTCATTAATGCCTCATCACATGCAACCAGTCACTAAACAAACCATAACAAATATTTATATTATATAAGTATAAAAATATAAATAAATAATCACTAATCAATCACAAAGTGTATATTCAGTGTGACCTACTCTTACATTTGACCAAAGGTGGTTTGAAGCCAGCAACCCTGGCTCTCTTAAACCTGGGGTGGAACCTTAATTAATGTTAAAATCTACTGTACCAGGTTTATTCAAGACGCACATTATATACTAGGGCAAGTTTGAGTATTTAGAAGGTGGGATGTAAAGGCTGTCACCTCGTAAGCATCTATTTAAGATAGTTTTTAACCCCTCAGAATCCAGCGAGGACGCACGGAAAACATGAGGACGACTCCTCCTGAGATCAACCTTCAGTCACATCATTCCAGTCCAAATGAGTTTGAGAGACAATTAAAAACAACATCGCTGGTGATGCACAGTGCTGCACATCCAGCAGGTGAGATTATCGAAGGCAGAAGTCACGGCGTTGCACTTTGCTCTGTGCTATGTCAACATCAGCTGGACTGATAACCTGAGTTCAGAGTGTCAACAGGACACAGAGCATCCAGACGTCTAATGGATGAAATGCAACCAATGATCTCGTCACCTTCGGAACAGAAGCTGAGTTAGGCTGCAAACTAACTGCAGCATCGCCCGGGGGAAATGAGTCCGTGCAAAGGATGCCAGAGCGAGTAACAGAGCTACTGGAGGAAATGCATTCACAAGGGGCTTTGGCAACCCATGAGCCAGAGCGTCCACCGTTTCTGCTGTGCCATAACGGACAGAGAACAACAGGACTGTGTAGTTGTCTGTCTGCACAAAAACACCATGACCCCTCAGTCAAAGGGAGAAAATGTCTCAAAGCTCAAGACAATGTATGTGAACAGAGCCTATTGTTTCCTTTATTAGAGGAACATAAGCCCATCTCACTCCACGTTAAGTTCCAAACGTGAGCGCAATTCAGTGTCTGTCCATTCAGCCCAATGCCACAAATTACTCAGCATGTTTTCAATGTAGCCCCCACTAGGATCCATCTTTCCTATGGCTGCCAAACACAGGTGTCTAAACAGCACAGTGTGTATTTGTACTTTTAGAAAACAAGCCATGTTTAAAATGCGGGAGATTTAATAACTACACTACGATACATGTCCCTTAACCATCTTTGTTACTCGTTATTACAAAACAAGCTCCACTGACTCCAAAGGTTTCAGAAATACAAGCAGACACAGAGAGAGAGAGAGAGTGTCACCATTCATGACAGAAGGTTCATTTTAATGTTGTTTGAAGTTGTTCACCTATTATGTTTTTATTGTTAACAAGCCACAATAAATGTCATATTCAAAATTCTAATTGCTCACTTTGTTTAAATACTTTTTACTTCTAATACTTAAGTACATTTTATATCAGAAAATGTGTACTTTTGATACTAAAGTAGAGTAAATGTCAGATACTTTAAGACTTTTACTCTTTAACTTCTACCAAAGTCATTTTCTGGTGATTTTTTGGTATACTTTCACATACTGCATGTCATTGAAAGGGACCCTGAAAAGTTTTGTCCGGCACTGGAGAAACATAAGTTTGCAGCACGGTGGTTTTGTAGCCACTCCCGTGTGTGTGTGTGTGCGTGTGTGTGTGTGTCTCTGAGCTCTGACTGTGAAACTTCCGCAGGTTTGATGGAGTGGGTAAGAAATCATGGTCTACCTGTGCCCGTGACCACAGTCTTTGCCCCGCAGCTCTGAACGCAGTGAAGTAGAGACTTGGCTTTAATGTTGACGTTGATGAAGGCGACCTCACATCCCAGTTTACACAGCCCGAGCCACACACAGATAAAGTCCGGTTCGTTGCACATCAACAGAGCAACAATGTCTCCTTTCTTTAGAAAACCGTGCAAACGGAACACTCTGGCAAACTGGTTACTTCTGTAGTCCACGTCCTGGTAGGTCAGGGTCTGCTTCTCGAAGATAATGAAGGGTTTGTTCGGGTTCTTCCTCGCCTGGTGCAGGAAACAGTCGAGGTACGTGAGGATTCCCTGCTGCATGCGAGTCTGCAGCGTCTTTCTGTAGCTCCGCAGTTTCAAGTATTGAATCACATCCACCCAGAGATACGGAGCACTCATCTTCTGATAGACAAGAAGCGCGAGCAGCCCCGCGAGAACACTCAACAACACCTCACTGATCATGTTCGCCACGAAGGAACCCACAGCCACAGCAGCCACAGCAGCAGCAGCTCTGCTCCGACACTGCGCGCGCACACAGCCACACACACACGCGCGCGCGCACAGGTTTGCGCAGCTATTGTTTTTAGGACACTGTAAACACACACACACACACACACACACACACACAGAGTTACTGGTTCATGTCTTGTGAGGACTAAGGTGTTAAGTAACTAAATTACAGTGTTGGGAAGATTACTTTGGAAATGCAGCTGGTTACAATTACAAGTTACCCTGTTGAAAATGTAATAGTAGTGTAACTATTTCAATTACTTTTGGATACATTTTGATTACTTTTCTGAATTTAAAAGTGGATTCAAACCATAGATCATTATTTTGGAATTAACCACATATTTGTTCTTGACACAAATAATAAACTGATAACAAAACATGATGAAATGTAAATAAATAATAATAAAATACCATGATACCATGTTGATCTGATGACAAATGTGCACAATTTAGACAACAGCGCTTCATATGACAACCCAGATAAGTGATGGCATTAATGTTCTATAAAATAGACCAAAATTATAAAGATGAAACTGTTCAAAAGTCATTGTTCTTTTATGTGTTCAAAAGTTTAACCAAACATTATGAGTCGATCCTGGTCTAACCTTTGCAAAATCTCAGATAAACTAGTAAAGATTGCACCACAAGGTGGCGCTTCGAGGTCATATTTGGAAAAACTATGTCATGTTTGAGACTAATGGTTAGGCTACATCTTATTTTATTGTACACAGTTCTTGCATCAGAAATGATATGAAACTACCGTTAACAAGTCGACTGAGTCTAGTGGCAGTATGTCACATGACCAGAGAGAGCCAATCACAAGTGTCGGCTTTAGACGGAGGACGTTGATATGAAAAAAACTATTTGATAAATCCGAGCTTTTGCGGCGTTTTTTAAAAATGTAACCAAAATTGTAATCATGCAAATTTCCAAAAGCAACTGGAATTTCCTGCGACCCATGTGTGGGTCCTGACCCAGCCTTTGGGAACCACTGAGTTGGACCATTTCCTTGTGTTTAAAGCCTTACAAATAGGCTGTCAGAAGAAAAAAACCCAAAAACTTTTTCATGATAGTTTTATTCAAAAGCATTTGCACAAACAAACACAGCTCTATAATAAAAAACAACAAACACCCCCTGCCCCTCCCCCCCCCAAAAAAAGCATAACAGATCAAATGTCGTGGTAGTAGTGGCTAAATCATTGTCACACGATTTGGAAATATGCAGTGGAAGCAAATGATCGCAAACATTACTATCAGAACAAACGTCTTTAGTGGTCTTTTAAATGCAGATTATTCTGGCGTAGTAGAAAAAGGAAGCGATTACAAAGGATATCCAGTATTCATAGAAAAAAAAGAGTCTTGAGAGTTTACATGGTCATTATTTGGTGAAACAAATGCCTCATTTGTTCATGTAAGACACTAGGTGACATAAACATTTCTACACCAGAATGCATCACGTTATATACATTATTTTACAAACAACATGTCAAACAGGCTCAGAATAGCTCCAAGACTGCTTTTATAGACTATGAAGACACAACAGTACAGACAAGAAGACAAAAAGTCATTTTCAAACTATTTCCTGTGAGTTTATTTCTGACACTGATGAATAATGTGCACTGCTAGAATTATTCTTCCCAAAGAGCAAAAGTCCAGATTCACTTTGCCTTTCATAAGCAACTTTGTCAGTGACTTGATATGAATGTGGTCAAATGGGGATGTTTATTGACTTGTCATCATAATGACTGACACCCTCATCACTGTCACTCACGATTAGTCAAAGAACACAACACAGTAACCTCTGTTTGACTGCATCTGTATCCATGGACACTTTGTAAAGTATGAGAATATTGGACACAAACTTGTATGTAATGGTGTTTCCCACAGTTAGTAACTTAGACTAACATATAGGCACTTTAAACACATGTTTACTACTGTATGTATTACAAAGAACACACACACCAACAAGTCTATTTGGTGAAAGGAGGCAATTTAAAAATGAACTGTTAGAAAGCAACAGAGCAACCACACACACACACACACACAGTCAAACAACAAAATAACAATGTAGTCCATTATGCTGGGTCCCATTATAGGCCATCAGACGCCTTGTGCTGGCCCAGCAGAGCCATAGATTCTTCATCAGGAATAACAAATGCACATAAAAAAAATTATAATAACATTATTAGTGTCACTTCTATTATGTTCTACCTCACAGCTGCTAACATCCATTGCTTTTGACATGTGAAAGTATTAATGTGAGACAGTGCATATTCTGGACAAGCAAGAGGAAGATATATACATATATATATCTATATATATATGTATATATATACATATATATATCTATATATGTATATATATACATATATATCTCTATATATATATATATATATATATATATACTTATATATCTATATATATAAATATATAAAGATATAAAACATATTGGTTTGTAAAATGCTGTAGAAAATAAAATAAGAACTGTACAAAGTTGACACAGGTTCTGGTTTTGTGGAGCCCCAGGTTCTGGTTCCTGCAGTGTGCTGAACACCAGCAGGTGTTTGCTACCATCAGCTAGTGGTCTTTTGTTTAGTTTTTTAAACCATGCTCTTTCTGTTTATCACATCCTTAGAACTTAATACAATTATTAAATAGCACACACAAACAATGTGTGTACCGGACAAACAATATTTGATCCTTATTTTCAGTACATGATGTCATTAGAACTACGGAGATTACCGCTAAAAAGATTTATAAATGGTTTATAGTTGGGTTATTTTATCATTTATTTGGTTTTTAACACGGTATAGATCATTAATATGCAACTCCAGATAAGTTGTAACACTCATGAGCGACTACTGTCTACAACTGGCAAAAACAAACAAGATTCTTATTTTTTGCTGCGATCAAATAAATAAAAATGAAATCATAATTCATTTATTTATATACAGTATCTCTTGGAAATGGCTGCATTATATACATTCAACATAAGCTTCTTCTGGTCACGCCCAGTCTCAGTGTCGTTTTTACGGTTTTATTTAAAGTGCAGTAAAAACAACAGTGGTTAAATGCTTGTAACTTAACCTATTCAACAAGCTGAAGGTCACTGTTGCTCTTTATTATGAAATGACTTATAAAAGATGATGAAATCTTAACAACCTAATTAATAACCTCATTATAAACCATTTATAAATCCCTGTTGAAAAAGTCTATAATAATTATCTATTATTACGGTGTCATTTTCTGTGAATGAAGATATGGAAATGAACTGAGATTCTGAGCATTCTTAGAATGTTAATTTACATATTTGAGTCTTAATTCTGCCATGACATTATGCAAATCTTTATTTATAGAAAATCAGATATATGTTTTTATAAATATATGTTATTTATATATAAATGAACCAAACAAGAAATGATGGAAATGAGCCTCAATCAAAAATGGAATCACTTGAGCTTTGAAACACATTACATGGCACTTATAAACCCTCATTCTCACACTGACATGTGATGTTGTTACCATGTCCCGCTGCACCTCAGAAACACCTGATCTGTGACACAACGTTCAATCCCATCCTGCCTAAATGTTGCCCAAATTGTGTCGTTATAAAAATAAAGATTTGATCGGTCATGAGTATTTTACACAGAAGTCACAAAGGCGCTTGAAATGAAGAGCTCCGACGTCAGAAACAGGACGACGATCCGTTTAACTGTGTGTGGGTTTCTTTGTTTGTTTTTAAGTCAGACTAAAGACATGGAAGACGTCGCGTCCCTGCAGAGTGACTCGTGAGGCATTTGTTGCAACACATTTGTCGACATCAACTGTTTTGTTCAGAGCATCAAAACCTCCACGACATAATGGAATGACCTATGAAGAATTCAATACTGTAGTAAAATATCCCCCAATCTCTTATATACTCACTCACATGATTCATTCTTACAATGATAATATCAAAGTGTAAATATGTCTATGAAAGTGTGAGACCCGATCTCTGCACTGACTCTCTGATCCGTCAGTCACTGTCCAGCTCCTTGAGCTCTGACGATGGACTCTCTCTGGCAGGCAGGAGGTCATAGTGAGAGAGGATGTGGCTGTTTTTTGGTAGATCGTACGGATCTTGACCAAACTGTGTGTGGCCGTTGCCGTCTGCAGTGGATGGGATGGTGCTCACCGTCGGCTCTGAAATCAAACACAGGCAGAGGTTTACGTTCCATTCTCGACTGCACGTCGTCATCTGAACACGACAAACAGCATCCATGCACACAAACACCTCGTCTCAGATCCATGAGGTAAGATGAGGTTCACCTTGACTGATTCTCTACTGAGGAAAGTTAGAAACACAAACCATGACTTCATTTTTCAAATCATTTTTACTCACCACAGCTTTGACGCAACTGAAAACAATGTCATTGATACACATTTAAAAACTCACAGTGACGACGAAACATATTAAAAAAAGGCCGCTCACCAACTTCGTAGACATTGCGGTTGTTGGTGGGGCTGCTGTTGCTGATCTCTGCGTACATGGAGTCACGCCTGGCCGGTGACTTCATTTCCACGTAGCCACACTCGGTGTTTTTGGCCGTCAGTATCGGGGGGTCCTTTATCGTGGCATATGGGTTTTCTGAGCTGCTGAGGGAGCAGGAGCTGGCGTGATACGGCGCGCCGTTTGCCAGATCTAGATGAGAGAGACAGCAGTTAAAGCTGTTTTGAAAGCAGCATTAAAAGCTTATCATTTATTTGTATTATTGCAGAGTTTACCTCGTAATGATTTCCCAGTGTATCTCCTATCAATTCCATAAGCTCCTGGTATGGACAAACAGACATTTACAACAATTTACAAACACTCTTCATAAGCTCATTTCCCAATAGAGAACACTCGCATCCATACAATGTTTCTCTGTGTTTATTGTTTTAATGTTCCTTCTACCTCTTTTCTGTTGTTCATCACATGACTTCATGACATGATGATATTTTTATTACATTTCATATCAGATTTTTGCCATGAGCAGATGTGGTTCTAGATCAGAATCATCACTGTCTTATTCTCAGGTTGGTCAGTGAGGAAATCACATGGCTTCTTTTATGGTTTAAAAAAAACCTGTGAACAGACTGACATAGTATATTATTCCTTTTATTATTCAATTTCCTGCACTGTTGCAGTACTATGTAGAGACCGCCACCATGTTGCTGTCTGTTTTTCTGATGTGCAAGGTTTCTTTGTGGTCTTTGGATTCTTGGGCTTTTGCCTTTTGTTTTATTTTGGCATAACTCAGTCAAAATTGACTCCATGCCAGTAACCTCATGCCTTCAAAAACCTGAAATATCCCTTTAATAAATACAGGGATCAGTACCACTATGGTTTTACCTGTATTTCAGGATACGTTCATTGAAAAATGCTGATACATAACTGAGAGGGCTGAGAATTTGTTTTTTCTTTTTTGTGGATTGTGAAAAAAAATGATATTCAGATGTCTTTATTATAAAGATTGATTGAATGTAAGAATGCATGGCAACGCATTGCAGCTTTAGGTTTGAAGGTTGAGTTTTAAGATGAAGTAAGCCTTGTTTCAAGATAAACCAACTTGGATTAAGACAGACATTAGTATTTCTTCATCTTAATTTGCTAAAAGTAAGAAAACAAAATATTCAACTGCTTATATTTAGTACATTTGACTTATTTTGAGGCTGTAAAAAGTTATTTTTAAGTAATCTCATTTTAAATCCAGCATTTATGCTTATTTTAAGCCTTCTGAATACATCTGTAGACGTGCTTATTCCTGGATTTAATCTCAATTCAAGAAATCTTGTCAAATGAAATCATCTTGCTGCACGGCCAGATCATTTCACTTGTTCTGAGCACCTTTTCCCTCAGATTTAGAGTTTTTATCTTGTTTTTAGAAAGCCCTTTTTTTGCAGTGAAGCATGATTTTCACTTCATGGGAGTGTATGAGAGTTCATTTATCAGATTCACTGCATCACGATCACAGCAGCTGCTATCACCAGAGGAAAATGACTCACCCAGTTCATCAGAGCTGTCTCCTTGTTTCCAGTCTGCAGGCAGTGTGCCTGTGTGGTCAGGTCGAGGAGCCACTTTCCTCTGATCCACATTCTTCAAATTCGCAAACAGCTGGTTGTTCTTTGTCTAAACATGTATACATGAATAAAAGAACATTCATTAATAACCACATTCCACACTGGATTCTCTATCTTTGAGCAGAGTCTCAGTTTCCAGACATGAAGTGTGGAGGTTATATCTGGGTCCAGATACTAATCCACCTATGACACAGCTGATATTATGTAGCTTCGATGTGTTCACAACAGCTGGAGAAACTCTGGAGGATTGTTTGAAGCGTGCAGAAAGCAGGATGCTTTCACTCAGGTGGATTATTTTTGAGTTCCTTCTCTGGTGATGAGCTCATTCTAAAATGATCCAGAGAATCTCACATACAGCCACACCACATAATCTCTGGAATCCAATCCAATCCCATACCTTTCCATATGGTCCATTGGTGACATGTGGGGGGCTGATGCACTGGGTCAGAGTATGGTAGCTGGGGTTGGAGAAGTAGCTGCTGGGGTAACCCTCACATGCTGCTGGGTGAGCATCTACAAAGATCAAAAAGACTGTTGCTTGAGAGCTTTCAGAGCAAAGCAAAATACAAACATCCCAATGAACATGTGACTCAGACTATTACACATGTTACCATGTGACATGGGCCATAGAAAAGGCTAATCTGTCCTTTTAAATGTGTCTCTTTTCTTGGTCTAATACAAACAGATGTGTCGTCATTCAAGATGCTTTGATCACACATTGCTACATTCAGAGTCTGAAAACATTCTTAGATCAAAGGATTTCAGAAAAAACTGGACTAACTTCAGTTTTTTCTCGGTGGACCCACTTTTTGAAGATGAACTATTGTGTAATTTGTGCATAATGTAGCAGCCATATCTGTAATAACTAATATCATTTTGACTTTTGATAATTTCCAACAAAAGTTTGATAAAAAACAAAACAATTGTATGCATGTTATTTAAAACACATATTGACTAAAAGGTTGGGAAAATTCAATCCTAAAGGTCTTTGGGAATCACAGCTGTAGTGTATATGTCGTGGATATACTGTAGAGGTCAGACACATGCTAATAGCACTTCTGTTGTATTTGTTAGACGGTAAATCAGTCGTACACATAGTACTGTTGTGTCCGGCATTTACAACTTCTGCTAAAATATAATCCAAAGGGTGTTTTAAATGTAACCTCCGACGACACAGACAAAAAAAAGGCTAATGGTCGGCCTGTAATGTACCTGTGATGGTGTAATCAGCGGTGACCCTCATGGCAGGCGTGTAGGTCACGGCCGGCATGGTGGGCTCTTTCCCCTTCTGCTTCTTCCTGTAAATGATGAAGAGGAGGAGGAGGAAGAGCACCAGCAGCACCAGGACAATGATCCCTGCGATGGCTCCGATCTGGTAGGAGTCCACCTGCATGGCTGCACTGGTCAAACTGTTGAGGCTGCCCACCACCACCACAGCAGCTGCAGGACATAAAGACTACATGAGCTTCACCATCGTGATGATATGCAACATTCTGCTTCAGGTCATCAGTAAGCAAAAGTATAGTGAAGTACAAATGAGATGAGTAGAGACAATAACCTATGTCACAAGAATATATGATGGCACATGTCTGCTTTCACTGGTGACCGGCAGGAATAGGCATGATTGTGTGCTACGGGGACCACAGTGGATCAGTGGTAGAGCAAATTGTCTTGTTACTCAAAGGTTGTGGGTTCCATTCCCAGATCTGCTCTAATTTACTGGAATTACTTTTTTTTTCTGATGCTGAACTGAGACAACTGGTGATTCTCAAGTGTTGCATATTGGACCTTTAGTGATCGCCATGCTTGGACGTGTTTCTGCGTTCCTTGTGATTCAAGGCGAGAGAAGCTTTCTGCCAGTAAATGATGCAAAACTCACAAATAAAACGTATTACTTTGTAGTGTTGTATTTGGTTGTGAGTCTTATGCTTGGAAATATCTGCTTTCTTGGTGTTTGCATAGTAAAGAGAGTGAAGCTTAATGGATTGTTGCTTGGCTCTGGCATTGTTATCAACATAGCCCTAGCAAAAACAGGTGGAGAAAGATTAGTCCACCAAATGAATCGGCATAGAGCAACCATTTCCGTAAACAGATTTGTAACCTGAGGGTTAATTGATTTCGTTTGACTCACTCACCTTGGTCACAGCGAGCTCCTTTCCAGCCTGGGTTACAGTAACATGTACCAGTGATGTGGTCACAGGTGGAGTTATTCAGACAGTCACACACCTGTCGACAGCCGTAACCGTATGAGCCAGGGGGACACTCTGGAAATCAGAGGAAATGAATCATTTAGCGCAGGTGCCTCAAACTCAAAATGACCTAGGGGCCAGTGAACTTCTAGTCTGGTCATGAATACTTTGGTGATTAGAAAATAAAATTATATCTTGAAAATCCATCATGATGTTGCATTTAAAAATATTTAGGATGATAATGCACACATTACATGTCATTTAGCAGACGCTTTTATCCAAAGCGACTTACAATGGAATCAAGTACAATTAGCCAGGGGTGGAATCGAACTTGTGACCATGATGTCTTTGGTACACAAGGTAGGGTCTTAACCACTGAGCCACTCCACCCTTATACCATTTCAAAGTAAAAGTGTTTTTTACATAAAGTTCCCACAAAAACAAACATATTTATGTTGCAAAATGAATATGAAAATAACAAAAACAGAGAGGAAGGAAGGAAGGAAGGAAAGCACTGACTTACTTTGCTCACAGTGTCGTCCCATGAAGCCGGTGCGACACGTGCACTGTCCTGAGATGTGGTCACAGTCGGCTCCGTTCCTGCACAGACAGGTCTGAGAACAATCCTTCCCATAGAAACCTAAAGGACAGCCTGCAGGAAAGTCACCAGACATCATGTACAGGAAATAAAAACAGAAGGAAACTATTTGATTTTCAACATGTCTGCCATGAAAAAGGCCTGTAACACCACTAAAGCCTGGAGATGAGCTTATACAATACTCAATATAAGTATCTGTGTGACGCCGCTCAGTTCAAAGCAAAAAGACCAACATTATATACCAGACTGCACTAGTGATGTCAGCTGTGCAGACTTGTTTTAAGAATGCATAAATAAAACACACAGTAGAGCAGTAAAAAATAAACAAATACATAATGAAAAAGTATCATTTAATATCATGTAAATGCAAATCAGCCAAAATAAACAGCTTAGTTGTTTCAAAGGTGTAAAAAAGTTGTGATATCAAACATTAAAAAGTGATATAGAGACATCACTACTGATTTCACTGGACAATATTATACTTCATACAAAGTTAGTGTGTGTGTGTGTGTGTGAGACCTACGCTGTGTGCAGTAGAGGCCAGTCCATCCAGGTGTGCACTTGCATTCTCCATCATAAGCACTGCAGTAGGCTCCGTTGTGACAGTTGCACGTGTGGATGCAGTTGGGTCCCCACTGAGCAGGTGGACACGCTGCAACACAGGGACAACACGTCAGAGCGTGTCATCTTTAGTCTTTTCACCTCAAAATACTATGTAACAACACATTAAGTCTATATATTTCTTTCTATTTCAAGCGCATTTGAACATTATACTAAGTTCATTTACTGCAGGTGTGACATTCCTGTGATGGAGAGCTCCTAAATAACTCAAGCTCTTCTTCTCCTGGATGCTGATTCTTACATTAAATGACATTTCTGTTCTCTGATAACTTACTGTCATTAGCTCTTTGGATCATGTTTGTATTGCATAAACCTGGTTCATATAAAATGGTTAGATTTTCTTTCTTATTTTAACCATAACTGGGGCCAGAAAATGTCCTGTTTGCGAGTGCTTTTGCCCATTTTTCCAGAGTAACTATCAATACCTGCCAGTTATATACATTACAATTTACTGCATGTTAAAATAGTGTATTAACAGTTTAAAATGAAGAACAACAAAGTTATATTCACAACCACCAGGTGTGTTATATATGATATCATTTAAAGATACGCACGCTGAGAGCAGTCGCTGCCGATCCATCCTGGATAACACTGACAGGAGCCATCGATGGGGTTACACGTGCCGTTGTTGGTACAGCTGCAGCTCAACATGCAGGCCTTCCCATAGCGACCGCTGGGACACACTGTTGACAGGACATGTGTGTGTGTTAAGCTTTGTAAACTTTGTACATATATGTATCAAGTATAAAACACTAAAATGTCACCACCGCTACCAAATAGATACACCCAACAAAGGGCCATCAGTGATTATGCATCACCAACTGCAAGAGTTACTGTAAAGTGTTTGTAAAGGGTTTCTCAGCTCAGTGTATCTGTGGTGGTGCGATGCTCACCCTCGTTGCACAGCGTCCCCTTGAAGCCTGGCAGACAGTCACACTGTCCTGTAATGTGGTGACAGGGTCCATTACTGTGGACACACTGTGGACACGTCTGACTGCAGCGGTGACCAAAGTAACCCGGAGAGCAGACTGCAGGGAGAAACACAAAGGATGTCAGTTCACCTGCACGGTCGAAGCCAATGAGCCGATCCATAAACAGGATAAATGATAAACTGTAATGCTTAACTTTGAAATATAACACATCTGTTACATTCTAACCATTGAGTACACGTTGCCAGTGACATTAACCCTTAGAACACAGAGCATTTCTGCTGCTTTCTTCCATCACTATGTTTAAATGTACAATTTATACAGAGGCTGTAATAATGTGCAATATAGACTGTCTTATATCCTTTTTTTTCAGCACAATATAGGCAATCTGATTAAAGAAGATTCAGAAAAATGCTCTATTTTTACAACTTCTTCACAATTATTGCTACTTTATATCACTATTAAAAATGCGACATAAAACGAATCATAAGTTTGACAACGCATTTTTTAAAGCCTGAATATGTGACCTATAAACATAAATCCCCAGGATGTCCATATAAGGAGATCTAAAAATGTCATCACTATTTATTGGAGTGATGTAGTCAGAGCTAAAGAGACGACACTGAAGTGGACACGCGTGTGTGCATCACATGCAGGACTCACTCCTCTGACAGGTGGTGCCTCTGTATCCTGGAGCACATTCACAGGTGCCCTCATCAGGAGAGCAGGACGCTCCGTTCTTACAGTTACACGGGAGCGAGCAGTTTGGGCCCCAGCGGCCCTCTGCACACACACTGTCACAGTGGATACCTTAGAGAGAGAGAGAGAGAGAATACATGAAATGTGACTTTTATAATGGAGTCGATAAAATAAATATAAAGTATTGATCTTGACAAGGATACAAATATTTACTTATTTACTTAATAATACGTTTATTTATTGATTTATTTCATTAAATGCAAAGTTAAGCTACTTAACTACTTAACCCTTTAACACCGAGCGTGTTAGATGACAAGTTTGCGCACGTTTTTGGTTTGTGGTTATTACGGTAATTTCACTGTTGCAGGAAGCGGCGAATCAGCGTCTTTGTCACCCAGAGAGGAGAGAGTTGGAAAATAACGTTTGCATTTTTTGGCCTGTTTTTGCAAATTGAGACAAAGACTCAAACAAAAGTTGTTTTAAAAATCTTTCACACTGTTCACATTTCAAATTTAACATGTAAAATCTGGTGTTTGTGTATCTGGCAACAATGTCTGGATACCTTGGGATGAGGGAAAATCCTAAAACATACAGAATGAAGTGCCTCTTGTGCCACGAGATAAAGGCATTTAAGAACTCTCCATCCAACCATTTCTGAATGTTTTGCTTCTTTATAATACTTATAATATAATATAATATAATATAATACTTATAATTGAGCATATTTTTTCACAAGATACTTTTGATACTTGAGTATACTTTTTCACAAGACTACTTTAAGACTTTTACTCAAGTGATTTTCTTATGGGTGACTTTAACTATTACCAAAGTCATATTCAGTTATGGTATTTGTACTTAGTACTTTATACACCTCTGATTCCACTGACCTGTCCATCCAGCCAGACAGCTGCAGTGACCAGTGGAATGGTGGCATCCGTCAGCGTGACTGCAGTCACAGCGTTCCTTACAGTCCAGACCATAGGTGCCGTCCTGACGAAGGGGAAAAGTGACCATCATGGTAACACATCACATGACAGGAATCTGCAGCTCTGACTGCATCCTTATGCACTGAAATGTTTACAGTTATTCAATGAATTATTGTCATCATTATTATTGATTATTATTATAATACATTGGTGCATTATCTGTTGCCTCAGAAAACAAAAACATGAAGAGTTAAATTGACTCTTTAACATGCTTTACTCTGTAAATATATCAAATTAGAATCGTGATGCAACAGTGCCAGCATTTCCCAAATAATAATAATACATGTAAAGACTTGCATTCACTCCGTCACTACAGATGGTGAAGCCGGCGTGTCGTCAGTAATAAGATCAGTCCTGTGTTGTTAAAGGAGGTGGGACACGACCTTATTTATTTAGAGACAGACATAGAGACCATTTAGAGTCTTAGTATCCCACATCACACTGCAGCATGATCAGGCACTGCCACACACACACACACAGCTGCTTTACTGCTGCTTCAGCTTCTGCTCCACAAGTTCCACCCAGAAGCATTTCTCCAGGAAGGTCTCCAGGAATAAGGCGGATATATCCATCCATCTTCTACCGCTTTATCCTCCACATATGCTCAAATAAGCATATGCATGGATGGATGGATGGATGGATGGATGGATGGATGGGGCGTTCCTCTCATCTCACCTGACAGTGGAGGTCACACTTCTCTCCTCTCCAGCCAGGAGCACAGGTGCAGTGACCGTCCAGGGCGTTACAGGATCCTCCTCTCCCACACTTGCAGGTGAGGTTACAGCTCAGACCCCAGGTTCCACTTGGACAGTTGATGGAGCAGTCCACACCATGCCACCCTGGTTACATGAGGCCGACAATGGTCAAACATAGAAACGCCCTAACAAGTATGACAGGATGATATTGATAAGAAAATATGAAAACTGTCCCAGGAAAGAGTTTTTTATTCGTCCTAAGAGTTCAGTCCACAGTGAACTTTGACCGATCGCGAGGGGGAGGGCAGTATAAGACCCTGTCACTGTAAGTCAGCTGATACCTTGACTTTGTCTGATGAGCCTCGATACCCTGGATCATCCAGGCACATTTTGTTGGACTTTTTATTCATCGTTTTCTTTTCTTTTCATTTCGTCTTGTTTTCAGTTCTTTATTTCCTGTTTTATTTTGAAGTTTTTTTCCTAATCCAGTATCATCTGTGTTTGATGGTCCCTGTCTGTCCCGTGTCAGTGTTGGTTTGTTTGCTCCATGTTGTTTTTCAGTTCACTTTTTACTCTCTGCATTTTTGCTTGATTTTTTACACACGTCACAGCTACTTTGATGACATTTCACAGAATTTCAAAATAAAAGTTTTTTTATTTATATTGAACGATATGAAGATTACAATCAAAAAAATTATATATATATATATATACATATATACATTATTTTTTATTGTATATATTTGTATATATATGTATGTATATATGTATATATATATATACATATATGTAAATATGTATATATGCTCAGTGTCTGTCTCCGAAGTGTATTATTTAGTGGTTGGACAAGAAGTACCTGTTAGTGTGAATATGAATTCAGATGCGGTTAATGTTTTTTTAAAGACCAATTTTAAAAAAAAAATTGTCTTTTTATATATATACATATATTTATATATACATACAGATATGTGTATTTATATATACACATACACATATATGTATATACCTACTATATATAGTATAGCATATATAGTATAGTATGGATTAATTTTATAGAGTCTATTGATACATATTTACTTGTCACTGATTATATACAGTATATACTGTCCTCACCTGGTTTACAGGAGCATGATCCATCCACAGGTGAACACTGGGCTCGGTTCTTACAGTTACAGCTGGAGGAGCATCTGTCTCCATACGTCCCTGCTGGACACGGCACCGAACAGTTGGGACCCTGTGAAGCAGCAGACTCAGTCACATAGTTTGATAAACAGCTTAACCACTGACATGGGGTCGTCTGCTGTGTTATTATCTGATATTGTTCTGATATTTATTGATTATCCTGCTTGGATACAGGTTAAATAGAATTGATCACAATTTTAACATAATTTTGAAAAACTCTCCTCTTCAGTAAATTAATTAACTAGCACTGTTTGACACTGTTTTTCTACATATAGTTTTTTCATTTATATTACAGTAAGCTCAATTATGTATCATATTATATTACTGTTATTTTCTTATAATTTCCACATTACTTAAAGCCAAAAAAAGGAGAGGAACTGCTGTAGTTTCTAAATCCTGCCACTAGATGTTACTAAAGAGCCATAAAAGTCTGTTTCCTGTGTATTTGATGACTGGCTGAGATGTAAAAGTGCTTATAGTTCACCTGCTGCATTAGACTCATTAATAAAAAACAGGTGGCATAGAGTTCACTTTCAACAGGTTATAAAACAAAAGTGTTTACCCTGAAGCCTGGAGCACAGATACACTCTCCGGTCACACCGTGGCAGTCGGCACCGTTCTGGCACTGGCACACCTGCTGGCAGGACTCGCCGTAAAAGCCTGGAGTGCAGGTTTCATTGCAGTAGAGTCCTGACCAGCCCGGCTGACATGTGCACTCTCCTGTCATAGGGTGGCAGCTGCTCGCGAGAAAGAAACACAACATTGTTTACAGATTGTACTCACTCTTATTACCATGGTAGACAAAACAGGACATTTCAAGCTGAGAGGGGGCCCCCGAGACAGCCGATTACATTAGTCCACAGCAATGACCATTTTGTCAGAAAAGCAGCTTTGACGAGTCAGTCAGTATCTGAAATACACGGCAAAAACCCCTGGAACTATCACTATGGGGTTAAAACTCTTGGATTATGAATTAAGAGTTAGAACAACCCGGAATTACAAATGTAGGGGGCGCTCAAGCTCAAAACTGTTGTATAATGTTGGTGTAGGAGCTCCGTGTCTCCATGGTGCTTCTTAGCAGAGCGGGGATCATGAAGTATGACACATTTATTACTGAGTGTGTTTGACTGACAGCTGGCCGGTGTGACACAGCAGTCCCATTGAGGAGCAGCGGAGCAGCTGTGCTCTACAGAGACACATGCAGTCGGCCAGCTGTACTGAGCCTAACTGATCACCAACTACTGGCCCACAACACTCAGCTATCTACAAGGTCAGAAATATGTATATATATATATACTGTATATATATATATATATACATGTATATATGTACACACACATGAAAATTGCTAATGTTTTGGAATACACGAGGCACATTTCCATGCACGGTGATGCTTGAACATGGCGTACCTCCGCGTGTTCACTGTGGAGCATGGACACTTCCTGTCGCAGTGAAGGCCGTAGTGAGCTTCAGAGCACAGTCGGACGTCACATATCTCCCCGGTGTATCCTGGCTCACACACACACGCGCCGTTGGTGTGGTAGCACTTGCCGTTGTTCTTACAGCGACACGTCTTTGCACAGCCAGCACCGTAGGTTCCAACTGGACACTCGTCCTGGCACCTGTTTACAACAGAGTGAGCACACAATCACACAGTGTCTCAGTGAACACGTTATGGTCGCAGTTTTACAGGCTGCAAACAGGAGGGAACACGTGTTATTGTAGTTCCCTGACAATGATAACTCGTCTCTTTTGTCCCTGGAACAGAGAACTGAGAGTTTATTCTAGTGATTATTCCACTGCTGTCAATGTTACACACTTCTCTCGTACTTCCACACATCTCAACACATCATCCATTCAAACTGACGTCAGAGTTAAGTTTATTAAATCATGTCACATCATCCGCAGTGCAGTGGCAGTCCTTCCCTTCCTTCTTGTCCTGTTAATGGTTTCCAGTGGCTTTGGGTGTGCCATGGCCGGCCCAGTTCCAAACAGTGCTATACCATAATGCTGGCCTTCCCTCAAACCCTTATTTACTCATAAAAGTGCACTTGGATAGGCTATTCCTGTCCCGTCACTGGTCTGCTTAAATATATGGTGCCTGCTCTCTGATATTGTTAATTATATGGGCCTAAAGCCCTGTGTGGCTTTCTGCTGACAGTCGTCGATGAAAATACTGACTGTGCTCCCTGCCTGTGTTTTCTCTCCTCTCTCAGTCGGATGTGGAGGAGTTAAACAAATACAGATAATTGCATTTCAACTGCATGTCATCTGTGTGTGAGTGAAATGACAGTACAGTCTCTGTAGTAATGGCCAGCATTTATTTAGCTCGTTTCTATTCTCGATGACCACTCGGAGCTGCTTTACACATTCATACAGTGTATTTCTTATTCCAGAGAAGGTCCAATGTCTGGATGAGTAGAAAGTATAACCCTGCGTCCTGACTGCTACTCTTTCCTAGTACATATATTTTTTTTATTTAACCTTTATTTAACAAGGAAAATCCCATTGAGATTAAGAAGCTCTTTTTCAAGGGTGTACGAAACACGAAACACTCGACAGTTACACATTTACACATTTAAAACACAAACGGAAAACAAATAAAAGAATCCAGATTAAATTTACAAGCACATTATGAAAAACAAGCCTCAAACATTCTCAGTTTGGATTTGAAAACACTCAATGAAATGAATTCTGGTAGTTTCCAGTCTTTCTGCAACATATTCTATGCAAAAGGAGCAGAATGGACAAAAGCCTTTTTACCCAGTTCCAACCCAAAATTCAACACACAACTTGCTTCTGAGATATTGTTTCACAAGTTGAACTCCATTCGAACTGAGGCCACCAAATCATAACCAGTTCATGTCCAACTGAACATTTGAACTTCATTTAAAAAGGATTTGCTGAGACATCATGGCCACACAGGCAGATTCTCCTCGCGTCTTCATCTACATTCCTTTGCATTCTTGGTATTTTCTGTTGTATTTTAATTGATTTTTATCTGTGTTTCATATTGTTATCATTTTTGTATGGTAATAAATTGTATATCATCATCATCATATTATTATAATCGTTATTATTATTAATAATAATAATGATTTTTATGTCATAGCATTGCTCACCAGTGTTCGTAAAGCATACTTCTGTTGAGTTATGTAAATTAATCCAGCCAAACTGCAACTGTATGAGACTCACACAGAGGCTGGTGTCCGTGTGTGTGTGTAAAAGCAGCATTTACCGTTCTCCCATGTACCCCGGGGTGCAGAGACACTGTCCCGTAGACAACACACAGAAGCCGTTGTTGTGGCACTGACATTCCTGGGAACAGTTCTGTCCAAATCTTCCCTCTGGACATGGCTGACCACACACTGTACCCTACACAACAACAACGATGGAAGCATCATTATTATTATTATTATTATTATCATGGTTTAAAAACAGCAAACACACACATATTTCTATTGAAATGACTATTGAAGGAAATGATATTGTGGTGATTATTGTCGTTACTGCTGTGTACCATCCATCCTGCAGGACACGAGCACTCTCCAGTCACATGGTGACACTGTCCCCCGTTCTGACATGGACATCGCTCCTCACACTGTGGCCCGTGTTTACCAGGAGGACACAGGTCTTCACAGCTGTCAGCAAAAGAAAAGAAAACAGCAGCAGGTTCAAATGTGTCCATCTGCACATTTATCATGTTTGTTTTGCTCCAGGTAAGTGACAATCAAACGTGATATTCAACAAGGTGACCACAACTTTGGCAAGAGAAAGGAAAAAACCTGAAATAAAATCTGCCCTTTGTCTTTTCTTATTTTGGATTTGAAATGAAGAATAGTCAAAACCACAAGTCATCTTAGTAGTTTGAATGTTTTGTTGTCAAACACGGGCTGAGGGGAATAATAATTATTTCACCGTACTGCTGTTATTTAAATATATAAAAGGTAACAGAACATTAAATGAATGTAGAGTGCACTGGTCTAGGTTTTGACTCAAAAGTATTTTGGCGCTTTTCCACTATATAGTCCCGGCACACCTCACCTCGGCACGGCACAGCTCAGCTCGTCTCTACGTGGTTTGGTACGGTTTTCCATTACTATAGTACCTCCTCAACGTGGGCGGAGTCATCACAGCACGGCACAGCTGCATGAAACTGCTGTGACTTAGTTTCACATGCGACAAACACAAACTAGTGACTAGTGACTTGTAAAGCAATTGTTTTCAGTGTAACTGAATCATTAGAACCCCTTTGTTCAGTACTTCCTGCAAAACTCCATCTGACACAGTCACTGACCTGAAATATGGCACTCGCACTCAGACTCTGTTAAATATTGAGATTTTAGACATTTCCTTGCTAAATGTTTACATGATTTTTGAGTCTTTTTAACTGATCTACAGTTCGACATTGTTTGATTTGATTCTTGTGTCGGGCGTCACGCTCATGACTCTTCCAGTAACAGCACCCCGACATCTGATGACGTCTCGTGTAGTGGTTCCAAGCTCAGCTCGCTTGGAACCTTGCAAGAGCAGGTACTAAAAAAAGTACCAGGTACTATTGTGTATGGAAAAGCAAAACAAGCCGAGCTGTGCCAGGACAGTGTAGTGGAAAAGTGCCAGTGGTCTTGTCATAGGCCACTTTGTGTGTGTGTGCATCCTGCTCACCTGAGCTTCAGTGCACTTTCTGCTATGTTTTTTTTTTTTTGAATAAGGGAACTGAAACACTAGAGTGTTTTTACTTTAAAACAGGAACAGGAGATTCTCTGTTTGTGACACAATATAAAGCAGATATAGACACTGAAACTGGGGAAAGTACAAAGTAACAAACATATAAAGTACTTCTCAGTTACTTTAACTTTAAAGTCACTTTAAAGACGGAAATTCTCACACATTCTCGTCAACTTACAAAGCTCCAGTGTATCCCGGTGTGCACTTGCATTCTCCGGTCACATGGTGACAGGTGGCACCATTCTGGCACTGACATTTCTGTTGGCATCCGTTACCATAGGTACCCGTTTCACACTGGCTCTCACAGCGCCAGCCTCTGTATCCGGGGCTGCAGATACAGGCTCCGGTGATGGGGTTGCACAGCGCTCCGTTCTGACACTGACATCTGTTACTGCAGTGTGGACCCCAGTGGCTGCTGTCACATGCTGGAGGAAAGACGGAGGACAGGAATCAGCATATGACACCGGTGGAATACAGTGGACGGTGTGAAAACTTTGGCAAATTATAGTGTGTGAACGCGCAACCGAACTCTGAAGTGAACTCTGGGCGGCCTAAAAACATAAGTCTCAGTTCGCTTCAAGTGAACCAAATGCAGGAAGCGGACTACAACGCAGGGCATTGTGGGTAAACACAACCAAAACATATGTGTCGTATGTTCACATAAAATTCCATGTTTTGCTCTGATGAGCGAGTTTTCTTGTTCATTGTTTGTCTCGTCTTCTTCAGTAATTCTCAATGAGAGGTTTGTGCGTTGGGAGTATATAGAGTTTCTCAGAGACTCCAGTAATATACGGAATAACAATGTTGTTAAGGTTATTGTTATTTTCTTCTGGAGGAGCGGATGTCTACAATCGTTGGAAGGACTCAAAGTGATCACTCTACCTGGAACTGGCTCAGGGGGGAATGACATGCCTTGTCTAGACAGGGTTCCAGCCTACAGAGGCCTGGGTGACTGAAAACCTTCACAGACATTGGCAATCTGATTTTGTGACTGATCTAAATTCACATGCTGATTGCCTTTCATAGAGATGAGCCAAATACTAAGTAATTGTGACAAAAAGACTTCATCATCAGAGTACCTGTAGTGTGTCCTCACTACTGCTGCATCTTTATGACAGGAACATGTTCCTACACACTCATCAAACTTATACAAAGCAAAGACAGAGTGCAGAGTGGGACTGAGGGTTCATTCTCTCTACTACAAGTGACCAAGCCATCGACATAATTCTGTTAAGATTTGGCAGAGAGCTGCTTTACTACTCTGTGTATGTTAATCTCTTCTAGCAACAGAACAGCCCAAACCATGTTATGATACCACACCAAGCTGTGCCCTACCACGTCTTGCCGAAGCCAAAGACTGCTCCTAATCACTGTCAAGAAAAACCATCTGGTTGTACAAACAGCCAAAGACTCCATCAGCGCTCAGCACTGACCTCAGCCAGCTTCATTAACCTCGGACCGCTGGGATTTCCAGCCTTAATCAAGCCGCACCTCATACGCATAAGCAAGCGCAACCTTGTGTCTGGCTTCATCGTTACAATTTGTGATGGAAACCTCAGCATGTGTAGCCACATGCTAAAGCTGACAATGTGTCGGACCACATGTTTATTCTAGATGACTTTCATGTTGAAGAAAGCTCATGAGGAGACTGTTGCCCTGCTCTCAGTGCCTGCTAATGACTGGGGACAAAACTGGAGAGAGTCAAGGAGGTTTACAGTCACTGACAGGCCTTTCATTATGGGACTCTGCGTCATGGAGGTTTATATTGGGTTTGAGGGGAAAGAGGGGAATATTCACGAGGACTTTGTAATGTACAGCGCGTCCATATGCTACTGAATTTAAAGCTGCAGTTGACGGGATCAATAGATAAATAGTGGATTATTGAGCTCTCACAGGTGTTGAACTCCTGCTACCAGATGAACAGAGACAGACACACTTCCAGGAGTTCAGACATCTCTGAAAGGCTCCGCCCATGTTCACATTTATTGTCTGATTCTCTTTCCGACTCTTTTCCTCTTTTATAGGTTGCTTTGCAGTGTAGGCAGCAGAAACATCTGGTGACAATGGCAAAGAAAAGTTTGGAGCTGGAACAAGGTCTATACTGTCAAATCATTGAGACTGAGACCAATCCACAGTGTGGAAGAATAGTAGGAACTACAAAGCCTGAAATAATAAAGGAATAAGTTGGTAAAGGCATTAAGGGGTAGTTTAAGTTTGGATTTAAAGCAGAGTCAGACAGACTGGTATCAGGTTATTCCATAGGAAGGCGGTCCAGATAGAAGATGGCCCTGTAGACGGAATAATTCTAAAACAGGATCCTTGTATTATCAGGGACAGAGAACAGGATGGAGTACAGGGATTAAAGAGATCAGAACCATTGACAATGATGTGTGTCATTAAACACACTATAAAAATGTAGTTGTATGAAGTTGTAGGAAGTAGTGACACACACGTGTCACATGAAGTCTGTGCCCCACTGAAAACATGGCTGTCAAAAGGAAACTTAATAACAAAAGGCCTACCTAACAAAGTCTATGTCTGCAATACCTTTCAACATGTTTACTGCTATATCTAACGTCATTTTTAAAAGCTATCTATATGTATATATTTATATCTGCTATGCTGACGCCTGTTGTCCATATGAGCTTTAAAAGGGAAAAACATTGCATACGCTCATGATCTGTGTTTAAGAAATAGAGACCTCAGAAGATGCAGCTACTGTTGACACTTTCAGTTCCATAATTTTCACAATTGCTGTTTCTGGTTAATGACAATTTGTGAAAATAAGCAAAGAAAAAAAACCCAGCAGAGCATAAAATTGACTTCCTGTTTACCCCCCAAGCATGATTTATTTTTATTTACTTTGTAGTTACTTACATCACTGAGGAGAGAAGAAAAGCTTGAGGACATCTCTGACCAACAAGGATGTTGGAGACATCTTCTTGTCTTTTTGTTTCCTTTTGTTAATTGTGACTTTCTAACGACAGCATTAAACTGTATGTAGCTGTTCATTCTTGATGCCTTTTCATCTTCTAACCTCTCCTCTATGTAATCTGCAAAATACACTAAACATTGACGTAACCCACAATGAACCACACACTGAGTGCCGTAAAGATGACACTTGTATTTCAATAATAGAACATTTCCCTGGAGCTCAGGCTCCTCTCACACGGTGCACAGCCTGGTGTTTATGTGACCAGCATACAAAGTAACACAGCCATCTTCAACCACTCCACCATTCTGCAGTTGTTTAAGTGATTAACAGGCTCCTTTTATTCCTCTCCTGCATTAGCCTACTTCACTTTGCCCTGATAAAAGTGCACACTTCCCTTTTCCTCCGGCAGTTTGGGCCTGTGTGACAAACAGTGGTGAGGATTGGGGGCGGGGGGGCGTGACGGTTTGAGAATTAGAGATGAGAGATAGTAGAACGCTCATGTCAAAAACCCTTCGTGCCTTCATGTCTTGTCATCCCTGCACCTTTGTGAAACCTGACCTAGATTAAAGAAAGAGCAGCTTCTAGGAGCTCAGGGCTCCTTATCCACTCGCAGGAGAATGGGCCGCTTCTCTTTCACTGGCCTCTTCACTATGGTCTCGAACAAAAACAGTGCAAGTGCACCGTGCCAGAGGTTTCGTCACACGGCTGGTCTCACGAATAAATAAATAAATAAATAAATAAATAACAATATTTTATGTAAACAATAATAATTCCTTCTTCAGGAAAGTACAGTGCATCTTTATCTAAAAATACACAATGCGTCACAAATGCACTAATACACTAATAATAATAATAATAATAAAAAAAAACAGTCTTGAGCCAGTAACTTGAGCTGCTGATGGTGGGCTCAGCTCTCGCCCTCCACACTGAGGAGGGATTGGTAGTGGAATGTTTTTCCATCTCTTTAGTGATTACCCAGTCTACCAGGCATCGTGCACTCATGGGAACAGAGAAGGCCTCTCACACTGATATGGAGGATTCGCAGTGAGAAGAAACATCTGTATCCTTCTTCCACTTTCCCATGCAGCATGGAATGTGTGTCCTCCAAGAATTCATCTTCATATTACAATAAATATATCACACATTTCAGCAGCGTCGATGCTGATGTACAGTGCGTGGAGAACAGAGACCCTGGCGCCACAAATCATACGTTTGATTCTTTAAACATCGTTCACTTTTGTCCCCATGCAGACGAGGTTTTGTGCTGCCAGCCAAATAAAGAAGCATAACTAGCCTTGACGGGGAACTCCACCATGTCTACACAACAAGATCATTTGACTTCTTACGATTAGAAGCAGTCAGTCTGTGACACAGCTGTATAATGATCTCTTTTATTAAACTTGCTTTATTTTTACTGTTATTGCGTGGAGATGACAGATGCATCCACACAGATGAGTGTTTTAGCTCCACATGTCCAAATGCTGGTGTAACCTATTGGTTGTGTAGAAAATGAAGAGCAGGAAAGTGTTAGACTGATAAAGCTGTAAAAGTAAAGCTGTAAAGCTGCTTTGTATAAGAACACAAAGGTCCTGACACTTTTCAAACTCTATTTTAGGAGCTCGAAAACTCGTGCAGAGGGGACACCAGTTGTAAATGTACCCAGCCAATGTGATGCTTTTTAAAAATGAAATGTATCAGTGTGGTGATATAACGTAAAACCTTGTTCAAAACTGGCTGTAACGTCTCGGGTAATCCAGCCACAAGTGCTAACTGTCTTCTGAAACCACAGAATAGAATTAGAATGAGTTTAATTTGCACACACACACACACACACACACCAATTAGTGATAGTGCATTTGTCCTCATCCTTTTTACACAACAGTAGTGAAAACACACAAGTCGGACACAGGAGCTGCAGGCATTTTACTGGGTGCCTTGCTCAGGGGCAAGCCAGCCCTTTACCTGTCCCAGGATTTGAACCAGTAACTCTAGCCCAATTGCTTTCCTCAGTAAGTACAGTTTGTTGACAAGGAAAACTACAAACTACAGCCATTTTTGAGTGTCTTTAAGTTTAGTTTTTGTATGACGGAGTATCAGGGCCAACAATGAAGACATCTTTGTTTGCCTTGATGAGATTAATCTCCAGAATAAAGCCGGTGGGTAGTAGTGACAAAAAAAAACAAAAACACAAAAATAGCACATAAGATCCTGCACCCTGGGGTGAACTAACATCTGCCATAATGCCTGAAAGAACAGGGTACCGAGGCTGAAGGTTATTATACAGTAAGTGTTGTTACTCGGTATGTTCTTACAGCTGGACTTGAGGACTCATGAGCGTCTTGTGCTGTTATCATGTGTACTAAATCACAAGCTCCAGTGCCCGGGGTCATTTCCTACTGCAAATCTCCATCCTATTATTCCTGCTCATCAGAGAAAACAACCTCCCAGCATTTCCTGCTCTTGTCCCCAAATTGATCCTCAGACATTATTGTTGAAGCCCAGTGACCTGTAAAACAGTCAGTGCATTGGATATTAGATGTTTCACTGAGGGGGGGGAGGGAATCACGATTGGTTTGGTGCTTTTTCACAGAAACACACAAAGCAATGAGGCCAATTTCATGTTCTCTGTACGCAAGAGAGTTTCTGGAGGCCGCAGGCAACATGACCAAACTCTCCTGGTGTTGTGAAACGGTAAGAAATAGCCCATCAATGTGGAGTTCACTGCAATATCATTAGGACAGTTGAGTTCATTATTTCCGGTGTGAATATATTACCAACATCTGTGCTCTAAACTTTACAGAAACATACAAAAATGTGAATTCATTTAACAATTTAGTGAGCCATAGCAAAGCTGGCGGAGAGAACACCCCACGTATGAGTAAGTCTGCGACCGACAGGCTACTTGATATGGACCTGATGTTTTATTTTTAATTTGTATTTTCTAATTATTTGGAGTTTGATAAAAGAACACAGCCGAATGTAAATGTCTGTTCAAGTTTGTTAAAACAATATATGACTTTATAAAGCCACGTTTTTTGTTACATATCAATCTTTTGATCTGCCACAATAACGTAATAATGAATTTAAATGAAAATACTTCAAGTTGAGAGCTTTTCTAAGTAATTTTTAGGTTTAGATTAATAAATTACAGATCATAATTAATGAATCGCTCAATTTTTTAACTATAATATTATAATTGTGCAATACATATGTAAACTACTATCAACTCGTTGAACTCACAAGTGGAAACCTCTGTGCGTGTGTGTGTAGACAGACTGGCTGGACTTAGTGGGGCCCAGGAGAGTCCTGGGGCCACTACAGAACAATATGCTTCTTTATTACAGACTGAAACTGAAGACAGCAGGGACACACCCTGTGGGCTCCTCATGCATATCAGCTTATGGATCTGCACAGAGACACATTCACACACTGTGGAGGAGAGACAAAAAAAATACCCTCTTCAGTCACTGAGTGGACACAAGAGAACTTAAGTTTCAACCAGTACAGACACAAGCACCAACGTCCGGTGTGTGGCAAATAAATGAACGTGATGAAATTCCACGTGTAAGCGAGGCGCCCGCCGTGACTGCGGTGGCATCTCTGCGTGAGTTAGAGGAGGAGCCACTTGCAGCTGGTCAGGAGAGAAACTAAGGGGCGGCTGATGTGCGGCAGCTGCAGAGACTGTGTGTGTGTGTGTGTGGGTGGGTGTCATGGATCATGTTGATGTCTGAAACAACGAACTGTAAAACCAGCTTCTGTGCACAGACCAATTCAATTGGAAAATAATATAAGCTTCATGTGGAGGCCTGCTGAGCTGAGCCAGACCACAGCGAGGGAGAGACAAACTGGCAGCAGCTGGTGAGAGACAAGGGTCATGATAACATTCACCGCAGTCTGCCTTTGAAATGTCCGCTCAGTTTTTGTTGACATAAAAAGGCTAAGCTTTGACAATAAAGTACCAAATCATTGTAGTTAATACCCAAATGTCTCAACATGTTTTTGATAGTGTTGTCGTTATTATTATATATCTGAAGCAAATTCTCCAAAAGTAGATTGGTCGTCAAATGTTGGAAGATTTATTGCTGATTTTTGTAGGATTTTATAGACATTACAGTCCATGATGCATCCAGCACACAGGTGTGTGTATTCATGGATGATGTTGTGTCACTATGAGAAAATAACATAATCTTTTATAAGCCCTGAGCAGGTGTTTTTTTGTACCTAAACTTAACCACAGTCATAATCAGAAAAATGGTTTTCCACCACCTTCCTTAAAGGAATACTTCACCGATTTGCATGTAGCATTGTATTACTAGAATGGGGTGAAAAATTGTGCTTCCAACCTCAGTTTCCACTGAGTCAAGAGTTATCTTCATTCTTTTTTTTGTTCCGTGTCCACCAGAGACACTTGGTCTAAGGCTTAAAACTGCAACGCTAATTCCATACTTTTCAGAGCCCCTCATAGGGGACGGAGACCTCATTCCTCATAAACAGTGTCTGCCATCTTTGCTATCAGCTACGCTAACAGGACCAAGTGTCACTGGTGTGCACGTAACAAAGAAAATAATGAAGATACGATATGTCAAGTATTTAGCAAAGAGGATGTCCTTCTATCACACTACACCTCTACTGCAATCAGTTATGTCATCATCATCATCATCATCATCATCATAACGACGACACACAGCATACAGGTGCTGCCACTGTCATCTCAATAAACAGGTTCTGCCTGTAAATATACACAATCTTCAGGTTTCTGTCTCTATTTTTACCATTTACGCTTCAACAGGATTGGTTGCCTGCAGGTAGAAGACCGTACGCAGGATATAGTGATTGAAATGCATCAGCAATGAATCGGAATTTACATTCAGACAGCTGTTAATAGAGATTAGGACACTCGTCAAAAACATGAATTCAAAATATGAATTAAAAATGAGTGAAAGTGGACAAAAACGAATTAAAAATGAGTGAAAATTGATAAAATCTAATAATAATTTAGTGAAAATAGACCAAAACTAATAGAAAATGAGTAACAGTGGACAAAAACTAATTGGAAATGAGTGAAATTGGACCAAAACTAAGTAAAAATTAGTGAAAGTGGACAAAAACTAATTAAAAACGAGTGAATCAAATATTTCCGAAAAAAATCATGCATTTAATTGATATTTCCTAAATGCAAACAAAAGGCTTATTTCTCTCAGTTTTCAATCATCCATTCATCTGGCAGGTGAGACAAAACAAGATGCTGTCTACACAGGAAGCCCCACAACACTGGCCCTGACCCCAGAGGCTAAACCCTCACCTGATTAAAGCTGATTGAAGCAGGGCCTGCATTTGCATATACATGATTTAACTGGATACTAAAAACAAAGTGAGGTTCACAACATGTGACCTGGCTGCATTCACAGTACAGAGCAAGTGCTTCACTTGCAGCCTACGGTGAACACATGTGAGAGCACTCGGAGCCAAAAAAGTCTAGATGAGCTTTAAGTGCAGAACATGAGGGAACACAGAGTGCACAGAGAAAAACAGGCCTGAGAACAAAGTGTGTTGCTCCTGTGGTGTTTCTCTGTGTCGGTGTGGCTCAGTAAGATGATACAACAGTCTGTTTTCTCTCTCATGCTCTGAGTGCTTTCACAGAAAACCACAGTCACACACACAAAGACGTGAGGGCTCACAGACAGCAGCAGCTGCATGACTTACCGCTGGAGCAGTTGGAGCCCCCCCAGCCTGGTTCACACTGGCAGGTGTTGGGGGCCATGCAGCGACCATGGACACAGCTCTCCGCACAGTGGGCTGGACAGAGACGAGACGAGACGAGAGACGAGTCATCAGTACAATACTTACAGTTGAGTATCAGCTCTGAAACTCTTTATTTTTTTAGGCAGCAGACCCTCTTGTACCTATGCTAGAATAATGACCTTTACTCTGCAGGGCTGTGTACGCTGCACCTCTTTCTCTCTCTCTCATTTTGCTCTCTTTCAGGTCATTTGATTGATATAATATTGAACAGTTATTATGGAAATCTTATCGCTTTTGCACTTTGTGAACTTTGTGTCATAATTATTAAAAAAACTTGGAAGTATGAGTTTATTTTTTCAACATTGAACATTAGGGTTGTTTGCGTATTTAATTTTTTTGAAAGCCCTAAATTTACAATCCCACATTAGACCGCTTTAAAAAAAAAAGCCAAAACATAAATCTTTACTTTTGTCAAAGCAACACCCAGATGTTTTCAAAAAGAACAGAGTGACATAAACAGACTTTCAGTCTTTTCTTCTTCCTTTTTTTATTTTTGCTACAATGCCCCCAACACTTTTGTTTAAAAGACAATGTTACACAAAAGATACAGTATATACATATAATAAACTCAAACACTTCATTTGTTTAAACCATCAGTTGTGTAACTGTGTTTGTGGCCAATTGTGACAAAACATTAGGACCAAATGTAAACTGATAGATAGATAGATGTGTGTGTGTGTGTGAGTGAGACTCACGAGCACAGATCTCTCCATTCTCGTAGAAGCCTGGGCAGCACTGGGACTTTCTCCGATACATGGTTTTCTCTCCTCGGCGATATGCTATCCTATAACTCACCCTACACACACACACACACAGTCAAGAAGACATATACTTTACACACACACACGCACAGTGCAGTTCACTCTGTGTTAATTTCATGGCATGGGTTCAAAGTGTGGAGAGAGAAGTGGATTGTCTCATAATGGAACTCAATGTCTTTGTCCTGTCTGTATTATCACACGTGCATCTTTAAAGTTGGACATAAAAACCAAACACACAGTTACATGTGATTAACAATAGCTCCTCCTAATAAGAAAACGTCTTACAGTATGAGCGGATGTTTTGCAGTCGGGGTTCAGGGACATGGTTCTTACCTGTGTCTGGTGCACTTGAACCAGTTGAGGATGTCGGTGCAGCTGGTGTAATAAATCTGATCAAAGGGATGAGCGTACGACTCCTGCACCGTCACCGAGTAACTGCAACCACAAGGAGGCAAAAAACTTAGATGTTAGTGAGGGCATTTTGGCTGCTCTTCTTAACTTTAAAGGGCTTTTTCAGGGTTGGATTTAGGTTAAAGGTGAAGTGAACAGCGAGGGTTAGGTATTTAGCTTTCAATGTTTTTCACATTGATTATAGTTAACGGATCTGTGCCGCAGGTGCACCCTCGGTAAATTGCAGTGGGAATAATACACAACCTTATATGGACATCCTGGTAGTGTGTGTGTGTGTGTGTGTGTGTTCATAGGTCACATAATCAGGCTTCTGATGTGTTGTTGAGTTTAGAGCTGAAACGATGAATCAATGAATCGATTATTAATCAATTACTGAATTAATCGACAACTATTTTGATAATCGATTAATTGGTTTGAAGCTTTTTTCATGATTAAAACAAGATTTCTGATTGTTTAAGCTTCTTAAATGTGTGTATTTCCTTAATTTCTTTGCTCTGGATAACAAATTAATCATTAAAAGTCAATGATTTTGGTTTGTGGACAAAACAAGACATTTGAGAACGTCATCATTTCCAGGTTTGACGAACACATCAACATTTTTTATGGTTTTCTGATATTTTATGGACCAAACGATTAATTGAGAAAATAATCGACAGATTAATCGATTATGAAAATAATCGTTAGTTGTAGCTCTAGTTGAGTCAAAGTTATGATTCATTTTTATCAACAACAGCGTGTGTGTGTGTGTGCTACTGCTATTTCAGAGGTTAAACTACGGTTAGGCTACGGAGCCGCACAGCGAGCGCGAGCTAGCCGTTAGCACCATGCTAGCTCATCCTGAGGCGAGCTGCTAAAACAACATTATTTTATAAACCAGCGCCAACTGTCGACTTTCAACAGCTTCCGTTTGTTAATTATAGCACCAAAACCAGCCATGCCAAGAGCTGTATGTGTTTTAAACGTGTCCTGAAGCTCCACACATGGAGCTAAGTACGTCTGCGGGGCTGGTCCCCGGGCTCCGGGTTTACCTGCGGCACGAGTCACTCAGCCTGTGTGGGTTGGGCTAATCCAAAAGAGTGAAAACAAGAGGGGTGTTTTCTGAAGACAAGCTGTTACCTGTGAAACACGGGTGCTCTGAAAACACCCCCATGAGCACTTGGTACTTTCCTCCTGATGACTATGAAATTAACATGGCAAAAAATCCAATATTCTTTATTACATGTCATGTCATTTTTTTAGCAGTATGTATGTTTTAACATAGTAATGGGGGGGGGGATTTTTCAATCTTCAATTCTAATTTACCTCAGTAACCAACAGGAAACGTAACATTTATACTTTTTATGAAAAGAAAAAAAAAAAGCTTGAATGAAGAGTAAGCAAAATATCTGCACCTGAGATAAAACCAGAGAAAACAGCAGTTTTACACTGTAACTTAAGTTAGTTTTGTCACTGGTCTCATACTGGTCGTCCCTGTCCCCGCATCTTCCTCTGGTACAGTAGTGGTAACCATGGCGACAGCAGTAGCCTCCGCTCCACAGCATTTACGCCTATTTGTTTACTTGCTATGATCTCCTCAACAAATTATGAAGGTTATAATTTAAAAAGTTAAATTCTCAAGGAGGACGACAATAATATTTGCCAAAATAAAATGACATAAAATGAAAAACAGCAATCACACCAATTGATTTAATTCAGGAAAAATAGGATTTTTTGGATCCACAGATCCACTGTTTACGTTTGAGCTTCTCCTTTCATCATTCATTCAAGACAGCAGCGCTGTGACTGACCTCTCCCAGTGGCTGCACACGTTGGGATCCTCCAAGCTGAGGGAGGAAGTGATGTGAGGCAGGAAACAGAAAAGTGAGAAGGTCACAGCCGAGAGGAACGTCCCACGGCAGCAGAGTGACACAGCCATCGCAGACCACGCTGCAACCTGACACATGAAGAGAGGACACACGTCGTTAGCTCTGAGCATCAGAAGATTTCACTCTCTTCACAGTGATGAACACGATACAATGAAGTTGTTGAGTGGATGTAAAGAAGAAACCACAGCATTTTTGAAGGGTGATTTGGTACAATTGTGAATTATTATTATTACAATACGATTAAAAGATAAAAGCATTGACATGTTAGCACCAGAGTTTAAAAATTAACAATTCAAATATGAACTTCAGTCTCACAAATATGGCATTTTGAATCAAAGCTGCATCTGACACTGTGAAATAACATCTGACACAGTCACTCCTGACGCACAGCTCATCAACTCATGATCCAAACTGAGGTTTTAGGAGAAACAGCGTGGCATAAACAACAGATCAGCAGAGAACAATCGTGACTTTGTTGGTCTTAAAATTGCAAATGATTCTATGTGCGCTATGTTTTACACTCACACACACACACACACTGGTATGCTAATATTCTGTGACAATATTTCAACCCCTTTCAAAACATAAACCTCTTTTCCTATTATTATTATTATCATTATTATTATTACAGACATTACATTATGACAGGGGTTTGATACTGGAAACATGCTCATTTTTAATTCTTTGACTCGTTCATGTTTCCAAATTGAAGTCTTTTGCTTTTGTTTGCACATTCTGGGTCAGAGAGAAAATTAAACTGCAAAATGCCACATTCTCCCACCACTAAGTGCATCAGGCACGGACACTTTGTATGTGAAACCATCAATTTCCAAAAGTGGTGTCTTTAGTCTCCAAACACAAATGTTTGATTGAGACTAATCTCAGTCGTGTGGTTCTGAATACACACGTGAAAATACACAGCTGGGATATTTTCATTTTGACCAAATCCCAGTAGGAGTTTGGTGTTTCCAAACATGCTCTCGTGCTAATAGCATCTCTTCACAGCTTCTTTTCTGTCTCAGCAGCAAGGCTTCCACATGTGTGATCAGAGTTCATTTACTTTTTGAGTAAAAAATAAATCCAAACCAAAGGACCAACACTGGATTCTGGGGGCATGAAAAAGGCAAGTAAAGGGCAAAAGGACAGTTGGCCAGTCCATCACAGGGACACACATATAAAGACAAACAACCATCGGCTTACACTTGCAGTCAATTTAGAGTGTCCAATTTACCAAATTCCCATATCGCATGTTTTTTCAGATCGCGGGACCGGGCGAGATAGAAACAGGCGTTTATACTGTAAATGTCTAATATAAGAAGGTGGTCTCTTTGCACAAAACAACTCATTTGCATGAGTAAAGTGACAGGATTTGGAGGGAGCAAGAGAGAAGAAGCTATCAAAGATGGCATCTGCAATAAATAAACAAATGAAGTGCAAAATTAAGTGAATAAAGGAGTGACTGGAGTAAATGGCTTTGTTCATTTATTAGGCTTTACTGTAGCTGATGTAAACTGACTTTACAAGCTTGATTTCATTTACCATGCTGGCTAAAGGAGTTCCTCACTAATTGTTCCCGTGCTGTTTTTAGTGAGCTCCATGTCTGACCTCAAAGTGCCTTCTTTAGATTGAACGAGCCGAAACCTTCCACTTAGGAGGGAAAGTCAGGATCTCACGTCACAGCCAGCCTCGTACGTAGCCGCGCTCCCAATGAACACCGCTCAAAACGCCATCATCTGGCAACAATGACAGGGTGGACTGCTCTTTCCCCTTAAAACCCAAAACACTGACACTATTGATGAAAATGTGCCAGATTTACTGTCTTCTCAGGACCACAACCACCTTCACCCCATCTAACCTCGTCTTTTTTTTCCCCTGCTTATCCTCTTCACCAGCACAATCACCACTTTGTCTGACACTTTCTTTGTTTACCACTTACACAGCCAGGAATGTGTAATTACATCCGATGTTTTGTTGGCACAAAAACAGCAAACAGACCAAGGACCAAAAAGAAGATACAGTATATTTAAGACATTTGATGCAGAGTGTTTCAGGACTTTGTGCCTGCGTGTTTCTCTCAGCCTTTGAACAGAGCATATTTCTCTGTCCGCTCAGTAAACAGCTGAACAAAACATCCCAAGCATCAGTAGTCCTGTCACATCACCTGTGTGGACAGAGAACAGTCAAATTAATCCAGGCGGGGGAAGAAAAGGCAACTGTAGCAAACCTGCGGTGTCTAAGGAAGGATCTCGTTTTTATTCCAGGCAGAAACTTTTGTTTCAATTCAATTCAATATAGCAGTGTCAAAGAAGTGTTTTAACAACAACACAACATAAATGACTGGAAGTGAATCAATGTGTCATATGGTTAGAGATAAACACGGTGTAATCCAGATTATAGGACTGCTCACACCTGGGAGTAACATCCAGCCTGAACACACTCAAATGCATCCTTAATGCATCTCCAGATCCACATTCAGAGGTGTTCTCTCTCTCTCTCTGTCTCCTGGACAGTTTACTGTGGAGGTCTTTCAAAGGAAAACCCAGACCCATATTCCACTGGAGGGATTAAATATCTAATCTGGCCCTGGGAATCAGCCAGGAGGAGCATGTGGCAGAGAAGAGGGGAAAAACCCTGCTCAGCATGTTCCCTCCAACACCACCATCCTAGAAATGAATGAATGATTGATGATTTCTGTGTGTATTTGCATACAGCACAGCTGGTCACAGGAGAAGCCTCCAGGATGCTCTGACCACCGTGATCCCTGCTAGTCTACATACTGTTGATGCCTGATGCTCCCGTCATTGAGCAAAATGATCATCTACCACTTTCAGGTCTCCTGGGTTTTTGACTGAATCATTTGTCCCAAAGTTTCTACAGCAGGTGAAACACCTCATTAGTCTCACGCTGTATGAAACAAACGACCTCTGACCAGTGTGTCTGCTGCTGAGAAGAAAACAGCCCTATAACCAACATACGAGGCTGCCACCAAAACACAGTAGTGGCGATGATATGGTTGGTGTGGTCTTCAGTGAACAATGAAGGAACTAAACCTCCCTGTCTAAATGATGAAGCTAACCACTTGAATGTATGTGGGGATCTTTAGGATTTGTCTGTGTATGATGGTCTTCTTCTTGTCTGGTCGTCTTCCTTCATTGTACAGATACAGCTGTTGACTCCAACACACAATGGCAACTTTATTACTCCAGCTGCTTGATAAATCTGAAGAGGCCAGTGAGGTTACTCCTCTCTTTGGAAGAGCTGCTCGACGAGGAAGCTTGTAAGACGTCTCCAGTGGCAGGATGGCTGTTGACAGCATGTCTGTGCAGGCTCTTTATGAGCCGCCAGGACCAGTCCTCTCTGGTTTCACTGAGCTACGAGTGGGCACAGCTGCCGCCACCAACACTGAAGCGCTCCCCACCCGGGACAACTGCACTGCTGCACAAACAAGGACCGTGCTGTGTGTGTGAGTGTGCTAATGGTGCAGATTAGGCACAACGTTGATACGCTGTTCCAGGCCGTACAGTACTGACGCCTTTCTGTCCACTCACAAATGCAGTGTTTCCATCATGGAACAGTATGGTTCAGTTTGGAATGGTGAAGTCCTGGGTCAGGCTTGTGTTTCCACTGAGAACAGTCACTTCACTTGGTGGGCGGGGTGTGGGCTGTGATGGCCGATGGCCACGTAACATGACGTGGTACCGGTGCGACAACAACGAATAAGGACATAGAGCTCGACACAACAGTCAACAACACAACAGTCAAACAGACAACAACACAACAGACAACAATACAACAGTCAACAACACAACAGTCAAACAGACAACAACACAACAGTCAAAAACACAACAGACAACAACACAACAGACAACAACACAACAGTCAAACAGACAACAACAGACAACACAACAGTCAAAAACACAACAGACAACAACACAACAGTCAAACATACAACAGACATCAACACAACAGTCAAAAACACAACAGACAACAACACAACAGACAACAACACAACAGTCAACAACACAAGTCAAAAACACAACAGACAACGACACAACAGACAACACAAAAGACATCAACACAACAGTAAAAAACACAACAGACAACAACACAACAGTAAAAAACACAACAGTCAACAACACAAGTCAAAAACACAACAGACAACGACACAACAGTCAGAAACAACAGTCAACAACACAACAGTCAAAAACACAACAGACAACGAGACAACAGTCAGAAACAACAGTCAACAACACAACAGTCAAAAACACAACAGTCCACAAGACCACAGTCAACAAGACAACAGTCAACAACACAAGTCAAAAACACAACAGTCAGAAACAACAGTCAACAACACAACAGTCAAAAACACAACAGACAACGAGACAACAGTCAGAAACAACAGTCAACAACACAACAGTCAAAAACACAACAGACAACGACACAACAGATGACAACTCAACAGTCAAAATACCCATATCGCATGTTTTTTCAGATCGGGGGACCGGGCGAGACAGAAACAAGCGTTTATACTGTGAATGTCTAATATAAGAAGGTGGTCTCTTTGCACAAAACAACTCATTTGCATGGGTAAAGTGACAGGATTTGGAGGGAGCAAGAGAGAAGAAGATATCAAAGATGGCATCTGCAATAAATAAACAAATGAAGTGCAAAATTACACCTAACCCCTCCCCTGCACTCCTTCTGCACTTGATCCACCTCAGCACTCTCACCCTCCATCAGTCCACTGTTCACTGTGGTGGATGTATTTTTTTACTATTCCTATTCCTAATGGAAACACAGAAAAACACATATACATTTACTGAACCAAACCCAACTATTCTACGCTCCCTCCATTCACGATATGAACAGTTTTGTTGCTGATTGTATAACCTATTGTTCATAGGCTTTAAAACATATTTGGTTATTCTGGGGGGAAAATGCGATTAAGACGTTCATGAAGATGTTGAAAAAGTACAAAATGATAGTTAACTCAGTCTGTTTGTGAACTGAATGTTTACCTGCAGAATAACAATGATAATCCCTCCCTGTTGTTCAGCCTCCACCAGGTCTGTACAGGCACTTACATGACATTTATCTCAATATTATGCCCTTAAGCCCTTTCACATTGTAAACCACTCATTCCCCACACACCAGAGTCCATGAAGTAAGTAAATCCTTCATTCAGGTTTACCTGAGTAACACACTGCCTCGAAATACCAGTGAATGTGCTGAAACTGCACTAACAATCAATACATATCAATAATGTCCAATATATGTAGAGAAAAGAACAAGTTAAATCAAAGAGCCATTATTTTTATTATGTACATGTATTTTCTCCGGCTTCCTCCCACAGTCCAAATACATGCAATATGGGGATTAGGTCAATTGGACACTCTAAATTGAGCGTAGGTGTGAGAGTGAACGGTTGTTTGTCTCTGTGATGGACTGGCGAACTGTCCAGGGTGCGACGAGGCACGACCCTTGTGCGGAGGATAAAACGGTAGAAAATGGATGGAGGAAATTCTCTTCCTATACCTATTTACATCAAGTTTAATGTACAGATGCCACAAGAACAACAAAAAAGTGTTTTTTTAGCGGTGTAAAATAGTAGTAGAAATATATAAATATCTTTGAAGTGTTTACTCAAACCCAGCTGTCAAAGTGAAGCCTCTGAGGAAGAGCACAGCTGCAGCTGCTCCGTCAGTGTGAGAAGACTTTCACTCAAACATCATATGTGTCAGACTGTGGTGTGTTTGTGTCTTTGGCTTCACTTCACTCACATGAACCTCTCTTACTGTACTGTCTGTGCTCGTTGGTTTTCCCAGTTCTGATCCTCTATAAGCCTCGCTTTCACTCTTATTCTATCTCTATCTCTGCAGAAAGACGTCTCTGCAGTTGCTCATTACGTCACAACACTGGCTCAGAGGGAAAGTGGCGCATCCTGAAGGAACAGCTGTGTCTTTAACTGGGACAACAACACTCCACCTGGAACTGCCACTGACCACGGGACCTTGCTTTGTTTCAATAAGACGTCATTACTCGTCTGTGTCTGTGGTTCATAAGCTGACAGAGCAGAGAAAGATTGGTCTCCTCATTGTTCCAACAATTTTTGTGACTTTGTCGCTGTATTCGTACTCTTCTGTGAAACTGCTGCGTCTATTATTTCTCAGTATTAGCCAAGGATGGGAACTGTAGTGCATCTGCAAAGCACCCAGGTCAATCCCAGCTCACACAGGGCAAAACATAGGGACAAACAACCATCCACTCTCACACTCACAGTCAATTTAGATCAGGGGTGTCAAACTCAAATGACCTGGGGGCCAATGAGCATCTAGTCTGGTCAAGTGGGGGCCGACATAGAGGAAAAAAAGTGGAAAAAACAACTATTTAGTAGCCGGTGGGTAATATAAGATATTCATTATGATATTAGACAGAATTGCATTAAAAGTGCTTGTTTTGATATAAAATGATTCACAATAAAAACATATTTATGATGCACAAAAACGGAGATTTCATTGAAAATTTAGCAAATAATGACGAGGATAATTGTGATTAAAACAGCTTAAATATATGTAATTTCATGTTGAGTGTAATACATTTAATAAAGCAATGATTACAACCAAATGTCTTATTACTATTATAAAAATATTGCCTGCAAATGCATTTAGTCTTATATTCTGTCTCTATGCCATCACCTTGCACAGTGGTGGGCGGGCCGCATGTAATCGATCGGAGGGCCACATGTGGCCCCCAGGCCACCAGTTTGACACACGTAAACACACTGACTCTGCAGTGATGGCTGTGTTGTACAGTTCTCATTGTTTGGACATGAATCTGACTGATGTGTCCACACACACGGTGAATTAAAAACCCTCCTCTTGTTTAACACAGCTGTATGCACTTGAGTCTGTCTTCATTCTTGCCACAGTCAGTCAGCATCATGTTCTGTCCACACTCTCCTCTCCTCTCTCACACATCGTCATCTAGCACCGTGTCCTACATTACGAGATTCCGTATCAGTATTTGGCAGAAGTTTCCCAGCAGGCACCACTGCGTCCTGGTCACCGAGCAGTTATCAGTCTTCTCGTCCCTCCACTCTTGTGAACTCGTCCCATTGAAGTGTAAGCTCCGGGTTTTTACGATAGTGTCCATCAAGGTGCCAAATCCAGGTGCAAAACAAATACACGTAGTCGAGTTCAAAGCCATAGAATTTCTTTTCTTATCCAGACAGTCATAAATAAGACTCAGTGGTAGAGCGACTCATCTTTCAACTCAATGTGTGGGTTTGATTCCCGGCTCCGCTTGTCCACATGCTGGTGAGGAGAGTAATTCCTTTTCATGACGCCCACCGACAAGGGGACAAAAAGATGGCAGATTCTGGTTCCAGATCCAGACCAGACACTGTCCTTTTAACTAAGTAAAAACACTATAGCACGTTAGTTCATTTTGAAACTAGGCTGCTATTGTGAAATATCTGCAGGGCTGACATGCGCAGCTTCACACTGAACATCCCTATGGTTTGGTTTTTAAACATGTGCAATCTTTCTTCCCTCCATCCTGACGTCCACACAAAGTGTGGAGAGTTTTTGTGCATGGCAAAAAAAAAGTTCAAAAAAAACAAAAAACAACAATAATCAAGAGTTTTTAAGTACACAAAATACTTACTTATTTTAGTGCCTAATATTATTATTATTATTATTATTTTAATGTGTATTATATTATTATTACAGATGCTGATGCAAATGTTGAAATATGTTTATATGGACTTCAGCTACGCTTATAACATAATTATTCTAGGCCAAGCAGAAAAGAAGAACATACATATTGAATAGCCACCAGGGGGCGACTCCACTGGTCGCAAAAGTTTGAATTGCAGTCTAATTGTCACTCGATTTATCACGTCAGCAAACATTTTCCTGGTCTCAATCACTAGTTTCAGCTCTTCTTCAATAGAACACGATGAAAGGTTTTGAAATGATGTTCCCATTTGTAGGGAAATATGTGTCACGGCCGCTCAGCTGTTATCGTCGAATCGCCCGAGTTTAGTTGAAGGTGAAGTCTGTGAATGTCTGGTTGTAATAAATCAATATGGTGCTGGATTTCAGATGGTTATGGGTGACGTTACGGATATGTACTTGTTTTTTTGTCAGCTGTAGTCTCTGACACAGGCCGCTCTGAAGCAGTCTTTACCACTGACAGAATCTCTCATTTAATTAGCAGCTCAGGTTACTCATCAGCGCGACTGCTTTACTTCATATCAACGCTCAAACGAAACAGAGTAAACATCATGTCGATGTGCAGCTTTGTTCACTTCTCACACGTCTTCTTCTCCTGTGTGGCATGGTAATCTGGACAAATGTCAACATATCTAGTAGCTTTTGGCAGGTGCAGCTTATTCCAGCCGTTTCAGACGCGCAGCACTGTTTGTTCACTTTTTCTACACTGAGTTTCCTACAACTTTGACCAGGAACACGTGGCACATTTAGAAGAAAGCCACATGAAATGGAAAGGGAATGACGTGCCAGGAATGAAAAGTACTCTTTTCAGATACAATATAAAGGCCTGTACTTGTGTTGAAGAGGTAGTATTTTGTATGTTGTGGTTATTTACTTTTACCTTGAAAATCTGAATATTGCACAGGAACAAACTGTACTGTTATGTGTTGTTATGTTATGTGCTGTTTTCATGTGCAAGTGTGTGTATGTTGCACCTTTAAAGACAGAAAGCAGTCGAGCTAAAGTAAATGATTATTGTTCCATGGGAAAGTGGGTGGAGTCTATTGAATAAAATGAACAAAACAAAAATGTGACTTTAGGCGCTGGGACTCAGAATCAAGATCAAGATTCCGGACTAGATTTGAGGTATCCCATGAACCTTTGCGGTAGATTTTGCTCCAACAACAGTCACAAGAGTCATGGACATGTGCTGGCAGAGCCTTGTTTTACCTTTTACTCTTTAGACACATGAATCACATGTTTGCCATTGTAGGTTTTCTGATGAACACAGATATGTGTGAGCCCGCCTTTCTGACACGAGAAGCAAAGTAATAGAATAGATAATAACGACTTCATGGTTATGAATGTTTTAAGGTCATTTTCATACCCAATAAAACATTAAAGACTGTCAGATGCTGCTCGGCAGAGCGGCGCTTTTCTCGTGACGATGCCAACTCAACGCTGCTTTACACAACCGTTTTGTTATTCATCCATTTAAGCATATTTATGTGAAGCACTTCTATTGCCCAGGGACAAATCAGCATCAAACCCCTTGACCTTGTGTATGAAAGATGACCCACTCTACCGCTGAGCCTCAGAACCACAGATATTAAGACTTCTTTTTCCCCCCTTCCTCTTCCAACATTGTCTCTTAGTTGGTGCTTCCAGAATCCGTCCCTCTCTAAGCTGTGGAAGTTTTCTGCTGCCAACATTTTTTTAAATGTTCTCATGCATCACTTTAGAAACACTTTTATTTTATTTATTTTTTTACTTTTTAAAGAAAATTAAGATTGCATCCCATCAAATTTACAATCGATCATTTAAGGTAAAAACAAGTCACTTGTGTTGACTTGTGAAGTAAAAGTTCTCTTCTGAAAATGATTAGACATGCTAACAGCTGAGGAAGACCAGGCTGAATCTGTCACCAGCATCTTTTAAGGCAATATTCCCCGTTTACATGTCCTGTTTTCTGGCAGTGTGGTCTCAATTCATGTTGATGTGCTACTTTAACAACAGTTCTTCAGTTCTTTTTGGTTTCATCCGATATTGAAAAGCTTTGTTACCATGGTTACATGGTCTCGGTAGATTGGTCATGCTGTTCTATCATCGTAGTGGTTCACATCTGCTGAGGAGGTCACTGAAGGTCACTGAGCTCACTCTCATGTCCATGGAAGAGTATTATCCTGCTGTAGGACATGATCATCTCTGGCCATGAAGTGATGAACATGGTGAGTAACAATCCTCAGACACACTGTGACATTAAGGCTCCAGAGTGTGTCTAGATTCTAGAAAACAATCCCATCACCACTACATCAGCAGCATCAGCCTGGACTGTTGACACAAGATGGCTCCATGGATTCATGCTGACTCCGCATTCAGAGACGGAACACACGTTTAAAACTCAGGTCTGTAATTTCACTCTGAAACACTCACTCACTCATTTTCTATGAGGGTCGTGGGGCCTGTGGTCAGTCCTAGGGTCACACCCTCGACAGGTCACCTGTCCATCATAGGGCAAACATACAGAAACAAGCAACCACTCACTTTTACACTCACACCTATGGTCAATTTACAGCCTTCAATTAACCTCTGCATGTTTTTGGATTGTGGGGAAGAAAGTGAAGCGTCCGGAGAAAAACCCACATGCACACAGGGAGAACATGAAAACTCCACACAGCAAAGCACTGAGCCCATGTTCACATAAAACAATAGGATTTGATGCTCCATGTTTTGCTCTGATGAACCAACAGATAAGCCAGTTTTCTTCAGTCATTCTTGATACAGTGCATATTGGGCCTTTAATAAAAACTTGCTTCAATCCGATCAAGTAATAAACATCCAAAGCAGAAACCAAGCAATTGAAAAAGAGACCTGAAGGCAGTTGTGAAAACAACATGAGCTGGAAATGAACACAGGGAGCAGAGAGGCTCTACACACCCAAGAGAAAAACTTCAGAATAAAACAGGATATAATCCACAGACAGAAACACAAGCTATCAAGTCAAACAACTGGAGTACGTCCATCATTGAAAAACTCAAATATTACCAAACAACTGAAATAAAAGCCAAAAACAAAATAAACTAAACGTAAAACGAGAGATAGAGATATTTATATGACATAATGAGCCAGTGCTTTTCAAATAGGTGTGTGTGTCACACTGCAGTCAAACTTATCAGGCCACAGTCTTTTGATAATCGATTCATCGGTTTGTCTGTTTTTTTTAAATGATTATAACACGTTTTATGATTTTTCAGCTTCTTAAATGTGAATATTTTCTGGTTTCTTTGCTCCACATAACAAAGGAAATCATTCAAATTTAATCTTTTTTTCTTTTTTTTTTAGACATTTGAATTCTTACATTACAGAACATCACCATCCACAGAATTTTAACTTAACATTCTATGGGAAAAGTTGTTTTTTCTTGGATAAAGAACATGATTTTCTCTATCACATATGCACTTACTATATCTAACCACTTGTAACTTTGTCCCAGGAATAGTTTCTATGTGTGAGAAACAAGTGCAGAAGCACAGTGAGGTTATTAAACAGCAGTGTTTCTAATGTCACGCTCGTGTAAAACGCCGGCGGTAACGTCACAGTGTTGTGAGCACAGTCACTGACACATCATTGATCTGCAGCCGCAGTGAATGACACATGAATATAGAGAAGGATGAAAAGTCTTACCTTATCTATGAGAGAGTGCTGCGCGCGCCAGCGTGTGAGTGTGTGTGTGTGTGTGGATCAGACGGTGATATGTCCAGCAGCACAGAAACAAACACAAAAAAACACAGTAAACTCCAGTGATCGCTCTCTCCGCCACTTTCACACACTCTCACTCACTCACTCACTAACTCACTCACTAACTACAGGGCGCAGCGCAGCGCCGCGTGACGTCACCGGCCATTCACTCTCTCAGTCAGCCTGCTCTGCTTTTCTACTTGAGGCTGAACCAAGACACTCCAGCTGGGATTTAAGGCTCTATGAAGGGAGCCGGATCTTGAGGAGCCTTCCGTTCAAAAGTCTGGCTCCTTCTATATTATTAGAATATTTAATTCTTTTTTTAGAAGCCAAACAGTGGTAACTCATTTTTTTATCAAGAAAATAATAATCACAGATTTTAATTATAAGGTAGGATTTGGATCAGAATGATTACACATCCCACCATTATATATACTTTATTGGTGGAAGTCATTCTAAAATGTTCATTATATTTTCATTTGGCTTGTGTTTTCATTGTAAATATTCCATAAGGTGGCGCCATATCCCCATATGCTTTGTCAGTGAGATGATCACTATTTTGGCTTTTCCCTCACCTAAAAAACTTTGTGGCAAATTAAAAATTAAAAAAATAAGCAAGACAACACTTGCTACAATGAACTTCTTGCTGTGTTTCCTAATGAAAAGAACAGCTCGCCACTGCAACTCGGTTCTCATCATTGAGAAGAGTCACAGCACTGCAAGACACATTCCTCACTGTTCCTCTGTAGCAACGGCTGAGCTCAGCTGTTCCTGTTCATTGTTTGTTTTTCTGCTCTAAAGTGAAAGGGTGCTGGAGTCTTAATTCGCAAAACCACTTTACTAAGTGCTTTAGTTAAAGACAGAAGAAACAGGTAAACAACATAATAATACGAATACTAATAAGAATAACAATAATAAAACAATATAAAACCATTAGAAGCAGCACTGAACAAACCCCCGGCATGCGTAGACCACACCAGGTGTGCAACAAGTAGACCGCACCAGTGTGTGGCATGCGTAGACCACACCAGGTGTGCAGCCCACATAGACCACACCCTGAAAGACTCATGAAACGTACTTCCGACTGCCAGGAGGTGGCGCAATAACTGACTTTGCAGGTTATCACTGAAAATGAATAGATACAGGGCAGAAACCTGCTATTCCTGCTAACATACATAATGGCCACTAACGTGGTTGCCATAGAAACCTGTATACAGATCAAAGGTGTGTGTGAGGGTAAGAAGAGATTCAACACACACCACCATGATTCTGCTGATCTGATTTCTTCACACTGTTCATTCCATTACTTGAGGCTCTGATTATAAAAGTCACTCAGTGTCTTTCACCACTGACTGCAACATGATGAAGAAGAGGCTGCAGGCATCGGTGTTGCATCCTTAACACAGTCAAAGGAATTCAAAGTGACAACTGAGCCTGTTTCTTTACATCAGATCTCAATAACTCTGAGTCAAATACTGTTCAGCGTGTTCTCCTGATGAAGAGCTTTTGTTTCTCTCTGTCATACCCAAGAGGTAACTCCTGACTCAAAGAGGCTTAAAGTGAAATTTAAAGGACCAAATTATTGATCTGGAAACAACTTAGCTGATAATGGACAGACTCAATCCTTTTGAGTCTGCTGCCACCTGCTGGTCGATCACATTACAACACTTCATCAAAACTTTACCTCATAACCATCAAAATATAAGACAACTAGTGTAAAATTCAGATGACCACATGTAATTTATAAAAAAAATAAATTACATTTGTTTTACTGAGGAGTAAAATTAAAGCAGAAATTTTCTCTGGATGATTTTTGAATTTGCCTGCTTTTTAAGTGCAAGTCATCTGAAGTCACAGCTCTGTATGGAAATATCTATTTATAAAAAATCATGGAATGATAGTAGAATCAACACAAAAAGTATATTTAAATTCAAAGAGTGTTTTAATGGCTTTCCTTAAACTTTAAACACAGTTTCTCTCCTGTGAAGCACAAAAAAAGCATATTTCTTATATTCTGGAATAGAAATAATGACAGAACCCACTTTATTGTGCCACAAAGGTTTTTTAGGTGAGGGCATATGGGGATATGGAATGTTTACAATGAAAACACAAGCCAAATGAAAATATAATGAATATTTCAGAATTACTTCCACCAATCAAGTACATATTGTGTAAGTTTATATAATTCTGATACTAATCTTACCTCACAATTAATTTTTTATCTTATTTTATGATTAAAAAAATGTCTTCTAAAAAACGAGCCAGTCTTTTGAACGGCTCCTCAAGATCCGGCTCTGAGGGGAGGGACGTTATAGTGACTCTATAGCGTGTTATTGGTGCTGACGGCCAGTGGGGGGCGCTAACACAGTTATAAAAGAAGTCACCATTAGAAGCCATGCTATGATGTGCAGCGTTGTCTTCCTGTAATAAAAGCAGCTGTATGAACACATCAATGACAAAGTTCCAAGATAAACACAACAATCAAAGTGACACACTGAGGCAGGAGAGAACCGTGGCTGTGACACGGACCGTCGCGAGGACCAGACCACAGTGAGGAGGCTGTCACAACACGGGGGGACATGGTGCTTCCAGAGCGGGGGAGTTAGGACCGTTAGGACCGTTAGGACAGTCACCGTGGGCCTCTAGCTGTAGCTGCTACTGTCCATACACGTCAGCAGCAGCAGCGGTTCAGCTCCGGACAACAACAACAGCTGCATTCATGAGCTCTTCCCACGCAGCGTCGGCTTCACCGTGAACAGCGATGGCTCTGAAGTCACGGAGGCCGTGGACCACAGTCGTTATCGGCGTCTTTCTCGGCTTCACCGCGTCGTCGTGGCTCTTCGCGCCTCAGGTGGACGACAGGAGGAAAAAAGGTCCCACCTGTTTCTACAGAGACTCGTCCGTGGGTGAAGGTCCTCCCGGTGTGCTCGGGAGGAGCGCGGGGAGCAGGGAGCAGGAGGAGGTGCTGGGGCCGGGGAGCAAAAGCGGGGACAGAGGACACAAGCGCTTCCTCTATGTCGGTGTCATGACCGCGAAGAAGTACCTGAGCTCTCGCGCCGTCGCTGCCCACCAGACGTGGACCAGCTCCATACCCGGCAGGGTGGAGTTCTTCTCCAGCGCCGGGTCAGCTGCTGTCCACACGGACGTCCCTGTACCCGTGGTGTCTCTGGCGGGAGTGGACGACTCATACCCGCCACAGAAGAAGTCCTTCATGATGCTCAAGTACATCCACGACCACTACCTGGACCAGTATGAGTGGTTCATGAGGGCAGATGATGACGTTTATATCAAAGGTGAGTGACTCTGTGTGTGTGTGTGAGGCTCCAAAAAGAGTGTCATCCTTTCATCTTTACAAACAATCACATTCATTCACGCTTATTACAGCATCTACCAACGTTGAACTCATGTTTAAATAAACATTTAAATCACTTTATTCAGGTTAATCAAGGTATTTAATCGTACACTGTATTTCATAAGGGTTTATAAAACTAGTAATGTCAGTGAACACAGTTATAACTGTGAATATGCGTCACTTAACTGTAATTAAGCATTTATTAGTCACAGTAACGGCTTTATAGACTATTATAATAATATACAAATTAATAACTTCAATAAACTGAATAACATGCTAGTTAAAACATTAATAATGTTAGTAAATATTAAGCAATGACTATTAATTTAGTCATTGATTAATAATCAATTCATCGAATAATTGTGGCAAATTCAACGATGATAAAAACATAGACATAGTGTTTCCTGTGTTCACTCTGGAGTCAACAGTACAACACTTGTGTGGAGTCTGAGGCCTGGTTTCATATGTGGGCGTGTTCTATGAGGCAGGGGCAGTTTTCCAGGTGTGAGGACATGATTCATAACCACATCATAGTTTATGAAAAAAACTACTCAAGTTTATACATGTTGTGTGAAATTACAGTCAGACTTTTAGCAATAGTCTTAATGTATGTAGGAGTGGGTTGAGGGGGGGGGGGGGGGGGGTGGCCTGGTATTGAAATTCGACACCAAGTTGCATGAAAGGGATGTGCACTCATTAGACCATTTTGTGCAGTTGTATGCACTCACTCACTCACTCACTCACGTCAACACAAGCAACAAACTTCTTCCCGGACACTTTTGCCACGCTTTGTCTTTCTTGTTTCTGTTCCCGGTAAGAGACACAAGTTGTTGTACAACTCCAGGTGACCGCACACAGAAATAATCCATCTCTCCTCCATAGTCTCCAGTCGTTCGGAGAATCTCAATGCTGATTGGCTATTGCATCGTTGCGTCAGCGCGTTTGTTTTGCTGCCACCCAGCGTGAATATCGCGTCTGTACATTGACTTTGTATGTAAAGTCATTGCACCACAACTTTGCGATGCATCCGGTGTGAACACAAGTCTTCAAGGGTTTAGGTACACTTAAGTTGGAGAAGGTCATCCAGTCCATGTATGTTTGCCCTCTGTCACTCTGGTCCAGGTGAGAAGCTGGAGTCGTTCCTGCGCTCACTGAACAGCAGCAAACCCCTTTACCTGGGTCAGACTGGTCTTGGCATGACTGAAGAATTGGGCCGTTTGGCCCTCGAGCCCGGAGAGAACTTCTGCATGGGAGGCCCCGGGATGATCTTCAGCAGAGAAGTACTTCGCAGGATGGTCCCTCACATCAGTACCTGTCTGAGGGAGATGTACACCACCCACGAGGACGTGGAAGTGGGTCGCTGTGTGCGTCGTTTTGGAGGAACACAGTGCGTGTGGTCGTACGAGGTACAGCTCTTTAGCTCATGTGTAGCAACAGTGTGGGTCTTCAGTTTTAGTTTAGGACCAAGTAGGCTGAGGGACATTTTGAGTTATTTACAGATTCTGAAAGTGTGATTTCTAAGCTTTCCATCAATGTCTAACACATGGGAAACAGAAAATATTTGAAGGTGTGGCCATTTGAATGTAGGCACTCCTCAAACTGCTTTAGGGACAATTTTAGCCTCAAAGATTTACACCTTCTCGTAGCCAAAAGACAGAATCATCACATTTACATAGTCCAACCCCCTCCTGGTCTAGCTGTCAGTGACACCACACCTCTCTGTATGACCTACTTCTCATCACAGAAACTGGAGCTCAGATACTATTGTGTGACCTACACTGCTACATAGAACAATACATATACAATACATAAAAAACTGGGCATAATAACCTCTTAACATCCGAAATGAAATAACTTGAAAAATATATAGAAAGGGGTGTGGCTTACTCTTTTATCACTTCTTTTCCTTACACTAGTGTAGTCATATTTCCATCATCTGTTTTTGTTGTTGTTTCTTTTCTTTTTGAAATAACAGTGCAGTTGCAGTAAATACAGTTGCAATCATTTTTGTTGCATAGTCAGGAGGCTACTTTTAGTTTAACTATTTCATTTTTAGATTTTATATCCTGGCCATTCATATATTAATCGTTACATTTGTCGTAACATTTGTTTCAAAGATGTCAGCTCCCTACCCCCATCCTGAAGGCCTCAAAATCTGCCACCAACGCCTACAACACACATAACCCTCACCTACCCCTGCCCTTACCGGCTAAATCTCACTCTGAACTGACTTCAAAACTTGAGAGCCCTGATAAACTATTGTAGTAGTTTGAACAACATTTATCAATAACAGGTCGAGGGATCCCAAGGGTTCTATGAAGAGATCGCAGAGGGTTCCCAGAGAAAAAAAAAAAAAAAGAATATAAATTTCATAAATATGAAAATCAAGTAAGGTAATATACTGAAGAGTTAGAAGGATCAGCAATAGATACATATATCTAATATAAAATAAAATAAAATACATTGAAGTGGCTCTGTGTTGGTGTGGATGGATCAGTCCGTTACTAAATGAGCTGAATGATGATGATGTGTTCAAAGAGTTGCTAAATCATTAGCATCAGAGTCAATACTTCACAAAGCATTCACACATTATTCAAGCGCATCAGCAGAGCCAGCGCTCCCTGTACTTCTGACCAATTATGCTTAGGGCCCCCAAAAGCTTAGCAGTGGCCCTGCACATCAGGTTGGTTTGTATATTATTAGCAGACACTCACAGGCTCTGTTACAGTTTATAATACCATCATCTGATCAAACACAAGTTTCGATGTGTGTAACATTTGCATTTTAAAAACAACAATACTGAGCTACAGCTAATAACAATATCGTCACATAACGTTCTGAAACGCACAGTGGATTATTAAAAGACAGCATCCAGCATGAAAACATACTTTTTTAATCCCTGTATGTGACTTTTATTGAACACTAACATAACTTAGATTAACGACGTTGATGAAAACTCACCCCATAAGAAGATAGAAGGTAGAGGTTCGGGGTGCATCGCTGGCGTCATGTCATCATCTCAGAAGTAACTGCTGAGTCTGCTCAATGTGTTCAGTTATTCTCATGTCCTGTCACTCTCGTTCGGCCGCTAAACTTTATTCATCCGTCTGTGTAAAAACTCGCTAAAAAAGAAAGTTAGCTAGTTTAAATGCTAACGCGTTAGCATAAAGTTCGCTAGTTTAAATGCTAACGTGTTAGCGATAAAGTCCGCTAGTTTAAATGCTATGCGTTAGCATAAAGTTCGCTAGTTTAAATGCTAACGCGTTAGCGATAAAGTTCGCTAGTTTAAATGCTAACGCGTTAGCGCTAAAGTCCGCTAGTTTAAATGCTAACGCGTTAGCATAAAGTTCGCTAGCTTAAACGCTAACGCGTTAGCATAAAGTTCGCTAGCTTAAATGCTAACGCGTTAGCGATAAAGTCCGCTAGCTTAAATGCTAACGCGTTAGCGATAAAGTCCGCTAGCATAGCAGCAGTGAGACCGGTGTGACCACAAGCCTGTGTCTTCGTTAAGAAGTACAGCCACATATTTAGTTCTTCTGCAGTGTGTTTTATCTTGTCCATCTTCATTCAACGCTGAAAACACACACACAGCTTCTCGAAACAGCAGTAACAGTGAGGAGCGCGGCAGTAGCTGCATATTAAGTAGCCATGTGTTTCTCTGTGAGGAGCAGCCGAAAAAAACATCAAAAGCAGGGAATGTGATATCTACGAAGGAGTATTAGGGCCAGCCAATAAAAAAATAAAAAATAAACAGCCAAAAAAAAAATGATATTCATATTTTCTAAATTACCGTAATTTCTTTTTTTTTGCCTGGCATTTTTTTTCTTGTACTGTTTTTTGTTGTTTTTTTGGCTGGCCCTAATACTCCTTCGTAGATATCGCCATTCAGGCCGATCAAACAACCCTAATTCAAATACAAAGTTTATGGTTTAAAACCCACAATACTGTGTAAAATAAAACAAATAAATCTGTGTTTACTCAGTTTGCCTAGGCCCACTTGTTGTTACTTGTGGTGGGTCATTAAAGGGATGGTTCACATAGAAAGGTACATATTCATCACACTAACCAGCGTGTAAAGCCCTTCTGCAGGATACAAACATGATATTTAAATCATATTCATATTAATCAAATATTTAACTTGTATTTTTTTGCAATTTTAATTCTTTCTGTGAGTGTAGTGTGAATCAGGTGAAGTAGAGACTACAGCATCAGGTTACGGGGCTCTGTTCATACACTCTGGTCTCACACACACACACTACTTTAAAATTGACAAAATCCTGATCCTAATTTTTTCAAAATGCTCTCAGTATTGTTTCATAAGAATTTCACAAACATGTTGTAACTTACAAAGTCAAATAGAGTGAAAACAAATGTTCTGTATTGAACAACTTTTCAAATGTTTGTGTAATCATGCTTACAGACAGCTCGTGTGGAAAACACTATTATGTCATTCTCTGCCATCATACCCCAGCAATAACATCCATGAGTTGATTTGAGCGACGGAACTGTGTAGAAACCTGGAGGAAGAGACATTATATTATCATTATCGTCATCCACATTACTCCATTTTCATTTAAAAATGCATACATTCTGCAGTCCACACTTTGTTTCCGTCAGAAAACTCCAGGACTGTTTGAGTCTTGACCAGTTCTTTCAGAGTTCCTCTAACACCTACTTAACAGAAATCCTTGTTACTTTTCATCATTGTTGTTCCTCATTAGTCAAAGTAGCCTTTGTCACATGATGTGCGCTTTCAGGTGTCAGTGTGGATGCAGACTCAACGTATTGCAGATCATTTGTTTCTGAAAATTCAGTTTGTAAATGAAAATATAGGGAAAGATGTAGACAGATGTAGCCTGTGAGTCACGACCTGATGACAATAGCTCATCGATTTTCCCGCTGACACCAAGTGTTGCCGTTTCTTCCCACAGATGCAGCAGCTCTTCTACGAGAACTATGAACACAACAAGAAAGGTTTTATCGAGGAGCTTCACAGCAGTAAGATCCACAACGCCATCACACTGCACCCGAACAAAAATCCCGCCTACCAGTACAGACTCCACAGCTTCACACTGAGCCGCGAGATCTCGAGGCTGCGCTACCGCACCGTCCTGCTCCACCGCGACAGCCTGGTCATGAGTTACCTGAGCGACACGGAGGTGCAGTGGGAGGACCAACAGCTGGGCTCCCCGCCTTCATACATGCACTATCAGCCCAGCGAGAGGAAAGACGTCATCGAGTGGGATTTCCTGACCGGCCGCCACGTTTACTCTGCAGACGAAAGCAAGACCCCTCGGCAGAGCCTGGGGAACTCGCTCCGGACTGCACTGGAGGACGTTATAATGCAGGTGATGGAGATCATCAATCAGAACTCAAAGACTCAGGGCCGTGCTATTGACTTTAAAAAGATTCAGTACGGCTACTACAGGGTGGATCCAATGCACGGAGCGGAATACATTCTAGATTTGCTGCTGCTGTACAAGAAGCACAAGGGACGGAAAATCAAAGTGCCCGTGAGGCGGCACGCTTACCTCCAGCAGGCCTTCAGTCGACCCTTCTTCACCGAAAGTGAGGAGTTAGACGTGGCAGAACTCGTGGCTGTCATCAACTCCGAGTCTCAGTCCCTGTCCTTCCTGTCCAACTCCCTGAAGTTCCTGTCACCTTTCCAGTTCTATGAATCGACCAGAGAAGTGTGGAAGCAGAACCAGGAGAAAGTCCACATTGTCCTTCCGTTGTCCGGTCGCTACGACACCTTTGTCCACTTCATGGAGAACTTTGAGAAGGTGTGTTTAATCGCCAAACAAAACATTAAACTCTCGGTTGTTCTCGTGGACAACGAGAGCAGTCAGATCAGTGAAGCCTATATTCAGCTGATCAAAGAGTATCATCGGAAATATCCCACAGCGGACATTTCTCTGATCCCCATGACGGGGAACTTCTCGCGAGGCCTGGCTCTGGAGCTGGGCTCCTCCAGGCTCCACAACGACACCTTACTGTTCTTCTGTGACGTGGACCTCGTCTTCAGTGCTGATGCCTTGCAGCGCTGCAGAGACAACACTGTCCAAAACAAACAGGTCTACTTCCCCGTTGTCTTTAGTCAATACAACCCCAAGATAGTGTACGCCGAGAAAACCCTGAGAGAAAACAAATATGTGCTCACCAAGAAAAGTGGTTTCTGGCGAGATTACGGCTTTGGAATCACGTGCATATTCAAGAGTGATTTGCTAAAAGCCGGAGGCTTCGACACCTCCATCTTTGGTTGGGGAATGGAAGACGTGGACTTGTACACGAAGGTTATCAGCACTGGTTTTAAAGTGCTGCGCAGTCATGATCCAGGAATCTTCCACGTTTATCACCCGGTCCACTGCAACGCGAGCCTCGAGCAGAAACAGTACAAAATGTGCCTCGGTTCCAGAGCGAGCACGTTTGCGTCGACGGTGCAGTTAGCAGAGCTGTGGCTGGAGAAACACGCGGAGAACGGCTACAACAGAACTTCATCGTGACATTCGCGAGTTCACCGCACGCCTCAGCGACGCACTGTGTTGTTCAACTTCACAGGACCTTCATCCAAAGTGACCTGACACGAGTCAAACGTGAAAACATGGTACCGGACCGGAACCCAGTCCAGGTTTGCTGCACCAAAAAAACACAGGAGTGGAGTGTCTACAAACCCCAGGTTCATCAGATACTTTACACTTTACTCAGTTTTACACTTTTATTCTTTGCTGACTGAGGCTACGTAAAAGTGCCGAGTCATGGAGGGTGAAAGAATGACCCAAAGAACGATCATGGAAATTATATGCAATGACAATTATTATTCATATTATATTGAAGTTTTTTGTAAGAGAATTGATAATCAGAGTGGAGTGTGTGTGTGTATGTGTGTGGGCTGAATACATTCTTGATTTTTGAAGTGAGAACATTTTGGTTGGTCCTCACATCCTGTCCTCATTATTAAAACTGCTTTTTTAGTGTGAGGTTAAGGGTAACAGTGAGGTATTTAGAGAGTGTCTGCGCAGACATTTGATTCATTGACTCTTAGTTCTTTGGTCCATCAAAGTGTTCAACATGTTTCCCAAACTCAGAAGTGATGATTCAGGAAACCAGACAATATTCACGTTTAAGCAACAGAAAAATCTGATAATTTAATAATTCAACTTAAACGTTTACTGATGAATCAATTATCAAAGTAGGTGAAAATGGTGAATTAACCTGTTTTTACAAGTGAAGAAGAAGAAGAGTTTCGTCCAGCTTTAATTCACAACCAGGCATTTTCACTTAAATGTGAAAATGTTTATGGTAAATGCAGTATTCAATTGAAGCCAACCTTTAAGCAATTTGTATCAAGTTACCAAACTGAAAATTGAAAATATTTGTATTCATTTATTTATTTGTGATGACCACCTGCAGTATCCAAAGAACCCACCAGGGGGCACAACCTAATTACTGGATTATACAAATGTCTGTGTGATGAAGCTAGTGAGTGAGTGGGTGAGTGTCACATTGACTCCAGTCCACACTCACATGAGGCCATTGTACATTTCTGTAGTTACTCATGGCGCTTTTTCACTACATAGTCCCGGCTCGCCTCGCCTCGGCACGGCTCGACTCTACACTGTTTGCTTTGGTTTTCCATCACTATAGTACCTCCTCAATGTAGGCGGAGTCATCACTGCACGGCTGCATGAAACTGCCGTGACTTTGTTTTGTGTGCGACACACACACACAAAAACAACAGTCACTAGGACTTGTACAGCAGTTGTTTTCCGTGTAACTGAATCATTAGAATCAGTTAATTAAAAAGAGTTGATCAGTATTTCCTCCATGGCAGAGCTGTCGCTACATACAGCAGACGCCTCTGTTCAATGTTTGGATTTCAGACCTTTCCTTAAAGGTAAATGTCAGAGAGAAAAAACGCATGTTAATCGTCTGTTTCTGTTGCCATTTTACTTTCCCAGGAAAACAAGACATTGTCTTTCTTTGCACTTGCTACAAACCAATTTAATCTGCTCTAAGAACATTTATTCCAATAAACGAGTGAGCAAATATGTCCGTGAGTCCAGCTGCTGATTTGAGACCTTTCCAACATCAACGTAAATCTGCTTCATTAAGGGGCTGAACCTTTCCTGATATTGCTTTAATGGAAAATCATAACTATACAACCTTTTTTAGTCTAATGATAAGATGTGAACTAACAGTATATCATATATTATATTATATAACATAAATATATATGATGTTGAGGAAACAATGCCACGTGACGGACAAAAAGAGAAGCTGGAAACCGTGTTGAAGAGTTGGTACAAGTGAGTACACCGATTGATTTTAATGGCTTCATAAACAACTATATAAAACAGTTCATAAAAATCCATGCACTTTCAGTGTAAAGTCATTTTGAAATAAAGGAAATTTATGTACAACAGTGTGAACTGTAACAGTGACTTCATTCAGTTGGGTGGTTCACCACAAATATACTTGGCTGCATAGAAACATTATTATTGCCTACACAGGAAACAGAATGAGAGGGAAACAGAAATCATGTAAAAAGATTATTTAAGATCTAACAGGAGCTTCTATGGGGAAAAACAACCGTCTTCCTTCAGAATGTGATTACAAAAGACAACCTCCTTCTGACGCGCTCATCTCACTGAGACAAAAGAACTAAGCACTAGTGAATAAAACTGAGTATCCTTTAAGAACTTTCCCTTTACCAAAAGTTACATTCTGAAAGATCACCAGGAAAGAACTATTGTACATAAAGTCAAGAGTCAAAAGACAAAAAAGCCTGAGTTGATGGGGAAAAGTAGAGTCAATCATAATCCAAAAAGCCTGAGGAGAAAGACCAACAATTTACTATTTTACAAAAATGTACAACAGAATTACTGAGAGAGAAAAAAACATTATACAAATTGCTCTAAAATAAAAAAATAATAAAAAAAAAAGAGATCAAATTTTTTACAGCTATGTTATTAAATAATTCACACCTGGTGGAAATAAATGGAAAAAACCTAGAGAAGAAAATAAGAAACGCTGTAAATGAGGTACTTCAGGTGACGAGCCTGAGCCCAGACTGGATTCAACCTTTATATCAATGTGTGGTGATTCATGTGACGACTGACTTCTTAAATAAGCTGGGTAATAATCACACGGAGCATGACGGAGAGACAGACACACGAACATAGAGAACAGTCCATTACAGGATCCAGTGTCATGGGTTGGTGGGAGTATGAGGCAGCACTAAGGGTCAACTGTGTCCATTTTCTGAAGTTTAAAAAAACGTTATAAAAATAACAAAAAAGTGCTGCATTTCTGTGGAACCTACACAATGATGCAGCATTAAACTCTCACATAGAAAAATATGCTTTGATTCTTCTTTTTTTTTTTCTTTTTTCTTTCTTTCTTGTTTGTTTTTGTGATCTGCTACCTGTCTTCCATCTCTCAGGTGTGTGAGCTGAGCTGAAGTGTGGAGATGACAGTCATGCTGAACTGACTGGTACACAGTGCTTCAAACTCAACAAGTCCCTGTAAGGCATGTGCTGAGTCTATGGCTGCTACTAGCAGACCAGGCAAGCTCCTGTTATGTCTTGCGGCTGCTCCAGATCTGCTCGGGTGTGCTCTTGTGGTCCGACGAGTAGTCGAAGGGCGAGCGGTGGCCCATGGGCGAGCGGGCGTCGTACGGCGAGCGCTGGTCTCGGGGAGAGCGGGGTCCGCTGGCCGAGGCTCGCTGCTCGTTTTGCCAGTCTGAGTGGTAGCGGTAAGTAGAGCGCTGGTCTGAGTGGGAATATTCCTTCACGTCCAGCCGGTGGTCTCTGCTGGAGCGGAAATCCTCCAGCTTCCTGTGCTTGCTGTCATTGTAGTATCTGCAGAGACAATCAGCACCATCAGCACCATCAGCACCTAGACTCAGAGGTAAATAGACTTGCTGGAGTTCAGGGATGCACACTATTATCGACATGATATCAGCATTGGTTGATATTGGCTTTATCAGGTTATTATCAGACGTCAGTGATATTAGTCAGACATATGACTAAAAGTGTAACAAAATCTAGATATATCTATATATAGATATAGATATATATCTATCTATCTATATACAGTATATATATATATATATATATATATCTAGATATATATCTATATATATATATATCTATATATAGATAGATATAAATATCTATCTATATGTATATATGTATGTATATATATAACATAACTGGGGCCACACAGTGATGTAGTGGTTAGCACTCTCGCCTTGCAGTGAGAAGACCCGGGTTCGAGCCCCAGTTGGAACAAGGGCCTTTCTGCATGGAGTTTGCATGTTCTCCCCGTGTGTGCGTGGGTTCTCTCCGGGTTCTCCGGCTTCCTCCCACAGTCCAAAAACATGCAATGTGGGGATAGGTAAATTGGACACTCTAAATTGACCATAGGAGTGAGTGTGAGAGTGAATGGTTGTTTGTTTCTATCTGTGTGTGGCCCTGCGATGGACTGGCGAACTGTCCAGGATGTACCCCGCCTATCGCCCGATGTAGCTTAGATTGGCACAGCTGCTAATATTGTTAAAGTGAAGTAGTGTCCAGAATGACTCTGTTTGAGATGTGACTGGCTGTTACTTGGACAGTTAAGACTGTTCTCATCTTCTGCTGTGCACAGTGTGAGCAAAGCAAAGCAATGGATCCACAGTGCAGTGATGTTGCTCTATTCAAGTTCAGTAGAAGCCTGCACCATGCACACGCGAGTGCAGCGTCAAAGGCCTTTATGAAGACAAAGAGTAGCAACTAAAGTATGACACATGGTTCCCCTCACCTGTCTTGTCTGTCTCTATCTCTGTCTCGATCTCGATCTCTGTCCCTGTCCCTGCTGTCTGGTCTGTAGTGGTCTCTGTCTCGGTGGTCTTTGCCATTGCTGAAGGAGGGATATGGTCTTTTCCGGGACTCTCCTCCTGCAGTCTTCCTGTGGGAATCGGTGATGTGTCTCTCCTTGCCGCCGCTGTTCTCATGGTATCGACCCGTAGACTGGTGCCGTTCCGAGCTGTAGCTGTCCCTGCTGCTCTCGTCCTGATGCGAGTTGTCCTTCAGCCGCTCAGCGTCTGCAAATGAAGAACACACACACACACACGAGTCAGGATACACATTCAACTTAATGTTGATTTTTTTTAATTTCTTTTTTGAAGCAGTGTCAAAGCAACTGTACCTGCATGTTTATAGCCGTGGGTACTTAGACTTCTAGTGTTCTGTTCCATCGCCTAAAGAAACAAACGCCCATCGGTGATTAGTGATGTCAGTACAGGATGTCATGCTGTTATCCATAGAACCAAGGCTTTTACATACCTGGGCATTCTCTTGTCTTTTTTTGATTGCATGCTTATAAAGTTTATGTAGTTTCCTGGCGTCAAACTCGGTGAATTTGGAAACAAATATCCACAGGTTTCTGAAAGAGACAAACATCACACCCTCAGTATACCCGAGTTGCACAGAGCCAGTGATGGATGCATTCCTGTCAATGCCCTCATTTCCCCTGTGCTTTATATATGATGTTTTTAACGTGTGATAATAGGCCACATGAGTCCCCAACCACCTCTGAAGGTCACGTTCAGGATGTATTTAAGTAGAGGGGATACAAAATATCGGTATCCTTCCACATGAAATATGACAATTGATACTTTAATTAATAAATGAAGGTGCTCCTTCATGTCTCCTCACAGTGGCGCTGCTCAAATGAGGGGAAACTTGGGCAAAAGTTACATGGCTGAAGGAGAGAGATGCTGCATCCACATTCACTACATATGAACTTTGTTCTCTATGTTGTGAATAAATAGAGAAATCCTGCACTTTCTTCTTCTTCACTTTTGTTTTTCTTCAGATATCGAATCACAGAATCATTGTGTCATGATTATCGGTATCATGGTCCATGTATCGTGTGACGTATTCAGAGGTACACTGTGAGTCACGCCCCTGGTATTATGTGCAGGATACATCAATACTAAGATTTCATTTGAAACAAAAACTGTAGCATTTCAGCTGCAAATCAAGGATCCATACTAGCATGAAAACATACATACATCACATGACACTTTCAGGTAGACTGGACATAAGTGCACTGGTGTAAAGAGGAAGCAGACTTTTTTAACTCAATCAGAAAGTAAAGTCAATCAAACACAGAAAAAGCAGCAAAAAGAAACAAACAGATCACTAACAACACTACACAACATTAAAAGAACTGGCTGAAGGATAATGTGTGCAGGTTAAACATGTGCTGATGTTAAACTGATTGCAGAGTGCACATACTTTCTCCATTGTTTGATCTGCTCAGGATTGGAATATTCCTTCAGACACTCGGTGATGTGGTCCCCGATCTTGATGAGGCACTGTCTCGTGTGTTCCAGTTGCTCGCGCTCCGACAGCCCTTTCTCCGGCCTGTCCAGCTGCTTCAGGGCTGCTTTCACCGGCCGCATCCTCTCTTTACACTGCATACAAAAAATAAACAAACACAAAAACATTGTGGTAATTTAAAAGTAGATCACATTGTAAATATACATATTCATATTGATTTTAAGAGGAACATACCACACTGAAGGTCCTCTGGTCCAGCTCCTCCGACTCCTCAGATATGGGCACATTCTCTCCACTTGCTGTTATGTGCACTGGAACATCAGAGGCTTTCTTTGTCCATTCTCGTGCCTCAGTTTTTACCTCATTCTAATGGAAAGGATTTGACAATTAATTCCTAATCAAGTTATCAGGATTGTCTTTCACAGCCTTCAACAAAACCTCAACCAACTAAAAGTGCATTTGGTAAATTGACGACATTATTGCACAATAACTGAAAATAGGAAGAATAATGCATCTTTCATTTGTGTTCCTGCACACAGTGACTTTCACCTCCTATGACAGAGCTGTTTTCTCCCGCCTGCAGCAGATTGACATTATTAATAGACCTAAAAATAATTGAGGTCACAGGAGGTTCCAAATTATGGAATTAGAATACACACTTAGTGTGTTTTGTCATCTTTTTTACTGGAAGCACCAGCCATTTGATTACATTTTAATTAGAGCTGTCAATAGCTTATAATAACTAATTAATGTGGGCTTCGGTCATGCAGGAAGTACTGAACGATTCTGTGAACAAATCCTTTTTAATTAACTGATTCTAATGACTCAGTTACACAGAAAACACTTGTGTTTGTGTGTGTAATGCTTCGTTACCGTGTGGTGGAAAAGCACCATATGGGTGAGTTTATTTTTTAGTGATTTATGTTGCTTCATTTCCCCCCCCCCTTTCCTTATCAACGACCAGCACCTCTACATTTCTATATCCCAGTGTGACTGACTCTGCAGCTTTGACTGCTTCAAACACGCACACTTTTAAAATAATAAGGGTTCAGTGTGTAAACAGAACTGAACTAAAGTGACTTGAGTGTGTCCAGAGCTTAATCTTAAGCTGATTAACTCTGAGACAACTGAAAGTAATAAGCACTAGTGGCTGCAGAGGCGGCTGCTGCTGCTGCTGCTGCTGCTGCTGCTCAGCAAATGAATACATTTAGAAATATGGTTTCACCTTGTCAGCATTCTCCTCTTGTTTGTTCACGGCCTCCACAGGCTTTGCTTCTTTTTTCTCTTTTGGTTCCTTTGTCTCTTTAATGTCCCAACTTTCCTCCTTCTTTTCCTTTTTGCCTTCTTTTTTGATTTCTTTCTCTTTGATCTCCCTCTCCCCCGATGAAGAAACCTCCTCCTGCTCAGGCTCCTCTTCCTCCTCCTCGTCCTCGTCATCATCGTCCTCTTCCTTCACCACCACCCTGTCTGCTCGGCTCGGTCTGCTCGGAGGCTTCACCGGCGGCGTCTCCTGAACGAGACCAAGCACATCACACACACATAAACTCAAATACAGGAATGAAAAAAAAGACCTATATTGTAAAATAGTGTATGTAAACATACCTTTTCCACCTTGATGTCATCATCATCGTCATCCTCATCATCATCTGAGCCCTTGTCCGATGGGGGATCTGAGGAAGGACTCTTTATTACTTCGTCCGTCTTTGTTGGCTTCAGAGTTTTGCTTTTCTTACTTCTTGGTTTCCTCTTCCGTGAATTAGCCTGCGTTTATGAAACAAAGTTTAATTTAACTCAACTACATCAGGTACGGATCACACTCATTAGCATTCACAATTATATCCTTTCAGTGATTCCTGAGAAAAGGGACAAATCATGTCCTACACTGAAAAGGCAGCAACTGATGCTTGCCTGCTGTGGTGAGGTGAAGATTCATATCACATGAGCTGTGCAGGATGTGATGAGAGACCACAAATAAAAAGTGGACGTACATAGTATTCCAGTTTGCTGGCTGAACTGAAAGTAAGGATATACTAAATCGCCACCAGGGGGCCATGCTAGTTGCCCAAAAAAGAATCCCACTGATCACCTGGCTCATTTTACCACACACTTCCAATTAAATTATTAGTAAGTGAGGAAGAAAAACATTTTCCTGAAGAGTTAATGACACTAGTAGTATTGTAGTAAGTTTTGTCATCATGAAATTAAAAAATGTTATATTTATATTTAGAAGAAGGCAATGTTTCCACAAGAACATCTTTTTTTTCTTTAGGTGAACTTGTTGTTAGTGTTTAGATTCTAAACCACCAAAACCAGTTGCCACCTGGATGTGTGCACGTTGCATGTTCTCTAGTGTGGTTTAGGTTGTGGTTGAGATTACTGATAAATGTTACCGTCAGAGCCACTCTCCTGACTCACTGCCAGTCAGAGAGGCTGACTAGGGATTTTTGCAGGGAGGCAGTTTGCTGGCTCACTGTAACACTGCCCTGATTAGCATGACTTGCACCGAGCCGCCATAAACATTATTATTAATGTTTGCTTTTCATTAGAAAACGTGTACCATGAAAAGGGCCCATAAGCAGCAGTATACAGTGATGATTGTATCATTGGTGAGTGATGTTGATGATGTGAGTTACTGTCAGACTTACTGTCCCTGCTTGTTTCTGTGCTTCTTTTTTGGCCAGGTCCTTGCTCAGTAACTTGATGAGGTAGTCTGCTCTCGTCTGTAGCTGTTTGGCCTGTGGCTTCTTGTCAGGGTCATCTGGTAGGAGCTGATAGAATGCAGACACACTTGTCATTATTGCACAACCTTGACTGGCATTCTTTTACAGTTACAGATAAATATATCCATGTTTTGTACAAAAGTGTGCATACGTGAACTCACCTTGTGTGTGAGATTGAGGTCCGGGTCCATCTTGATCATTTCCCAGCTGCCATAACCGTACTCATAGATTCCTATGAGGAGGCTAGAGTCATCTTCCTTCCCCCAATCAATGTCAAAGTGTGCTGCCTTTGAATGGCATGGAATCATGTACCTAATCATAAACAGACAATAACAATCCAGAGGAGAGTAAGACAACACACAGAAGCCTGTAGAATCTCCTGGTTTTCTATATTCATTGGCATAAAATACAACAGACTGATTATGAAACACTGGCAACCAGTATTAATGATTATTCCTGAAGTAGGACAAGGCCATATATTTTAATATTATTAATGTTGCGTTGAAATCATACTCTTGGAGCCACCAGTTATCTCCTGTGGCTCTCGCTCAAATTCACCTGAGCCGCCTCCTTCCTGCTTTCTCCCCGAGTTTATTTAATAATGACCTCATAGCCGCTGTGGAAAGATCAGAAAAATGTGCAGCGTCTGATTCGCTGTTCTGCATTCAGTGCGTCGCTTTCTCTCGCGCGTGTGCTCTCTCGTTTTTGTTGAGCAACAGTAGTGTTAAGTTTTAATAACAAATGTCAAACTGACTGCGTTTAATGCTAGTTAGAATATATCGTTTTCTATGAAGACGAGTTGGATTTTTGCAGCAGTGGAGGCGGAGCCTCACAGTTGTGATTAGAGAGACGTGTAGTACTGCTGTGTCCAAGGAGCACCTGAACATTATTTACATAGTTATAGTGTATATTTTGTTATACGGGACAATATACTTCCATCCATCTATCGTCTATCACTTTATCCTCCACAGGAGGGTCACGGGGGGAAGCTGTGCCAATCTCAGCTGACATAGGGCGATAGGCAGGGTCACACGCTGGACAGACATTTCTGCACATTTTTTTCTTGGACATGTAGATACTGTCTTTTTGTTATTACTTAAATGAGGAAAAATAGAGACACACATGTATCACCATTCAGTTTAAAAATATGGAGATATAACTTTTGGTCCATAATTCCCAACCCTAGTTGGTAGTACTTAGTGAAACCTGGCAAACTGCAGAGAAGGGAATCCGTTTCCTTTCAACAGTGGCCCACTGATCTCTAGTGTGTCTGAACAGTCACATGATCTTTTTCAGGTGTATTAGTACTCAGATTACATCTGATACTGAGCTGAAATGTTTGCCTGGATGAGGATTATTTTAGTTCTAGTATGTAGCAAGGGTGTAGCCAGGTCAACAAAACATTTGTTGTTTTTCTTTGACCGACCTATTAAGCAGTGTAAATGATACCTATAAGCTGTCACTTCTTTTTTTTTTTTTTTTTTTTTAGATATCACCAATCAATCATTCTGCTTTGTGTTATCATTAAAGACAGTAGTTTGTCTATGGCCTGATTAATACCCAATCAGTGACTGTGTGAAACAATTTCCAGGTTAATGAATAAAAAGTCTAAATCATCAGTTTTCCGACATATCTTTCCTATGCCTGTCACATTTCATAAGAACACTAAAATTTCTGTTTTGTCATGTAAACTACAGTGTTTGTTCATAAAATGTAAGTTGGCTGACCAGAACTTAAGACAGTGACCAACAGAAATGGTGTCATGCATCGGGAGCCTTACTTTTTTCTCTCCTCGGGGTCAGCAGGAATGGCCTTGTGGAGTGGAGCCAGCTCTTCCTCATGAGAGATAACAAGTTTGGCGTTCACCTGGACTCCAGAGATCCTAAATGTCGGGCCTTTTACCTTCCCTCGCCTGCCTCCTGATGACCAAACAAAAGCAATTAACCTCCAGACTTTAAAGGTCATTTTGATGTTAACGTGCATGCCATTTTACCATGATTTAACAAAATACCATGCTAATTGTAACTTTAGCCTTTATTCCCTGCAGCAGACACATATTTACACTGGTGAGGAAAGATTATTCTAATTGATCTAAACCAGGAAAATGGTTACCTGAGGTTTTGTCTGGTCCACAGGGGTTTTCTCGTAGTGTTCTCACGCAGCCATTATGAACAGTTTCTGCCAAGCGTTTCAGGTCATGTTCAGACTTATCTACAAGTTCAGCATCACGAGCAATTGCATCCAACCTGAGTGATGAGGAGATGCATGCTGAGTAGACTGTGCGTTGCCATTGCTAATAAGAAACAACAACTAGTCAATCTGACGTTTGCTTACCTTTCCAGTGGTCCACCAAACTTTTTGTAACTCTTCACAAACCTGAGAGTAGTTCACAGAGAAATTAATGACAATGTTGGAAGGCATATTTACTTGTAATAGCCACTGTGAGAAATAGGTTGTTTATATAATCACCTCCGGATCTCGGCATCGCTGAAACCCTTGATATTCTCTCGTGGTATGGTCCTGGGCCGCCCTCGTTTCTTTGGCCTCTTTCGGTCTGAGGGTGAATCACTGTCAGAACCAGAGTATCTCCTGTTTCTGCTTTGTCGGCCCCCAGAATTAAAGCTTATCTGTTCACAGAAACCAAAAAAAATTAGGTAGCTCATCAAGAGTCCAAAACTTGCATCACATACAAATCACAGTCCTTCTCAAAAAACTAAAAATGCTCTCAATTCTATTTGTTGACATGACAGTACCTGTTTGGCACAATTCCTCATACGTGGTAGCAAGTAGATTTCTTCAAGCTCCTTCTGTCTCTCCTCTTCCTCCAACCTCCTCCTCTGCTCCTCAGGAATAATAGCCTCCCAACTATGATGACTGCGCTCAGAATCCATGTCTATTTCCTCATCCTCCATTACAGAGAAGTTGGCTACCTACAGGTCATGGGAACAAAACAAGTGTAAATTGTTAACTTGCTGAAAAGAAGACTACAATAGTAGATTTGTGAAACCGGCTTCTAAATTCAAGTATTATTTTAACCTTGAACTGAGACAGAAGCTCTTCTCCAACCGTGGAGGGTCCAGGGTCATTCTCTCTGGTCTCCGCTCTTTTCAGGATCTCGTCAATGTCCATTTCCTACAGAGCAGAACCGGTCGTGACATTATACTGACACCAATATATACTTCAGGGAGAACTTTAATAATGCACATACCTGAGGCTCCTGCTCTTCTCCCTCTGGCTCTTTGAAAAGCTCCTCAGCACCAAACTTCAGGATGGCAGTAAGCTCCTCCTTATTGAAAGGTGCTGAACTGTAAAAGCATTAAAACACACATTGGTGAAATAGCAACAAAGGACAGTGGCCTTTCTGAGGACCCTACAAATGCTATCAGGCTGTACCTAACCCAACATGCTGACCAGCTCCTAGTACAGGCTTTGGTCATCTCCTACCTCGACTGCTGCAAAGCCCTGCTAACAGGTGGTCCAGAACACAGAAGTACATCTGGTATCGTCACCCCAGCTCCACTGGCTACCCTTAGCCTGATAATGCACTGATGCTAGCCTACAAAGTGTGCTCCACGGGTCTGCTGCTTAAATGATCTCATAAAGGCTTACGATACCCCTCGACTACTCTTTTCGTGTGTCATTCCACGCTGTTGGAATGACCTACAGAACGCTACCAGAACAGGGTAGTGCTGTCTATCTTTAAGAAGCTCCAAGAGCATCTTCTGCATCTTCCTAGCACTTACCTTAACTCCTCCCCTGCACTCCTTCTGCCTCTGCACTCTCACCCTCTATCAGTCCACTGTTCCCATCTAGCGGATTTCTTTCCAAGACTTCTTCTAGGTGTCTTATTCCTCTTTTGTAAGTCGCTTTGGACAAAAGCGGCCGCAAAATGCTTAAATGTAAATGCTATAGCTGAAACCCAGATTAGATTTTGGGGGGGTGGGGGGGGGGGGGGTGGGGTTGAAGAGAAAATCTGGTTTTGGCAACACCATGTTAAGGAGGTGCTCAATGAGTGGACACAAATGAGGGAATATAGTCCAGCAGCACAATGTGGTAAATATTTCTTGCCTGGAGGGAGCAGCACCAGTATGAAGGACAGTTTTCCCAGTGGTGTCCATCCTCTGAATGACCAGGTGGTCCAGCACCATTTTCTTCTTCGCCCTCTCAATAATGTCCTCTTCGACTGATCCCTTTGTCACAAGACGGTAGATATTCACCTGCCAGTGAACAAGCAAACAATGAGATGCACAGCACGCTTTACTTTATTAATATGTTGATATAAAACATCATCTTGAAACACTATGCATCATTATGGGTAAAAAATAACACATTGGGCTGATCTGCATGACTGTTTTTTTTTAGTAAGTATTTTCATAACTAATAATCAATCATCAGTACTCTTACAATCAGTGGCATAAATGTAAAAGTGCCTCTTGTAGGGTTGGGCTCACGGTCATTTGTTTTCAACACATTTTATTTCTGTAATCCTGACTCAACATTTACCTCCATCAGTCAGATGTTCACATGCACAGTTTAATCAAGCTAAGGCCGTAGTGCGACAAAGACAGACAACCGGACAATTTGCAGAGTATATACGAGGAGAAAATGTGTGTTAGTCAAATACAACAAACAAATACAATGAACATGTTAACAGCATCTCTGAACGGGGTCCTTGCTCTGCGTGCACTCTCTCTCTCACTCCCTCACTCTCTCTCTCTCTCTGAACAGTCAGCCCCTCCCCCCTGTACACATGCTGTCCCTCAAACACCATGCCAAAGATAAAGCGAAGAGACTAATCTACTGACTTTGTCATAAACTTTAATACGTTGAGAAGGAAATGCACAATTCTGCAGCACAAGTGAGATCCATCTAATTGTATTTATAGTGAGCAGTGACACAGACACACACACACACACACGCAGCCACACACAGAGTCTGTGTAAAACAATCACTGATCTGTTTTGTTTATTCAAGTAAAAATAGGTTTTGTTTTCTCCTCTCTTTATTTTACGATTCAACACTTTTTTAACCCCCGTATGTGAAATCTCTAAAGGCAGTACGCCTTCTAGTGATATCTTAAGTAGTGTATTCCCTCTACACGGAAACGCAAGGCCAGCGCTTTGAGATTTTCCCACGCCGTTTCCATGTGGACAGAACGCCAAAAAAGTATGCATATTCGCCTAAATCCATTTCCGTGTGGACGGGCCCTAAATATAATTAATGCTGGCGGAGAATCAGACACAGAGAGAGAAGCACTGTGGGAGTCTAGTGCACACAGTCACAGAGCTGTAGAATAGCTTGTTTTCTCCTCTCTTTAAGTCACAATTCAACACTTTTACCAGCAATCTTGTTCATTCACAGATGAGCCCCATCTGGTGAGAACTCTTGTACTTTTTCATATCACAATATACATCTAAAAAAAAAAAGAAACATCGCAATGTCAGTTTTTTCCATTACCGTGCACCCCTAGTATGCAAAGTGCTTCAAGTGAAGTTTCAGTCTCAAAGGAGCAGCACACTGACACCTCCATGATTTCATGCTTCTCCTAGCAGATATAGTTTATGTTGCTTTAAAGTCATACTCTTAAGAGCTACCGCCATTTCTCCTCTCCCTGTCTGTGTCTCACTCAGCTTCAGCCTGCTTTCTCCCAGAGTCTGAGCAGTGAGCACAATCTGCCCCTCCCCCGCTCACTACTCAAGTCTTGCATGCAGCGACCACATGGCAGCAGACACAGATGGGAACCAAGCTGCTGGTGAGGAGAGGAGCTGGTTAGTAGAAAGAAAAATAACGGCTCAAGTATTGGAAAGTCGAACTCAAGAATAATGTATTCTTTAGAGAATGCTGAAAACATGTTCCAACCAAAGGCTCGAATACGACAGAAGAGAGTAACAAACTGCAGTACAGAGTGTGTTAATGGGTGCTGCAGGCCAGACCGTAAAGGCCCTGGTATAGTACCGTGCACAGCGCGCATGGACCCGATGCGCATCATGCAAATTGGGTCCTCAACTTGCAACACGCAGGCTACATGTGCAGCCCAGATTTTGGAACCTTTGGAATCTATCACTGCATCTGTTTTACATAATTAATATTTACATTATTAATAATACAGCTGTGTATATTCTGTTATGCAGGACAATAACATGCTTTATTTTGTTCAAAGAACACATTTTTTCATGGACATGTTGATACTGTGCAGCTGTCTGGTAATAAAAGTGTTATGTGTGACAATTTGTGACAAAGTGACTAGGGCTCAAAATAACAATTATTTTTGATCATTGATTAATCCATTATTTGATAGGTTTTACCCAAACCTCAAAATGCTGTTCTCAGATGTCTTGTTTTGTGCACAGTTTTAATTTAGACTCAAACCGTTTAAACAATTAACAAAATTGTTGGTGATTAACTTAGTAATCGATTAATTGTTGCATCTCTACATATGGCTTTGACTTAGAACTGACCTTTTGTTATTACTTAACTGAAAAAATATATGGAGATAAATATCTTATATCACCATTCAGCTACAAAACAATCTCTGAGTCCTTCCTGGACCAGAGTGGAGGTGAGTCATCTCCTGCTTAGAGTGAGTGACATTTACATCACAAATCTTTGGTCTTTGGGTTTTGTATTGTATTTAGTGTCTCTGCATGTTATCTACATTTCTGATCTATTGTTAACATAGCTGACACATGGCACATGCTTACCTGTCTCTTCTGTCCAATTCTGTGGGCTCTGGCCTGGGCCTGCAGATCATTCTGAGGATTCCAGTCAGAGTCAAAGATGACTACAGTGTCAGCCGATGCCAGATTGATACCCAGACCACCCGCACGTGTCGAAAGCAAGAAGCAGAAATCCTGGACACACAAGTGGATGATATGAATAAGGAACAGACCTAGATTGATTCAAATAAATCTAAGTCTAAATCTAATAAAGCCAGCATTGTTGTTTGGCATTTGGCATTTTAACTCGGCGAAAATTTGAAATCGTAGGACAAAGTAACATTAATTGAATTGAATTAATGAGGGTTTAACTCCAAGTTTGAAAGCCAGGGTCGTGCTGTTATTCAAGTGTAGGGGGAGATTACACTAAATACCTGGCAAATACTTTAACCTGCAGAAGCTGCTTTTTGCCTAAAAAAGGTGTTACTTATAACAGCATACATATTTCCTGTATTTTATGTATGTGTTCCAATAAAATGTTTAAGAAATAATTATACTGTACTATAATAACAACAAACCGAATGGTGGCCAAAGACTTTTGCACATAGATGATAGAACTTACCTCTGAGCCCTCCGCATTAAAGTGGTCCAACGCCTGCTTCCTCATCTCTCCCTTGATTGAACCGTCTAATCTCTACACACATGGACAACATTTGAAATTAACAATTTTACCAATGGTGTACAGCAGTTTTCACAAAATAGGGTTGCCATTTTATCCATGACTGGTTCACAGCAACAAAGACATAGAATACAATCTCCCAGTAATATATATGTCTCCAATATTAGTATGGCGATCCTAACGAAGTGCTCAGAGAGAGAGAGAGAGAGTATGTATAACTTGATGTGTGATGATCAAGAGAGTGGAGCTACCTGAAAAAGGAATTGTCTGCTCCTCAGATAATCAGCCAGGATATCCAGCATCCGTACCATCTGGGAGAAAATGAGAACTCTGTGGCCTCGCTCCTTCAAACGCAGCAGAAGTTTGTCCAACAGAACCAACTTCCCACTGCTGCGGATTAGGTGCTGTAAGAGTAAAGAGGGGCTTTTAGGTATTGGTCAGGAATCTCCAAGTAATGCCAAGACATATAGAGAGAAGGAAGAAAAAGTAATGAGAGGAAATAGAGGATTCAATTTGATATATCAAATAATTTTGAGATATTTAAATTTTCATGCCAATTTTGCTTGTTTTTGATCTCTCTAAAAAGCTTAATTAAGCCCAATCAAAGCACTTTTTATGACCACACAGTACAACTGCAAAACAGTCATAGGTGATAATTCAAACTAACATGTTCCAACTCTAGAATATCTGCCCTAGAAATGTATTATTAAAGTTATTACCAAGTTGCACAGCTTGCCCTTGATATATGCCCTCTTTGCTCAAGGTAAAAAAAATATGTGATGTTATGTCATTTTGAGATGACAGTGGAGGACACAAACAAACTAAACCAATGACCTTCTGGCTCACTTATCGAATCTTATAAAATGGAGGCCTGCGTGTGGTTCCCAGAGTTTCTGAGAGTAGAAGGCAGAGCTTTCAGCTACTCTCCTGTGCAACCAGCTCACACTTTGAGTCCGGGAGGCAGACACTCTCCTTACATTTAAAGTTAAACTCTTTAACAAAGCTTATAGTTAAGGTTGGTTCAAGTGAACTCATTCAGTTACACTGTCATAGCCAGCACGCTCTCGACCTTACCATAGAAAGTGCTTTGAGATAATGTATGTAGTATTAGTAGTAGTAATAGTATGTTATGAATCAGTGCAATACATTTAAATATAAATATAATATAACTGAATTAAACCATCATGACACCAAAGCATCTGAATATATCCCGAGTTAAACGTATATCCAACAGTCAAAAATGAGAGAAACCTTGATGATGCAAAAAAAACAGACCTGTAAGGCTTCCATTCTGTTGAAGAACTCATTGTCCTCTGGAGGCTTGATAAGGTAACAGTGGTTACAGCACTTCTTCAGCTCCATCATGATGTTCAGGAAACCTGAAGTACTGCCTTTGGTACCTTTACTCAAAGCCTTGTAGTTCCTGGTCAGGATCCATCTGATTAAACACAAACAAACACAGAGCCCTTTAAAAACTGTGTGAGGAAAAATCTTGGTAATACTACACAATAAGCTGTTGCCATTATCGTGCAGCCTTAATGTGTATCCAGTTTTAGTCAGGCAAGCAGTTCACTCAGAGATGAATTAAGACAACAAACAACATCCTTTGAATAAAAGTTGAGTCCAGCTCTTACTTGTAATACTGTTTCTGGATAGCACTCATCTCCACTCTGAGAATCTGCTCCACTTTGGCAGGAAGTGATTTCTCTACATCCTTCTTGACTCTGCGCAGAAGAAAAGGTTCCAGTTCTTTGTGCAGACTGGTGTAGCCCGAATCTCTACCTTTACCATGGTCCTCCTCAAACAGCTCCCAAGAGTGAAACCTTGAAAAACACAAACACAACAAGCGAGGTTAAAGTGATGCGGTCAGCTTATGTTCAAACTTTCTTTGATCCCACAGAAGATGTAAAAAGTGGCCAGTATTAATTAAAACAAGGGTTTCATAGGTTTGCTTGTGTCATGTAATGGTTTATGCTGTTACACTACCATATATCACATTAATTTTACGTGCTCATAGTCCTGAGCGGGTATAACAAGATATGAAAGCTATGAAAAATGGAATGTTAAACTGAGAGAACTGGCGCTTATTTTTCTCCCTACTTCAAGCACTGACATTCACAAATACTCCGTTCTATTTTTGCCAGATGATGGAATACATATAAATTGGACACTTTAAATTGACCATAGGTCTGAGAGTGATTGGTTGTTTGTCTCTATATGTGGCCCTGTGATGAACTGGCGAACTGTCCAGGGTGTGGCCCCACCTATCGCCCTATGTCGGCTGAGATTGGCACAGCAGCCCCCCGCGACTCATGTGGAGGATGAATATGTATAATTTGACTGCACCGTGTCTAATTTGGTCCTAAAATGTGACCATTTGGTCACAGTCTGGCGCCCTGGGTAGGGAAAAAAAAAAAGCAAAAACCTATTTGAGTGACCCTTCAAAATTAAAGTGTTTAGTTGTAATTAGTAACATGTTCCATACGTTTAAGTTACTTCATGTCTTTTTTCAGATTGCTTTATTTAGATAACCGAGGCTTGAGGCTTTTATTATAACTCCAGTATTTCACAAGGCAAAGTATAAATTAAAGAAATGGTCGTGTCTTTCTTGTTGTATACTGTTTACACAAACAGAACAACAATAGTCAAAAGAAAACAAAAAATGTGCATCTAGCTATGACGATGTTCTGTTGCGCCTGTGCTAACATAAAACATATATGGGAGTATCAAAGTGTCTCAAAATACATTCATCACAATTGAAAAACCAAGTTAGCCAACTGATGTGACCTACTTCTCGGGCATGATGAAGTGCAGCAGGGACCAGAGTTCTTTCAGCGAGTTCTGCAGTGGTGTTCCTGTGATCAGAAGCCTGTGATTGGACTTGAAGTCCATCATGGTTTTGTAGAGGAGGGAATCATCGTTCTTCAGTCGGTGTGCCTCATCCACACCAATGAAGGCCCAGTTAACACTGCCCAAAAATGACTGGAGAAACGTATACAGTCATGTTATTGACTAGGGATGGGCGATTGAAGCAGACAGTTGATAGCAGACAGTTGCTGGGTATTATCTGATGCTTATTTGAACTCCAACTCTACAGCACAACACAAAAGGTTTAAAAGTGAAAAACATGTAAACCTACATCATGTAGAAAAAACCTTCAGTCTCTTGATAAAGTATCTTCTTAATATACCCACAAAAATCACTTTTTAAAATGTAAGAACAATTGAATAAGTGAATATTCATGTCCATCATCACACTGAAAACCCTTAACATTAAATATGGCAGAAACAACAAAAACAAGTGAAGTATTTGCTGACCTTATCTTTTAGAAGAATCTCATACGTTGTGAGGATGATGTTAAATTTCAGTCTCTTGCTGTGAACATGCATCCACTCATGAGTCCTGATCTAATAAATGAAAACAAGGAAGAAATCAAAAATGATTAGACACCCATCAATAAACTTCAGTCTTTACAATTGCACCTAAACACCATCTGAATGAAAAACAATAAATTGTATCAATTTAGTATATAAGACCTGGTGTACAGCGGAGTTTGTGAATCATCATACCATGTTCCTGCTGCTGATGTCTCCCAGGTACACCACAACATTCATTTGAGGGGCCCAGAGTTGGATTTCTCTCTGCCAAGAGGTCAGTGTAGAAAGAGGCACAACCAGCAAGAAGGGCCCATACAGCTGATGCTCGTTGAACAGGTAGTTGAGGAAGGAGATGGTCTGGATAGTCTTTCCTAAACCCATTTCATCAGCAAGGATACAACTGTGTCCTCTAACAGTGGTGACAAAAAAGAGAGCAGAGAGAGAGAGAATAGTTCAGGTTGTGTGGCTGTTACAATCTTGAATTAAGAAGCATCCAGCATATGACCATGGGTGTATTCCATTTAGTTACAACAATACAGTTGTAGTAAGGCTCGGCAAGACATTTTCCATTACTATAGTACTGCCTCAATGTGGGCAGTGTCACCATACAACTTCTGCACAAAAATGCTGTGATGTCATTTAATACGCGACACAAACACACAAACTAGTTACGGTATAAGCAGTTGTTTTCGGTGTAATCATTAGAATCAGTTCATTAAAAAGATTACTTCACAGAATCCTTCAGTACTTCCTGCATGACCAGCACACAGCCTCCATCTGACATAGTCATCATCATCATCTACCACTTTATCCTCCACCAGAGGGTCGTGGGGGGTGCTGTGCCAATCTCAGCTACATAGGGTGATAGGCATAGTCACTGAACTGAAATACGGTTGCATGGCTTTTGGCAGTGCAGTCGCTAACTACACCAGACAATTCTGTTAAAATTAAGACTTTCCTCACTAAATGTTGGAGATTAACATGTGTTTTCACAGTTTGGCCTTGATGGCCTTGTTCTTGTGTTGGACTCTTCCAGGGACAACACTCTCTGCCAATCAGTGGCCAGCAGTCTGTCGACGTCACATTTAATATCGGCTCAGCTCACTTGGAACCTAGTCCGAGCAGATACTAAAAAGAACCAGGTACTATCGCTAATGAAAAAGCAAAAAAAAACAAAACGAGTAGAATTGAGCCATGCCATGCTACAACTGTATAGTGGAAAAGCACCATAAGTGGCAAGGGGTGAAATGGGATTGACCCTAACTGTAGTCTTGAAATTTAAACTTCGGTTCACAGCTGTGTCTTTGTGTTGGTACAGGGAAATCCTGATTACTTTAGTAGTCAGAATCTAAAGACGGCTTGAGTCTTACTTGCACCAGGAGTGGGCCATCCAGTTTAAACTGTCCAGTTGGTAGTCTCGCAGCTCCAGTCCCTCACCTCCAATGTACGATGGCTGTTTCTTCATGGGTACAAACCTGGGTCTCTGTTTGAGCACCTACAGGAAAGAAGAGCAACAAGTTAGCCTGTTCTATTTCAGTTTATTTTGTTGCGTTTCCTGATTTTGTCGTGTTTTTCCATTTGTCTTGGTGATTTGCACCTCAGGGCCACCATACTGCTCTCACCAAGCCATGCTAAACTCAAACTGATCACACATACACAAGTACACATTAGCAATATGCTACCTCTGGCAATATACTTGGCAGTACAATACCTTGCAATCTCTAGAAGGAATGGTCTTTGACTGGTTTCGGTTCATGTAATCGTCGATGCATTTCTGGAACTTTTTGCCAATCAAACCACCATCTTCCCAGCTAACCTCCGAGTATGATAAACCCTGCCACTTGCACAGGTAGTCTGGATAACCAGCCGCTGACTTCTGGTTTGAATGGCCTGGAATTCAGAAATGTATTATGTTATTAAAATCCAATCACATCAATTAAATTCAGATTAAAGTGCTTTATACAAACATTAAATACACAGCAGAAAATGCACCTATGATTCGCTCCACTAATCTGTACTGGGAATGAAGGTCATCCATCAACTCCTCCTGACAATTGAAATATTCTATGTCCTCTGGTGAAGCTGCCTTTAACCTGTGGAAAAGAGAGAATAAGTGATATTAACCGTGACTGCCTGCCATTATATTATATTTGCCCTGCCACAGTCTAGTCTGCTGCATTCATTCTCTGAGAATAGAATAGAGCATAGAGAAGGAAATGCTTCATGGGGTTTAAATCAAATCAATTTTATTTGTATTGTGCCAAATCATAACATTCATTATCTCAAGGAATTTTACATAGTAAGGGTCAGTCAAAATATTTTTTTTTGACCAGGAAGGAAAGTTGGCCACTGTCTATCGTGTTTTTCCATCATATTTGTCCTTGTAGTCTTTCTTGCTGCTCAGTGGATAGAGTATAATACTACTCTCACGCAAGTCCAGTGATCAAGATATATACAAAAATAATTGCTTTATTAAAAAACAGACTTACCATTTCTTCTTCTCCTGGTCTTTCTTCTTGAAATTGTCCAGTTTCTTCATGCCCTTGACATTCTGCAACTTCAGCGTGTCCTCTGTCTCCCACGTGTTGTGGATGTGGGCCCAGTTCTTCCACTTTATATAATACTGGACCTCACCAGCCTCTTTGTTTGGGTCAAAGGTCAAATTGGGATCCCCGTCTGCTTCTACAGCATATACAGTGGTCACACTTCCTGTTGCTGTTCGGGCAAAAAACAATGAATACTGTGTTATGTTTGTTTCATTTGTAAGGTTAACCGTAGAAAACAAATGGGACGTCTCCATGGGCTGAGCAACATCTTGTATAATGCCCTCCTTGGGTTGGATTTATTTGTTTGGTCATATATTCAGTCACATTCATTCTGGCCATTTATTTTATTTATCATAAATTCAATAGAGATATGCAGTTGAAAGAGGTCTGTGCTCAAACTCATTCAGAACATAGATATATATGTAATTCATTTATTGATTAACAGTGTATTTAACTATTTCAGACAGAATTTATAAAGAGATAGGACATTTTTTGACCAATGGTAAACTATTGACTCATGTTTGCATAATTTAACTGATTCATGGTAAGTTCCTGCTAGCATAACACACAGGTGCCTTTAGCTCCCTCTCTCTCTCTCTGTGTGTGTGTGTGTGTGTGTGTGTGTGTGTGTGTGTGTGTGTGTGTGTACCTTTCTCTTGTCAAGAAAAACAGGGAGTGTCAGTTGTGTGTGTGTTGTGAAAGATGAGAAGCCAGTAATCAGGCATGGTTAGCATTAGCCTAGACAAAAAGGCACTAATGTGAAATGTTCTATGCCTGTTGGAAAAAATGAATGCCAAGAGTCCCTTTGTCTTGTCTAGCCGAGTGTCCATATATTCACCCGCTTGTGAAAGTGAGGGTGTTACCCCAAAGCAGCTACGGTAACTTTCAGACCAAAATCAATAAGCTGAGCAGGGAAGCTAACACAAGTAATGTTGCACATGAAACAACAACTATTGGCATTGTCTGTGTCTCTGTATGAAGATCCAGTTGCCTCTGTGCTTGTGTGTGTGACAGGCAGGTGGCAGGAGCTAACTCCACCCCCTGCATCAACAGGCTTTGACAGAGACACTGACAGATCTCTCCTCAGGATGAAAATCCATTGTAGACAACCTGATAGGTGTTTCCAGTATAGTAGGCAGCACCCATTAACATCAGTGCTTAATGATAATACAGTATTTCAAAATGTAGTCCTGAGGCCAGTTCAGTACAGGGTTTCGGTACCCATCCGTAGAAATAAATGCCCACACTCCTCTAGATCAAGCCGAGTGTCCTTGTGTTTATCACCTGCCAGTAAAAAGTAAGCCTGAAGTAGCTACCACCTTTGGCCTGAGATAAAGGACCTCCCTAGTGCTTCTAGGCTACAGTGCACAAGCTAAAGCAGAAGAGCTTAAGCTTGTGCACCAGCAACTAATGCAGGTTAATCTGAAGACACGGTAGCTTTGTCAAACTAACTCATAACATTAAATCTAAAGCTTCCCCTTTTTTTAAGAACGTGTCAACTTTTGTTTTACTTCAGAAAAGCATCTCTGAACCAGCACCTTGCTCTGCACTTTCTCTCTTGCTCTCTGAGCACTCAGGACACAGTCAGTCCTTCCCCCTATGCACATGCTGTCCCTCACACACCATTCCGAAGATGAGGGGAAAAACAAGAACTCCCTCAGTGGCCATGTCTAGACGGAAACGTCACTAAACGTAAACAATCTTTTTCTTTGCCGTTTTCAAAAATGTCCACATAAACTCGACATCTTTTCAGGAAATATCTTTGTTGGCTGTAGTACATATGCCAAGACTGGAAGTTGTGCTGTAACACCCCACCAAAAGCAAAGAAGATGATGTTTTACACATTACAGGTATAATAACAGAGAGGAACTCAAGAGGGATGGGTGCTGAAGAAATCTGATTGGTGGAACACACCTTTGCAGCTGTTAAAGCCAGTGCCACTGCAACCCACTTTTAAACAAGACATTTATAAGAAGATGAAGAAAGAGGAACTTATTCATTGAGGAGCGGTGGAAACACAAAATACACAGATTACCTGGAACTCCTTTCTCCAGGTAGATAAGTTCCTGGTAATAAAGGTTCCTGGAAATGTTGATGGAAAGGGGACTATAGTAGCATAAAGCCAGAGTTGCATTTTCAAAGTTCCTACCAATTGAAAACAAACTTGAAATATCTCAATATAGATGCAACACAATTGAGCAGCAGCAGCAGCCTCTGCAGTCATAAATGGTGACTGCAGGAGGCTAGTGTGCTAAATTCTGTTGCTCTCTGAATCTATGCTAATGCCACAGCCCTATAACACCACATATTAGATAAACAATTAATATCAATCGCTCAGGTTGCAAACAGGGAATATATTGAAAAACTAATAAATGAAAGAAAGAATAACCAGGCAGGCTTAGTGATGGTATCAGGAAACAGACTGATAAAGCCTTATAACAGGGGTATGACAGGAGCACAGTTCTCCCAATTACAAGATAGTGCATTACTAAATGATTGTAAAGCTGTTATTTTAAGGTATACTGTCTGAATGCATGGCATTATCAGCCAGTGTTGTCTCGCTTACCTCTTTTCCTTCCTATCCTGCTGTCCATCACTCTTTCAAGTGTTTCAAACTCATCTTCCTCAGGCTGTGGGACATCTTCACCCAGAACTTCCACAACATCATCCGAGTCTGTCTTCAGCTCCTCATCTTCCTTGTAGCTGACATTGACCGTGGCCTGCCGCCGTGGCCCCGCAGATGCCACCTTCTTGTAGTTTTCATCCTCATCTTCAGAAGACGAGCCCTTCTTGTTTTTCTTCTTCTGGGTGCTGCTTTTCTTACCATTTCTATAATTCATCCTGACACATGACAAGAAATAGAGACATTATCAGGGGGTTTTCTAGAGGAAATGATGGCATATGATGGGGCCAACTGACCAACGAGGGCCCGATGAATTCAATACCTATGCTCAGACTCAAACAATACAGAAATTCATTAAATGCTTATGTATTTTATAAATAACTATTGATTTAACAATTCCAGGCAGAACAGAATAGCTAGCCTTTTTACTAACTTTTGGTTAGATTACCTCAAAGTTGCATAATTTTGCAGATTCATTGTGGGTTGCTGCTGGTCTATAAGCTAAGCAGGAAAGACAACGCAAGCCAAAGTCTTGTTGCAATTGAGGCAACAACGATTCATTATCAGCATCAATTCTGAAACATAACCAGACTTTTCAACATTTAGATTTCTTTTGGTTGCAGCAGGTCCGTGTCTCTGTGAGAAACTCCTGCCACCTGCATGTGTGAGTGAGCTAACCCCGCCCCCTGCTGACCTCTCCTCAGGATTTGTAACGGCAAACATCCATCGTAAAAACTGATTGTGTCCAATACCATCAACAGCACTGCTAATGTCAGCACTTAATGGTACCACAGTATTTCATAATGTAGCCTCCAGAGCCCATTAAATACTGGGTTTTGGTATCCATGCTTAAGTGTAAAGTAGTAATGAAAAGCGCACAAGAAAAGTAAGAGGGCGCAGCACCCACTGTCCCCTCGTTACAAAGGGGACAGTGATGGGGACAAAACAACGCAACTGTGATTCAACATCATGATCAGCCACCAGATGTGGACAATGGCTCAAGTTTAGAGCAAAGTTTTTTTAAACTACAAAAGACCATATGGGTCAAAAAGGACATCACAGATAAAGTTTTTTTCTACTCCTAAATTTTTTGACACATTTATTCGCAAGGAAAAAAACTCCTGACAATTACAAAGCCTTTGATGGCAGCTATCTACTTACTTGGTTGGAGGTTTTCTGCTTTTGATTTTGTGACTGGGCTCATAGTCTGATGCCGTTTCATCGCTGTTTTCCTCGGCTGATGAGTCTGATCCAGAACCACTTCCAGACCCAGAACCCGATCCAGAATCAGAGGAACCTGAATTTTTTCTCCTTTTGGATCCACTAGATGAGTCTGATTCATCACTAGATGAGTCCTACAAAAGAATCAAAGATCAAATGCTTGTGAATAAATCTAATTATTGTGTCACTGGCTGATGCTAAATTTAAGTACACTATTCTCCAAATAATACTCTTTAGTAACTGGATAAAAACTGAAATGTGTAATGGGGATGAGATCAGCTTAAAACAAACCTCATCAGATCCACTGTTTGAAGAGCTCTGTCTTTGCTGCTGTTGCTGTTGCTGCTGCTGCTGCTGCTGAAGCTGTTGTTTCCGGAGCATTGCAGACCTCTGCACTGCCAGAATACTTGGGTTGGACCTCCAGAACTGAAATAAACAAGAGTGGAGGAAGGTTAAACAAAATAGAAAACTCATGACAAATGCTAGTCACTAATTATAAAATGTTAGTGGGCCACTAATATGGCGTGGATATTTTTGAATTCAATTAATTCTGAGTCCATTATCTGTTTTTATTCTAAAATGACAATATTTACTATTTGGTATTGTGGGGAGACCTGCGAGCAAACACGCAGCAGAGAAGCAGCCAGTGTCACACACCCACACATACAGGAGCTTGACTCAGCCGCCACACATATGCGCAATTTTGCAAATTGTTCCACCCCAACTGAACAATAAACAGTGCTTTTACGGTGGTAACAGGGGTCACTTGTCAATAATACAAATTACATTCCTGACTGAAGTTTAGAGATAAAGAAAAACAGACTACTCTGACAAGAGTTCACACTGGATGCTGGGGTTTAACTTTTGAAAACAATAAAAACATACTTTTAAATATTAAATAATATGTCTCCGTACAGAAGTAAATGCCTGAATTCTTCAGTATGAAGACAGTGGTCCTGCAAATATTCTACAATAAAAAAAAATGGGTGGATTCAGGGAACTTGAATGCTTGAGTGCTTATACTATATAAAAGGGAACAGGATGTGTTGTGTTTGTGACATGTCAGAGAGATATAGATGCTGAAACTGTGGTAGAAGTACATGTCTGCTGTCTATTTTCCTGTAGGCTGTGGTGTAATCAGCTATTTAGTTAAACCGGTGTTGCATTTGTGAAGGTCATTAAACTGCAACCAAACTGGTGAAAATATTACTGCTCTATGTTTGTTAATGAATATGAATATGCTCTGGTATCAAACCACCTATTCATTTACACAGTAATCCAGTACAAACCTTGGGTACGATGCTATAAATTTGCAGCAACCTTAACCCACTGCATCCCCTCAAGGCAGAGAGGACAGACAGAATCAAAGCGCCACAAAATCATTCATCTTATTCAATTTGGTTAATTTAACAACATTTTATCAATCCTGATATTGCAAAGTTGCAACACTTTCCCATCACATCGTGAACCTGGAGAGCTTTCGTGGGTCCATGAAACAATAGTCCATGGTAATTACTATCGCAAATGTTTCATGTTCAACTCTTGGTCAAAAGCATATCCTCCCTGTTGCTGATCAGTTTATTCACACAGAGACCAACTCCATTTCTTGCACTCTTGCCATTCCCCTTAGAAGTGGACACTGTGCAGAGATAAGTATAGAATAAGTAAGAAAATTACATCTTTCTAGCATCCTTATTCATTTGAGCAGCGCCACCGCGAGGAGACATGAAATAGCAATGCCCTGCAAGTGGATATGTGCTCTGGTGTATTGATTATCATATTGCACAGGGAAGATTGGCTAAATGTCACTAAATCAATATTTTGACCCACCTATACCCTTTATTATTTAGGAATAACAAACTGGAGCTTTGCTTTACTAATTTCTCCACAGTTACATTTCTTTACCTCAGCTCCATCGATGTGTGATTTATTTGGTGCTTCAATCTTCTCCTTGGATTTTTCGGCATCAGAGTCTGACTGGCTGCCGGAGTCTGAACCACTTCCTGAGTCACTGCTCCCTGATTGGCTGCTGCTGCTGGAGGAACTAGAACTGGAGCCTGAGCCTGACCCTGATGCGGAGCCCGATCCAGAACCGGATTCATCATCTGAATTGCTGTCGCAAGATTAAAAACAAAACTGAGCATTGATACTGAGCAGGAGAACCATTCATAAAACTTATTGGGGAAAACATGTATATACTGGTGCCATAAAACACAATACTTAAAGTAATAAAGCTTTGCTTCTCCAGCTTTCCCTTTCGGTTATGTATATTGTGTGAACTGCACTGCTGTGTGATGAGTGATCTAAATGTCATGACTGAAATAAACATATCAATAAATAAATACATTTTACACTGGTCTTTGACAGGTAGCATCATAATTCAAAAAATTATTGTTTGTTAAACTGAACTGACATCTATACTGCCTTTTACAGACATATAGGCAGATAAGCACCAATAGGAAATACATAACATGATCAGTTAATAATATATTACCATTAATAACATCTGTTTATAACAGATACGATCTGTTGATGACATTTGCAACTACACTTTTGCACCGAAAATGCCTATTTAAGATATAACCATTAGAAGAGGTAGTGATCATTATTTCTGCCACCATAACTTTGTAGAATTCTGCCTCACCACAAGATGTAAACAGCTTTGTGCAAAATAACACTAGTGTACCATTAATGACAATGACAATAACACATTTTACAATAAAGAGCAGGTAGCTGTTCTGATGACTACTCAGTCTGTTAGTCAAAGATTATAAATTGGTTTACCTTGATTCTCCACTGCTATTGCTGACACTTTCATTTTCACTGCGTCCAGCCATGGTGAAGTCCAAAATACAGACTGTCGCTGACTACTGTATACCGTTTCACACGTGGTTTACTGTAAACGGAGACACAAAAAAACCATTAAAAATGCTGCCCTGTGCTAGGTCAACTTTGAGACCCTGCAAACAAACTGCATGACTTAGGCACAAATTTCAAAAGCTTACACAGTAAACTGCAATTGCTTTTGCAGCTCACAACATCGTCCGTCACAACTTCTGTTTCAGCATCACAGTTCAACCATTGGAAACGTCACCGTGAAACTGTCAATTCACTATAACATTTGTTAACATTATGTCGTTAATGCTCTGCGCCTCAGATATGGAATACAGTCCGTGCTTCTGTCGCACAAGAGAGCGCTTTTTACTGTCTATCTCAAGTGAAGAGTGGGACAGACTGTCCAGAGAGGATGGATGGCTCTGGCTGTAGCTACACTAAGTTCACCTCAGCGCAGAGGCCTAGCAGGCCTGTGCAACAGCGAACTATCACATTCACACAATGTCCCGTAGTAATTATCGGTTACCACGCCAACCTTAGCGCGGTCGAAGACACATTTAAAGTGACGACCTTAAACTACTGTGACTCGTCGACTTTCGTGGCCACTTAGCCTAATCATGGTTCAGTTTAGCTTGTTGCTAGCTGGCTAATGTCTGCTAACGACAACAACACTGGGTATTGGCGGGGTACGTTAGCATAAATTAAACAGATATGGTCGCGAAGATAGCCCGAAATGTATTCCACAACTCTAACTGACAACAAACCCCAACAGCAATCTACATTACAACAATTAAGAGTTCAATTACCGCTAGCCATTGTCCTACCATACGAACACTTGCTATTTGCTAACGCTTGTGTTATGCTAATATTATGATTTTTTTCAAACCTCAAAAATAGCGATATTTTTTATAACACTAAACGCAACCACTGGCATTATACTACCGCAGCATGAACCGCACCCAAGGAGGTTAATGATAAAAGTCATGCCATTTTCATTTTACGCCAATGTGTGTTCGATAAACAGAGGGAGAGAGATGGGAGAGAAGCATTAGCTAACGCTGAGAAGCACGAGGCTACCACGAAAGCTAACAAAATGACAAAACTTTGTCCCAGTTCATCAGGGCACTGACACGCTGGAATGTTCACTTTGCACGAACGCTTCGCATTCACGGTTGACCACTCGGCGACATCTATTATGCAAATGTCTGCGCATGGAGTGTGGGGCGTTCTAATCCTAAACAAATTATTCCTATTTAAACCACAAACCCATGTTGGCTAACCTAACTTCAACCTCTTCCATCTTGTTTCAATTCGCCGCTCACTTCTCGCGGCTTTTACCACATCAACTTGTAACGTTAGCTTACTTTCACGTTGAACTAGAGTACAAGTAGGTGCGCGCTGTTTGTTACATTGTATTGTTTTACGTTACCTGGTAAACTCCTTTGAAATAGTTGTCCAAATCCACCTTTTCCACTTCAGTGCCCCTTTCTTCTTTTATTTAACTAATGAGCTAGCAGCTACTGATAGCTACCGCTACCGTACGCCAGCTAGCTATCTATCTCCCAGTCAGGGAGAGCAGCCCCGGACGACTCCGTTCGCTAAAACTGGCACAATGTTGGTTTTCCACTAGGTCCAAAAATCAAATAAGTCCTTTCCTGTCTTGGACATTAACCAAATGTAGCGCTCGTCGGTCAGCTGTGATTGTAGAATGCTGGCATTTCAATCCAGGGTCTTCCGACAACCGGCCTCCGCCATGACGCCGTAGGGTTCAGTTCACTAGGAAACCCCGGGCAGTGACGTAACGACTGCGCTCCTCTCGGACTGCTCAACTCTACACACACACACGATCCCGCACAGTAAGTTGTCGGAAGTGTCCTTTAAAATTATACATAAACATGATCCTGCCAATCAATATATGGTAAAACATTTAAAAGAGACATGAACGTGACGTGTTAATTTTGTAACAACCGTCCTGAATGTGTACTACATCTTTTCTGGCATTGTTCACATAACAAATTCATTTGAGACTTCATCATTCAGCAGATTGATCATTGTCCATGTAGTGGAGGAAGTTGCACTGTTATGAGGAAATATACGGGGAAAACTGTGAAATGCTTCTTGTTTATAAATCTATTGATTTTATTGGCAAAGTATTTCATACATTAATTATCATTTGGCACTAGAAAACCTATTTTCCTTGTTTTTCTAAAGGACAATGAACACTACATACAAACCATAGCCAAATCCAACCATCACACGGCTTTGAAAACAGTTTAATAATTTATGTAACCCCTGCATTTCTCTTCTTTTTAGACTTTTTTAATCATCCCATTTTATTTGTTTAGAACTCACAAAACCGTCAAGATGGCCAGGTTTAAATCTTCCTAAAAGTAGTCCATTATGGGCCTCCAAATATCTATAAAAATGGTATCATCCCCCTTTAATTTGGCACTCTTCTTTGTCTTTTTAATTTCTTGTTATTTTACATGTTGTTATGTCTGTATACTATATATGTTATGTACTACCTCAGGTTTTCAATATGCTAGCTTCTCAATAAAAACAAAAACAACTACATACACACACACACACAGCAGCAGCCAACATCTGGCAGCGAGTATTTTTAAACAAAAATGCTGTCTTGAACAATAGACGTAGACGTTGAAACCTTAACTTTAATCAAAACAACATGGCCGCACAATGTGAGACTTTCTTACAAGGACTGAGATGATTGGCTGATGAAAACAAGCCTGTTTTACAGACTCAACCCAAAACGTCTGTATTGTACTTGATTTTACTCTTTGCATATGGTCTCACAGTACAATGATGAATAAATTCATTTTTTGTTACATAATCTGAAATTGTTAATCGATATAATTTCCTGGAATTCTTTGGCTGAGGAAAAATAGGAAACATCTGGTATATTGTATTGAATTCATGATACCATATTAAAATGCTTATCTTATATGCCTAATTCTTCTTATAGTTCTTTTTCCAGTTTTATCCTTTCTTCTTCTTGTTTTTGTACCTGTATTCATACCATACTTGTGCTATACTGTAACAAACACCCACAATGTCCCCATGTGGACAGCAGCTAAAGAAGCTTGATCTTTATTTATTTAGTCGTTATTTTGTTTATTATGTAAGACACTGATTTTGACCATTCTGGTAACATACTGGCTGGGAAGAAGTGAACTGAAATCAGAGATGCCTATATATATATATATATATATATATATATATATATTCATTTATTTATTTATTTTAATGACTTACATTGTCAAAAGTGACCCATATCTGAAATCTGAAAATGTACACTGGTTATCCCTTGGAGACACCACAGGGTGGAGACTTGGTCACTGAACTGGAAATGGTTAATAGGCCAAAGTGGAAGTGAAAGTGGTGTTAAAAGGCATAAAACCGTGGCATGAGTCCACTGGTTTGAGCCCTGAATGACATTTGTTTATATCATTCACCACTCGTCAGCTTTTTAGGAAGTTTGAGTCGCTCTGACTTGAGGAGAATACATGCAAATATGTATCTGATTCATAGATGATTTAATTCCACATGCAAAGTACCTGAAACGACATCTAAATCCACGTGCTTCCTGCTTACACCATCATGGATGGGTCATATTATTTGTAACACATGGGAGGAAATTAGATTTGGGTCATTTGCATCATGCCGTGTAAATGCAGCCAAAGACACCAGCAGGTCAATAATTACATAAGTGTCGCAGCAGCACCACCTGCTGGCGATATGTGTTTAGCACACGAAGGACCAGACTGCGTGATCATTTTAATATTCAATTATTAATAATATTAACGATAATAATAATAATAATAATAATAATATTTATAATTATTGTTATTCTGTGATACATTTGAGTTTGAGAACAGAGCGAAATGTGTGTGTGTGTGTGTGTGTGTGTGTGTGTGTGTGTGTGTGTAAACATTTTAAAAGCAGTGCCAACAGAGTCTGTGCTGAGCTGTGAGAGACCCACGGAGGAGCTGCTGCCTGAGTAACGATGGGGTGACAGACACCTACACACACGCACACACTCATACACACACAGAGAGACAGACTGGCTGCTGTAAACAAACGGACAGCTCTCCACATTCTTGGTGAGTGTAAAATAACGTATGATCGTATGTACTGCATGTACCGGCTCAGTGGACACCAGAGGGTCTGCTGCTCCTCCTCCTCCTCCTCCTCCTCCAGATGTCCTGCATTTAGCTGTTGGTTATCATCGAAATGATGGAGGAGACGAGGACGGGACATCAGTGTTATGTAAAGTGTCCGGGCAGAGACATTCAGCGACACTGCGGAGAGTCGCGTGTGTCCCTGCTCCTCCCTCTCGTCTCATCACTGTGTCCACACATCACATCACATTACATCACATCACATCACTTCACATATGTGACAAAGCAAAGCTCGTGCAGCCTCTGCTGCAGTTAAAGGTGCAGCTGAGTGAATGTTCCGTCCAGCGTTAATAATCAGGCCCAATATTATAGACACAGGACAATAACAACCATTACTGCAACACACTGCACATTCCTGTATAAGCAACATTACAAACGTGCCCTCTCTCTCTCGCTCTCTCTCGCTCTCTCTAGGGGTCGCCACAGCGGATCACCTGCTTTGATTTGGCAGAGAATTGAACTCCAGATGGCCTTCATGACACAACCCTCCTCCCATGTATCCCTTCATGGAAACTCCAGGAGATCAGCAACTTCTGACATACAGAGAGAAACAGCCATGCCAGTCCAAAGTCACTTAAAGGTACAGTGTGTAGCTGAAATATCCCTCACTTCAACAACTATGTAGCCTTCAGTTAGCATCAGGTATGTTTATGTTGTCCATGGTGGCTCATTATAAAAACACAAAATGAAAATGATTTCACTTTAGTTTTACACACTGGAACTTTCATCTTGAATCATTGTGATGCTCTTCAGTATCTTTACCAATGTCTCGCTGTCCTGTGATTGGCTCATTTTGTATGTTAACAAGCAGTTGAACAGGTGTTCCTAAAAAGGTCATGTGCTGCCACCTACTGGACATGTTTTATGAGACGACAGTAAGAGATTTTTCCTCTTTTACTGGAAAAAGAAGTATCTTCATAACTGACTGAGGGCAAATAATACTGCATCAAATTGGTTTTATTTATATAGCAACAAATCACGACATACATTACCTATGGAAACTTTAACTTAGAGTCTTATAGAGCAGAAAAGGGAAGAGACACAGTTCCGGCACGGCTCGGCACAACTCAGCTCTACTCAGGTTGTTTTTTGTTTGCTTTCCCATCAGAGATAGTACCTGGTACCTGGTGAGGTTCAGACCATAATTAACATTACTATTGTACACGCAGAGGTGTCAGATAAAGTGCAATATTTCACAAATGCCATTTCCTTGATGAGTTCTATGCCCCTTTACTGATTTGATGCACTGATCTCTAATTATATTTCAGTTGTTACTAGAAAACCAACTGTATTTTGAATGTGATGAGCCTTTTCTTCCACAAGATGGCGCCATATAGAATATAGACATAAAAGACAGTCCCTCCCTCCCTCCCTCCTCTCTTCTAAACACATAAGACAGATTTACTGGAGCATTGATCACGTGAAGAACAACAACACTGAATTTAGAGAATAGTCAAACTGAAGGACAGAGGCTTCAAAGACATTTCAACATAAACAGAGTAAAAACAGAGTGATTGAGAAAATATTTCACTTCCTCCAGAAGGAAGAGACACGGATAGTCTGACCCAGTTAGAGAAGGGGACAACAGAACGACCACAAACGTAACGTTCGCATCGAGACTTTCCATTCCTCAGTGCATCACCTCCAGACAGAGCTGAAGCTGAGCCTCGTGTGAAATGTCACAGTGTTGTTGCACAACCTTCGTCAGGCTGTGTCCTGTCCTCACCCTGTGTCGCTGCACAGGGACCAATGAGAGTCTAACTAATGGTTGTTTGAATAAATTCATGACGTGATTAGCAATATCATTTTTGTGAATAATAAGACTCACATCATCATATGATTATATGACCATTTACTGCACATGTTGTGGTTTGGCTCTGAACTGAATGAAACCTTTCTGCCATTATGATCTTGTGATGACAGTGCATGACTCTGTTTAGCACTGACTAATGTGTAATACAATTCTTTGTAGATTTAATAGAGCGTTTGAACTGTTAGTCACAATGAGATGTTAATAAAAACAGAAAATCAAAGTTTTTTCTTTAAAACAACCACAGTTGATCAGCTGTGAGACTTGTAAGATGAAAGAATAGAGACCACATGAAAGTGGATAAACCGGAAAAACAATCGTTAGCAGATGAAATCAAGTCTTAAAATAATCCTGAATTTGATAGGAAGACAAACTTGAGAGAGCCGACTTCATGACCACAGAATTTAGTAGTTCAGAGAAACATGGCGCACAATTTGTGTGACTGGGACGTAGAAGGAAAGAGCAGCACAGGTGAACACTAACTGTCACTAATGGAAAAAGGACAGGACAATCACCCAATAGTAGCAAGGCAATAACATTTAAGAAAATAAAAGATACAATAATAGAGTTTGAAAGTGATAACCACAAAAATATTAGTTCAAATGTGTCTGTGTGTTGTTGTTATAATAAACCTGGAACACCTCAAACACTGTAGTACACCACAATGACACATCTTCTACCGCTCTATTCTCCACATGAGGGTCTCGGGGGTTTGCTGTGCCAATCTCAGCTGACAGAGGGCGACAGGTCGGGGGTCACACCCTGAACACATCGCCTGTCCATCACACACACACACACACATAGACAATCCACTTCCCCAAATTGCATGTTTTTGGACAGTGGGAGGAAACCGGAAACCCATGCACACTCCATGCAGAAACCTTCATGATGATGTCACAACCAGGTCAAATATGTCCTCGCTCTAAAGACATGAACATTACATTTCACATTCAGACTGATTTCTCAGCTGAAGGGAATTCATTCATTCATTCAGATTTTAAGAATCGAAGAAACATCCAAGAACACAACAGAGATCAGAGGTGGACCTGTAGACCTGTAGACCTGAGACTGAGCTCAATTACAACCTCTGTTTGTGTTTTCATGGTGTGAAATAAATACTGTTTGGAGGTTTCTTGGGGAGCGACAGACCATGTTGTGCCCCCCCTGCTGGTCTACTTGTGTAGTGTTAGATACATGAGTGATTACCAAGATCCTCCCGTTATGTGAAAATCCCTTTAGGTGTGTGTGTGTGTGTAGGGCTACGATTTGGTTAGGTTAAGGTTAAGGCTGGTTCATTGTTTAGGCCAGAGGTGTCAAACTAGTGGCACACAGGCCACATGTGGCCCCCCCAATCACTTATGCGGCCCACCGACTTTCTCAGCGTGTGAGGAATATAGAATATAGACAGAATATAATATTTACATTTCTAAAAACTTACACACATTCAACATTACATTTACATTTATATAAGCTTGTTGAGTGTTTTCATTAAAGGTGTTATAACGTTATTAATGACTTCATTTTTAAATGTATTTCTGTCTTTTCTTTTGCATAATTAATATGTTTTTTTTATTGTGAAGCATCATTCCATATCAGAACATGTGCTTTTACTTTCAAAATGATGTGAGATATCATCATGGATACGAACACTTCCTGAGTGATGACAGCATGAATGAGTGTCCCTGCTTCCACTGCTTCACTGACCGTAGACTTGCTGTAAACGGCGGTCTTTAACCACATCCTAGCTACTGAAGCTACAGCCTTGCTCGTAAACCCGTTTAGAATTCATCACTTCTGCTACACTTGTGCTGTAGAGTTGTGAAAATGGGAACTTTTATCACAGTCATTTAGATTTCCAGTCAATTTTTACATTTAAAAAAATGTATTTAATTAATCTGTAATCACTAAAGCATAATAACAAATTAATTATTGTCATTATTATTGCTATACCCATCAGAATTAGCTCCACTCGATAAAGCAAAAAAAATACTGCTTATTAATGTATTATCATCATTTAAATAATGTATATCACATCCAGTAAGGCTATTCTACAGCCTTTATAATATATTTATATATTATATCATTTCATATTAATGGGTTAGCGGTAGTGGTAACCCTAACCCTATTCTGATAATAACCTATATTTTTATTATGATGGGGGAAAAAAAGGTAAATAATGTAAGAATAAAAGCAATGATCTCTTCTCTTCATCATTGGTTTCTCATGGTTACAAGAGATTCATTTTCAAGCTAAACAGTGAAAATGTATTTTTGCTTCTTTTATGTAAATGATCTTTAAGTCGGTGAAGTAAACGTAACCTGTTCTCATCGTCGCCATCATTTCCTGTATGAAGCAGACATGATGGTCAGTGTTTGGATGAGAAAAGAGAAGTAAAAGAATTGAACCGTGAAGGAAGTTATAAGTGAAATGAGGAAGTTTGAGGGAGTGCGGCACCACCTCACTCTGTGTGTGTGTGTGTGTGTGTGTGGGTGTGGGTGTGTGTGAGGGGCCTCCTCTGCTCGAACACAGTCGGGATCAACTTTTTCTTTCTTTCTCTTTATTTTCAGAAGCTGCAGATTTGACGATGAGCCGCTCAGACGTTTGGACTGTAGGCCGCCGCCGTGCTGAGGGAGTGAAGAACTGAAAGTCTGGATCTGCTTCACCGCATTATTCACAGTAAGTTTTTAACTAACAAACAAACAAACAAACAAACAAACAAAGACCAACAGGATTCTGCACTTTACACATTACTTACTTTACTTTACTTTTTTGGATCAGAAAAAGGGAACAAAAAGCTGTAACACTTAAATGTGTACGTTTATTAACATTATGTTATGCTGTTCATGCATTTACCAACAGTTTATTTATGTCATGTTATTCAGTTTAATGAGGTCATTTGTTTCTGCAATATTCAAGGGTTACACATTATTCATTTTATAATAATGTCTTTCTTTTAACTATGATTCATAAATGTGTGTGAGTACGGAATAAGCATCACTTCACTATAATTTATTACCCTTTATTAATGTGAAGGGATGAAGAGTTGATACATGGTGACGTGTGTTCATCTGAGGCTTATTTAATGTCAAGTCTTTTTATGAAAGCTTACATTAATAAAGGTTGACAGTGGTTATTAATTATAGTTAAGTAATGCTCTTTACGTACGTGCATCAACAGCAGTTGTTACTGTGTTACCAGCAGTTTTACAAACCCTTGAATGAATGTATGAATTGATGCCTTAATTAACCTGTATAAGTGAATTAAATGTGTAGTTAAAACATGAATAAACAGCTGATAAATGCTCATCACATCATTTACTACTGTGAGTGAAGTGAGTGTCATCAGAGAAATGAGAGGAATGAAGTGAGACCACTCCTCTTTTCACCAGTGCTGGTTCAGATAACAGCACATGTGGTTGTATTGTTCTTGTACCCTCGTCCTGACACAGCTTCACTCAAGGAACCAAAGGAATGTTTTAGCACTCACAAAAGGATTTGACACAATTTGTGTATCGATGTTTTTTTTTGTTTTTAAACTGTAAAGAAGAAAAAAATGTAAATAAATTAAAAGTGGATATACTCCACTATGTTTCTTGTTTTTAAGAACGTTTCTTATTCTACATTTTTATCATCAGTTAACGATCAATAATGCTTATACCTGAAATCAAATGAAAAATATTCTCCTCTCAGATTGTCCGGAGGGAAAAAAGAAACAAAATATACGTAATGTATACGTTTAGAGGCTGTGTCGCATCAAATCTACACTAAATCATTTGTTTAAATGAAGAAAGTTCACATTCTTTCAGTTCAGTTATAATTTTGGAACTAAACACATCCTTGTTTTCTGAAATGACACATTGAAGGAGAATTAAGACATTTTATAGATATTTTCAACCATGTTCAGTTCAAAAATGACAAAATGAATAACGTGTAAAGCCATAAATCAAAAAAAAGTATTTTAAATGACTCACAAAAATGTAAATGTGGACTAGCCAGTGGACTAGCCAGAATAATATACTCCACGCTCTGTGCTGCTTTAACAATATGTCATTTCTTAATGATCAGCGTTACAATCGCGTTCAAGGAAGATGTTTTCACTTTCTATCGAAGCATCTGTTCAAACAGGAGGTGAATTATAAAGAACTCATGTGCTCAACTTTTACTATGACAAATGTCAAATAAAATAAAATAAAAGTAGAAATAAAGGGAATTTCACATGTTATTTTTACTCAGTCGAGCTGGAAGGAAGGAAGTCAAAGTCAGTCAAATTTAAATATGAAACCACCGCAGTCATGTTGGCTAAACTGACCTTATTTCCTTAATTTACATGACCAGATCAGCTTTTTAGAACCAATAATGAAACTGAAATATAGAACAGAATCAATAAAAGTGGGGGAGATAATTTTTTTTATCATGGATTTACCAACAGTACAGTCTGTGTTTATTCTAAAAGAAAACAGAAAAAAGTAGTTTTTTCTCAAAGTTTGCTCCTAAATATTGTTCAATATTATATATTGTATTTTTTCATCTTTCACTTCTTTTCAATCAGGGCTTTTAAACTCAACAACAATAAAAAACCAAGACATTATGGAGGAATATGTTTTAGAAAATGAAGACGGATCCCTTTCATTGTCCATTGTTCATATGGTCAGTTTTCTTTATCGCTACAGCTGCACCTGCTCCTTTATTCATATATTATAATAATGCTTACATTTCAAGATTGGTTATTCATAATAAAAAAGAAAAAAATGAAGGTGAAGAGGATATTTAAAATGTCCTGCAGAACTGTGTGTGTGTGTGTGTGTGTGCGTGTGTGTGCGTGCACAGCAGGTGAACGACAGACTCTTTGACAGAGGTTGAAAGTAATGAATTACATTCACGTTACTGTAATTGAGTAGGTTTTTGTGTACTTCTACTTTTTAAAGTAATTTTTACATAAGTATTTTTTAGAAGTACTGTACTTCACTACATTTTAAAGCACATCCCTTACTGAGTATAAACATGTTGGCCTGAAATGTATATACATTTTCTCTTCTTTTTTTTTTTAATTCACGCACTGAAAACTTTGGCAGTGAATAATGATGAGGACAGGAGGATGACGAATGTGTGAAGTTGAGTTGTGTAACTGTCAAGACAAAATATGAAGATGTGATATACAGATCATTAGTTTTATGTCCGAAGGGAGACTTATAATAATATCAAGTTAATAAGACACTGCATTTTTGAAAAACAAGCTTATATTCTGAAGTTATTTAATGAACAATGTAATAGAGACAAATCTCTGCTGTTTCATGAACTTTGTGTCACAGATGAATTTCATTTAAAGCAGTCATAAACTCTTTTAAATTTGATAACTGAATAAGAATTACCAGAAAATGACTGACATTGACATTACGTTATTTGGACAGAAGCACCAAGCTCCCACTAAACATCATCATTACTCTCACTATTTAGATCACAATTACAGATAGATTATGTACAGTATGTGACAAACATGTTTGATAAGAGTATTAGAAATCTTTTTTTAAATGAGTCTTTATTTTTAAGACAGTGACTGAACATATCTTGAGTTGTCCATGTTCCGTTTGAAAACATAATAATCTACAATCCGGTAAAAAACAGCGCTCACGTGTGACATTTTTAATGCTGCATTCATCTCACACGTCACTGCAGTGCACAGGAGTTTGCATCGGCCTCTGCTGTAGCTGCGCTGTGGTTAGTTTGGCTCCTGTGAAAAGCTGTGAGAAGCACATTTCGTCGCTCAGGACCTTTTTGTAGTATTTGATATTTGTGATATCTGTTATAGAGCTGTAATCAAGGCCTGAGACCAACAGAATTTGGCCTGACAGGTACAATTTGATTGACAGCCCGACATTATTCAAATGTGCGCCTGCACACAGCTCTTCTGCCTTTTGTCAAGAATTAGTCATTTATACTTTTACAAAGGCCACATGGAAGTTGGAACAAAGAAATAAAACGAGTCCTCTGTTAACATCGTCACATCTCAACACTCTAAATTAGGCCTAGGATGAGCAGTGGGTTTGACTCTGGAGAGTTCTGGGTCTCGACGTCCACATGCAGAAGAGTGCGGGCATGAGCACGTACGGCATTCCTGTCTGAGTGTGACAACATTCTCACCTGGTTCACATTTTTTTTATTATTACTTTACACTCTGTATAGACTTTAATTTGAGGTCTACTTTTATACTTTTATATTTATATTTATACTTAAGTGTGTTTATGTTTCCTACAACTGACTCGTAGAACCCGCACAAGATTTCCAATGTGCCTGGACTGTCTGTTTAAGCACAAATGGCAAATAAAAACCTTGAACCTTGAACCTTGAACCTTGGTTCAATTCTGGCCAGAGGAATGATGTGATCTTGTGGAGGTCCTGTATTATCACTTTACGCACGAGCCGGTCTTTGTGCCGTTTACGCAAGTGTTGGATACCTGTCTGTTAAAAAGCCCAGTTTGGCCGCTACCTCCTCAGCATCCACTTTCGCATCTTTCTTGTGCTAATTGAAACGCATCACCTTAGATTAGTAAGCCCGAGCTCAAGCCCGATCTCAAGCCCGAGCCCGTGTAAAATGATAGAAATTAAGCCGGCACCGACGGGTTTGGACAAAGATCTTCAGCTCTAATCTGTTAATGTTTTGTTGTTCACTGCCATGTGGATTAGGACTTGATCAATTTATACTTTTGTAGTATAGTTGTTGTTGTTTTTTTTATTATCAACATTGTAGCAAGTTGCAGACTTTGCTGGTGCCAGGAACCAATAACATTGGAGCTTGACTTTTGCTTTTTATTGAAGGTAAAAACTGAGTTTAGCCAGTCAACAAAAGTGTCATCTAATAAGATCAATGTCACTTGATCTCAGGTCATGCAGTAGTAAGGAGACTCTTGCACACTATTTCAACTTGCAAGAATGATTTTATTTAACGTTGTGATCCTAGACCATCGTCATCAGGTTAAAACAGTCAAATGTAAATATCTCAAGTTAAAAACCACTCCCCAGTTTTTAACTTTTGATCTTTTGAGTAAAATAATCTTGATTCTTATTTTCTACTTTTGTTTTTAGGTTTACTGCGTCCTGGTGGCTGAACTTTGTGAGGAAACATCCTTTAAAGAGCTCCCACCATCACCACCATCACCACCTTCACCACCAAAGGTCAAAATGGCTGACATTGTGAACACACTGCCTTTCTTCTATGGCAACATCACCAGAGAGGAGGCAGAGAAGTACCTGCAGCACACAGGCTCGAGCAATGGCTCGTACCTGCTACGGCAGAGCCGCAACTACCTCGGGGGCTTTGCACTCTCTGTGCTGCATTCAGGCCGATGTTACCACTACACCATCGAAAGAGAACCAAATGAAAAATACGCTATAGCTGGTGGTAAGAGCCACAGGAACCCCATGGACGTGATTGACTATCACTCCCAGGAGACGGACGGCCTTGTGTGTCTGCTCAAGAAGCCGTGCAACAGGCCCAGGAACATGCAGCCCAAGGTGGGGCCATTTGAGGATCTGAAGGAAAGACTGATCCGGGAGTATGTGAAGCAGACGTGGAACCTGCAGGTTTGTTTCAGCTGTGTGCATCACTCTGATGATTGTCCTTCATTATCATTGTACTCACCAACATACCAACTGTCACCTGCTAAAAACTGGTCTAACAGAACAAAGAGAAAACTCACTATAGAGCCTGTCACACCCAACGTGCTTTCTATAAGAGTTGGAGTCTTTTGCGGTCATTTGCTAAAATGTGGTTTCATTTCCCAAACCTTTAAATACAAATCAATGACTGCAGACTAATCTTCGAAACCAAAAACTTCACTCGAAGCTGTGCAGTCAAATTTTGCCTTCATCCCTCAAAACACGAGATCAATCCAAGAAAATAAATGCTAATGAGCAACGAATGAATAACTAAAACCTGCTTTGTCGAAATATTTTCAAAAATGTAAAAGAAAACACCCTCATTGCCTTCGTTTATTCACATTTCTCATAAAGTTTTCACATCGTACAGTTCCCTGACAGTAGTCACAGCTGTGACGTCACTCTGGGAAATAAGATTTTTCTGAGCTTTTTATGGAAGGTTTAACAAGTATGAAACTCCATGAATTCAAAATATAGAATATAAAGATCTATAAAAGCCTATGTCCATGTCTCGAGGTGTCCTGTGGACACTTTTACAGGCGTCTCTTTTACTATTGTGGTCTAAGGAATTTTTTTGTTGCAGTACCACGAGTGGCCACCTTCAAGGCAGAGGGGGCGGCGCTCTATCCAGTTCTTATAATACATCCATGTGAACTACTGGCAAGAAGGAAGCAGAGAGGATACAGGCAACATTTTGCAGAAGTTCATGTTGTTGAGTTTTCTGTTTATGTCGTTGTGATTTCTCTTAATTGTGATTTGCACTTCTAGGCCACCGTAGATCCTGAATATTTTCATAGTTTCTAAATTGATTTCTTCTTTGACACATGAATATTAATCTATACAATTGCAATGCTTTGACTTTAGCGAGGTAAGTACACACAGTCCCACCCATAACAATAAAATCAGATTATAAAAACAATGGGACATAATTAGCATAATCATTTATTTTGGTCTCGGTCAACAATTTTCATTTCGGTGCGTCCCTAATTTTATGGTAACTAAATGTCACTTGATGTTGTTGTCCAGTCAGAAAAGGCCGCCTAATGGTCCCTGATTCCCTCTCTGTTATACGAGGGTATCATATAAGTGTGTCATGGACTCATCACAGATCGGGCTCTTGTTGTGATTTGTGTTCAGGGAGCAGCTCTGGAGCAAGCCATCATCAGCCAGAGGCCTCAGCTGGAGAAGCTCATCGCCACCACTGCACATGAACAAATGCCCTGGTTCCATGGATCCATCACACGAGAAGACTCTGAGCCCAGGCTTCAGGGCGGCGCCCGCACAAATGGAAAGTTCCTGTAAGTGTTTAACAGGTGTCTTTACTCACAGCTCATGTTATTTCATTGTTTCCACACAGAGACATGGTCTCATTTCAATCTATTCTAATTCACTGGCATAATTAAGATCACACTCCAGACTCAACCTTAAAAACTTCTATCGTTATATAGCATTGTTTTCACATGGTCCGTCTCAACCTCTCTGTGTAGATGTTCTCTGGTGTGGAGTGAATGTTGCGGGGAGTTCAAAATCTGCGCTGTATGCAGCTAAGTTTGGCTTTTGCAAAAAGAGACTTTCCTGCGTTTAACAGGTGCCGTTCCGCCGTGTTCTCACATCTTGTTGGAACCGTTTTATTGGCATTCCAAACTGATCTTGGACAGACTCTTAGCGGGAATAGACAGGCGCGTGCTGGCCGCAGTTTTTACACACGTCATCACAACATCCTGTTTCAGTTGTGTTGTTTCAGTGTTAAAAGTTGAAAACTGAAAATGTGTTTAAGCCATTTTTGGCCGATTTTTTTCGGTGCATCTCTGTTGCATACATTTCATTTCCACCTACAAAGTGTATGAGCAAGAGTGTGAGCTAACATTGGCTGAAGTTCCTCGTGTTGCCTCCGTTTCCACAGTGACAGTCTGTTGTCAGCTTCCTATATTTCAACATGTCAGTATTTCTCGTTGCTCTCTGCTCACTCAGTGTGGCAGTTAATGAAAAACACTATTCCAAAATCATATCTAATTGGTCTAATAATCGGCTGATAATTGGCCGAGGTGACGCTGCTCTGAGCCTGCGAGACACTGTGAGCACTGTTATGTTCTTGATACATAAACATAAACGTAAATGATTAATTTCTCGCCTCAAATGATGTTAAAACTGTGTTGTTTCGTTTTATTAAGTTTTGTTTCTAGTGTTTACTTCAATTGTGTGTTTTCTCCATAGACCATACATTCCATAGACGCCTCATGATCACAAGTATAAACGCTCTAAGTTCCTCCTGTGAGATCTGCTGACGTCTTACATCTCGCAGACGGAGCCCTCTCGTCTGAGCTGATGCTTAAATACAATACAGTGGTTTCTATGAAAAGCAGGGAAATTTCCCTTTACATCAGCGTAACAGTTGCACACGCTAATAGACGTTTAAAAATAAAATAACTAATAGATTATTCGATAATAGTCGTTTTATGTTGTATTATGATACATGCTACAAATTTCAACTTTAAAAAGTTTTACAGTAATTATTTGCTGATTGTTGTTTGCTGAATATGAGACAGAATGTTACGTATCGGAGCTTTAACAGCTCAGTAGGTCTCATGATCCTCGTAGTGTTTTTATTGCACATCACATTGATTCGGACTTCATTTCTTCTGTGGTCTGTTTAAAACAGGAAACCTTTGTTACACGTGTAACATAGGAGAATATAGTCACATGGGCACTGAGGTTCTCACAGCATTTCCTGTTGCAGGAACCCCTAACATGTTGCTTCATGACCAGAACTTCTTCCTGCAGCCTCTTCAGAAGCAGGTTGTTAGGACTAATCATGTTATATTTTTATATGCGCGGGTTTCTGGCAAGACAACAACCATAAACAGAGACTCGTATCGAGTGGCCTGTTCCAGTTGTTAGAGAGACAAACATCTGAAACATCCCATAAACAAAGATAAACTAAGAGTGAATAGAATGACAACAAAACCAGCAAAGTCCACATGTCGTTGTTTCTTTTCATAATACGCAAAAAGAGTCCAAAATGAAAAAAACATTCACTATTATTTCTATTTCTGAAAAACAAAGAAAAATTTAGTCTTTTTTTTTCAAAAAGTTTTTTTTGTATTTCATTTTGTACATTTTAACACAATACATACATTCAATAATCAATATCTCTATGATTGATCTGTGGTTAATGTAAATCTGAATCAAGCCAATGAGTAACTCAAAAGTACAAAAGTACAAAAATGTCAAAATCCAGTGTTAATATTAGTATTATTATTATTATTGTTGTTGGTAATAACAATAGTGGTGTTATGGAGGTAAGGAGATAATATTACAGTAATTATACATTTACTTCATATCTGAGTAAAAGCTTGGTGATGAGAATTATTGTTGCTTACCATTAGTGTGATATCTTTACATGAAAAGGTTTGGAAATGAAAGTCAATAGTCACATGACCACATTCATCCCCTCACACATTCCCACTGCTATGACCAAACTATTTCTTAGTGATTACTATAAAATATTATTTTTATAATATAACCATGCCATACTATTACCATATTTTACTGTTGTTTGTACCGGATGTTTCTTTTTCTTTTTCAATATTTTGATTATGAAATGAACTAATGATACATGGACCAAGTTTGTGTCATTATGTGTTTGTTTGTCATTTCCAACTCCAACAAGTTTAGAATCAACTACACTTTAGTGACTTTTTCCACTTTGGACTTACTCATCTACCTTCTCTTAGTATGCTACATGTCACAATGCATGTGGCGTAAATGTCTGAGATGCTGGAAAAGGTATTAAGGAGGTGACAAATACAAGTATACTCTCGATCTCACACACACACACATTTGTATAAATTATTAACCAATTCTAACCCTAAAACCACGTCTTAATCCTCAAAAAGCCCTGAGAAGTGAAGTGAGAAAATGTCCTCCTGACATTATGGAGTTTTGGTCCTCACAAAGCCACAAGAACGCATGCACACACACACACACACACACACACACAGACACACAGACACACACACACTTTTGGTTTCCGTTTCTAGTAGTTTGCAAAGGACTTCCTGAAGTAGCCAAACAAGAGCGTGACAAATGTAATGGTCCCTTTGTTCAGTCACTCGGGGTCATTTCAACAGTTTAGACTCTGGATTACAACCAAGAACAAAACACTATTACACTTCTCTCGTTTCATTAATGTATTAATACACATTTGTGTCCATCATGGTTTGGTATATTTATACTGTACTATCTGTCTGTCTGTCAATCACATAACTGTCCAACAGTTTGCTCGTAGATAATGGTCGTGAACACTGAGCTGAACTTGGTTGTCCCATGTCTTCCTCTCAGGATTCGACAGAGGGACACGAGTGGATCCTATGCTCTGTGTTTACTCCATGAAGGACAAGTCATGCATTATCGCATCGACAAAGACAGCAGTGGAAAACTCTCTATCCCAGATGGAAAGAAGTTTGACACCCTGTGGCAGGTGAACACCATGATTTCTTCATCTTTCCTTTTACATACGTATGTGCATGAAATCAGTTAAAGTGTTGTATTGTTATCCACGTGGTGAGTCCTAACATGCTCTTTTTGGAAAACGGCTCCCAGAGTAAAAAAAAAACACTTTTTGTGTTATTGCCATAGCCATAGCCCCGCCTCTCTCTCTCCCCTCTCGTATTGGCTGTCACTAGCTTTGTCGTCGTGTTCTTCGTCTGCATCTATCATTGCTTACATCGTATTGTATACTTGTTTGCACACGGTATGCAAGCGACACAGTGCCACATACAGGCCTGGCATATGTACTGCAGTCAGTGTTTTAAAGTCGTTTGCGTGTATGAAGTCATCTCTTGAAACAATGTTGACTGAAAACGTTTTTAAGAAGAAAAGTTTAGAGAAACTTCAGTTTCTCTTTTTACATCAATACTTAGAAGTGGGAGTGACGTCACCTCTGGATTCACTACATTCCAGAGACAAGTGGAACTGAACCGGGGATACAATGTGCACACTAACAGTATGGCAACATGTCCACGGATAACAATTATTATTATAATGATTTACTGATGTTAACTGTAAGAGCAGCAGCCATCTTATAATCCTATGTTGGGTATTCTATTCTATTCTATTCTATTCCAGGAAATGTATCAAATGACTTTGATCTCTGTTAAACCAGAGCTCTCAAGTCTTTTTTTTACTACTTCCTCTCCCGCTTGTGCTGAATTCCATTGAATGTATGCAGCATCTGCCAGAAATAGAAGTGCTGCATATCCACTCTGACCTTCTGCAGCTGAGACACAGACCCCACAGCCTTTGACACATTCACTAGAATGGATCGAGTGTATCAGCTCCAATCAACCGTTCCAAAACCAGCGTATTTTAGGTTTCCACTGCAAAAATTGTCTTTTTTTGTTGTGAAAGGCAAAAATAAAACTATTCATTTTGTTTAATGGAATTTGTCCTTTATTAGATTAACATATTATCTTCAATCACTATAGCCTGATGTGTGATGTATATGATGTATACTTTTCCTTTGTATCACAGCTGGTGGAGCACTACTCATACAAACCTGACGGCCTTCTGCGAGTGCTGACAGAACCTTGTCCAAGACCTGATGGAGAAACAGGTAAAGGCTACTGTAATATCACAGCCATTCAAAGTCTGCTGCAGACAAATGTGTAGGACAATATTCTAATGTACATTTGCTGTATGCTGTACTCATACTTATACTCATACTTATACTGACAGGGCGGCCACTGCTCCCACCAGACCATCCTGGACTAGCCTCTGCCTTTGTAAGTTGTCTCTCTCTCTGTCTCTCCCTCTGTGTCTGTGTCTGTGTCTGTCTCGGTGTCATTTATGAATTTGCATATTGTCATGGTCCAGTGCACTGGTGAAAAAACAGGAAGTTGTGTTATATGTTTAGTCAAAGGAAATTGTTCATACTGTCATCACTTGTGGTACAGTATGTACCTAAATATTTACATTATCCTTTTCACACAGTCTGTCTGTATTTGTCAGACGACTGTGTTCCAGCCTCAGCGTCACACAGCCATGCAGGAAACACACAAGGTCACAAACTCATGTGTGATCCAAAAATCACTAGTTTGTGTTTTTGAAGAATCTTATAATTACTCACATAGAAACATGAATATCAGAACACGAATTAATGTTTTTTTTGTGGTTTTATGAGGTACTAACACAAAGTCACTTCTGGCTGAGTCTGGCTGGGTGTGCCCCCTGCTGGCCAGCAGAAGACAGACATCTTTGGTGTGATGTGGTGCTTTTCCACTCCATAATAATAGTCCCACCTCACACAATCTAGTGACTAGTGACTTGTAAAGCACTTGTTTTTCAGTGTAACCGAATCATTAGAATCAGTTCATTAAAAATATTTGTTGACTGAACTGAAATATCGTTACGCTGTCGCTATTTTTAAGGTTTATTCCCACATTTATTAACAGTTGTCTATAGATTTATTTTTCCTTTCTCTTTTATCCTGTGATTTTCACATTTATCCTAATGAATGTTATTAGGAAAAAAGTCAAAATACTTTGTCAGTACTTCATACAACCACATGTCATAACACCTCAAATATACTTACTAGTTTTACAATTCTACAGTGAAAATACAAACAGCAGAAAATGTTTACATGATAATAGTTCAGCTGTGACATCAGCAGCGCACACACACACACACACACACACACACACAGAAACTAGGCGTTGTATGTTAGTCTTCAGTAAAATAAAAAGGAACATGTCATGTCCTGAGTGAACGCTGGGCCTCTGCTTCCTGTAGTTTACAGTTGAATGACTCACCGAGTGCTCTCTGAGATAATGACACAAGCTGTTCTCATTTCTACTGTAATGTCATCGACTGAACGTCCTCAGATCACATCATGATAACCTCTCTGACATTTTGGTTTCTAGCACAATGCAGCAGGTGGATTACTCTCCAAACTCATAACTGTTCCCATACTTGGGCGAAAAAAGGTGCACTAACACACCTCCTCCTCCTCCTCCTCCTCCTCCTCCTCCTCCTCCTCCTGAAGCTGTTGTTGTACCACAGCACTGTTAACACTGTTTGGCTTTTGTGTGATGGTCTAACAACATCCAGACATTATTTAATGCAATAACATTCTGAGCCACAGTCTGTAAACACTGGCTGTGGTCCATTAAGTAGCTGGCTTACTGCTTCCAGCTGTGTGTGCATATCAAGAGCAAACACGTCATAATGGCAACAAAGACTCCTGTCATGAAAATCTTCAGGTTCAGGACAATGATGATGAATCCTAATGAGATAATCAGCAGCAGCATCAAGTTTGTACTGTAAATGATGGAAAACAACAGAAACAACCCTGTAGCATATGATTGTGAAAGCACAGTTTTCTTCTCCCCAGAAGTTGTTAATGATATGAAAAACTTATATATGAATATAATTTCAGATTTGCTGAAAGCTCACTTAAGTAGCTGTGATCTACTCACAGGTGTTCCCTCAGATGAATTACAGGCTCTTTAGCATTACTGACCTCCACAAAATCTACACAAATAACTATATTAAACTCCCAATATTTCAGTTCAATTCCATTCAATTCAATTCAATTGTATTTGTATAGCGCCGAATCACAACTGTACACAGACAACGTCATGGAGAGCAGAGAAACCCAACAGTTCAGACAACGAGCAAGCACTAGGCATCAGTGGAGAGAAAAAACTCTCTGACAGAACCAGACTCAAACATGTGCAGCCATCTGCCTCGACCGGTTGGGGTGAAAGGAAAAATGGGGGACAGAAAGGACAGTCAGTGATGACCACAATGTCATTTATACAAGCAGCAGCAGAGACTGTTGATAAAAAATTATACTGATATTAACTTTAATTATAACATAATGATAATAGTGATGATATGATATGAATGATAGCCTCGGGAATTGGATCTGGATCCTGCAACCTGCAAGATGAGGACACACAGAGAGAGACAGAGGACACAAACTAGGGAAAAGGTCATTTCCAACCTTTGATGATGTGTTTGCTCTTGAAATAATGTCACACACTGAAAGACACTGCTGAATGAAGCTGGACATACAAACACACCGGGTGAGCTGTTGGAAGGCAGCAGCCCCACCCTGAAACCTTTGACTTTGTCACCTTGTTTTGCTAAAGGAGTAGCGTCTGCATCTCACACTTTCCAGTTTCTTTCTTCTTCTGCTTTTTTTTTTTGGAGTTTTCCAGCACCTTTTATAAATGCTTTGAATATTTTCCATGTGGCACTTCAGTGGTCCATGCTAAAGCTTCAGAAGGGCTCTTGGATGTGCACATTTTTAAAGCAGGGGTGTGGGACATAATTGTTTGTTAGTGTAAGATTTGGACAGTAAACCATTGAATTGAATTGTTTCATACCCCTTCTTTAAATGCATGTGAATGATGTTAACCCTTCGTATGTATTCTTTTCCTCTAAAACCTTTGTATGGATCATCATACAATACGCTGTTTTATTGGCACCATGTATTAGAGTGATATGATGAATGAAAACATATTCTACAAACACTCAATGAACTCATTGTGAATATTTAACATCCTCTCACTCATTTAAATCAAACATTGGTTGATCACTCTAATACAGGATTCCTTGCTTCGTAATTACTTGTGTATTTTATTGTTACTGTAAAACTTTAGTATTTCCCTGATGCAGTTTTTTTTATTTTAGCAGTGCAAAATGATATAAATGTGCTGTATGTGTTTTCACTGTGTAAAAATTGTCCTTACTGACCGATGACAGAGACAAGGATCTGGATCTCGAAACAACACCACAGACAATCTCAATACTTATGAAACCAGGGCGGCCAATAACCAAATCGACAGCAAAGGTGCGTTATTTACCATATAGAGGTGGAAGTACATCTGAAAGATAGATTGATTGATTTATTTATTCATTACCATTAATACTCTACATGTGACTTACTAAGACCACCTTTATTTATGGTCTGTATTATGATCTATAGCAGGTTGAGCTTAAAGGAGCAGTTGAAGAAACCTTATGAATGTCACCACCTCTGTAATAGATGCACCACAAAGGAGGTTCCTCTTGTTTTAAATGCAATTGTTGACAAAACATTTGTTTTTATAATTTTCTTATATATTATAATAGTCACAGTAACTGATCAACGTTTCATAATCAAGCAAATCGTTGAATAATTGAATACTCGTGTCCTTTCATACTCTCAAACTTATATTTGTGCTAATCACAAAACACAACCTGGATAGACGGGGCTGGACTATTCTTCTAATGTGGCATTTCTCCTTCAGAGGCGATGCCGATGGACACACAGGAGTATCTGAGTCCGTACGCCGACCCGGATGAACTGCGGAGCCCCACAGTGGATCGCAGTCACCTTTACCTGGAGGATGGAGAACTGGGCTCAGGGAACTTTGGTACAGTCATGAAGGGCATCTACAAGATGAGAAAGTAAATCACAGGCATCAATTCAATTTTATTTGCATAGCGCCAAGTCACAACATATACAAACCAGGTCTTCCTCCCTGTGTATTAGGATAGAGAAGCCTGTTGCGGTGAAAATCCTAAAGAACGATGACAACAACCAGGCAGTGCGCGAGGAGATGCTGCGAGAGGCCAACGTCATGCAGCAGCTGGACAATCCTTACATTGTCCGCATGATCGGCACCTGTGAAGCTGAGAACCTGATGCTGGTGATGGAGCTGGCTGAGCTCGGACCTCTCCACAAATTCCTGCAGAGGAACAAGTATGTGCTTTAAACAGGGTTCTGCTTATTCTGAAGAACAGACAAGAGGCATGTCTTCATTACACACAATGTTGTGTGGCCCTGTCCACACAGTTTCAGTGCAATAGTTTTTCAATAAGGTGTCAGAGAAGACATTGACTGTCTCACATGTGATCATCCACAGGCAAACTACCTTAAAGAACATCACGGAGCTGGTGCACCAGGTGTCCATGGGAATGAAGTACCTGGAAGAGCATAACTTTGTCCACAGGGACCTGGCTGCCAGGAACGTGCTGCTAGTCACGCAGCACTACGCCAAAATCAGTGACTTTGGTCTCTCCAAAGCTGTGGCTGAGGAGCAGAACTACTACAAGGTGTGTTACCGTCATCTACTTTGAATGGTTTGGTGGCATAATGGAAGTCACTAACATGTTTGTATTGTGTGTATGTGTGTGTGTGCGTGTGTGTGTGTGTGCCTCCTTTAGGCCAAGGGTCATGGAAAGTGGCCAGTGAAATGGTACGCTCCTGAGTGCATCAATTACTTCAAATTCTCATCCAAAAGTGATGTGTGGAGCTTTGGTGTGCTCATGTGGGAGGCCTTCTCCTATGGCCAGAAGCCATACAAGGTATGAAAAACGACTCACTCACTCACTCACTCACTCAGAAAGTGACCTCAGAGGAAAGAGGGAGTGAATTCACCACACTTTCTGTCACGTTATAAAACAGTCACTCTCCCACATCGTGTTTAATCGTGGAGATTAAACATCACAGCTTACACATCAGTCACTTCAAATGTGTTATTTTGAATACGAATTTTCACACACACACACACACACACACACACACACACACCAATTAATGATAGTGAATTTTTACCTCAGTGACACAATCAGCTCCTGTGTCCCTGTGAGCGCAAATCAGTGATTTTAAGAGAAATTTAAAGGAACTTTTTGGTGAAATTGCGTAAATGCGTCTAACATTCAAGCATGTTTTCATGAGCTTTGTTGTGTGAGAGAGTGCCGATTCCAGTCAGAAAAAAAAGGCAGTTTAAGGGTGACATAAATCACCAAAAGCACATTTAGTGACTAAATATAATATTATTGTTCACAGGGAATGAAAGGAAATGATGTCATGCAGATGATCGAGAGTGGATTGCGTATGGCTGCTCCACAGCACTGTCCACCTGAGATGTTTGACCTCATGAGAGCCTGCTGGACCTACAAGTAAGTATAAAGAGTTGTGGATCCGATAAGTCATCACAGGCTGATGTGACGGTGTTAAAGAGCCATGAGCAGAAATCCACGCGGCGTGTTCTTGTTTGCTTGTGTGTTACAGAGCCGACGAGCGGCCTGGATTCACCACCGTCGAGCCGAGACTACGAGAGTATTATTACGACATTGCACAGTGATTCTTCTTCTTCTTCACACGAATGTTAATAAACTATGCAAAAATGTTGGTTAAAGAAAAGGTTGGAATTTAATATGTACAAATAGCTAGAGGCAATTTTGAAAGCATTTGTAAAATAAATTAAAGGTCCAGTATGCAATGCTTGACCCCCACCAGACGTTGTCCTGTCCCTCACGGGTCGCCTCCGAGTCTTTTCTCAGCTCCTTGAACTCTCAAGAGCAATATTAATTATTATTATTATTATTATTATATTGTCTTCGCTTTGAACTGCTGCCATTGCATTGTTATGGTGAATGTGATGAAGGAATGTTCAGATGTCTCATCGAGTCAATAAACAACAGCCTGTTAAAATCACTACTTTGTCTTTTGTTTTTTTAATTCTCCTGATGTGTCAATGGTAGAGAGGGAGAGAGAGAGGGAGAGAGAGAGAGGGAGAGAGAGGGAGAGAGCTTTATTTATAACATAATCACATTCTCCTTAGTTAAATAAGTGGATTGTTGATGTTGTTGATGTTCCCTCTCAACGAGAGACAGAATATAAGACTAAACGTATTTGCCAGCAATATTTTTTTTTTTTTTTTTTTAAACTTTATTTTTCATTCAATAAAACAAAAACAAAACACAAATACAGGGGGTAGACACTACTATCTTGCATAGAGATGCCATTTTGTCCATCTTGCAGCACATAACTCTGATTTCATCCGTAGTCTATAGGTCATTTGCTCCATTGATCGAATTTCTTCAACAATATCTAGCCAGTGGCTCAATCCAGGTGGTTCAGTTTTCAGCCAACTTCTTGTTATGGCTTTCTTAGCCGCAAGGGATAGGATCTTGAACAGGTACACATCATTTTTAGCTATTACCCCATCTGGCATCAGTCCCAGGTACATATGCCTGATGTCATCAGGGATATTATAACCAAAAATTTCCCCCACGATCCTCAGAACCCCGTCCCAAAATGATCGTATTTTCATACAGGACCAGAATATATGAGAGTGACTGGCATTCAATTGCCCACATTGTCTCCAACAGAATTGTTGTTGACCCAATTGTTTATGTTTAATTTGCGGTGTAATAAAAAAACGTGTTATGTTCTTCCAACCAAACTCCCTCCATCTCTTTGAACTTGTGGATGTGTGTTGGGTCTTGTAAATGGAATGCCAGTCACTCTCAGACAACTCAATGTTAAACTCTTTTTCCCATTTCTCTTTTATATACAATGTATTCCTTCCTTGTTGTTTCACTAATCCTCTATACAGTTTAGAGACTATTTTTGAAGGAGTTTGTTTATATGCACCTGTCAACACCTCAATCACATCATTCCCTTCCAATGAGAGGTCTTTCTTGATTTCTGTCTCATACAAGTGTCTTAATTGAAGAAATCTGTAAAAATCTCTGTTGTCCAATCCGTACTCAACCTTAAGTTGACCAAATGATTTAAAACCGTGCTTATCTATGAGTGTACATATAGCTGTTATTCCTTTGTCTCTCCACTTTTTAAAGGTTTTGTCTATTACACCTGGTCTGAACCTGGTGTGAGAAGGCCAGATCAACAGCTTACAGTCACCTGTTAACTTGAATTTTTTAACGACGTCATACCATATTTCGAACGATCCTCTCAAAATTGAGTTTTCAACCTTAAGATCCATATGATCTTTTCCACCTAACATTGACTGTGGGGGGGCCCGACCCAGGTTCATCTCAATGTCCTTCCATCTGGCTTGATAACACGAAGAGCACCAATAGACAACATATCTTAACTGTGCAGCATAGTAATAATCTCTGAGACTTGGCAATGCCAATCCTCCATTTTCTTTGTCTAATTGAAGGGTCTTGAATCGTATCCTCGGTCTGGCACCTGCCCAGATGAACCTGGAAATTAGCTTGTCCCATGCTGAGAATTGAGAATCTGGTACTTTAACTGGGAGAGATAAAAAAAGATACAACAACCTGGGTAAAAGATTCATCTTGATCACCTCAATTCTTGAGCTGAAATCCATCACTAACAATGACCACTTTGCTACATCTTTTTGAATTTTATCGTTAATTAGCCTGTAATTCGTCTCATAAATTGTGCTATATTCCTGAGTTATTATCACTCCTAAGTATTTTATTGACTTAGAATTCCAATTTAAATTATATCTCTTCCTGATTTCTTCTTTTGGCTTGAAATTAAAGGATAAAACCTGAGTTTTTGACATATTCAATTTGTAACCCGACATCAATCCATATTCTTCCATTATCTTTAATAATATGATAAACGTTGTGTTTGGATCTTGAAGAAAGGTAATTATATCGTCAGCAAATAGTCCTATTTTGTGTTCATCTCCTGCCATCGTGATTCCTGTCAACTTATCTTCTTGTCTGATTAGTTGAGCAAGTGGCTCTATGAAAATTGCGAAGAGGGCAGGACTAGCACAACAACCTTGTCGTGTCCCTCTGTAGAGTTTAAAAGTGCCCGTCAGATGCCCGTTAATTTTAACTCTGGCTGATGGGTCAGTATACAATGCCTTTATGCAATTTATGAATTTATTATTGAGTCCCATCCTTTCCAGTACTTTATACAAAAAAGCCCAGCTGACCCTATCAAACGCTTTTTCAGCATCTAAGCTGATCAGTGCAGCGCTTGTATGGTGTTTATTAACATGTTCTATAATATGAAGTGTGCGCCTGATGTTGTCCTGTGTTTGCCGTCCCTTTACAAAACCTGTCTGGTCCTCGTGTATCAGGTCAGGCAAAAAACGTTCCAGTCTTTTAGTGATAATGGATGTAAACAGTTTATAATCTACGTTTAGAATAGATATTGGGCGGTATGACTCGCAGTATTCTTTATTTTTCCCCTCTTTCGGAATGACAGATATCACAGCATCTCTCCAGGAAGGAGGGGCTATCGCCTTCTCAAGCGTCCAATTAAATGATTCTAATAGTACCGGGGCAAGGGCTTCTTTGAATTTTTTGTACCATTCATTTGGATAGCCGTCACTTCCAGGGCTCTTATTAGTCGCCAGTCTACCTATGGCTTTATCCAATTCATCTTTTGTAATAGGGGCAGTCAAATATCCATTTTGCTCTAAGCCTATTGAGGGGAGGTCCAATGAGATGAGGAATTGCTTGATTTTCTCATCGTCAACTTTCTCAGGCTGTGAATACAAGGTCTCATAGTAGTTTTTAAAGATTGTATGGATTTCTTCTGGGTCATATTTCAATGTATTTGTTGAGGGGTCCCTAATCTTATTAATTGAATTTGTTATTTGTTGCGTCCTAAGGCGCCTCGCCAATATTCGAGCGGCCCTTGGGCCTGATTCATAGAAAGTTTGCTTCACGGATCTCAGTTTATTTTCTATTTCATTGTTAATTAAGTTCTCAATTTGTTTCCTCTTTTCTTTAATCTGGTTACCTATTATATCTTTATTGACATTTTTGGGTTGTTGTTTCTCTAGGTTTTCCAATTCCTCCTCTAATTGATCATATTTTGATCTCCAGATTTTCCTTAGGTGGGCTGTCCGTGATATTAGCTTCCCTCTCATAACTGCTTTGATTGTGTCCCAAAGAATAGTTGGGTCGACCTGGTCGTCCTTATTATCATTTATACATTCACCAATTTCTTTTGTAATTTCTTCCACTGTGGATTTATTATTCAAAATTCCTATATTCAGCCTCCATAGTGTATTCCTTGGCCTGCTGTTTAAATGTAAACTAAGGTAAACCATGCTGTGATCTGATATATCTGCCGTTCCAATTGTGCACTCTTGTACCCTGTGTCTATCAATGCTATTCATCAGGAAAAAGTCTAGCCTAGAGTGTACTTTATGTGTGGCTGAATAGTGGGTAAATTCCCTATCACTTGTATGAATACTTCTCCAGACATCAAACAAGCCTACCTCTCTTATCAGGATTTTTAGGTCTTTTGATTTTGAGGATCCAAGTCTGCTTGTGCTTGTCGTGTCTAGTCGATGGTTCAAAATTGTATTCCAATCTCCCGAACAGACCAGGATTCCCTCACTCTCAGAAATAATTAAATCAAATAGTTTCCTAAAAAAGGATCTGTCCCTCTCTGGAGGAGCATAAACGTTCACAAATGTGACCAAAACACTGTCAATCCTGCCCTTGATTATTATATATCTACCTTCATCATCTCTTTTTTCTCCAAGCAGCTCAAAGTTTAAAGAATTAGATATCATTATTACAACCCCTCTCCTCCTACTATTTTTACATGAACTATAATATGTGTTGGTGTACCCAAACTTTCTTAGCTTCTCATGTTCCGGTTTTGACATGTGTGTCTCTTGTAAAAATACCACTTGGGACTTATCTTTCCTAATTTTTGCTAGGACCCTACTCCTCTTGACCGGGTTACTCAAGCCATTAACATTCAGAGAGGCAATTTTCAAATTCTGTGACATCACTTAAACATAGAAAAATGTGAATTACTTTGTAGTAGTGTAAACCCCTGATAACACAAACAATAACAAAGACAGAACAATGTCAACTGAACACAGTGAAAAACAGACCTCCAAACTAGGAGGAGAAAACTCCTCACCAAGACCCCGTTGGTGGGTCGAGGGTAGATCCTATCACTAAGACAGGGCCCTAAGTGTAGGGTGGCTAGGCCAAACCTTTCCATCCTAAAGTCCAACGTAAACTATTTCGACACTCCCAGACAGTTATTGTCATTATACCCTAAATGAAGCCAGAAATGAGTCCAATTCAAATCTTGTGTTCCAGACTCGTAGTGACAGTGATGAATTCTATTTCTTCATTTTACCTCCCTTGCGCTGGAGATCATCTCTCTGAGCATCGGTGTGATCACTCTGGAAACCCTGAAGCTTAGATCGTGCTCTCTGGGCAACGTCGTCCTCAGACTCATAACGACCCGGTACCTTCTGCCATGATCCCAGCAGCTTTCCCAGGTGCGTTCCCCAGTCAGTCTCACCTTCGGTCGACGTCGCCTCCTCCACTGTGATTCCTCGTCTCCTCAGCTCCACTCTCGCCTCTTCTGCGCTGTTATAAAATCGGGCTCCTGTCTCCCAGTGGATGCGCATGTTCACATTTGGTGTTTGGAAGCGAACTCCTTTCACTTTCAGAGCCTTTTTGATCCCGTTATACTCTTTACGTTTCTTGACCACCTCAGCAGTGTAATCGTGATCGAAATAAATGGTCTTATTATTCAGCTGGATCTTTTCCTTCTTTGTTTTATTCCATGCCTCCTTCAAAACCAATTCTTTGGTTGCGAATTCCTGGAAATGTAATATGAATGCTCTCGGGGGTTTGTCGGGAGCGGACCTCCGAGGTCCAGATCTGTGTGCGCGCTGAATATTTAACTCCATGTCAGCCGGGATCGGCAACTTGCTTCGGAGGAGCGCTTCGACAAACTCCGGCACCGAGTCTTCTCCCTCTTCTCCTTCTGCCACTCCGAAGATGCGGATGTTATTGCGTCTGGAGCGTGACTCTAGATCGTTTAATTTAAGTCGCAGCGCTTTTTGCTGTTTCAGGCAAGAGCTCAGAGCCTCGGTCGCTTCAGCAGCCCATCTCTCAACCGTCTCCACCCTGGTCTCCGCCTCGTCCACCCGGTCCGCTAAGCCGTGAACTTCTGCTCCGAGTGTGTCCAGTTTATCATTTATTTCTTGTCCGAGATGACTGAATTCTTGTCGCAAAGTGTTGTTATCGCCTCGTAGGTCAGTTTTGAGGTCGTTAATCGCCTGAATTATGTCTGCTGGCGCCATGACGGTCGGATCGACTTTACCGCTGCTGTCTCTGGCAGTCGTCGTGTTTTTCTGCTTTGCGGGCTCCTTATCGTCGACTTTTTGGCTTCTAAGTGATCTTCCCCAATCCATCTATCTTTATTTTCAGCCAAAACTGAATTAAATGTAAACTTGGGGTTAAATTGCGATTTGTCTGGGAGAGCGATCTCACGTGCGTCCGACTACTCCATGCGTCAAACCGGAAGCCTGCCAGCAATATTTTAAAAAAATAGTAATAAGACATTTGGTTGTAATCATTGCTTTATTAAATGTATTATGCCCCAACTGTAGAAGAAGAACTACTCTTGTTGTAGCTGCTGAGTGTATCGGTTGTACGGAGCCCCGGACATGACATGGTAAAAAAAAAAATGAAATAAATAGCTATAACGTGCACACAAAATACTATTTCGTGGTCATGAAGTAGGTATAATGTCTGCACTAAATACTAATTAATAATATCATCATTCCTGGACAGTTGGGTAAGAAATCGAGCGCACCTCCTCTAAGGTCAAAGGTAGAGGCAGTAGAGTGGCTACTCTACTAGAGGTTTCTATACCGGCGCAGGTACGACAATAACAACACAACACCGCTCGATTTGCTTACCCAGGTGTCCAGGAATGAAAAATAGGAATGAGGCGGTGCATCAGGAAGAGGTCCAGTTTTGATATCAAGGTCCCATGGGAGTAGAAGAGGAAAGAGCTCCTCGTCAGGGAATCGAACCCCGGTCTTCCGCGTGACAGGCGGAGATACTGGCCACTATACTAACGAGGACTGCTCTCTCCCATCGGGAGCCATGGCAACAGATTGCGGGGCACTGTATGTCTATTTCTGCTGCCAGTCAACTGGCAGACATTGCAAGAAGTGCACTCATTCAGAATTAACCCCATGTTGGAGTGAATACCTACCCCAGGGGGTCCGCACTCAGATAATGAAGAAGACCACACATTTCTTCCTTTCCCGTGTTAGACAGAGCAAAAGGTCACATTCTGATATGAAGGACTCATGAGCACAGAAGAAAAGGTAGTATCAATTTATCTCCACAAAGCATTCTTCTATTGATCAAATGTTGATCAAAAAAATAATCTAAAATTTAGTTTTTTATTTTAACCTTTGCACATTGTTGAGACTATCATTGTATCATTACACTGATCCTTATGAAGTGTCTTAACCCTTAGGACACAGAGCATTTCGGCTGCTTTTTTCCATTGCTGTTTCAACATACAGTATATATAAGATGGATAAGAATGTGCAATATAGATTGTCTATATCCTTTCTTTATTTTAGCACAACCTAGGCAATCTGATGAAAAAAATAATGATTTTCAACAACTATATAAACAAAAAGTTCTAAAAAAAATTTGTTTTACGTCACAGTTCAAATTTCACTTGGCTCGTTTTTTATGAACAAAAAGAAAAGAATAAGGCTCTATTTTTGTGACTTCTGCACAACTATTGCTACATTATATCACTACTAAAAATGTGACATAAAATGAATCATAACTTTGACTCAACAACATAAGAGGACAAAAAAAAACACATTTTTAAAGCCTGAATATGTGACCTATGAACACACACACACCCCAGGATGTCCATATGAGGAGTTGTGTATTATTCCAACGGCACTTTACCATGGGTGCACCTGCGGCACAGATCACATGAGCACTAAGGGTTAAAGAGTGTGTCTGTGTGAGCAGAGACAGTCAGAGCAGGTGAGGCAGCAGAGCTGGTTTGGTCAGTGAACTACACTGAGCTGCCTCATCCCAAAAGAGCCTCGCTGCAGCTCAGCAGAGTGTGTGTGTGTGTGTGTGAGAGAGGATGGAGAGCCATCACTCCTGGGATGACTAACATCAGCTGCTCACACAGAGCACCTTCATCTGTCCGATCTCCTGACTCTTCTCTGCTGCATTAACTGCATTTGCCGCAGATGCTGTCGACAGCGAAGCGGGGAGGTGAAGGTATAATGGACCAGAGCTGCTGCTTCTGTCTGTAACTGTGGAGATGGACCACGCATCAGTGCGAACACGCAGAGGTGGGTTTCACATGCTGCTGCAGGTGTGTGTGTGTGTGTGACCTTGTCAGGACCATTAGTCATCATAGAGACCAAAACCTGGTTCCTCATTTAGTTCTCCGAGGAACAATTGCTGCGCAAACCTCTGTGTGTGTGTGTGTGAGGGAGAGAGTCTGTCTGTATGCACTTGTTGAGGGATGCTGATGTGGCTCAGCTGTCAGGGGAGAGAATGAGAGTGAACTGGTTCAGAAGAAGTAGGTGAAGAGGCGACAGCATCTTTGTCAGACTCTCTCTGTTCGCCTTCAACTGAAGGAAGCTGCAGACACACTGTTGGGATTTAACCCTGAAGTAGCTGAATAAATAATAATTGACCAGCACAGGGCTCCTGTCAGAAAGCATGGTGAAGATTCTCAGTCGTCCAGGTTATTGTCTTACTTCTTGTATGCAAATGTATATTATATTGGATTGGAAAGTGTCCATATGACAAAAGCTAGATTTTGATGATGATGATCACTGTTAAGGAGATCATGGACTTTTACATTGTTTCTGTGTCATGAGAGAGACATGAGAGATGACCACTACTGTTGATGTTCAGAAAGAAACAATTATCATACAAATAATTGAATAATGAGGCAGCTATAAATGAGTGGTAAAGGGGTCATTTTCCAACTGGAAGACTGGGGGATCAATTCCTGGCTCCTCAAGTCTACATGCACTGTGTATAGATTAATCTGTGGATGCACTGGAACACGTCGTCAGTGATGTTTCCTGAGATCCTAGTGTGTTTTGGGTCTCACAACATCCTCGCCCTTCCTCAGGCAACCTAGGTGTTGATGCTGAGCACGGTTATGACTATGTCATATAACTATATGACTATGATTATAAAGTTCCTCGTCCGTGTATTTTGGTTCATAAAGATAACTTGATGGATTTTCTCTGCACGGTTCATCGTCAGACGTGTTTGTTTATTTAATTTTCCTCACTCTCTCTGACTAAAACAGGTGAAACACTGCGACGTGTGACTCGGCGCAGTGATACGGGCCACGAAATAGTGTCAGAATTGATGTTACGTACTTAAGCTTTGAATACAGAGGCTGCCATTTCCTGTGGCAATTAAATACAACAAGATTGCTTTTGTCTCATATTTCCAGACACTGAGGTCCAACTCAACGTGTGGGGCCGGGCCGGAGTGAAGAGGATGCCACAATACCCGCTGTTGGATCTTCAGAGCCACTGTCCTGCCCCGTCCACACATGTCTCTTCCTGGATGGTGGAGGCAGAGCCCTTCGTCTCTGCATTCTCCTCTCTGCTCTACTCTGCAGGGGGACACTGCGTTGCTCTCTCCTCCTCATCTACTTCTTCCTCGCCCTCGACTGACTCAGCCTTCACTGCCATGTCCCTGGAGCAGAAAACAACTTTTGCCCTGGTCATCTTCCTCTTTGTTTTCCTGCTCATCCTCATTGTGAGATGCTTCCGTATCCTGTTGGACCCATACCGGAGTATGCCGACCTCCACCTGGGCGGACGGCCTGGATGGTCTGGAAAAGGGCCAGTTTGACAATACTCTGGCCTAGGGTTCTATAGATGACACACACATTCACATACGCCGTTTATGTACAGGAACATGCACAAGAGTGCTGCGTTATTACTTCACCCCATGGAGTATTGTTTGCGTGTCTGTTTGTGTTTCTGCACTTGCTGATATGACCAACAGAGGCCGACAGAGGCTTGTGGCGTGAATGGGGTGAAGTCTGCCATCTCTGATTGCCTTGTTGTATTTGCCTTGAGTTTATGGAGACTTCAGGGAGAAAAAAACGCTGTTCTCACTTTACACTGCCTTTTGGTGTATACGTACATGCACAAGCTAAAAACAAACAGGTCATAACTAGCACAATATGTGTATTTTACTCACATTCTACTGTATATAGATCAAAGGGTCCTCACACTGGCCTGGCTGACTGTGAATGACAGTATCCTGCCATGCGGAGTTCTGTGATGTGCACATTCAGGAAAGACAGACAGATTGTTTAGTGGCTCATTTTGAAATTCAGAGTTCAGCTTGAAGACAAAGCTGAACTTAAGCCTTATGTTAATATGCCCAAGATAGAGATATTATGCAGAGCTTACTTTTACAAAGTCGGAATACATCAACATTCCCAGCTCTTCTTCTTCAACATTTCAGAATTGACATAATAAAATAATAAACCTAGCCTTGGTGTGTTTTCACTTAAACAGCTGTCAGGGATTTCATCTTTTGGCTAACTTCCTGTCTGTTGCTGCCATTAGCAGCCACCTCTCTCCTCCCCTAAATAACACACATGAAAACCTCTATTGCGCAACCATTCAGTCGAGTCGAGTTATAGCTGCAGTCTGGCAGAGCCATCTTTTTCAAAGGTCTCTTCAAAGGTAGCACGGACAGCAGATGTAACCAGAGCAGGATTTAAGCCTTTTAAATGGAAGCGGTGTAGTTTGGATGTAGCCTGGGAGACCCATGTCACTGAGTGGACTCTAGTGATTACAGAATAGAAGAATAAAGAGCTAAAATGTCCCATGTCTTTCATAAATATGAAAATGAGTTGCCTCTAAATGCTTTGTATTCTAAACACATATTGACCTCGGCTGGGACTGGGTATTATTCAAAGGGTTTTTGCAGTAGCCTAGTGCTACTTTATTCTTTTCAGTTTCAGATAAAGTTTAAATCACTCAAAATCAACATTTCACAATTTCAAATCAGTGACATCCTAACAAATCTGCTTCTTTCTCTGTTTAAAAAAACCCAAAAGCATTGAGATTAATTCACTGAGCTGCAAAAAAGCTTTCATCAGGGGTGATTGCTCTGAGACAGCAATGAACGCTCAGCTACCTCTCAAATGTGCTCAGATCTCTACTGTGTTGTATTTACATTTCAATATTAAACATGCGCTAGAATGCGATTACGGAGACGGATCGTCTCATGTGATTATCGTAGCAGACGCTCAGCTTTAACTGTTCTGTATGGGATGGCACAGAATATGTTTTTTTTTCTCACTGCAGTGAGCTTGATGGTGATTGGACAAATGCAGCAAAAACATCACTTCCAGGGAAGCTCAGCTTCTCTCAGAGTCAATGGAGCAGTGGGCAGGCATGTACGCTACGCTGGGCTTCTGCATGATAATTGGAGGAACTGTCAGCGCTGCAGAAATATACACGGTAGCAGCCTCAAACTGTCTGATCCATGTGCCAAACATAACTGTCCCAAAAGAAACGTCGGTTCCAAAGCGAGGACACACTCCAAATACAGCTGCCACCAATGCAGTGTCCGAGATGTAGGAGGCTTGTAAAACACTCAACAACACAAACTCAAGAACAGGCACTAATCAATGCCAATCATGTCATTTGGAGACCTCTAATGACTTGTAGGACAGCCATTAGCTACTTTCTTTACTGAGGAGTTGGCAACACTGCATGCTAATAACCTTCATTTGGTTATTAAAATTTAAACATGACACATATGGACCATTACTGTCACACAGACATCTGCAGAGATTTAGAAAACACAGCCACCACGCCATCGATAAAGCTGCAAAATACAAGTTCAGGTAAAGTTTGATCAAACAGCAGAACACACACTCAAGTCCAGGCCCGACGCACAGAGTCTCGGATGAAGGAGCAGTTTAAGAAGCTTCATCAGTTTCTGGAAGAGGAGAACAGGATGGCTGCACTGAGGGAGGAGGAGACGGTGGAGGAGGAGGAGGAGCAGAAGAGTCAGATGATGAAGGAGAAGATGGGGGCTCTCAGCAGAAAGATAGAAGCTCTACAAGATACAGTCATAGCCACAGAGGATGAGCTGAGAGCTGAAGATGTCTGCTTCCTGCAGTGGACATAGTGCAGCAGCACCCCCTGCTGGTGATGGGGAGGAAATACTTAGAGATGCTTGTTAATAGCTCCTCAATGCTTATACTCTCTTTCCAGAATTAAGATGAGGTTTTTCAAAGTAAAGCAGTTATTGATTAAATCTGACTCCAATTGATTAAAATAACTTTATGATTAAATATTGATGAGAATTAAAAGTCAACCAATAATTACCTTAAACAACCTTTTAATGATTGAATTCTGCCACTAAGGAGTCTAATATTGACTTTAGTTCACTGTAAATAAAAACATTATTAAACTATTACAGCATTTCAGTTTTACATAATTATCGTGTTCTATAGTTGTTTGTTTGCAGAACTTATGTAAGCATTTATGTATAAATAATGGCCTGAAATGAGCTTCCCCTATTTCAAAGACCAGCAACTGCCTCAGAATTTCATGTATTACTGAATTTAAACACATCTTGTTCAATGTTTTTTAATTAAACTGAAAATGTCACAAATAGATGAACGATAACTGCATAAATTAAATCATCTAAAATGTCATGCTTTAGGGGTGCAGCTAATGATTACGTTCCTTAATCAATGAATCTCTTTATTTTCTCTATTAATCTATGAGTTGCTTTGTTTAAAAACAGAGAGATCTGACAATGGTGAAAAATGTTTTTCAGTGTCTCTCAAACCTTAAAATGACAACATCATCAAATATTTCGTTTCGGCCACACGCAAAGATAGTTAATGAATTGTCATCGATGAACCATAATAACAATCATTAACAAATGTTGGTGTTTAATTTAGTACTACTAGTAGTATTATTTATCAATTAATTATTGCGCGCGCGCGCGCGCGCACACACACACACACACACACACACAGGGGTGTGATGTGGGCAAAAATGACGATCGGTGCTCACGCTTCCCGGAAGTTAGGAAGCGCTTGTTTTTATCACCGTTGCCCTCTTTTTTGTCACACACGGGTTAAACGGCGGAGACAGTCTCCACCTGCTCTGGAGCCATTCGGCAGATGCCGGTCATGCCCACAAGCGAATCCAAACGTGAAGATTGAAAGACGCAATGCGTCGAGGACACGCTATTGGCCAGAATAAATTTCAATGAGCCGCCATATTAGGAAGCCAAACCCCCTCTTTCATTCGGTAGAGAAAAGAAAGCAAAACAGGGTAGTTTTCGGGAACACCCTTTGTTGTTGACCGCTACATTCTAAGCTGCTGTACTAACTTTAGCATTTTAGTGGTTTAGTTAAGTGTGGTTAGTGTTTTTCTCTCGGGTTATTTAGCTTCCCACTACAATGGCGACTGTGGCTGAAACTCCGACCGGCCAGAGGAGCACGTGCAGCAGCGGGAGCGACACACTGCTCAGTCCCACCAGGATCACCAGGCTGCAGGAGAAACAGCAGCTCCGGCACCTCAACGACCGCCTGGCTGTTTACATCGACACAGTCCGCAGTTTGGAGTCCGAAAACGACGTCCTCCACCTGCAAATCAGCCAAAGGGAAGAGGTGCGGAGCAGGGAGCTGAGCGGTCTCAAAGCCCTGTATGAGACGGAGCTAGCTGACACCAGAACGTCTTTAGATGACTGCTCCAAGGAGCGGGCCAGGCTCCAAATCGAGCTGGGAAAGACCAAGACCGACCATGACCTGCTTCAGCAGAAGTAAGCGTCTAACTCTTTCATCGATCTCTGGGCTGGGACTTCTGACTTTTATCTTAAAGCCATCATTTGCCTCGAGCCGTTGTTACATACTATGATTCATAGAATCGGGGGAATTTGGTTTCTTCTCTGGTGAGAGCGAAACTCAAACTCGACCTTTTGGTGCACCTTTGTTTAGCCATTCATATTATCACATTATTACACATGATGCCCTCACGGTGTAAACATTCCAGAGCAGAGTTGAAAATGCCTGTGATGCTTTTAAGAGAAACATGGAACCAACGTTTCAAAGCAGAATTCCAGGTTCTACACTTCTGAGTGTGTTGCCATTTGTGCATAGAGAGGTTGACAGCAGCAGCTGTTGATGCCAGCTGTTAACCTACATGAATGAACAATGTGAGGAGTATGGATGCGCCTCAGCAAAAGTGTGGTGATTCTAATCCATTTTATGAATAACATATTATTTTATATACACACACACACATACATATACATACAAAAAAATTACCATCTGTTTCCCAAATCTCAAGAGTCCATAAATCATAAATCATGTGTAATATATAATAAATAGAAAATTATTTAATCCAAGAAATTGGAACATATTTAGAAACATGCACTGATCAATTTTCATATAGTTAGCAGCTCATTTAGTAATTCATCATTGCAGACTTAATGCAGAACAGAAGAGCTGTTAATAACATAATAACATACAAAAATGGCTTATTAGCTTAATTCCAGTTTTATGCATTAGGTTGTATGTCTCTTATTTTAAGTAGTTAATATAAAGTGTTGCCTTCCCAGTGTTAAGAAAAGTAGTGTTTTACTTTTCTGTAGTGAACGACACTAATATGGAGAAACACTCAATTTGGACATTGCATTTAAAGTTGGTTAAAGGGTCACATGGGGTGCAGTTAGTATCTTGTTGAAATGAGAGTGACACTCACATGAGAATACACACATGGAAGGAATGGATAGTAGCATGGATTTCTACTGTGGCAGGTGTGTTGTGCACTAACTGCACTGCAGTGTAATCTTGTAAAAAAGCAGCTGTCCAGGTTTTGTTTACTGTCAGAGACAGAAGCACTGTGCAAGAGTTAACAGCTGCTTCAGACTTTTACCCTGGAGTTCAGGCAACATCAAGCGCTGCTGTAAATGCACGAAACATGATTCTCGCATTATTTAAAAACGGCATTAGTGTTGTTGAGATTTTTCTGGACGGATTATTTTGGTGTGACAGTAATTGTGTGTGTGTCTTTGGGCATCACCAGATCTAGTCTGATTTAGAGCTGCAACTAACGATTATTTTCATAATCGATTAGTCTGTTGATTAGTTTCTCGATTAATCGTTTGGTCCATAAGGAAATGATGATGTTCTCAAATGTCTTGTTTTGTCCACAAACCAAAATGATTAACTTTGATCAAATGATCAAAATGATTTCTTTGTTATCCAGAGCAAAGAAATGAAGAAAATACTCACATTTAAGAAGCTTAAACAATTGGAAATGTTGTTTTAATCAGGAAAAAAGCTTCAAACCAATTAATCGATTATCAAAACAGTTGTTGATTAATTGTTTCAGCTTTAGTCTGATCTAATGTTATATTGGGCCGTTATATCGGTTGATATTACACTAAATCACTAAATTACTAAATATTTTGATCATCAATTGATATTCTTAGTGTGCTTGTTTCTGTTGGCAAATCTTTATTATTTATTGACTAAACTGCTGTGAAATGATGTGTAATATGCAGATGTAGCTGTATGATCACTTGTGTTGTGTTTTTGACGGTCCCTGAGAATGCTCCATGGTTTTCACTCCCTGCTTATGTTTTTCTCAGTTATGTGAGAGAAGTAGACATACCATACATTCCACTCATACTTTGTCCACTTTAGTCGCAATTCCACGCCCTTCATAACTCTGAGGCACACCATGAGTAAATAACTGGCCTCTTTACTCATGTTGTACTCTTTACTCGCTGAAAGACTTCCATGTTGACTTAGTTCAGCCAGGCTTAGGGACAGGAAACAAATGTTCAGTGTTTTTGAAAATGAAATGCATGGTTCTCCTCTATAGTTGTCCGGATGGGTGATCTCTTTGTTATCTCAGTGTTTCCTGGCTGGCCTCCACAGAAACAACACTACCATACATTGAATTTGTATATTAATAAATAAAGTAGCTCTAGGGCTGCACGAATAGAGCAAGTAGCCGGTTCAGAGATGATGAAAAATAGACCTGCGATATGATTATCGCACATACTCACATTGCACAATGCTCAAACGATACATCGTGCAGCCCTAAGTAGTTCCATATTTTCCAAAGAGTTGGATAGTAATTGTTGATATGTCTGCCTTGCATTCATTGCTTTATTAAAAATGTTGGATGGCCAGCTTACGGAAAAGGCCGTCATCGTACACTTACCAGGTGTTGTTCTCCTCCTCCTTCAGCTATAATAAAAGGGACTCGGAGGCAGCAGGAGCCCAGGCAAGGTTGAAGGACTTGGAGGCTGAGCTCAACTCCAAAGATGCTATGCTGACTACCGCTCTGTCTGAGAAGAGGAGTCTGGAGGCCTCACTGGCCGAACTACAAGAAGAGCTACAGGAGGTACAACGCTATGTCAATATAGATACCAGTCAAGGTTTTCCTTTTCATTTTACTTGTTGTGAGCTTTTATGAGTGAGTCTTGTACTTAAAAAAACAATTAGTATTGTAAGTTATGTTATGGATTTGTTTCTAAATGCTACTTTGGACGTAATGTATGTTACATTGTCTTTGGTTCCTCATAAAAATGAGACTCAACAGCTACGAACAATTTAAAGAGAAAGACGGTAAAAACTGCAGACTCGCAGAAGTTCAATTTAAGTTGGGCAAACCCCTTTCTTCCATTTGCTCTTGTATTTAAAGTACTTCTGTTTTGTGTGTGTGTGTGCGTGTATGTTTTTAGCTGGATACAGGTCTTGCTCAGGCTAAGAAGCACCTTGCGGACGAGATGCTCATGCGCGTGGACTTGGAAAACCGCTGCCAGAGTCTGACAGAGGACCAGAACTTCCGTAAGAGCATGCATGAGGAGGTGAGAGTTCTGTTTATTGTGGCCTTTGATGATGTCATCCACTTTATCTATTGTTGCCATGACTTACCCTCCTATGAAACATCAGTACTAGTTTATTTAGCCAGTATGTTGTCTTTTGTATTCTTCACTCATGGATCATGTCTGCGCATTGACATTTCTTGCGTCCTGTCTCGAGATATTGACATACTGTGTGTTTAAAGCAGCATGATAGAGTTTTCAATTGAGCACAATTTTTAAACGCACTAAACAAAAATCCAACCCTGCTGACTGTGTGCTGTGCTTCAGGAAGTGAAGGAGTCCCGCCAGCGCTACGAGACGCGTCTGGTGGAGGTGGACTCTGGACGGAAAGAGGAGTACGAATATAAACTGACTCAGGCTCTGACTGACATGAGGGCTCAGAATGAGGAGCAGATCGAGATCTTCAAGGACAACATGGAAAGGACCTATGTGACCAAGGTACGAGTTCCCGGCTCTGCCAGTCCTTGGACAAGACTCTTTACCCCACGTTGCTCTGGTGTGTGAATGGGTATACAATTATGTTTATGTGAGTGCAGAGCTGCAACTGACGATTATTTTCATAATCGATTAATCTGTCAGTTATTTTCTCAATTATTGGTTTGGTCCATAAAATATCCTTAAAATATGTTGATTGGTGTTTCGTCAAACCTGGAAATGATGATGTTCTAAAATGTCTTGTTTTGTCCACAAACCAAACTTATTAACTTTTAATGATTTCTTTGTTAACCAGAGCAAAGAAATGAAGAAAATACTCACATTTAAGAAGCTTAAACAATCGGAAACCTTGTTTTAATCATGAAAAAAGCTTAAAATTGATTATCAATATAGTTGTCGATTAATAACAGATAAATAGTTTCAGCTCTATGTGAGTGCAAACTGTAGTGTAAAGCAGCTTTAGTACAAACTATTTACCCTTACACACTGTCTGTACAGTTTCCATTAGGATTGTTTGTTGGACACTTCAGAACATGGAAAAAACGTTAAGACACAGATTCATTTTGGAAATGTCACAAGAACAACATGACTTTGTTGTTGCACTGAAACCATAGAAAGCAATGGTTCTGTCATTCTATTTATTTACTTATGTAGTGAAGCTACGAAACACCAGTAAGTAAAGCAACACTTTACTAACTTCCTGTGTGTCAGGAAGTGACTGATGCTGCTCAGTTCCTTTTTATAGAGTGTGATGAGAAAGAGGCTGCCTCTGTAAACATCTGTGTCTCTTTCTGCAGCTTGAGGACCTGCGTCAGTTGTCCGAGATGAACGGAGCATCAGCAAACACCGCTCGAGAGGATCTGCGAGAGTCGTCTCTGAGGATGGAGAGCCTCAGTGCACAGCTGGCAGGATTACAGAAAGAGGTTAGGCCAGTAATCTTACTCAAGGTGTTCTCTTTGAATTCATTCCAATTAAATCAGTGTCTTCAGAGGTAATAAAGAGGTATTTCAGTTTAAAATGTTCAAAAGTGAACTAAGATTATCAGCAAACAGGAACATGAAGATTACTATCTCAATCCCAGTTTAATAATAATAATAATAATAATAATAATAATAACAATAATAATAATACTAATGATGATGATGATAATGATGATAATGAGCTTTATTCAAATAACTTTTTACTTATCAGAGTTATTATGTGCAAAATTAGAAGTAGTTATGACTATAATGAAAGGGTTAGGGTGGGTTGTGCTATGAACTAATCAGCCAAATGTGAGTGATTTTACAAACGTGGCCAAAGTACAAAAAACTAGGTGTGAAAAGACTCACTTCTGCATCTCGGGGGCAAACCCTCTGTTGATAAAAGTATCCACCTCACAATACATCCTCATAGTAAAAAAAAAAAAAGTGAGAGCCAGCATTTTTATTCCTCTTCTGCCAAAATTTGCTCCACAGTTTTGAAAGGTAACTGATAATTTACACATAAAAAAAGACAGTGGAAAGACTGTTGACTAGCCTGACACCTGCTTCATTGTCATCTCTGCCATGACTGTATCAAAGAACGTCCCCAAGTGTGTTATTGCCGTCTCACTCTGTGACTTCCATGTCTATGTTCAGTCTCATGGTTGGCGTGATCGCATCATGGATCTGGAGGCAGCGTTGGCTCAGGAGAAAGACAAATCCCGCAAACTGCTGGGGGACAAAGATCATGAGTTGGCAGAGATGCAAAACAAGATGCAGCTCCAGCTCAATGAGTATGAACAGCTGCTTGATGTTAAGCTGGCTTTGGACATGGAGATCAATGCCTACCGCAAGCTTCTGGAAGGAGAAGAAGAAAGGTGAGAAGTCTGGAAAATGTGTCATCAATGGTTACTTTTGCACACAATAAACACAGCACATCCCTCCACAGGAATATTCCTTCCTTCCTACAAATCACTCGGCTTTCAAATTGTGCTAATTAGTGTGTTGATATACATAACTGTTCAAAAGTCTTTAGAGTTGTTGTATTTTCAGCATTGCTATCCGTCCACCAGACTGACTTGTTGCCTAACTTCTTCATAAAGTCGAACCCACATTCTCCAGTGCCATAATTTTAAGGTTAGTCATACCAGGGAGGCACCGATCCGATACTCGGGATCAGTATTGACCCGATACCAGCTTAAATGCCTGGATCGGAAATCGAAGCAATGAATAAACCCTACTCCCATCCGATCCAGTCCCCTAAACTGTGCCACACCTGCGACGTGCCGCAAAGTTGGCACAGGAACTTGCAGAGAGGTGGCACGTGAACGACGTGTGAGAGAAACCTGCATATGCCATGTACAGACTTCAAAACTGCTGCAACCTAAACCAAGAAATATTCTTGGTCTCATCTTAAATGTGTTGCTCTATTAGATTGCACAGACGTACCTTTCAATGGTCACTGACTGTATAATGTAATTTCTTATTTATTGGTGAATTACATCCAGTATTTATTTTACTTTACAAACATAATTTCTTTGTAAGTGTTTTATTCTAAGAGACAAAAATGCAGTTGAATGTCAATTTCTCTCAAAAGTAGGGATGCACCGATTGCCATTTTTTGGGCCGATTATTGATGAAGTTTGACCTGCCGATTCCGATTTAATTTATTTCAAACTACTTTACGGCATACAGATTTATTTTCTATCTTTTCTTTAACATAAAATTCTAAAATAGAAATACAACCAACTTTTCAGTCATGTAACATGTCTGTTAAAAGAAATGGAACAGGTTAACAGTCAGTCTAAATGGGTTGTTACTGCAATACTGAATAGTGCCACAAGGTGGTGGCACCTCCAGCTCCCAAGAAGGAACTCTTGGTAACGAGTTGTTGCTGGTTGTACTGTCTACGTGTTACTGCTCATGTATGATTAGTAACCATAGTGCCGCAGAGACCTGGCTTTGTATGGTCGATGTGAATACTGTAGAATAAAGCTGCGGTGTGGAAATCCCCACTTCTGTCTGTCGACTCTCTGCCTCTAAACTGTGCAGTGCAACAGTAACCCACGCAATCCCCATACCACATCATCCCATAATAATCCAAGTACTTTCTCCTTTCAGAAAATGTAGATGTTCAGGAAAACAATGTGCTGTTTGTGTGTTTCCTCGTGCAGGCTGAAGCTGTCTCCCAGTCCTTCATCTCGCGTCACCGTGTCCAGAGCCTCATCCAGCAGCCGCAGTGTCCACACCACTCACGGAAAGAGGAAGCGCGTTGACGTGGAAGAACAGGAAGCCAGCAGCTCGGTGTCCATCGCTCACTCCGCCTCAGCGACGGGACCCATCTGCGTCGACGAGATTGATACGGATGGCAAGTTCATTTGCCTCCACAACAGCGGAGATCAGGTGAGATCCTGTTGTGATGTTCTTTTGTATATTATGGATGTTGGACAAAATGAATGTATGTGTTTTTTTGTTTTTAAGTTGAGATAAATATTCCACCTGCATCTCAACTGTGTCGACGGTTGTGTCTGTTCAGGATCAGGCCATGGTGGGTTATGAGATGACCAAGACGAGTGGAAATGCTACAGTCACCTACAAGTTCACTCCCAAATACGTTCTGAAGGCTGGTCAGAAGGTCACGGTGAGATATTGTCTTACTTTTGTAATCGTCTTTAGCTGCACGTCCTCAGGAGTTTAGGAATTTCAAAAGAAAATGACAAACATTTATAGCAGAAAACGTGTAATATCACTGAGTGTTTTGCTGTGTCTCCACTACATGGTGTCAGCTTGGCTCGCTCCTACATGGTTTGGTTGTGTTTCCATTACAATATAGTACCTCCTCAACGTGGGCGGAGTCATCACTGCACGGTTGCATGAAACTGCCGTGACTTTGTTTCACATACACACAAACTAGTGACCTGTAAAGCAGTTGTTTTCAGTGTAACTGAATCATTATAATCAGTTAATTAAACATATTTGTTCAGTACTTCCTCCGTGACTGGAGCACAGACTCCATTTGACACAGTCACTGTGCTGAGATACAGTTGCAGGGGTTGTGATGCAGCTCGTGATCAGCACTGCTGTCACTAAATACACCAGACACCTCTGTGCCTTTTTTGGCCACCGAATTTTTGGTGCATCTCTAGTCGTCGGTCAAAACAACTGAAACGAGGCAATCAAAGATGGCAGACTTCACCCCATTCACTCAACCAGGGACAAAATACCTGGGCTTCTGTTGCTCATATTGCAAGCAAGTGTGGACACATACAGAGCCAGTGTTTTTTTTTTCTGGTGGCTTCAAGTATTTGTTCATGTGCAGGTGTGGGCGTCTGATGCTGGCGTGAGCTCTAAACCTCCCGCAGACCTCGTGTGGAAGAACCTGTCCTCGTGGGCTTCAGGAGATGACGTCCATGTGGTTCTGATCAACCCTCAGGGAGAGGTGAGACCATGTCCACAAACATCGCCATGTCTAACCACAGTGGAAGTCTGTGATTCTGTCACTTTGTCAGCTTTTGCATACCAGCACCTCAAATGAGATCTGTGTAGAACTGTATAGAAATATAAATAAAGTATCCTATAAAGGATGTTGTTGTAATAATCATAAAACGAATGTCTCTGAAACACCCTGTAATCAATATTTTGGTCCAAAACAAAAACATGTTTGTATCACAAATAGGATTCAATTTTAATAAGCAATATATATATGTTTTTTTTTTTAAAAGTCCCATTGTTATTCACAATGTCCTAAAATGACAATGAGAAAAAGCAGGCTCCTGTGTGGCATTTCAAAATAAATGACCCCTCATGATTCGATGATCGAACAAGTTTGTCTGTGTGTGTGTGTGTGTGTTGCAGGAGGTGGCAAAGAGAACCACAACATATAAGACATCACTCGAAGAAGAAGAAGAGGGTGAAGAGGAGGAAGATAATGGTGTGGAGTCCATTGAGGAGGACCTCTATCACCAACAGGTGAGACAACACAGCATCACAGGGAGACGGAGACATAAAGGGAACCTCAAAAGCAGAGAGGAGCGACGTTCTGCTCACGCTGCTGCTGTAGTTCACTGGGGAAACAGACCTGAAGGAGCTTGGTGGCATCTCGCTTGCTTCCGTTAACAGGCAGTAGGGGGCAGCAGAGACGACCTTCAATCTCCCCACAACAAGACAATTAAGCATCACAATGCAATTCAATTTTATTTGTATAGTGCCCAATCACAGCAGACATTATCTCAAGGCAGAAACCTTAACATTATAGAGCAGACGTGGGCATTTTACGGCCCGCGGGCCACATGTGGCCCTTTGGGCATCCCTGTCCGGCCCGCGGTATGTCAGTCATAAACACAGATGAACAAGTATTTATGCTGCGCATGCAATACAACTGTGTTGCTTTTATTTTGAAAAGCCTGACGTATAGACGCACATATCTGCGTCTGTCTGCACAGCGACAGGTGACGCTTACCCCTGGCCCCCTAAAAATGTCGGCTCACGTTAAAAAAAAAGAAAAGTTAATTCCGAATGGCTGATGAGAATGATTATTTCTTTTGTAGGGAGATCCTCGCGCGGCCAAGAGAGGCTGCTCCATCATGTGATTCCACATGTGATCATGTGATTCCAGCTCACCGACACCGACCCTCCTCCTCTGAGCCCAGCCAGTCTGCTGCCAACAGTAATACTACTAATACTAGAACTATTTTTCTATCTTTTGTAGTGCATTTTAACAAAGTTGTTTGGATTGTTCTTTTAGGTTTCTAATAATATACAACTGCTTTTTGGTCAATGTATTTTTTTTCTATATATAAATCTATACAAAGAACCAAAAGGAACACAATTTGTATTTGTAGAACACTCCTGTTTTCTTTTCTTTTTTTCAACAGAACATGTATTTATTAAAAAAAAAAGACTCCTTTTTTAAAATAGATTTTAATTTTGTCATTTTAGCTAGTTTAGCTTTTATTGTTGACGCTTTAATTTTAAATGACATAAAAGAGCCACAGGGTGTCAGTAGTGGGCTGGTTTGTTTGCTATGAATCCACAGTGTCATTAGGAGACTTTAGGAGAAAATAATAATAATTATTATTATTGGAAAGACAAACTCACTCTGTAGAAACGGGAGATTTTCCTCCATCAGTCTGAGCCTTGAGTGGACAACAGTGATTATTATCATATAACATGAAAGGTTGTGTTCAGTGGTGTATTTTGTTTTTTTTAGTCTCTGTTCAGTGATGGAAATGTCATGATTTGACATGATTGTATTCATTAGGAAGTTACAGGACAGGTGAAGCGTGTACTGCTTTTATATGTACAGACACACATAACGTGACGGACGTTGATGTGTGTTCTTCACACAGGGCTGCACAAGTCAACGCGAGTTCCTCTTTACTCGCTCTGAATAAGCTCTGAACCTCCTAACAAATGTTACTCGTTTTAGGAACTTTTGATATTTGACAATGTTTTGAAGTACTTGTTACGTTCGTATGCATGCCGTATAATAAATGTGTTTTCATGTACTTTCATGCGTTTTACGTCTTTTGTGGTGAGGTTTGAGGAGTTTATTTGCAAAATAATATATTTGTTGCTGTGGATTCATTTAATCAAATCAATTTTATTTCAGGGTTCCCGCAGATCCTTAAACATCTTTAAATCTAAAAAGGAGGCTTTAATTAGTATTAAAATGTCTTAACATTTTCAAGATGTTTGAAAGTAGGATTTAACACGTACGTAGTAGAGTTTTTGGATTATTTTTTGTAAGTGAAAATCTCAAAAGAATTGGTAAGATTTTTTTAAGTTATTTATCAAATGCCTCTTGCAGTAACTCACGGTTTTCATGTTTTATGTTGAAACATTTGGGCAAATTTGTCCGTAACTAATGTGTTTTGTCTTTGTTGTAAAATTGGTCACTCCAAGTGGCATTTAAAGTCTTTCATTTAACTTGCGTTAAGCTGTAGGAGCCCTGTAGTTGCACAGCACCCCCTGTGACCCTCACATGGAGGATAAAGTGGTAGAAAATGGATGGATGACTGAGACCATACAATGTTCTAGAGAAAACCTCCCAGAGTTGTGTGTAAGTAATACATTTATTTCATTTTCAGAGAATACAGGATGTTATTACCAGATGAATGAAATGTTCAGTTATTCGTTCGTTGTGGTAAGTTGGAAAATATGTTTTCAAAAATATTCTGGTTCAGCGTTGATCCAAATTACTTTCACAGCATCTCGTTTTTTATTCATGGTTCGTTTGCATTTCTTCACAGTAATGACGGTTTGTTATTTGCATATATAAATTCAACGTCCTGCTCTTGTACATGATATAAAACAACTCCAATTTTAACATCTTAACAAAAAACCCACTATACCAAAAACAACCTCTTCTTGTGTTTTCATATTTGCAATGATCAGAGGACACACGGCTCCTTCAGCTTCACGTGGACGATGAAGAGTCACTTCTAAATTGTCTCCGACAACAAACGGGACAGCTTGGTTTTCCTTCCATATTCCGCTGTCAACACTGTAACGCTACGCAAAGTCAGCACAGGTATTTTAGTCAACGTCAACAACACGGTGAGTAAACAAATGAGGGTAAAATCAGAGGTTAATAATAGTCTTAATAAAAGGACGATGACGAATGAGTTCACAGTGAGAGAAACGCACGTCTGGAAGCGAGGAGCAGCTGTTGTGACTGAGTCTTCATCTGAAGATTCTGTCGTCACTGTGGTCATGAATGTGGTCGTATGAGATACTGACACATACAAACTGCCAGTAGGGACAGGGAGGGAAGAAAAGGGTTTTAGCCACTTTACAATAAAACCTATGACAGTCTATGTTCATCCCACTGTTTCAACAGTGTGTCACTTCATAAATCGGCTCATTCTCCCACATCAAATACCACGGAGAAAATAAGCAAGTTTACACCATGGCATGTGATTGTGTGCAGTTTATTATTAATAATATTATTGTTGTGGCTAAAGTGGCTAAAACCTGTTTTTCCCCTGTTGGCAGTCAGCACTAATTATATACCTCGTATAACTACACTTAAAAAAAAAAAACCTAAACTGTCCCTTTTTAAATTCACACTTCTTTCTGTTGGCTCCTTCCTGCTCTGTTCTAACACTGTGTCCATCACAGCATCAGCATCTGTCCGCACCACTCCCCCAGTCCCACAGGGGGCGACAAACTGATGTGAAATGAAGCTTTAGACACAGAAAACTGAAACTATTGAAGTGAATACTTGGTTAAAACACACACACGCACACACGGTGATCCTGGAAATAAATCTACCTCTTGAATTACTTTGTGGATTTATCCGGAGTTTTGATCTCAGAGCTGACTCCTGTGGACGCCTGAGCAACACTTTATCCTCTCGAGAGAAACGTCAACATGACTGAGAGTGAGAGAAAGGGGCTCCATCAGCTCTACAACCCTAAAAACAATATAAAACCTCTGCTGGATATAAATATACAGTATGTGTCACATCAACTCCATCACACTGGGGTCAGAAACCATTCTCAGACTGATGTCACACACACACACACACACACGTATATATACTTTCCCCATGAGAACCCTTAGTTATATATTCAGTCTGATTATAAAAAATGAATAATATGGGTACAGTGAACAATGATAGATGAGAAACACTGACAATATTCATCTCCATGGCACAGTTGACTTGACACACAGGATCCATCACCACTTTGGAATGCAACCCCCCCCCCCAAAAAAAAGGTTTCAAAGAAGTCCTCGATCGAAAAATGTCCTGAACTAAAGAAAAGAGCGACGACCTTCTCCCTCCCACTCGTGCCACGTCACGAATGCATCTCTTCACACGGACACTGAAGCATCTCGGTCCACTTGTCTCCTCGAGTCGAGATGAAGCGAAGACTTCCGTGTCAGGGCAGCTGCGGCCGACGTCCAGCAGGTTTCGAGACTCTCGCGCTGAGGCTCGGAGACTCGGAGCAGAGGTGGCGTGCCGCTCAGGTGCTGGACGTCCACATGTGCATCTGTTTGGAGATCTGCAGCACAAAGACGATGTCTGGCCGCTGGTCTGGGTCAGGGCTGATGCACATGCTCACAAGGTTCCGCAGCTGTGGATGAGTTGAAATGAGGAGGTTTAAAGTAACAGTGTTGGTTACTTTAAACCATTTGACCATCCCCTTACACACAGAATAGACTGATTCATTATTGTATTAAATGTTAATATATTTGATTTATTATTGAATTATTTAAAGATAAAATAATAATATTATTTATTACCCGCAGTTAGAGAATAACATGACTGTGAAATCATCATCATTGAGTACATTTTTATGTTTACCTTGTCAGAGTAATGATCAGGAGGGAGCGGGGGATAATCACACTGCTCAATCTTCTGGCACAGGGAGAGCAGGTTCATCTTGTCTCCATAGAACGGACTCTGCAGTGCTGCCATCTGAAACACAGAAGCGGTTCCCCCTGAACTCACTTTTGAATCCGCAAAACTTTTTGACAACTTTTCTCATTTACGTTGGGTGCAAATGGCCGAGATGGTTGAGTTGAGGCCATGGTTATGGCCGACCTTTTTTCATCTTGGTCTATAACATCTTTCCACCAAGTTTGGGGATGTTAAATTCTCAATTTTGCCTGTTTTCACCTTAGGGGGGCGCCATAGAGCCCTTGAGTAACGTACGGTTCCAGGAACTATGTCTGTATATCGCATTTTCTCCAGACCTTTAGCCAGAATTGTCATCACCGGAGTGGTGGGATTCTAAAACATGATAATGATGATGATAATAATAATGATCACATGTATATGACTCACCTCATAGAGAAGACAGCCCAGGGACCAGATATCCGACTTAAAATTGTATCCGTTCTCATGAATCCTCTCTGGTGACATGTAATAAGGCGTGCCCACTGGAAAAAGAGATCAAAGTATATCTCACAATTCTTTTCTCGTCTCTCATAGAAACCAAGTCACGAGACACCAGAGGTATTTTTTTTTTTCAGTTTCTGTTTTTAATTTTTCATGTTTGGATTGTTCCAGACTTCTGTCACACGATCAAACGCAGCATGTTGTGTAGAGAAAAAGGACGTGTGCGTGCGTGCGTACGTTACCTAAGGAATGAGCTGCGGTGGTTTTGGAGCTGAAGAAGCGACCTAACCCCAGGTCACCCAGCTTCACCTCTCCTGTTGCTGTTATGAACACGTTGGCTGGTTTAATATCTGGTCCACACAAACACACACACACACACACATTTATAGAATTATAATTTGCTTCAAAACGGTCTACATGCAGTGTTGAACCATGTTGGCGGCATGTAATGAGCTCTATATATACACAGTAGATGTAAGAGGAAGGCTGGATACATTATATCTCTGTGTGTTTACCTCGGTGCATCACTCTGCGTGAATGCATGTGTTCCACGGCGCTGCAAAGCTGGACAAAATATTTCCATATAGTCCTCTCTGGGATCAGTCTCCTCTTCTTCTTAAAATACTACACAGATGGATAAGGGAATAATTCACCCACAGAAATAATCTCATCTCACATGCAACACGTTTGTATGACGTGTAAACGGAGACAAAATCCAATCTGTCAGAACACTGACACAAAGTCTTTCTCTCCCTGAAAACAAGGCTCCCAGCAGTGTGATCTGCGTTTCACCTGCGATGAGGCCGTGATTCCATCCTCACCTTTATCATCTGAGACAGATCTCCGGCGTCGGCCAACTCCAGAACAATGTTGAGCTCATTGTCTTCAATAAAGGAGTCTAAGTATTTGATTACATTGGGGTGATTCAGCTGCTGCAGAGGGCAAACAGAGAGGGGGGGGGGGCATTTAGAAACATAAACAAAACCAAAACAACAAAAATAATGAATCTAACTAGAATTAAAAGCAGTGGGCAGTGGAGCAATAATGGTTGTCCCTTGACCTGGTGGGGGACTCGTACTGGCAACCCTCCCAACTTTACCTTGAGCAGATCGATCTCTTTGACGCAGTCCTGACGAGCCTTGGCATCCATCATCTCAAAAATCTGCCGTGACAAACAGAGAAAGAGTTAAAAGTGTAGAACGTCAGTGTTGAAAGTGAGTAAAGACACTGCAGAGATTTCTACCTGGACTTTCTTGAGTGCCACCAGTTGTCCCTCCAGCAGGTATGTGGCTTTATAGACCTCACTGAACTGACCGCGGCCGATCTTCTTCTCAATGCGGAAGTTTGCCAGAGTGCAGCAGTACTTATAGTTGGACAGATTTTTCTGTGCAAGAAAAAAAAACATTAAAAGGTTTAACAACACTGCGCATTACAATATAAATAATAGTAATAATTTTAGTTATAATAATAATAAATACATTTAAATCCCCCTGAAACTTAATATAGGCAGATTGCCTTGGGTCACCTGTCATGTATACACTCTCTAGTATTATAAATAGTTTTATCTAGGGAACACATCTGCATGTAGATGAGAGGAGCCACAGAATTGAACCACTGACCCTCCACGTGGAGGACAAGCCACTCTACTCACTGAACCACAGCACCCCTGAGTGGGCTTCACAAGTGTTGGTTTGTATACATGTACACATGGTATGTAAATAAGAAAATATAATGGATGTCCAGTTGTGGTTAGACTTACCTGATCTTCCTGACCAGGTATCTTATAGAGATTATTGTGGTTGTCTAAGTTGGGCTGGTTGTTGTTGTGTCCTTCCATGGTGGCATCACACCCACCCACCACTGTAACGAGACAACAGTTCACAGTCTCAGTCATTTCAGCTCATTAAGTCATACACAATTGAAAAACCTGCTGTGCATGTGGCTCACGTGTTATTATTATTTAGACAGTGTGGATAATGAATCAGTACCTCTTATGTCTGCCACATTTGAAAAAAAAACAAAAAACTGAACTATCCCTTTAACACACCCGAGCAAAAACTACTCAAAAACCCAGATTTAATTAGTTTGATTTAGTTTACTACCAAATATACAAAAACAGAGAGTGTAAATTGTAAAAACATTTATTCTGATGTGACGCATGAAAAAAGAAAAATAATCCATTTTTAAAATCCAATTTAAGTCTCAAATGGAGGATTTGGAGAATCATGACACCCCTAACTATGGTGTGGCAGAGTGAGACTAAGATAAAGGGGAAAAAAGCACTGACCATAGTCATAAAATGTTAACCTTTATTTCTGTTTCTGCCACGTGTGTGAAATGTGAATGAAGTCATGATATGCATATAAATAAACACACATCTGTAGCTTTCACATCATCTCAACAAACAAACTTGTTGACGCTTGTGATTCCTGGGACTTTTAACTCCCAACTAATGAACTATTAATCACTTGTTAAGACCACAGGTGGCTGCTGTAAACTACGAGCTGAGTCATGTTGAAGCTCGCTCCGTCCTGAAACGTTACAAACATTATTCTTCCACAACCCCACATTTCTGACGAGTCACATTTAAGTATTTTTCGTAGCGCACAAGCACGGACTTGCACTCACCCAAAAACCTACCCACATCTACTAACCATTAAAATACAAAGCAAGCTTCCACCACAGAAACCAATCTTTGCTCCAGACGTTTGTCAGGCTGCTGTTGTTGCAGTTTAAGACTTGGAGAGCCTCCACACTCCAGCTATTAAAAAAAAACACCCTCCTGAAATCAAAAAGCTCATATTTATAATTCAGTGGTCCAATTTTGGTCAATGATTGTGCCAGAAAAGTACATTTTTGGAACAGTGCTGTTTTTCAATCACTCTGTGTGCACATTAAACCAGCCAAAGTATATGAAGGAGTATTAGGGACAGCCAAAAAAAAAAACAGCCAAAGAAAAAAAAAATCCGACACAAGGGGAAAAAGCAGGCAAAATAATACTAATAATAATAATAATCCGGCAAAAGAAAAAAAAAAGTCAGGCATAAAAATAAATTAATTTAGAAAATATCAAAGTACTATAGTCGATGGCCATGGCTGCCTCTACAGACGCGTCGATTCAGCGGTACTTCAGAATCAGCTATAATAATACGGAAATTCTCTCTCTCAGACAGCCGTCGGAGGCTTGTCGCTTTGTTGTGGTATGTGGTCAAGCCTCTGCAGTTTTTTTTTCTCTTGTGCCAGATTTTTTTTGATTTGTTTTTGCCTGACTTTTTTTTTTGGCTGGCCCTAATACTCCTTCTAATTTCCCCTTGTGCCAGATTTTTTTTTTTTTTTGGCTGGCCCTAATACTCCTTCGTAAAAATATAAGCAGGGAAAGGTAACACAAGATGAAGCTACAAAGCCTACTTGTGCAGACAGAGGCCAGGGAAAAGGTTCCTACATGAATTCTTTGTCTTTATACCCGATATGCCCCAGATGGGCTTGTCGTGCAGGTCGGCCACCAGCCAAAACAAGGGTGCAAGGCTGCCCAAAATTGTGCCATTCACCACTCAGCCAATAAGGAGCAACCACAACAAGTCAAGGACGTACAGGAAGCAGCCTTCCTGAAGACAATGGATTGTTGTGTGTCAAGCATAGAAATGTCAGTGAGACAGACCTAAAAACATGGACGTTTTTTTGTTGTTTGTTCCAGTGTGCACTCTTTTTTCTCTTTTGAAAATGTGCTAGTTTTGTATATCAGAAAATAAAGTGCAGCAGCAGCAGCAGCATGTCCGAGTGGTTGGGTGATTCTCGTCACCACCACTTGGGTTTTCATCACCATCCATTTTGTATTTATTTTTTTTATTATTTATTTATTTCTCCTATATTCTGTAGCTGCAGACAGGCTTCCACCTCCACTGAATAACATGATGTAAAGGTGCTTCATATGTGGAGAGAGAAGGGGATAATAGGATTGTTTATTTGTGATGCAGCTCATTAAATAAAATGCAAAATAATCGTTGACATTTAGAAATGAGATCACGTGTATTGCTGGAGGCTGTGATTGCGAACAGAGACACAACAGAGTAGCATACGCTCTACTCAGTGAAGACTTGCAGTCTGAGGTCATGGCTTCCTGCTGAGTGGACACTGACCAAACTCCCAGACACACAGGACACTGGCTCCCTGTCACAGCTGACACGTGACTAATTTTAGCCAGTTATTTGATCTTGAATTCCCAGCCATCTTCACAGCCACCAGCAACCACCCAACCACGGCTCTATGAAGTGAATGGAATTTTCACTTCCACACATAAACACACAGAAACCTCACTGCTACACCAACACAGAAATACAACACTCCTGCCTTATTGCAGCATATCAACATGCTGTGTGTGTGTGTTTGTGTGTTTGTGTGTGGCTGTAAATTGTAAGTTGGTCAGTTTTTACACCACAAACAATATATTCACTACTATTTCAAACCCTAAAGAGAATAATTCACGTAGAGCGAATAAAGACCACACTAACTACAGTATATAAAATGAGATTAATAAATAACAATATTAGACGAACTTGGCAGTGGTCATGGGTAAATAAAATATTAAGTAATTTAGAGAAGTGACATTACGTTTTAGTTACACTATAAGACTTAGTTAATAAAAAGTAGTAGTTGTTGTGGTTTTCTCTCCTGGCCTGACACAGACTCCGCTGTTTGTTTAAACATGTTTAAACCGGATTGCAGCAGGAATCAGCGCAGACTCGTTTCCGTCCGAGGCTGCGGATGATAAATATCATTTCCATATGTTCGCGCACAGCACAGGGGCTAACTGTGGCTAACTGTGGCTAACTGTGCTGTGCTGTGCTAAAGTAGCGTTCCCAACATTCTAACACGGGAGCGTGTTCTGGTTCCGTGGGCCGTCTTTATGCGACACAAACATGCGAGTACGTGTCAACAGAGACAGACTTTCTAAACGCAGTTGTTGACATTAAGCAGGTAAGAGTGTCTTACCTGAGAGAGTGAGTCTATAATGTCCTTCAGCAGACAGTTGTGAACTCTCTCCAGCTCTCACATTGATCCGTGCTGTTTTGCAACTGCGCTGTCCAAGACGCACGCTCGCCCCGCCCCTCCCCCACCACACCACCGCTGTGTGTGTGTGTGTGTGTGTGTGCGCGCACTTCCGCTGCTGTCACAGACTTTAGAGGAAACAGCCACAGGTGAGAGAGAAATATATTACTCAAGTAAAAATATCTCTATTTTGCACGGAAGAGTATTAGGGACATATTAAAAAAAGCAAAAAAAAAAAAAAAAAAAAGCACAGCATTCAGCCTGTGGGACTCAATGAATTCTGAGAAAAAAAAGTCAGAATTCTGAGAAAAAAAAGTCAGAATTCTAAAATTAAAGTCCGAATTCTGAGAAAAAAGTCTGAATTCTAAAATTAAAGTCCGAATTCTGAGAAAAAAGTCTGAATTCTGAAATTAAAGTCTGAATTCTGAGAAAAAAGTCTGAATTCTGAAATGAAAGTCAGAATTCTGAGAAAAAAATCTGAATTCTAAGATTAAAGTCAGAATTCTGAGAAAAAAGTCTGAATTCTGAGATTAAAGTCAGAATTCTGAGGAAACAGACAGAATTCAGCCTGTAGGACTCACTGAATTACTTTTCCATAATTGTTGTAATAAAATGTACTCAAGTTAAAGTAAAAAAAAAAAGTAGCAAGGGGACACAAATCTCATGTGAATTGTTTTTAATTAAAGGCAAACCTTTATAATTTAAAGTGCTGACAAAATAAAATATGTAAACATAAAATGTGTCAGTCAAAATGTGTCAAAGGTCACAAATGCTTTAACTTTCTCACTCACTTAGGGATCTTAATGAATTCACCTGTCCTCATCATTCACTGCCAAAGTTTAATTCATTTTTTTTTAATTCAGGCCAAAATGTTTTACTCAGTAATGGATTTTATTTAAAATGAGGTACAGTACTTAAAAAAAACACACACTTCAGTAAAAGTAAAATTACAAGTAAATGTAATTCATTGCTTTCTAGTGCTGGAAACAGCTTTGGTAAATGAAAGAGTGACACTTGATTATGAAAAGTGTAAAAGCTGAGCTGAGCTGGTAACACAAGGTTGGAAGCTTTGATTGTTGAAAAGTAGGTCGAACGTCAGAACTCCGTCTGTCTTCAGGATGGAGCTATTGTTTGATGACACAGTATATGAAACTATTTATTCACGGGGAATTGAGTATAAGAGAAACATCAGGGCTGAAACCAAGATATAAGGGAATATTAGCTCATAGACCCAAGTGTTTCAATATCCTATTCTCAGATACATAACAGATTAAATATTATGCACCTTAAAGTAATACATTTTAGATTTTTGACTCACAAGCGCCCCCACAGTTGCTGAGTGTAATTGCCATCCGACAAGATACAGTCATTTTTCATGTTTTCCAGGAATATTACCAGTGCCAGTTTTAATCTTTAAGAGTTCACTGCACACTTTAAATCCATGGAGATGCAGCAATCTATCACCAAACCTGACAGATCCTTACAATACTTTCTTCACATGAATGGAAACAGCAGTAGATATTATTCGAATGGCACAGCGTGGCCCTCCAATCAATTACATGCGGCCCGCCAACCACTGTGTGAGGTGATGGAATAGAGACAGAATATAAGACTAAATGTATTTGCCAGCAATATGTTTTATAATAGTATTAAGACATTTGGTTGTAATCATTGCTTTATTAAATGTATTACACTCAACATGAAATTACATATATTTAAGCTGTTTTAATTTAATTCAAATGTTTTTGTGCATCATAAATGTGTTTTTATTGTGAATCATTTTATATCAAAACAAGCATTTTTACTTTGCAATTCTGTCTAATATCATAATGAATATCTTATCTTGACCACCGGCTAATAAATAGTCGTTTTTTCCACTTTTTTTCCTCTATGTCGGCCCCCGCTTGACCAGACTAGATGCTCATTGGCCCCCAGGTTATTTGAGTTTGACACCCCTGATTTAAAGCTTTGATTCAAATGTTAAACGAAAAAGTAACTGTATTTTTTTGTATGAAAAAATGCATAAAGTGCCATTTTGGGTGCCATAAGAGCCAAATCTTTGAAAAGAGCCGGACGTCCCATCACTAGTCCTCACCGTTATAGGAGCGCGTTCCAGCCGCAGCTTGGCCGCACCGACCCACGTGACCCGGCCGTCCTCTGCGACACGTATCATGGAACATGTAGTTTTAATCCACAGTTGTTCCGAGCTGCACATGCGCATGTCTTCTACAGAAGGGACTACACCACCCAGAGTTCCGCGCGAGGCAGAGCGTGATCTGCGCCTGTAGCCAGACCATGGTGTACCCGCCGCGGTTCTGTGACAGGCAAGCACCACAAAAACACCGTTGGACGTTCGCGGCTGCGCACTGACAGCTGCTGCCAGCGACTGCAGGGCAAGGAGGAAGGATGGGGTCCCGATTAAAGTAAGAATATCTCAGTGCGGCTTTTAACGAGGCTGTTAGCAGCCTAGTGTTGTGTTAGCATTCTTCCAGTGCGTCATTGGACAACATAAAGTCCCGTGCGGGGCCCTGACTTGTTGCGACATTAGCTAAAAGCACGAGTGAGTCTGCACTGTTTTTGAGCAGAAAAACAAACCGTGTTCCATTTAGCTCCGATTATCTTCGACTAACGGATGCTGGTGTGTTAACAACCGCTACTAGGGGACATGTAGCTGTATGAAAAGCCAGTGTAAACATGCTTAGTGTGTTGGGGTCTATGCTAGCTTCCAGAGGTGAAGAGCACAGCAGAACCGCTGGGTTTTGACAGATGTAAATGTGTTCGCCTGGAGCCTAAAGCCACTCCTCTGACGGAAGATGAGTTACTCTCAGTTATTCCACATATTTATATTACAATTCAGATTGTTTGCTCATCATGAGGCAGTGAACGTGGCTTCTCCAGTGTCCTGCTGAGGGACAGTAAACACTGCAAGTAACCCCAAACCCTAACCCTTGTAAGTTGAGACATATTAGTAATACGTGCAGTGAGATAATGACTTACATGTTGTTAGAGAGTCCCATTGTGTGCAATATTCTGATCATGAACAATGTCACCTGTTTGGAATGCACATTTTAATCAAGTGGCATGTTAATAATAGGTAAGATGTTAAGATGTCTTTGTCAACTGACAAGACACATTTGTGGCTTAATCAAGATCAAAACAAACAGGTTAAGTAAACAGTTGTTAAACCTACAGAACACAGGATCACTGAGCAATTAGTTGACTGTTGAGTTTCATAAAAAAAATACGGATGTTTTGGGATCAAAGGTCTCTGTCCCGAGTTCCTCACCCATTGATGTGCGTCATCATGTTGGTTCATTGGATGTTTTATCAAATGACTTGTGTTCACATGTTACAGTCTGCTCTAACGTTTGTCCTCATTGCTTATCTTAAAGGATTTTCCAAACTTGACTTTGTGACACATCCGCTTATTGCTGCACACCTGTTTAGTTCATACGTAAAGCGGTATCGGGTGCAGCAGTATCGGAATAGTTTTATGAATACAAATCCAAGTACACCAGGGCAGCAGTGTGACCCGATACCCCAAATGAGCAATGTAAGCACTTTCCCTCTGGGGATCAATAAAGTATTTCTTATTCTGATTCTGTCAGGGCATCCCTAGACACACCCATTTCGTACACAACAGATGACCACAGGCAATCTCTCCGTCTACTGACAGGGCTACCAAAGTGTAAGAGCTGTGAACTAAACAAATGTATGACCATTGCATTGTTAGCCGCAGCAGTTAAAAAAGCAGAATTGGTAGAGTTAGAGAAAAGTAGTACTAGCACTAGCAAAACAGGAAGTGACGCAGAACAGGAAGTGACACAATAGGTTACTGCATCCTGTCGTTGCCAGTCACTTATGTCCCTGGTCTTAAAGAAACCACAGTATTTGTTTAGCTACCAGCGCAGCTTCTGTTATAACTGATTTGAATACACGTTGAGGTCATGTCCTGGTACGTGTGGTTGTGCTAGTTGCTTGCCATCTGCGATTGGCTTTTTTGGTTTTTATTTTGTGGTTAATGCAAACAGCTGTTTTAGGTTTCTTTGCAGGGTAGGTAGTTCTTTTTGTTCCTGAAATATCTATCCTTTGTGGAATTGTGAACAGAACATTTCTCTGCTCTGACTCTGAATTGCCCTGTAAATGGTCAAATCCTCCCGAGACAGGACAGAATTAGCAGTGGCTGTAAACGGAGGCCAGAGATGGTGCAGAAGTGTCACGCTCTCTCTCTCTCACTCTCAGATCACATGATTTATATTATGCTTAAAGGTTATTATGGAATTATTGATCAATGATGCTAAAAATCTTGTTAACTACACACAAAGTAAAGACTCCAAGTCACACATTAAATTTAGGAACTCTTCAGACAGCAGTCCATAAGTCAGTTAATTTAACAATGTATGGGTAGCACATGACATTTATAGACACTGTGAATGTCAAAGTCAGCAGGTAGAGCTGTGGCAGCTGTGCTGAACAAAGTTAAACTTTGGCCATCTGAGATTGTACTCTTTTACATGCAGTAGCAGTCAAAGGGTATTCCTATTGACTGGTTCTGTAAGTGTATGACCATGTTTGTAACTTGTTTGTAATGTGCCAACACTGCACATTAACTTATTCAATAGTTTAAGGACTGATATATGGGTTCCAGGCCTCCAGACGTCAGATTTCAGAATGCTTAGACTTAATTGTGAGGGTGGCTGATCAGAGAACCACTAATAGATATTGAAGTGGGTCCTCTTAGTGATGATGCCTTCAGTTATTTCCCAAAACATGTTATTAATGATAGTTACAAGATTTAGGAACAAAGTGTTTCTCACGGTTTGACAAAATGGTCTGTTTATATGGAGACAACAATGTGTGTTTGTTGTGTGAACAGATTTGAAAACACAAATTATTTCCAAAAAAAACCCAACGATTTTATGTGCAAATTTAGTCATGTTTGTGTGGTTAGCATCTCAAGCAGCTACAAGCTAGCAGGTCGAAATAATGTGTGTTAATGTCTAATTTTATTGGATTGTTAGACAAACATGCTGGATTAATGAAAATATAACATTAACAATATTATGATGGATGTCATAATGTCATTTATACAAGCAGCAGCAGAGAGTATTGCTAAAAATTATACTGATATCAACTTTAATTATAGCATAATAATAATGGCGATATGATACGAATGATAATAATGATAATAATAATAATAGCCACGATACTGGATCTGGTTGGATCAGTCTGGCGTGAGGTAATGAATGGTTGATGAATGGTGATGAATGAAAACATTTCCCCTGAGTTAAACTTTTACGCTTATAGTTTGGTTATTTCAGTTTTGGAAAAGAAAGTTCTTGATGGAACCTTATAGTGAGGCACAGTAGTCTTCATTAACTTTAAAAAGTCTGCTTTTTAAATGCTTCCATCAAAGTTTGTGTTATAGATGGACAAAAGGTATAAACATTTACACTGATAACAATAATACTAAGCCACTCTAAATCACTGCAATCACCATGACAGCACGTGATGTATATCATTCAAACGATGTATATCATCTGGCCCGATGAGCCCGATGAATCCTGGCATTGTCATCTTGGAATATGGCCGTGCATTATGGAATTAAAACTCAAAATAGTTTTGCTACAGGAGTGTGTCTTAAAATATGTCTTCATGATGCACAGGAGTCATAGTTAACTCAACTCCTCCTCAAACACGTTGTTAATATAAAAACTCTCTGCGGGTTTAACTTTATCTAAAACTCCTAAAGATGAGGAAAGATGAGATTCCTGCTGTGAGGCTGCAGGTGCTGCTGATAAAGATGAAGAGGGAGAGAGAGGGTGGAGGACTGCTGCTAAACTACCACTGTTTATGTGCAATATGTCATTTTACCTACCACCAAATGATGAAAATGTCGCTTCTCTACAAGTTATTGGAGCGTTTACGTTAACACTGCAGTGGCCATGCCCTCACAGTCTCAGAGCAGACAATACATGAATGATATGATTTAAAACCTAATTTGTAGTGACTTTTTTAAGCGCTAAAATCTGGTGGAGCACTTATTTTAGCGCTTTACAGGGACTTTAAGTTAGTATAAATGCTATATAAAACCAATGGTAATGGTAACATATTCATACAACATACTAATGAGCAGTCTTCCTCTCTTCCAGGGAGAACCCGGAGTCCACCTTTGAGGTGTATCTGGAGGTAGCCCATCCAAGTTCCCACAGCTCTGGTAAGTTTGTCAAGACTGGAGCTTCTGCTAATCCTGGACTGCATGAAGAAATACATGTAGTTAAGGCTCGCCTTGTTTTTATGATCATGTTGTATTTCAAGGTTTGCATCTGATGAGTTGGTGTCCATGTGGTGGTTAACGACAGTCACATTTATCACATCAAATCTCCTTTGGCCTAACCTAACCAACCTAATACCTGCAATTAGTTCAAAAAGTTGTTTATCTTTGTGTTAAAACTGTCCTGTCCTTTCATAAGACTCAGTAAATGTTTGGTAACAAAGAGGTAGCAGGAAAATCTTACTGGTTTACTCCAAAGCCATGTTGTTGTAAAAACATGCAGATGTTGGTCTGATATGTCTGTCTGGAATATCGTTGGTGTGAGGCAACAATGCTTACCACCGCACTACTACGTGTTCTTTACACTTATGAAGCAGAAATCAATTTACACAATGACTCAGTGCTATTAATCAATTTTCAGATTAAATGTTGATACATTTAGTTGTGCTTTATTAATAATTAATTGATGCAGCACAGTTACCAATGAATCTCTTTAGCTGTGAAATGTTCCAATAAGGTGGTCTATGAACATTCCTCTCTTTTCCTTGTTTCGATGTGTCTATCTATAGGTCTCTTTTATGCCTCAGACAAGGCTTGAGATGTGATGTTACTCAGAGGTTTTACCTATGATGCAAACATGGGCTCAAGAGAAGACGCCACTTAATTCTAAGGTGTCAAAAATGTGTGGGTAAAAGCTGGTGCATGGTTTTCCATCTAGTCTCTTTGTATCAGGCTATTTGAAATCCGCTGGTTATGACACATTTTCTTGGTACAGAGGAGAGGCTCTCTGCTGTATTTCTTAGAATTACTTCCTGTTGGATTCTTGTGCCTCATCATTTCCTGTTCATTTGTCAGATGCCATATTTATCTATGTGTCACACAGTTCCTTCTGTAATCTGAATAGTGCTGCTCTTCTCATTACTTGAATCCTTTGCATAGCTTCATTCATTCATTCATTCTCTCCAGACCGTCATTTTTGTCTTTTCATTCTGATTAGGACATAATAACAGTAGATATGTATCATTATTTAATGTAATGAGGTTTAAGTTAATAGTTTGGATCATTTGTCATTAACACGTTCATTAATCATTTGGTTCTTTTTGTAAGCCTAAAATATATGTTCAAGTCCTGTGTAAACATGGACGTTAAAGTCCAGTTTTTAATGTGTAACCCTCTTTACACATTAAAAACTGGACCAATGACCAATGGGGGCCAATGAGTGTCCAGTCTGGTCTCGAGTAAAGAAGTGGGGAAAAAACATCTGTTCAGTAGGTGGTGTGCAACATTAGCTTCAAAATATAATATTATATTCCATCGTGGTATTGGGTTAAATAGTATATTCATGCTGATATTTCACAGAATTTCAAAGTAAAAGTGTATTTTGCTTATGTACTTCACAATAAAAACATTTGTGACGTGTCAATCAAGGCATCAATGTATTTATTGACCACTCATTTGGCTAAAAATGACCACATAAATGAGAGCTGGAGCGTTTCTCTTTCATGGGTCACCATGAAGCCTGAGTCAAGTTGTGTGGCTGGTTTGAGGGTTTAATCCGGCTGATGAGTTAATGAACTTGAACTTTGAACTTGAGCTCTTTGACCTGCCTAACTTAGATGCTAATGTTGACTCTAGTCACAATCGATTTGGTCTTGATCACTTTCATGTTTCACGTTCTTTCTAACAGCACCTGAAGTGAAAAGGCAGTTCCCCGAGGACTACACAGACCAGGTTTGGAATGCCCTCCGTTGCAATTAATGGAGCTATTCATTGGTTTATTTTCCATACATTTTTATTTCTGTCCCTATACTGTGGTTCTTTCAGCCACTCCATGGATCACTTCTCTGTAACACACAGTGTAAAACCATCACTACACAATGCAGATAATACATTTTTCATCCATCTCCAACAGGAAACTCTTCAGACTGTGCCAAAGTTCTGTTTCCCCTTCAGCATGGACAGGTACACACTCTTTCTCACACACACACACACACACGGTTCAGTTTTGTGAATTTAATCAGATCATATCAGATCACATACTCTCTCTCTCTCTCTCTCATCCTTTCTCTGCCCACTGACTCTCTCAGCCCGTCAATCAACCAGGTCGGACAAAACTTCACATTTGTGTTGACTGACATCAAGAGCAAACAGAGATTTGGCTTCTGCCGACTGTCCTCAGGTGCACATACCTGCTACTGCATTCTCAGGTGAGGGCGCCATCTATGGGGGGGAGGGCGGGGCTTAGGTCTTATCCTGAAACAATACAGCATTAGATATAAGGTTTTATTGCAATGCGAGTGTAACCTTTTACTATCTGTATGTGTATGTGTGTCTATGTGTGAGGCGTTTTTGTCTAGTTAACATGGAAATTCATGAGGAAAAACCGTCAAAACAGAAAGTTCTAGGTGTGGTTTGACATTAACTGCAATTCAGCAACAGCTCAGTGGGGAAATCGCTCCGTGTGCTGGTTAAATGCAGTGTCGACTATTTATTAAAAAAAAAAAAAACAACATTTCTTAAGAAACCGGAACCAGACTCAAACATGCTCAGCATCTGCCTCGACCGATTGGGGTGTGTTGGCTTTAGCTGTTTTTGGTGTTACTGTATTTGACCGTTGGCGATAATGGTGTTACATCAAGAGCTCAGTGTTTGGTATAAAGTGTTTTGAAAACCACTGGTCTTAGTTGTTTAAGTTTAAGTTAAAAAATGCCCGGTTAGGATTGAATTCATGTAGCACACCACTGTTTCCTTTTTCACTATCTGTGACACAGAGCTGTCAGTTTCACTTCTCCCGTCTGATGCCACCTCTCTGCTTTGCTGTGTCTGTGCCTGTGACTGCACATATAGTGACTGCTGGCTCCACCCTCTCACTCCTTGGGTGAAAGTGATAGACGGGTCAGTAGAGCTGGGATTCAGTGTCGGCTTAGCTACAGCGATGAAGAGGAACCAGTGGCTATTCATATTATTTTTTTCCTATTAACTATGAATAATTGGAGGTTGTAGCATAATAGAGGGTTTTCTTGTAAATGATCAGGCTGTCAAGTTACTCCATGAAATGAGAAGATCCCACGCTGTTCATTATCTCATCAGTTGCATTTAATGGTCATGTAAGAGTAAAAAAACTGACATTAGTAAATTGTGTCACTGGTAACAAGAAAAAGAATGAAGATATTTCTCAACTCAGGGGAAACTGAGGTTGGGAAGTGCAATTTTTATTCTTCATTTTTCTTCAAGTTGCCTTATTGGTGTGTCCGTTTTAAAAATATCAACTTAAAGAACACTCTAAAAAAGAGTGATTCGTCTATTATAACAGTGTCATGCTCATCTTTGACACTTTTGTGTCTCACAGCTATCTGCCCTGGTTCGAGGTCTTCTACAAGCTACTTAATATCCTCGCAGATTACACAATCAAAGGCCAGGTAAGCGATGACCGGTCAATTGTCACGAAACTCTCACCTATAAGAATTAGCCCTGATGTGACGTGTTGTCTTACATTATGGAAAAGTACAAAATGGCCATGAGATTACATTTTTATTACACTGATGAACTATGGAATATATAAGCAGGTGTGATAATGATGTGACACTGGGATTTAACAGAAGAATGAAGTACTGCTGCTTCTCATCACAATAATCCAAGAGATGATTGAGTTCTGTTTGTGTATATTGCATGAGAATGTGACCATGAATGGATGCATGGATTTCAGATACATTTTCCCTTTTTTTTTCACACAGGAAAGCCAAAGGCAAGAGCTCCTGGTGTCACTGCACGTGCTCCCTATCCCTGAGCCCAGGGTCCCTGTTCATCTTGGCGTGGTGAGTCTGATTTGACCTCATCACATCCACACACACCTCTGGTGCGTGGATCACGTGGATAGAATATCCAAGAATCGATCAAGATCAGTTAAAAAGTCTCCGACAGGCTATTATATCTGAGGCTAACCTTTTCTATTTTCTGCAGCATTCCTTCTTCACTGTGCCTGACACCAGGGAACTTCCCAGTATACCGGAGAATGTGAGTGTTGATATTTCTATATTTCTAGCTTCAGATTAGGGCTGCAAATAACAATTATTAGTCTCTTTTCTAAAATTAATCAATTAGTTGTTTGGGCCTTAAAATGTTGGGAAACTTTGAAATCTATATTGTCCACAATTATTCAGATGCAATGATTCTTTTTTTTTTTTGTTATATGGTGCAAAGAAATCAGAAAATATGTAATAAGATAGCTAATAAGATAATCAGTGCAAAGTAAATTCATATTGTGAGAAGAGAAATGTAGAGTTTTAATTCAACAAAAAGAAAAAAAATGTTAGCTTAATTTAATGTAATTAATTTACACATTTTATTTCAGTCCCTCACTTATATGAAAATTGGTATGTATTATTTTTTTCTGTTTAGTTATAAATTTAAAATATAATTTTTTATTATTACAACATACAGTTTATATATAAGGTAAGGTTATTCATCTGTCTTGTGATTCATGCAGTCATCATGCAGTCATCTGCATCTGTATCTGTATCTTAGTTGTGAAATAATGCATTATTCTCAGCTATAGGTAACTTTCTGGTCTTAGCTGGTCTCCATCACTTACTCCTGTGTGTTTTTGTGTTTGACTCTTGCAGAGAAACCTAACAGAGTATTTTGTCGCAGTAGATGTCAATAACATGCTTCATCTGTACGCTAGTATGCTTCATGAACGTCGAATCCTCATCTGCTGCAGCAAACTAAGCACTGTAAGTAGACAACACTTTTTTGTTTTTAAATTTATGGAAATCTTTTGAGACTCTCAGGTCAGATTTGGCCATTTATTTATTCATGTAAACAACAAACATATTAGAGACATATATATGTAAATCAATGTCATGACAGACCAATGTTTAAAGCATTAGTGTAAAAACGATATAGACAAGAATGTGGGGGGACAGGATATTTTAATGATAGTTGTGTGGTCAAAAACAATAGTAAGATGTAGAGTTAGGCACATCATACTATATGAGTCAAACACGTCCTACATATTTCAGAAAGTGATACAGTAAGACGCTCATTTGATTAAATGAAGATGATATCAGAAAATACATGTTGAATATCTGGAAAGCAAACTTGGTATTTAGAGTTTTGGTATCATGTTTCATTGAGTTCTTTCTTTCTTTCTTTCTTTCTTTCTTTCTTTCTTTCTTTCTTTCTTTCTCAGTTAACGGCATGTGTCCATGGATCTGCAGCCATGCTCCATCCAATGCACTGGCAACATGTTTACATTCCTGTCCTTCCTCAACATCTGTTAGACTACTGCTGGTGAATATCCTGCTTATCGTCTCACACACACACTCAAATGTCCTAAAGGGGTAACAGCACATACACACGCACACGTCTTTTTATAATGTATTATTCCTCATTTGAGTTGTGTTTATTGTTTCTCTTCTACTGAAATGGCCTGAAAAATAAACATGACAAAAAGCATTGGCATTGTTATGCTGCTGTGCTGATATGGATAGAGTCTCTTAGGCCAAAGAAAAAGGTCATTATCGTAGATTTTGCAGGTCAAAGGTCAGTGTGACTTAACAGAATGGAACAGTGACAAGATAAAATGAATACTTTTTATCAATCTTTTCAGATTGACTGCATGTGAATCTGCATGTACTGTATTAAAATGAATGTATCAACGTAACATCTCCATCTCTGTAATTGCGTTTGACACCTTGTCTTGTTTTTTTCTTAGTGCCCCAATGCCCTACCTCATTGGAGTACATTCCAGCCTGATGGAGGTAGGTGTATATAATCAGGTTTTAAATGCCCCACGTTTACCTGTCTTACATGTGCAGGGACACGTTTTAATGACATGTGCTATTTCTTCTCATAGAAAGTTCGAGGGATGGCTCTAGATGACGTGGTGGTCCTGAATATTGACACAAACACCATGGAGACCCCCTTTGATGACCTTCAAAGCCTGCCCAACGATGTGGTGAGGAACTATTACACAGTACGCAAAGTATAAGTATTCGGTATAGATGTAAACAGAACGGTGTTCTAATATCTATGAACAATTGTCCCCTAAGGTTTCATCATTAAAAAGTCGTTTAAAGAAGGTTTCGACAACAACAGGGGACGGCGTGGCTCAAGCCTTCCTCAAGAGTCAGGTGGCGCTGTTCGGCAGCTACAGGGATGCACTGCAGATAGACTCGGTTGGTACATGCTGTGATCTTTGTATTAAGTGTATTAAGTTTTGAAGTATATTCTGGAAATGTTTAACTCTGTAAATTTATTCTTATTTTAATAGTATTCTTTAACTTTGTAATTTTATTCTTAGGTTTACTCCTACTTATTCTTATAGTTTGTAATTTTGTAATTTCCAAAAAAATTGCTGTTACAACATTCGTTACCTTTGTACACTGGAGCGCTGTGACGAAAGAATTTCCCGCAAGGGATTAATAAAGTATTTTCTATTCTATTCTATTCTCTAACACAGAGTGATGTGGGTTTGGTTATAATAGCACATGAAATGTCACATTGACAGGACACAGGACTTGGCAGTAAAGAGAGAAAACTACCTTTTCAACAGAGAGAAAAAGAAAGTGGGGACGGTTGTTATGTCATTAATAATAACATCATCAGTTAATAACAGGTATAACAGACAGTAATAATGTTGCATCGTGATACTCTCATCTGCAGAATTGGGACACATAAAGAGTACATGGGAGTTCACCCAACAAAATACTGAGGCAGATCCAGTTTCTAAGGTTCTTGGGGAGACCATTGCTAACTTTCACCTGTGTTTCTGTTTTTTTAGGGAGAGCCAATAACATTTAACCAGGACACTTTTTTAAATCATCGGTCCAGTGCCATGAGACAGTTCCTGCAGAGTGCCATTCACCTGCAGCTCTTCAAACAGGTGATTATACACATTCCCTTGTTTATGGGGTATGAGTACTTACATGTGGTCTTTATGTACCAGTTTTGGTGATAGCATTTATTACATTGAACGCAGAAAGTGTGTGTGTTGTCCAGGTATTACTCATTTCTCATGTTGTGGGGACTGAGATCTGTTTACAGTCACATTATGGGGACTTGTACGGTGGCCGAGAAGTGCAAATCACAACACACTTAAGAGAAATCACAATGTTGTTGTGCTTTCTCTTAATGTTGTTGTGCTTTCTCTTAATGTTGTTGTGATTTCTCTTAATGTCGTGATTTCTCTTAATGTTGTGATTTCTCTTAATGTTGTTGTGCTTTCTCTTAATGTGGTGATTTCTCTTAATGTTGTGATTTCTCTTAATGTTGTTGTACTTTCTCTTAATGTGGTGATTTCTCTTAATGTTGTGATTTCTCTTAATGTTGTTGTGCTTTCTCTTAATGTTGTTGTGCTTTCTCTTAATGTCGTAATTTCTCTTAATGTCATTGTGATTTCTCTTAATGTTGTGATTTCTCTTAATATTTTTGTGCTTTCTCTTAATGTTGTTGTGCTTTCTCTTAATGTGGTGATTTCTCTTAATGTTGTGATTTCTCTTAATGTTGTTGTGCTTTCTCTTAATGTGGTGATTTCTCTTAATGTTGTGATTTCTCTTAATGTTGTTGTACTTTCTCTTAATGTGGTGATTTCTCTTAATGTTGTGATTTCTCTTAATGTTGTTGTGCTTTCTCTTAATGTTGTTGTGCTTTCTCTTAATGTCGTAATTTCTCTTAATGTCATTGTGATTTCTCTTAATGTTGTGATTTCTCTTAATATTTTTGTGCTTTCTCTTAATGTTGTTGTGCTTTCTCTTAATGTGGTGATTTCTCTTAATGTTGTGATTTCTCTTAATGTTGTTGTGCTTTCTCTTAATGTCGTAATTTCTCTTAATGTCATTGTGATTTCTCTTAATATTTTTGTGCTTTCTCTTAATGTCGTTGTGATTTCTCTTAATTGCGTTATGAGTCGTCCTTATGGAGATAAAAAGCAAGTCCCCCATAAAGTTAATTCTGTAACATGTTAAGTTAAAGACCTGTTGTATGGTTAGGCTGAGGTTAGGTTTCAGTATATGATTAGTATCAGACAGAAACTGTTATGGTATCGGTGCATCCCTCGTTGTTAACCACTGACCCTCATGTGATTCTCACTCTGCAGTTTATCGACGGCCGTCTCGATCTGTTGAACTCAGGAGAAGGTTTCAGTGACATCTTTGAGGAGGAGATCAGCATGGGTGAATATGCAGGTGCGTCAGTTGTGATGTGATAGTCTGTTCAATCTTAAACAGGCTCGCTGACGAGGGTAATCCCATCATTTAATTCATTAGTGTCTTACATGTAGTGTCTTTAATTCTCGTTTGATTTGAAAAAGGAACAGAAGATGCAAATAACCAGCAGAAAACTGCCATTATTGTCACAACTTGCATGTTTTTAGTTGGTCATGTGATCTCATATTTTATGGGCTGTGGTGTTTTTGTCCATTCTTTATTTGAGAGTGTGGTCTCTTACTTACTTACTTATTACTTTGAGGAAATAATTGAGCTTTATTCCATTTTCAAACCCTGTTTAAGTTTAACTTCCTCTATTTTCTCATTACTATCAGATTACATGACTTTCTTCACTATGCTTGCTAAACTTGTGTTCTCCCTTTTATTTATATAGCGCTTTTTGATTCTTGTCCTCTGCTCAGAATGCATGTATAAATGATGTTTAAAAGATGTGTGATTTAAAAAAAAAAACACTTTATAGTGTAGTGTATAGTTTACAGTGTGAATGTGTAAAAAACAAAGCAAACTAAGTGGCAATCTAGAGTGGAAAAGCTGATCAGCTTGTGTCCAGTATGCTCACTAAATGATATTAACATTCTCCCACAGCCAGTGACAAGACCTACCACCAGTGGCTGTTCACTGTGAAGGTGAGTGAGTCTGAATGCTCCCACTCACAGACACCACACTGTTACTGTTAGATATACTGTAGTACGTCCACATGTTAAAAATGATCAAAGTCTTTCAGCAGTAATCTGCTTCCCTATTAACTCGGGGTGAAGGGAAAGATCAATGGTGAAATATCGTGATAATATCGTATGGTAACTTAAATATTGTGATCATATCTTAGGAATATGATATATATATTTTTGTTTTGTTTTTTACAGAAAGGGGGTGGGGCCATTTTCAACACAGTGAAGACCAAAGCAAACCCAGCCATGAAGACTGCTTACAAGATCGTAAGCACATCCCTGGATTCCCTTTATAAAATAACACATGATGTGAAATAGTATTCGTGGCTTTGTTTGTTTGATTGATTGATTTATTGATTGATTGATTGATTGTTTGGCAGGCTAAGGACCACGCAAAAATGCGTATTAAAGAAGTGAAGAGTCGTCTGAAGCAGAAGGTAAGTAGCACAAATGCTCGAACAAACCATGCTGGAGCACTTGTTGTTGTAAACACTAGGGCTGTCACTGTGAATGAATTTATAATGACCCGTAATTCACTGTAATATGTTATATGACCCTCCACGAACCCCTGGAAGTGTGCGTCACCGCCCACCCACCCCTGTCATTGACCCCCCAACACAAACAGTCACAGTTTACTTTTTATCGCTAGCCATCTTATTAGTTGTTACGTTATTAACAGCGCTGCTAGTGTGAGAGTATTATGACATACAGAAGTCTGTCAGTAGAGTGTTTAGACCTCGCTGTATAACTGCTTTTATCATGCACAATATGAACCTGTGATGAATAATGTACCGGTAGTATATGTATTAACACATACCAATTTAAGAAACTCTTTTTTTTCGTAATGATAAAACACATCTTATATTTATGGAGGTGTATTAGGGCCACATTTAAAAAAAAGAAATTGAAAGAAAGAAAAAATAATAAACAGTCTGAATTCTGTTTTTCTCAAAATTCTGACTTTTTTCTGTCTTTTTTCTCTGACTTTTTCCTAATAATTACTAATAAAGGTCTGGTATGCTACTTATATGCATGTTAGTTAATGGTGAATACGTGTTCCCTAATCTAAAGTGTTACACATTGTATATATCATGTTTAAACACACAATAACAGAATTTTATAAATTGAACAAATATTGACAGCCCTAGTAAACACTGTTGCACGTGTGTGGTGAGCATTCTTGGTCTCACTAAAAACTGCCCCCACCTTAACTACTTTAACTGACCCTGATGCTTCCAGCCACAGTGTGTAGCCTCTCTCCCTCCCTCCCTCCCTCCCTCCTCCCTCTCCTCTTGCAGTGCCATCACTCCTCTTAGCCATGTCCACCCCTACATCACTGTGTCCCCCCTTTTCAGGAGCAGGCAGAAAATGGCGTCTCTACAGGAGGGTCCACAGTCATCAGTGACGACAGCACAGAAAGTGTCACCTCGTCTACCAGTGACGTCAGGGGCCAGAGAGAGGGGCCACTGCGAACCTGGGATGACCACAGGCCCATCACTGTACACTTTGGACAAGTAGGCAGAATCTGAATGATATATACTAGAAAGAGACCGATAGTAGTGCTTTATATATACAGTAGTAGATAAATGGTTGTAGGGGTTAACGTTATTACAGCATCAACACTTCTGTGAGATGTAGGATTTCTGTGTGTCCACAGGCTTGGCCACCTATGTTACTGAAGAGACCAAACAGCAATGTGAGTCTGGACTCCAGCATTGACCAGTAAGGCTGCCTCCATTATGTCCCACTATCCATGATGTAGTTCAAAGATAGACCTCGCTGTATCGTGATTAAAACAAAAAACTGCTTCTATAATGCAAAATATGAACCTGTGATAAATAATGTAGCATATGTATTAACACATAACTATTTATAAACTTTTTTTTTGTAATTATAAAACACATCTTATATTTACGGAAGAGTATTAGGGCCACATTTAAAGAAGAAATTGAAAGAAAGAAAAAAATAAACAGCATGAATTCTGACTTTTTTTCTCAGAATTGTGACTTTTTGTCATAACAAAGTTGAACTATTCTGTCCCACACGTAAGCAGAAATGTAACTTCTTGGACACAGGTCAAACACGTGTGTTATATACTGATGGTTACAATTATAACTTACGTATTTTGTTCCTGCATGTCAGCCTGGTTCAGATATTACTTTAGCAGGTGCAGTGCTGCAATATCTCAGTCATTTGATCCAGTGTTCAGTGTCCCCACAGGTTTTTCCCTTCATCAGCTTTCTGTTCATGCGACACATTTCAGTTTAGTGAGTAAAATGTGCCAAATACTGCAGGGCTTTTACTTTATTTAACGCTGTCATCTGTTTCCAACTCTACCAAAGTATTAAAATGCATTTGGAGTTGTATAAATGTGAGTGCAGCACGTATGTAAGGTGGTTTTTGATTAACTGTGTAACAACTCTGTACTCTTGTTTGTGTTCTACATTCTTTTCCACTAACTGCACAGCCTCAGAGCAAACAACATAACATAAGTCTCTCTATAAAGTCTGATCTAACTCCTGACACTCATTTAGTGAACACTGCTCTTCTTCTCTCTTTATTAATATACCTTTTATTAATGTGTGAATGCCCTGTTGTCGTCCCTCCTTCTTACTGTAGCTCTCTTCGTCCCACTCGTCACTACACAGTCTTTCTCTCGGAGGATTCCTCCGGAGATGAGCTCCAGTATGACAATGACTCCGTCTCTGGGCTTCCTGACAACTTTCTCTTCTCCGTCCCCTTTGAGTGGACGCCTCTGTACGCATCTCTCTGATTGATCTTTCTCTGTTGTGGTTTCTTTTGTCTGTGTAAATGTGTGTGCATGTGTGTTTTTAAAGCTTCACAAGAAGGTCTTACACGGGGGGAAAAGCTTTAGATTTATTATAGTTGCCCAACCTGCCTCTTCATCTCTTGATTGTGTCTAATGTCAGAAACATGAGATGATAAGTATGGAAGCTTAGCCTTAATATAAAAATATCCCAAAAAGTTTTGAGAAAAGTCAAAGTTGTTACTTTTTATCTCATAATTTCCACTTTATATCTCATAATTATGACTTTTTATCTCATAATTTTGACTTCATATCTCATTATTATGACTTTATCTCATAATTGTGACTTTATCTCATAATTATGACTTTTTATCTCATAATTATGACTTTTTATCTCATAATTACAACTTTTTATCTCATAATTTTGACTTTATATCTCATTATTATGACTTTATCTCATAATTGTGACTTTATCTCATAATTATGACTTTTTATCGCATAATTATGACTTTTTATCTCATAATTTCAATTTTTATCTCATAATTTTGACAAATCTAAAAGATAATTTATCTTGGCTTGAGTTTACCGTTTTGAACTGAAACCCTGTCCCTGCAGGCCTCAGCCGTACCACTCCCTGAAGGAGATGGATCTGATAGAAACGGATGATCGCGGTTCTGGTGCAGAGAGTCACACTGCCCCTCCCAGCCCTGTTAGTGAGAAGGTCTCTAATATCAACTTGCTGGGCGATGTCTTTGGCTGCCAGGATGAACCAGACAACCAATCACTCACACTGGCAAAAAGTCTCGAGGACTTACGGACTCCAAAAGACCCTGGAGATCTCCAAGCCAAGTTCACGTACCAGGTCAGAGACTGACAAAATGTTTAATATCATGCTTGTTATGTGCCAGGCCCACAGTGACTCCATCATGAAATGTTAGCTTTTACTTAAGAAATCAGATTAGAGCTGCACTCCTGACTCTCGGTTGGAATTTAGAATTTTCCTCCTTTCAGAAGGCTCTCAAGGCTCACCTGAGGCAGGGGCTGCTTCTAGAGCTGGAACAGTGTTTTTTGGCAACAGAAGTTACACACTGAAGCTTTAATTTAGCTAGAAATGCACATTGACAAGCTGCAAAGCTTCTTGAGGGAGTATTTTAGCACCAGACAGGAAAAGAAGAGCTTTCCCTCGGTGAAACATGGAGGGTGCTTGATTGTGTATTGGCGCTGGTTTGCTGCACTTAGCATGGGGGGGTGCATTCTTGGGCACTACTGCCCAATGTCGGTCATTGTTCATATTTTTTTTATTTGTGAAAGGACTAAAATACCGACATATTTTTCCATGTCTGTATTTTGTCCTCGAGCAGCAAAATGTCAAAGCAAAATAGAAAGTTTTGGTGTTTCCATCTGTCCAATATGTCACAAACACCCCTTCCTGTACACTTTTCAAAGAAAAAGTACTCTCGCATTCATGTTCCCAGAGTACATTTAGGCTTTTATTGTGAAATATTTTGCTTGTTCAGCACTATCATGGAGTATGGACTTGATTTGAAACTAAGCTACTGTAGTTGTGTGAAATTTTAATCGATGGAGTGTTTTTGAAGATAGAATTTTGAATTCAATATATTCTATTCTTTAAAGCACCTGCTGACTTTATTCCTGTCGTATGAATTGTCTGTTGTGTTTGCAGCGCATGGACCTGAGTGTTGGCAAACACTCGCGCACATTTCCAGGCCTCAAGCTTTCCAACCCTCACAACACGCTGTGGAGCGTGGCTCAGGACGAAGCAGCCCTGCCTGTCTGTGCGCCTCCTGTCTGTGACACTCTGCCGTCTGTGCAACTTCCTGCAAGGACAGGAAGCCACTCCCCGAGTCACGAGAGCTCTGCCTCGGGGCCCGACCCGCTGGAGCCTTGCAATCCTGGCAACATAACCATCCCACGTCCCCACGGGAGGAAGACGCCGGAGCTCGGTGCCGTCCTCGTACCCCCCATGGCTCAGTCACGCTCAAAGGTGGGAGGAGCTGTTGAAGGAAGGACTACATCAGGGGGACAAGAGTTCAGGCAAGCCCTGACCATGACTACAGATGGGGAACTGCTGAGGCCCAAAGTAGGTGAGGACAGTATAGATCTGATCCGCCTCCTGGACCCCCTTGACCGCTCGGCACAGACTAGTTCCGCTTCACTAAATGACGGGGTAGATGTCGCTATGTCGTCCTCCTCCCAGTTTCAGTCTTACCCACAGGGTTTGCCTCCGTTCCCGCTTCATCCTCATACTTCACTCAACCCTTTTGTCCAGTCTCTGCAGCACACTTCCCCTCAAACACATTTCTCACCCGCAGTGGGCGGCAGGAACCCCTTCAGTGCAGTGTGCGGGCCTCCGCCGGGCTCGTACCTGCATACCCCCCCCCAGCCTCAGGCCTTCTCTGCACTACCAGGGATGTACAGACAGCACTCACCTGGCAGTTCGTCTCTGCCGCTCAGCCACGGACTGCTCCACTCGACCTTCCCCTCCTTTGACGCCGCCCTTCCCCACTCCTCCGCCAGTAACCATGCGCTCTCTAGCCTCGTGGACTCCTTGTCTGTCTCTAGCACAGCCATGAACACACTGCCAAAGCCACTCAGTGCAGAGGGAGACAGCCAGAAGACTCAGGATCTTTTTGGGGACCTGGTGACTATGGCCAAGCCAGCGACCCCCCAAAAGAAGAAGGTGGAAGACCTGCGAAGGAGGTGGGAAACATTTGACTAAATGACTTAAAAAGTGAATAAGTCACTACATTAACTTGCCCTCACTATTGCATCAGGACCTTGTTTTGCTGTAAGCGACACACGAGCTATGACGCTCTCTTGTTGTGCTAGAGGTGATTGACATTTACAGACACGCTGAGTACAGCAGCTTTCTCTGTTCCAAAAAAATAAATGCAGAAAAAAAGAAAAAAGAGTAGCTGACAACACACTGTACACGGGTTGAGGCAGTTTGTCCAAAAAAACACACACTTGCACCTGCTTTTTTCTGCAGTGGATAGAATAGATACGAGTGTTTGTTCAGCTCCGCCTTTGATCGACAGCAGCGTCACATGACTGACACCCGGGTGAACGCGCTCACTTTGCCATCGACTCTTGCACCGTTTCCAATGCGTTTCCAATATAATGCACACGATTCAAGCGGCTGTGTGAAGTCACTGTGCTCAGTCACGTCAGGACTGTCTTTCAGGCGGTGAAACCAAAACTAAACACAAGAAAACAAAGCAACATATTCACCTGGATCAGACGTTCAGCTTCAGTCTGAGTTTCACTAAGACGCGTGCTTGCTTTCATCGTTTCTTCTCTCGCTCTCTCCGTCGCTGCTTGATGGAACAGTGGTCTGTGGTTAGTGTGAACCTGTAGCAGCTTAGGTCGTAAACTCCAGCCGCTGCCATTCATCGACACGCGTCATCTACCCACAGAGCTGTGGGTGAATACAGGCGTCGCCAGATCAGTGCTGTACTAAAATCTACAAACGTCTTTATCACTAAAAAACACAGCTGGTAAATGTAAACACTATATATTTCAGTTCCACTTTGAATTGTGACCTTTTTTAGAGTTTAAAGATGTTCTCCCTCTTCTACGTGTTGTTATGTGCATTTCAACTGCAAATGAATATGATGAATGAGTGATCACACACACACACACACACACACACGCGCCATTCCACGTCATCTGAACAGAGACAGAATATTTTGTATCGTTTCATCTTCCTGCCGTTCTACCGAGACAAGCTTGTGTGTGTGTGTGTGTGTGTTGTGTTACCACAGAGTGTGATGTCACTCTGCCCTCTCAAGTCTTCAGTTGTTGTTATTGTTTCAGCAAAGTAAAACAGTCAATGGTCTGTATTTATAATAGCGCTTTTCTAGTCTTGATGACGACGACCACTCGAAGCTGCTTCACTCACCCATTCATCCCCGTTAAGTGTCTTTGCCTAGACTAGCCCAGCCGGGAATCGAACCCACAACCCTAGATCATCGCATGTCATCAGAGATTCAGTTAAGTTAACCTTACTCACTGACCTGTGAAATGTCTCTCCTACTGTTTTTAAAGTCACAATCGAGCCTGAAATAGACTGAAACGTCCCCTTTTTCCTTGGAAACAATGTGATATTGGTTAAATATTTCAGGACGTTGTCACATTTTAATTGTGTATTGTGTCGTCTTTAATGATTCATGTACTCTGCTGCTGCTGATACAGTATATGCACTCTGTTTTGCTTCTGTTGTTGTTGTTGTTTTTTTTTGCCTTACTTTGTTAATGATCATGAGTTCCAGATCATGCTTACACACTGTGATGTCCGTTGTACATAGAGCATAAATCATGTGGTCGTTTGGCCTCCAGATTCTCTGCAGTGGCTTCAACGACAGGAACTGTGTCGTGGCGTCGCACCTTGTCAGAAGTTACTGCTTTCCAGGTGATATTTGGCACGTCAGCGAGTGTGTGTGTGGTGAATACTACAGAGTTGTGTACAGGTCTATTTGCTGTTGTGTCTCTGTACAAATGACACTTTCATTATTCAAAGACTGATTAAAGAGTGATTAAAACGCCACAGCCGACTCAGTGCACGACATCTTTCATTTAATCCGTTTTCCTTGATCTAAATCACGTGATTTATGTGAGAGAGAGAGAACGACTGAATCTGTCCAGTGATGGGAAACTCGACAGAAAACCCAGCAGTTCACACATTTCAGTTGTTTATAAAACATTATGAAGAAAACATCATTGTATATCAAAAAAGAACTAACATAAACAGGGTATGCTGTGCAACAACACCTTCATTTTTATGCCCAAAAAAACCTACATTTAAGGCTCTTTCATTCTTATTTTTTTGGATTTTGGTGCCATATTATTTCAAACTTCACAAATGTCCGAAATAGTAGTTTACACTGAGGAATTCACATCTGTACATACAGCAGTTACTTTTCATTTCTTCGTTGATTGTAAACTGACAGGAAGACAAACATGAGCGTACATGAGTGCATGTGAGCGTCGAACAGTAAAACATTAAAACTCTCTACATTTACATAAAAACACAAACTGTACGGCTGACCAAAGAAATGTTTACTTTTAACTTTAATGCCAGTAAAACAACAACAAAGCAGAAAAAGTATATTCTCTTCCTGTTTCTCACTGCTCTTTCTGCCCTCTGTTAAAGCTCTACATCAAAAGGACAACATTTTATGTTTCCAAAATAGTGTTTGTTTACTATTTTGGAACAATATTCCATGGATATAATCCTGCATCTGCACATAATATAATCAGATCATAACATAAGTGATGATTCCAGGTCTGACCTTCACTCTGCTAAAGTCTCTCAGAGGCTCCGTGACGCGGTCGGTCAAAACATCATCAACAACAAAAAAGAAAAGACAAAAAGCATGAGTGGCAAGCAGCCTGCTGCTACCACAAGGGGGCAGTAAACGGGCAACAAACCCTTTGACCTTTGAGGTTTGACGCCACGATCATCTGGTCTACACCAGATGTTTCACTGCTCAAGTTATAAATACAGACCACAAAAAGTATCAGTCAAGCACTGCTTGCCTTGTCGGTGGAGCCAATTCTCCGGAAATCAGTGATTCTCAAAGACCGTTGAGTTAAGATTTATGTGTGTATGTTCATTATTTTGTTATTATTATTATTAATTTAGTGAACTTGGGAGTGGATTGGAAGTGATTTGTTTCAAAAATGACTGACAGTTACGGCAGATTGTTCTCATCGCTATAGATTTACTGTCGCGTGATAGTTTTACTATTAACCATCTTTAAAGAGTCAGTAAACCGTGTATCTAGTTCATGTTAGAGGCAAATCGTCACAGTTTAGTGTAAAATGTTGAAATGAAACATAATCGTGATAAAGCTCTGCAGTGGATCTGCTGCCTCTCTCTGGTCAAACACCAGCTACTGCATTCAAATTTTCACTCTGTCATCCCCCTCTCGTCCAACCATCATGAGGTTCACTGTCTCAGGCCCCTCCCCCCCATTTTAACTGCCAGAGCTGTTGTCTCTCCACCATGTGAAGCTTATGGCTTTATTTTGAACGGCACACGTGTGTTTTGTACGCAGATTTGTTGTAAGTGCTAAGACGTGTTTGTACGTATTCTTTTCTTTTTTTTTACAAGAAAACTCAACTTGTGGAAACCCAGGTAGTGCCTGACTTTACTTTTATCAGCATCCCCATAGTACGGCCCATAGCTGGTCTGTCTAGCGTTGTGATTGGATGATACAAAGTGATTGGTTTGAACTAGGACTGCTCACAGTCATGATGGGGCCCTCGCGAGGTCGAAATTGGCAAAAACGCCAATGGTTGCCGTGGCCACACCCACACATTTTTGCCTTTGATGTGTCGAGTACCAATTGGCGTGTTTTTTTTGTCCGTACGACAAATGTGTGTTGCACACAGTGCAAATCTCTATAATGGACGCCCAAATTCAAAATGGCCGACTTCCTGTTGAGTTGAGAGGCCATGGTTTGGGTCGACTTTTTTGTTCGTCTTGGTCTATGACATCTTCCCACCAAGTTTCGAGAAATACAGTGGAACTCAATTTTGCCTCTGTTTTCACCTGAGGGGGCGCTATAGAACCCTTGAGCAAAGCATGGGTCCGGGAACTATGCCAATATCGCATTTTCGCGAGTTTTTATGCACGTTAACCCGCTCAAAAATGACTGCAAAGCCATGGATATAATCATAATCTGAAGGATAACAATAGGTTCCTCGCACAGTTTCGGCCCCTGGTTTCGGCCCCTGCCATTTGTGGGAAACACGGCATTAAATCACTGCAGAGGAAAAGGACACAATGAGACGAGAAGATGAAAAGTGGTTCAAGGTTGTTCCTGTTCTGATCTGATCTGGCCTCTCATCTGTTAAAGTCACACACTTCATGTTCATCAGCATTTATTCACAAAGTCACCTCCTCTTAGTCACACAGTTCAGGTCAATGATTCAAAGTCCTTGTGTCGGTCTTGATAATCTCTGCAGTTCACGTGTTCCGGTAAACAACAGCTGCAGTTTCTAAGTCAATACCTTGTCTCCACCATGAGGGGGTGCTGTTGAGTAAAGTTATTCCAGCGCACGGTGGCGTCAGATGAGTCTTTCCTCTGGAGGCACTTTGAGCATGCTGTCCATCTCCAGCCGAGCTCCGGCCAGCTCCTGAGTGCTGGGACTGTACGCTCCCTCTGACTGACGCTTCTTCCTCGCCGTGAGCAGCATGAAGGTCAAGCTGATGCTTACGACCATCACACAGAAGCACAGCAGCGGGATGACCACCACTAACCACGAGATGCCCTCTCTGTGAGGCTGTTTCTGCAAACAAACAACAGAGAGCAGAGGTTGTGACCTCACCTCTAAAATACCCCAAAAAAATGCATTCATGTTGTTACTGTATTTGTGGGTTTAAAATGACACGGAACCCAAATTACAACGTAAAAATCACATTTACATAAAAGTTAAAACACGTAGCTGATGGAGAAGTTTATTGTCCTTTTCATCACCAAGAATAACAGTATTGGGGAAATAAAAGAATGATATGATGATGATGTCAGTAAATAAATAGTGAAACACTGACATGAAGGTAATAAACATACCTTAGTGTCACAGGTGTGACCGCTGTAATCAGGCGGACACTCACACACGAACATGTTGAATCGATTCAGACAGGAAGCGCCGTTTCGACAGGGATTAGACTCACACTCGTCCGTCTCACTTTCACATCTGCAGGACACGAGACGCACAAAGTCACAGATGAACAGGACTGAAATTCATTCATTCATTCATTAAACTACTACTAATAACAATCATGATAATTACTTTTGCAGTTTACATAGTTTTACTTGCATTTGTACAGAATAAAACCTGCTGACTGTTTTTATTGTTATGTCATCTATCATCGCAATTACCACAACCCTCATGAGTGAGTGAGTGAGTGAGTGAATGAGCAAGTGACCTTCGTAAACTGGAGTAATAGCAGTTGTTGTGAAGCAGTGAAGACATTTTCTTTTTTACCAGATACTTAATTCTTATAATTATATTATGTATATATATATATACATACATATGTATGTATATATAAAAATATATATATATATATATATATATATTTAGATATATATTATAATCCTCCATTTTGTCCTCTTCTATTACACCAAAAACATCCATGCACCTCCTCTGTGGTCCTCCTCCTCCTCTCCTCCTCTAACTTCAACCTCCTTGTGTAAAACAGAATCCCTATCTCCGTCCTCTGCACGTCACCAAAACTCTCTCAACCTTCACTCTTTTCCTTCATCTGCAAACCTGTCGCTGGAATATGTTCATTTCTAATCCTAATCCCAGTGAAGATCTCAGTCTCTTTATCGTTCTATGTTGTGATTTAGAAAGTTGAAATATCAAAGCTTTACCTGGTGCCTGTGAAACCCGGCCTGCAGGTACAGTTAGCTCCCCACAGTCCATCATTGCAGATCCCATCATTTTTACACAGGATGTCTTTGCCACACTGTATCGGAGGAAAGTCCCACCTGTAGAAAATGTATCGAGCTTTAATGAACCATGTTTTTTTGTTACATATTTTTGTTACATTTACAGTTGAATGAATAAGTGCTCACTGGCAGAGGGGGCCACTGTAGCCCTTGGGGCATATACAGGTGTATGTGCCGGGTCCGTCCTGACAGACGCCTCCGTGTTCACACGCGTGATGTTCACACTCATCGAGATCCTCGTCACACAGTGTGCCGGCGTAGCCTTGGTGGCAGTGGCACTCAAAGCCGGCTAAGTAGTCCTTACAGGTGCCGTGAACACAGGGCTGAGATGCACAGTCGTCAGTGTCTGTCTCACACTCGTCTCCCTCCCAGCCAGAGTCACACAGACAGAAATATTGGTTGAAGACGTCCTCACACGTGGCTCCATTCAGACAGGGCCGTGGATCACACACAGGCGCACTGCTGCAGCCTAAAGTGACCTTTGCCTTTCCAACTAAGTGGAACTGCGACTGCTGCGGAGCTTTGTAGTTATTTACAAAAGGAAGGTAGACTCCACCGACTCTCACTGCGCCGAAGCAGCCGGTGAAACTCTCTGCAACTGACAACGTGGCTCCCTTCTCGTTTAGAAAGGTGAGGCTCCCGATTTGCTCCGGTGAGCTGCTGCTGTCTGTGATGCCGTCCACAGTGATGACCCAGGGAGAGGCCTCGGCCTCCTTCTCAGCCACGGAGATGTTCACGCAGTGCCAGCGCCCGTCGGCCACTCGACGGACTCCTGTGAAGGCCAGCGTCTCCACGCTGTTGCCGGTGTGAATCTCCACCCGGACTGACGAGTCCAGAAGACCCACCATGAGGAGGTCAGTGCCCCAGGACGCCCTGAGGAGCACAGCGTTGTCTGAGCGAGTCCTCACTTCCATGTAGATGTTAGAGACGGGTTCAGCCAGGGAGCCTCCAGCACTGTACTGCACTGGATTGTTCTCAAAGGTAGCATTGTATACACCTGAGGATCAACATGGAGAAGATCAGTGCACTGTTACCACCAATGACCATGTGGCTGCTGTTGTTAAAGTGGCATACCTACACTATGTGTATGTGTGTGTGTTTACTCCCACAGTCCAAAAGCATGCAACATACAACATTTTCATGCATTATCCTCTCATTATCAATGACTGTTGTTGGTGAGGGAATAGATGTTTCTTCTGTGTGTCTTTGATCCATTTGTGATTATATTTATAACAGTAAAGTGTGCAAACTAGTAAAAAATGATCTGAATTCCTTCTGAAACAACTGTACAAGGGCCTGGAATCAACCAATAACATGGCACTTCTAAAATGATGCAGAAGTTCTTACATTCGTATCCGTCTGCGAGGTCCACACAGTGGCCGCCGTTGACACAAGGATCACTAATACACCAAACGTGCGTTTGACACGTCTTTCCGGTGTATTCCGCCGCACAGGAACATGTGAAATCATTGAACGTGATGACGCATTCACCTCCGTTCAGACAGGGCTTCACCTGTGGAGGAAGTCGCTGAGGTTTAACACGTCATTCTTACACTGACACAACTGTAAAACTTAGCTAAAGGAATACCTCACTAGAATATGGGTAGTATTTTTGAACAACTGTGATTCTTCATTCAGAGTTAAAAAGTGCAGTTTCAAGTGTCACTGGTGAGCACGTAACAAAGAAAAGGATGAAGAAACTGAGGTTGGGAAGCACAATTGTTCAACAATACTAGCCCTATACTAGTAATTCAAAGCTTAAATGTACGTATCAGTATGAGCTATGACTACAGGACGAGCCGTCTCTTACCTTGCATGCGTTATCACTGACACAGCCCTTCTTGACATTTTCAGCATCACTTGGTAAAAACACCTTTTCCTCCTCCGCGCTGCTCCAAACGTCCACATCCAGATGCACAGAGTTTAAACGAAGGTCCTGCAGGCAACCTTTGTAGTAGCCCCCCCACACACCAGTGTCCCAGTGCCCAGGAAGCCCTCCCACATAGACCTGATCTCCACTCTGAATATTCACCTCAGGGATCTCTCCGATGATGTAACGAAGCTCCGCTTGCTCAAAGGTCACCTGTCTGTGCTGGACTTCCACCTGGATGAGTTGCTGCTCACCAGTAGTCATAAACTTTGGCGCGGTCAGTGGGGCACTGTTGGGCAGAGAGCTGACCAAAATCCTGCCCATTCCCAGGTAGATGGTGAAGTAGACCCCGCCCTCCTCCTTCCCGGCGGGTCTCCTCAGCTGGAACAGCAGCCCGTCCGGCTTTAACGACCTCATGAAGAAGGACACGCTGAAGTTGCTCCCAAGGTTCTCAGCCACATCATAGCTCCTGAAGCTCAAAGTGTCCTCATGACTGTATGTCCATGAAGGGAATTCTGTCACGGGGGGGAATTGGAAGTTTGGATTAATTACATAAAAAAACAGTGATTTGGGATATGTATGTTTTAATTGCTTCAGATTATACTATATGTGTTTGTCTAGTGTGTAAAAACTATTTTGTTTTCATAATTCTCTGCAATTATGTCCTTAACAGCAACAACTCACATCCCCTTTTTTCAGGATTGTCAAATCCAATCAAAACAGAACTGTGTCACTAAAGTATGTGGTCCTAGATCATATCATTATCATAACAAATCTGATCTGTAGTTAATCAGATTTTAATTGTATTTGGTCAACTTGGCAAGTCATCTGAAGTATTGTATACTCTCTATATTAGATACTGCAGTAGCACCAGTACCATGATGTTCCCATCAGAGTACTGTAGAGACTTAGTAGTGGTCATTTTACATGTATCAGGCTATTCTGTTAACACTCACCCACAAGTTTCCATTTCATATTTCACAGGAAGTGAATTCCAGTGAATCCGGTTGCCCATGATTGGCGGGAACACAACTGGATCAAATCAAGTCTAACCTTCAAAAAATGAAGTTCCTTTTAATGAACTTGCTAAAAGTACTCACCTTTTTGGCAGCTCTCACTGTGGAAGGGGCGGTGGCACTCACACTGGTAGCTGGTCCACAGGTCCACACACCGTCCACGTCCGTTGCAGGGGTTAGGCTTACACCATTCAGTCTTACTACAGCCCAACACCTGGCCTTGGCCCTCTGGAAGAGTTTGGGGTAAGATAGGCTTAGAGTCTATCATCAGGTCTTCCATACATCCGATGAAGCCGGCACCACTTGCAGAGGACTGTGGTGCTCCACCTATATAAATGTGAGCTAAGGTTTCAGAGGGTTGGAATGGTAATTCATCTGTACCACCATCCATAACTTTGCACCCCTCCCTGCCACAGCCAGGGCCTTTCATAGTCAAGATCAGACCTTCATTATTCACAAAGACATGAGCATCCCTCCAGTCTCCATCACTGACCAATCCAGGAAATGTAATATCCATTTCAGATTCCTCAGAAAAAGCTCTTGCATGAAGGCCACCATTCACAATCTCTAAGAGGACGTGGTTGTCTGCATCCCCTCTGTAGATGAGCAACATATTAGGTATGGTGGTTCGGAAGCGTAGTTGTACCCCGACCTCCCTGTGGGTCCGTTCTTCTAGAGCCACCTGAACGTGAATGAACCCGGGAGTAGAGAAGGAGAACGTTGTTCTCGTGGAGCACTGCTTGTCATAGAAGCCGTGAGGGCACAAGCATGTGTGGCTGTGCACGCCGTTCTCCAGCTGTGGATGACAGGTGGCTCCGTTCTGGCATTCATGGTCCACGCAGCCACGCAGCTTCACTTCACAGTGATTTCCTCCCCATGGAAGTTCCCCTGGCTCGGCCTCAGGACAGTGGCAGATGTAGGAGGCCCTGCCGTCCTCACACGAGCCTCCATGCTGACATGGCTGGCTAGCACACTCATCAATGTCCACTTCACACAGCTCACCTGGAAGCAGATAATGATTCTGTCACTGACCAGTACACTGTTTTCATCTGTTAGGTTTTCAAAACTCATACATTATTGGTGTCTTTATTGAGCACAGGAACAATGTAATTTAAGATGTGTTGGTAGATTTCTCAAATCATCCCTATATTTGCAAAGCGCAAATAAAGTGCATTTCTTAAATGTGAATAAAAACAGGTGATGAATTTCTCTGTGTTTGACTGAAACGATCACTTGAACATGATGAATTGATAAGATCTTGGTGTCGGGAGCTTGTTCTATGAGTGTGGACAGCGAAATCCTTGGTCAAGGTAAGGGAATCCTGTTGCCCATGATCAGAAGGGACACTATTGGCCTCAAATCCAGTCTAACCTTCTAAATGTTCCTTCATGTTGAGACAAACACTCACAGACGTCCATCTTTTGTCCATTTCTAACAGGATGTAAGACTGACCTAGGAATCCAGCAGTGCACGTGCAGGTGTAGCCGTTGATCTTATCCTCACATGCGCCTCCATTCTGGCAGGGTTCAGACTCACACTCATCAATGTTTACAGAGCAGTTCTCACCTGAAATGTAGAAATCAAGTTATCATCAGTTTTCTTTTCTATTTTTACCTTCTATTTATTTATTTGATAAAATGTAATCATGTATACAAATCTTATACATAATTAAAGCGCAATGGTGTAAAAACAGAAACAGATTATGAAAACTTGAATTATTTATTATTTACCATAATATGTATCAAAAGTTTGATTTAGGTAGGAAAAGTCCCAAGTCTTGTGACCCGTTTAAAGTTTCAACCACGTCTCTACGTTAAAGTATGACGACACTCTGAGTTTATTATGTAACATTATATGAAATTATAAGAAATATGTTATTGATATATTGATATTATGAGCAGCATATCTCCTAGCATAAAGCCAGATTGATCTGGATTATCAGTAGATTTAAAGAAAAAAAAAAAAAAAAAAAAGGTTTACTGACCCACAAAACCGGGCTGACACTGACAAATGTATCCAGCTGCATCTGCAAAGCTGAGCTGCCAGTCCAGCTCCCAGTGAGATGGATCTGACCACTGGAAACACTGGCCAGCATTCTCACAAGGCTGATCAGCACACTCATCGATGTCAGTCTCACAGTTTGGTCCTTCATAACCTGGAGGAAACAAACAAACAAACCAAAAAAGTGTTTTAATCTTTAATCAGTCTCACATTTGAGGCCATATAAAGCCCTTAAAGAAATTAACCCTTAAGAGTTTCTCGGGACATTTCCTGCCATTTCGTTTTTTAATGGTTAAGCCATTTTGGCTGTGTTGAATGAATATAGCTAAAATTTTCCAGAGGATATTCATTTTTGATAAACTTTACTTAAAATGGCTAAGCTATGCAAGAACTTACTAATTTGTTCCTTGCGGCAGAAAAAGCCACCTTCCCAGAAACAGCTGTAAAAACATTATATTCATAATCTTTGACCCATCCCAGGGTCTAATCATAATTATTATCAAATTCTCCTTGGAATGTACTGTATATTGAGAGCTTGTCCAGACTTCAGTCTTTGTTTGTTATTGCTGTAGGAGTTCAGTACCTGGCCAGCAGAGGCAGCTGTATAGTTTGATTCCCTCCAGACACGTGGCACCATGCTGACAGGGATCAGAGGCACATTCAGGGATGTCCACTTCACAGTAATCACCCTGGAATCCTGTGTCACTGCAGTCACACTCGTAGCTGTAATCAACACAAGTGGAGTTAATACTCTGAATGTTCAATATTCAAACAATCAACAACCAACTGACCAGGAAAACCTCAATAAACGATAAAGATGAGGCAATTCAATTTCTCGAAGCAGCTTGAATTTAGAGTGAATCACCAGTGTCGACGGCTGTCGTTCCACTCTGATTCTTTATTGGCTTTAACTACAGACTTGCTGACTCCATGACTTCAGTCTCGTCCACTTTTATTGTTTATTCTTGTGTGGATTATATACAAACATCAGGGTTGGGATTCAGGGAAAGGATTGTATGAGAGTCATCTGTGAGAACAAGGTTCTTGTGTTTGCCTTCAATCTTAAATAACCGTCCGTCCAAGTAGCCCAAAATATCTGATTCTGTAGAAAAGTGCTAACTTGGTATAGATAGCACAGCAGAAACCCTTACAACATAGAGAATTTCAGCTTCTTTTTATAAGAAGGTGCAACATACAGCACAACCTATAGGTAATCTGATGAAAAAAAAAAAATCACCAACTTTATAAAGACACCTGAGCAAAAAGTACTCAAAATGTTTAAAATCAGATTGAATTTGTGAAATTTGGAAATTCCTCACAGTTCAAAGTTCACTTGGCTCGTTTTTTCAGGACAAAAACCCTCTATTTAGTGACTTCTGCACAATTATTGCTACTTTATAACACTCCTAAAAATGTGACATAAAATGAATCATAACTTTGACTCAACAACACATAAGACAAAAAAAACTGCATTTTTAAAGCCTGAATATGTGACATAAACACACACCCACAGGATGTCCATATAAGGAGTTGTGTATTATTCCCACGGCAAATAACCAAGGGTGCTCACGCGGCATTGACTAAGGGTTACAGGTTTTCTTTTGGATTGACAGTTGACAATCCAATAGAGGCCTTATTGTGGATCTGGCTCAGCATCCCAGTCTTCTCTTTTTTCAAGACGTTTGACAGCTCCTTCATTCCTTTTTATTTCTTTTTCTTGGTACTGTATTTAGCTCAATCATATTACTACCATGGGCCACAGCATATTGAGCTGGAGGGTGGTTTTACCTGTTGACCATGTCGCGACAGACCGCTCCATTCTGACAGGGATCACTGGCACACTCGTCCACATCCACCTCACAGTTCATGCCGTCAAACCCAGGCAGACATTCGCACGAGTACATGCCCGTCAGGTCGTGACATGTGGCTCCATTGTGGCAGGGACTGGACTCACACTCGTCTATTTCAATTTCACAGTTGACTCCTGGTGAAGGAGAACAAAGCACAAGGTGAAGGAAATAACGTGGACGTGTTAGACCCAAATACTGCAAACTGACTAAATAGATTTGGTTTTCCTGGTGACCGCCAAAGAACTTCCCCCCCTGGATTTAATACAAAATTCTGTGTCATGGTTTTTCATTGTTTGACAACAGTGAGTGACATCTGCACATTTACACAGAACACATGACAGGTTTTAATGCTGTTGAGAGGACAGGGTGTGTTTGGACCATGCAGAGTGTGTGTAACGTCCACATTCATGGAAAACAGAACAATGATGACGATCATGACAAAACCATATCTCACAAAAATGCATTTCCACACATCTCTACTATATTTCCTTCAGATTCTGTTGGTTTTTGACAGCACACGAGGCAAAACTCCAACAAAGCCAGGTGTTGTGAGAGGTTTGCTGCACACCACAGCTAAAGAGCAACTGTCAGAACATGTGCTGTGGATTGTTGTCATGTTCTTACATGCGTGTTTCTTTAGAGAAAGGATGTTGTGATGCTACGAGGAAAAACCACGATCATCAGGTGCTTTTTGGGCCTAAAACTAACCACATTCAAAACCTGGAAGAAATGTTCTCATTTCCCACGTGGTTGATAGTTACGGAAGAGTATTAGGGCCACATCCGCAAAACCTTACGACAACTTTTCACCTTTGATGTGTCTCGCTCATTTGCGTAGGGTGCAAATTGCCAAAATGGACACCAAAAGTCAAAATGAGTTGGGGCCATGGTTTTTTGTTCGTCTTGGTCTATAACATCTTCCCACCAAGTTTTGGGAAATTCAGTGGGACTCAATTTTGCCTCTGTTTTCACCTTAGTGTATATATAAGTTATAGGGCACTTGCTGTTTCATGGCAAATGGTCTCTTCGCCAAAACGCCAAGGGTTGCCGTGGCCGTGCCATTTTGAATCTGCAAAACCTTTCGACAGCTTTTCACCTTTGATGTGTCTAGTACAAATTGGCGTATTTTTTCTGTTCTGTTTTTGACATCTTCCCACCAAGTTTCGGGAAATTCAGTGGAACTCAATTTTGCCTCTGTTTTCACCTTAGGGGGCGCTATAGAGCCCTCTAGCAATGCACAGGTCAGAGAACTATGCCAATATCGCATTTTTGCCAGACCTGACTTCCGTGCCAAGTTTCAAGCGTTTTAAGCACGTTATGCATGGTTTTTTTTACATGTTGGCCCTAATACTCTTCTGTAGATAGTAAAATCTGTTGACATGTGAATAAGTTATATCATTATTTTCCATAAAACACTTGAAGAATGCAGTTAAGCTGCATGGGAATGCAGTTTATACACAAATCAATTTTGAGGATGGCTTTGATGGCAGCGAGGATAAAGCAATGCAAGTCACCGCGGTGGGTACGTACACAACATGCTCATCACAGTCAGTAAAAGTGTGATGACGGTGTCTGTTCTGGTGATAATAAAAGCCTCTGTTTAGCACAAACAGAAAGAGTGACGGGAGAAACGCAACCAAACACTTACAGATAACAGTCGGCTCCTCTGACACAGAACAGACTCCTGGAGAAAACGAGCCGTGCAAGAAAAGCAAGACAGAAGTTTTACCTCTCACGCTGCGTGGACACTCTTTATCAGTGCTGCAGATAAGATGCCTAAAAACATACGTGTTTAAAAAAACACTTAAAATACTCCTGTGTTCCCGCTCTCTTAGGAACAAAACAAACACTGACAATCATGAGCGAGAAGTAGCAGAAACATTGAAAGGAACAAATAAAAGATGAAGGTCTTAATTTGAGGTCCTCCTCATGCCATAGGTCCAACATCATTATGGGAAAGCTAAATATTATAAAATTCAAACAGATCTGTGCCGCAGGTGCACTAAGGGTTAAGGTTATGGTTGAGGTTAGAGGTCATGTGCATGTGTGAGAGTTTTACCTGTAAAGCCTGCCAGGCACTCACACTCATAGTGGTCCTTCTCATTGATGCACGTGGCGTTGTTCTCACAGGGCCGTGACACACACTCGTTGATGTCGATCTCACAGTTGTGGCCCTGAAACCCCGGCACACAGAAGCAGTGGAACTCCGCCACTCCGTCGATGCAGATGGCTCCGTTCTGACAAGGCTCTGACAGACACTCGTTCACGTCCTCCTCACAAGTCCTCCCCTGGAACCCTGGTGCACAGTGGCAGTGAAAGCCCTCTGGTCGTAGCACACAAGTCCCATTGTTCTTGCAGGGTCCGTCGATGCAGTCGGTTACGTGCGTGCTGCAGCCGCGTCCTCCGAACCCGGCAGGACACCTGCAGAAGTATCCGTTCTGCTGGTCGACACACACCGAGCGAGGTCCAGAGCAGGGGTTGCTCTGACACTCGTCCATCTCCTCTGTGCAGTTGTCACCTGTTAGTCCATGTGGGCAGACGCAGTGGTACTGGGTGGTACCAGGCCTGCTGGTGCAGTCTGCACATGGTGCAAAAGAGCAGGCGTCGTAGAGTTCATCGCAGTTCTTGCCCATGTATCGAACGCCTTCTGTGGCACATAAGCAGGCGTAATCCTCCATCGTGTCCACACAGGTCGCTCCATTGTGGCAGGGTGCAGACAGACATCTGTCTGAAGTGGCATCACAGAGGATTCCTTCAACGACACAGAGGAGACGTGGTGTCACATCACAGAAGAGTCATTTCATTCACAACTGACACAGGAAAAGCTTTTTTAAGTGGATCAATTCTGACTATTTACATGTTTGAACAGGAAGCACTGTTCTCACTGCTGCTGCTGTTCTCACTGCTGCTGATGTCACTGCTGCTGTTCTTACTGCTGCTGCTGCTGTTCTCTCTCCTGCTGTTCTCACTGCTGCTGCTGTTCTCACTGCTGCTGTTGTCACTGCTGCTGTTCTTACTGCTGCTGCTGCTGTTCTCTCTCCTGCTGCTGTCACTGCTGCTGTTCTCACTGCTGCTGCTGTCACTACTGCTGTTCTCACTGCTGCTGCTGTTCTCACTGCTGCTGATGTCACTGCTGCTGTTCTTACTGCTGCTGCTGTTCTCTCTCCTGCTGCTGTCACTGCTGCTGTTCTCACTGCTGCTGCTGTCACTCCTGCTGTTCTCTCTCCTGCTGCTGTCACTGCTGCTGTTCTCTCTACTGCTGTCACTGCTGCTGTTCTCTCTACTGCTGTCACTGCTGCTGTTCTCTCTACTGCTGCTGTCACTGCTGCTGTTCTCTCTACTGCTGCTGTTCTCTCTCCTGCTGCTGTCACTGCTGCTGTTCTCTCTACTGCTGTCACTGCTGCTGTTCTCTCTGCTGCTGCTGTCACTGCTGCTGTTCTCTCTACTGCTGTTCTCTCTCCTGCTGCTGTCACTGCTGCTGTTCTCTCTACTGCTGTCACTGCTGCTGTTCTCTCTGCTGCTGTCACTGCTGCTGCTCTCTCTCTGCTGCTGTTCTCTCTGCTGCTGTCACTGCTGCTGCTCTCTCTCTCTGCTGCTGTCACTGCTGCTGCTTAGTGCAGCTTTAAGGAACTTGTGTTGACATTTCAATATATTAGACGTATTTAATAAATATTTATTAGAGCATGTGCATCACAGTTTGAGTCACTGTTTAACAGTCACATGGTCGTAATGCAGTGTCCTGAAAGTTCTTTAGATGAAAAGTGTGGCGCTTCAGTCAATGTAGAAGAGAAAGATTTGATTCCACAGCACGCTGATGTTCCCTGTTGGGTTTCATGTTGTAATTTAATGCCCACTAGTGGCAACAGCAGGCCATGCAGCAGAAGTGCAGGCGAGAAACAGTTTTCAGGCTCCAGCTCGTTACAGACAAACAGCCCTGACACATTTCTCACACAATGATCCTATGATGTCATCACTGGAAAGAGGTCATAACACACAATTCACGATACACAACTTTTTTTGACTGGTTTTGGACGACATACTATACTATGACTTTTTTATCACATTTTGGACGACATACTATACTATGACTTTTTTGACGGATTTTGGACGACTTACTATACTATGACTTTTTTGGGTGATTTTGGACGACATACTATACTACGACTTTTTTTTCACATTTTGGATGACATACTATACTATGACTTTTTTATCACATTTTGGACGACATAGTATAGGATGACTTTTTACTAATTTTTTGGATGACATACTATCGTATGACTTTTTATGACAGATTTTGGACGACATACAATACTATGACTTTTTTGACTGATTTTTGACGACATACTATACTATGACTTTTTTGTCATGATTTGGATGACATACTATACTATGACTTTTTTGACTGATTTTGGACGACATACTTTACTATGACTTTTTTGTCATAATTTGGACGACATACTATACTATGACTTTTTTGACTGATTTTGGACGACATACTATACTATGACTTTTTGGATGGATTTTGGACGACATACTATACTATGACTTTTTTGACGGATTTTGGACGACATACTATACTATGACTTTTTGGACTGATTTTGGACGACATACTATACTATGACTTTTTGGACTGATTTTGGATGACATACTATACTATGACTTTTTGGACTGATTTTGGACGACATACTATACTATGACTTTTTATCACATTTTGGACGACATAGTATACTATGACTTTTTTGACTGATTTTGGACGACATACTATACTATGACTTTTTTGACTGATTTTGGACGACATACTATACTATGACTTTTTGGATGGATTTTGGACGACATACTATACTATGACTTTTTTGACGGATTTTGGACGACATACTATACTATGACTTTTTGGACTGATTTTGGACGACATACTATACTATGACTTTTTGGACTGATTTTGGATGACATACTATACTATGACTTTTTGGACTGATTTTGGACGACATACTATACTATGACTTTTTATCACATTTTGGACGACATAGTATACTATGACTTTTTTGACTGATTTTGGACGACATACTATACTATGACTTTTTTGACTGATTTTGGACGACATACTATACTATGACTTTTTGGATGGATTTTGGACGACATACTATACTATGACTTTTTTGACGGATTTTGGACGACATACTATACTATGACTTTTTGGACTGATTTTGGACGACATACTATACTATGACTTTTTGGACTGATTTTGGATGACATACTATACTATGACTTTTTGGACTGATTTTGGACGACATACTATACTATGACTTTTTATCACATTTTGGACGACATAGTATACTATGACTTTTTTGACTGATTTTGGACGACATACTATACTATGACTTTTTTGACTGATTTTGGACGACATACTATACTATGACTTTTTATCACATTTTGGACGACATAGTATACTATGACTTTTTTGACTGATTTTGGACGACATACTATACTATGACTTTTTTGACTGATTTTGGACGACATACTATACTATGACTTTTTTCGGTGATTTTGGACGACATACTATACTATGACTTTTTTGACTGATTTTGGACGACATACTTTACTATGACTTTTTTGTCATAATTTGGACGACATACTATACTATGACTTTTTTGACTGATTTTGGACGACATACTATACTATGACTTTTTGGATGGATTTTGGACGACATACTATACTATGACTTTTTTGACGGATTTTGGACGACATACTATACTATGACTTTTTGGACTGATTTTGGACGACATACTATACTATGACTTTTTGGACTGATTTTGGATGACATACTATACTATGACTTTTTGGACTGATTTTGGACGACATACTATACTATGACTTTTTATCACATTTTGGACGACATAGTATACTATGACTTTTTTGACTGATTTTGGACGACATACTATACTATGACTTTTTTGACTGATTTTGGACGACATACTATACTATGACTTTTTTCGGTGATTTTGGACGACATACTATACTATGACTTTTTTGACTGATTTTTGACCACATACTTTGCTATGACTTTTTTGTCACATTTTGGACGACAAACTAACCTATGACTCTTTTTGTCACATTTTGGACAACATAGTATAGTATGACTTTTTTATCACATTTTGGACGACCTAGTATAGTATGACTTTTTTATCACATTTTGGACAACATACAATACTATGACTTTTTTGACTGATTGTGGATGACATACTACATCATTACAGTCTGCACAGTTGGTGTAGTGGTTAGTTCTCCTCCCTTTCAAGTGAAAGACTGGGGTTCAAGCCCTGTTTGTAACAATGTACTTTGCGTGTTCTCCCCAACAACATAGGGATTTTATTGTCTCTTGTTGGACGACATACGACATGACTTTTTTGGGTGATTTTGGACGACATACTATACTATGACTTTTTGGATGGATTTTGGACGACATACTATACTATGACTTTTTTGTCATAATTTGGACGACATGCTATACTATGACTTTTTTGACTGATTTTGGACGACATACTATACTATGACTTTTTGGATGGATTTTGGACGACATACTATACTATGACTTTTTGGATGGATTTTGGACGACATACTATACTATGACTTTTTTGACTGATTTTGGACGACATACTATACTATGACTTTTTTGACTGATTTTGGACGACATACTATACTATGACTTTTTGGACTGATTTTGGACGACATACTATACTATGACTTTTTGGACTGATTTTGGACGACTTACTATACTATGACTTTTTTGGGTGATTTTGGACAACATACTATACTACGACTTTTTTGTCACATTTTGGACGACATACTATACTACGACTTTTTTTTCACATTTTGGATGACCTACTATACTATGACTTTTTATCACATTTTGGACGACATAGTATACTATGACTTTTTTGACTGATTTTGGACGACATACTATACTATGACTTTTTTGACTGATTTTGGACGACATACTATACTATGACTTTTTTGACTGATTTTGGACGACATACTATACTATGACTTTTTGGATGGATTTTGGACGACATACTATACTATGACTTTTTTGACGGATTTTGGACGACATACTATACTATGACTTTTTGGACTGATTTTGGACGACATACTATACTATGACTTTTTGGACTGATTTTGGATGACATACTATACTATGACTTTTTGGACTGATTTTGGACGACATACTATACTATGACTTTTTATCACATTTTGGACGACATAGTATACTATGACTTTTTTGACTGATTTTGGACGACATACTATACTATGACTTTTTTGACTGATTTTGGACGACATACTATACTATGACTTTTTTCGGTGATTTTGGACGACATACTATACTATGACTTTTTTGACTGATTTTTGACCACATACTTTGCTATGACTTTTTTGTCACATTTTGGACGACAAACTAACCTATGACTCTTTTTGTCACATTTTGGACAACATAGTATAGTATGACTTTTTTATCACATTTTGGACGACCTAGTATAGTATGACTTTTTTATCACATTTTGGACAACATACAATACTATGACTTTTTTGACTGATTGTGGATGACATACTACATCGTTACAGTCTGCACAGTTGGTGTAGTGGTTAGTTCTCCTGCCTTTCAAGTGAAAGACTGGGGTTCAAGCCCTGTTTGTAACAATGTACTTTGCGTGTTCTCCCCAACAACATAGGGATTTTATTGTCTCTTGTTGGACGACATACTATACTATGACTTTTTTGGGTGATTTTGGACGACATACTATACTATGACTTTTTGGATGGATTTTGGACGACATACTATACTATGACTTTTTTGTCATAATTTGGACGACATGCTATACTATGACTTTTTTGACTGATTTTGGACGACATACTATACTATGACTTTTTGGATGGATTTTGGACGACATACTATACTATGACTTTTTGGATGGATTTTGGACGACATACTATACTATGACTTTTTTGACTGATTTTGGACGACATACTATACTATGACTTTTTTGACGGATTTTGGACGACATACTATACTATGACTTTTTGGACTGATTTTGGACGACATACTATACTATGACTTTTTGGACTGATTTTGGACGACTTACTATACTATGACTTTTTTGGGTGATTTTGGACAACATACTATACTACGACTTTTTTGTCACATTTTGGACGACATACTATACTACGACTTTTTTTTCACATTTTGGATGACCTACTATACTATGACTTTTTATCACATTTTGGACGACATAGTATACTATGACTTTTTTGACTGATTTTGGACGACATACTATACTATGACTTTTTTGACTGATTTTGGACGACATACTATACTATGACTTTTTTCGGTGATTTTGGACGACATACTATACTATGACTTTTTTGACTGATTTTTGACCACATACTTTGCTATGACTTTTTTGTCACATTTTGGACGACAAACTAACCTATGACTCTTTTTGTCACATTTTGGACAACATAGTATAGTATGACTTTTTTATCACATTTTGGACGACCTAGTATAGTATGACTTTTTTATCACATTTTGGACAACATACAATACTATGACTTTTTTGACTGATTGTGGATGACATACTACGTCACTACGGTCTGCACAGTTGGTGTAGTGGTTAGTTCTCCTGCCTTTCAAGTGAAAGACTGGGGTTCAAGCCCTGTTTGTAACAATGTACTTGTGTTCTCCCCAACAACATAGGGATTTTATTGTCTCTTGTTGGACGACATACTATACTATGACTTTTTTGGGTGATTTTGGACGACATACTATACTATGACTTTTTGGATGGATTTTGGACGACATACTATACTATGACTTTTTTGTCATAATTTGGACGACATGCTATACTATGACTTTTTTGACTGATTTTGGACGACATACTATACTATGACTTTTTTGATGGATTTTGGATGACTTACTATACTATGACTTTTTTGGGTGATTTTGGACGACATACTATAGTACGACTTTTTTTCACATTTTGGATGACATACTATACTATGACTTTTTTATCACATTTTGGACGACATACTATACTACGACTTTTTTTTCACATTTTGGATGACATACTATACTATGACTTTTTTATCACATTTTGGACGACATAGTATAGGATGACTTTTTACTAATTTTTTGGATGACATACTATCGTATGACTTTTTATGACAGATTTTGGACGACATACAATACTATGACTTTTTTGACTGATTTTTGACGACATACTATACTATGACTTTTTTGTCATGATTTGGATGACATACTAAACTATGACTTTTTTGACTGATTTTGGACGACATACTATACGATGACTTTTTTGACTGATTTTGGACGACATACTATACTATGACTTTTTTGGGTGATTTTGGACAACATACTATACTACGACTTTTTTGTCACATTTTGGACGACATACTATACTACGACTTTTTTTTCACATTTTGGATGACCTACTATACTATGACTTTTTATCACATTTTGGACGACATAGTATACTATGACTTTTTTGACTGATTTTGGACGACATACTATACTATGACTTTTTTGACTGATTTTGGACGACATACTATACTATGACTTTTTTGACTGATTTTGGACGACATACTATACTATGACTTTTTTGACGGATTTTGGACGACATACTATACTATGACTTTTTGGACTGATTTTGGACGACTTACTATACTATGACTTTTTTGGGTGATTTTGGACGACTTACTATACTATGACTTTTTTGGGTGATTTTGGACAACATACTATACTACGACTTTTTTGTCACATTTTGGACGACATACTATACTACGACTTTTTTTTCACATTTTGGATGACCTACTATACTATGACTTTTTATCACATTTTGGACGACATAGTATACTATGACTTTTTTGACTGATTTTGGACGACATACTATACTATGACTTTTTTGACTGATTTTGGACGACATACTATACTATGACTTTTTTCGGTGATTTTGGACGACATACTATACTATGACTTTTTTGACTGATTTTTGACCACATACTTTGCTATGACTTTTTTGTCACATTTTGGACGACAAACTAACCTATGACTCTTTTTGTCACATTTTGGACAACATAGTATAGTATGACTTTTTTATCACATTTTGGACGACCTAGTATAGTATGACTTTTTTATCACATTTTGGACAACATACAATACTATGACTTTTTTGACTGATTGTCGATGACATACTACGTCATTACAGTCTGCACAGTTGGTGTAGTGGTTAGTTCTCCTGCCTTTCAAGTGAAAGACTGGGGTTCAAGCCCTGTTTGTAACAATGTACTTTGCGTGTTCTCCCCAACAACATAGGGATTTTATTGTCTCTTGTTGGACGACATACTATACTATGACTTTTTTGGGTGATTTTGGACGACATACTATACTATGACTTTTTGGATGGATTTTGGACGACATACTATACTATGACTTTTTTGTCATAATTTGGACGACATACTATACTATGACTTTTTTGACTGATTTTGGACGACATACTATACTATGACTTTTTGGATGGATTTTGGACGACATACTATACTATGACTTTTTTGACGGATTTTGGACGACTTACTATACTATGACTTTTTTGGGTGATTTTGGACGACATACTATACTACGACTTTTTTTTCACATTTTGGATGACATACTATACTATGACTTTTTTATCACATTTTGGACGACATACTATACTACGACTTTTTTTTCACATTTTGGATGACATACTATACTATGACTTTTTTATCACATTTTGGACGACATAGTATAGGATGACTTTTTACTAATTTTTTGGATGACATACTATCGTATGACTTTTTATGACAGATTTTGGACGACATACAATACTATGACTTTTTTGACTGATTTTTGACGACATACTATACAATGACTTTACAGTCTGCACAGTTGGTGTAGTGGTTAGTTCTCCTCCCTTTCAAGTGAAAGACTGGGGTTCAATCCCTGTTTGTAACAATGTACTTTGCGTGTTCTCCCCAACAACATAGGGATTTTATTGTCTCTTGTTGGACGACATACTATACTATGACTTTTTGGATGGATTTTGGACGACATCCTATACTATGACTTTTTTGACTGATTTTGGACGACATACTATACTATGACTTTTTTGACTGATTTCGGACGACATCCTATACTATGACTTTTTTGTCACATTTTGGACGACATACTATACTATGACTTTTTTGTCACATTTTGGACGACATACTATACTACGACTTTTTTTTCACATTTTGGATGACATACTATACTATGACTTTTTTATCACATTTTGGACGACATAGTATAGGATGACTTTTTACTAATTTTTTGGATGACATACTATCGTATGACTTTTTTGGGTGATTTTGGACAACATTCTATACTATGACTTTTTAGTCACATTTTGGACAACATACTATAGTATGACTTTTTTGACAGATTTTGGACGACATACTATATTATGACTTTTTTGGGTGATTTTGGACAACATACTATACTATGACTTTTTGGATGGATTTTGGACGACATCCTATACTATGACTTTTTTCACGGATTTTGGACGACATACTATACTATGACTCTTTTGACTGATTTTGGACGACATACTATGCTATGACTTTTTTGTCACATTTTGGACAACAAACTAACCTATGACTCTTTTTATCACAATATGGACGACATAGTATAGTATGACTTTTTTATCACATTTTGGACGACATAATATACTATGACTTCTTTTTTCTGTGATTTTGGACAACATACTATACTATGACTTTTTTGACTCATTTTTGACCACATACTAACCTATGACTATTTTTTTCAAATTTTGGACGACCTAGTATAGTATGACTTTTTTATCACATTTTGGACAACATACTATAGTACGACTTTTTTATCACATTTTGGACGACATAGTATAGTATGACCTTTTACTATTTTTTTTACATCTACTGTGCAGACTGTAATGACATAGTATGTCGTCCAAAATCACCCAAAAAAGTCATAGTATAGTATGTCGTCCGAAATCGCTCAAAAAAGTCACAGTATAGTATGTCGTCCAAAATCTGTCAAAAAAGTCATAGTATAGTATGTCGTCCAAAATCACACAAAAAAGTCATAGTATAGTATGTCGTCCAAAATCGCTCAAAAAAGTCACAGTATAGTATGTCGTCCAAAATCTGTCAAAAAAGTCATAGTATAGTATGTCGTCCAAAATCTGTCAAAAAAGTCATAGTATAGTATGTCGTCCAAAATCCGTCAAAAAAGTCATAGTATAGTATGTCGTCCAAAAGGAGACAATAAAATACCTACGTTGTTGGGAGAACACGCAAAGTACGTGCAGAAAGACCCTTGTTACAACGAGCGCTTGAACCCCTGTCTTTGCTTGAAAGGCAGGAGAACTAACCACAACACCAACTGTGCAGACTGCAATGACATAGTATGTCGTCCAAAATCAGTCAAAAAAGTCATTGTTTAGTATGTCATCAAAAATCTGTCAGAAAAGTCATAGTATAGTATGTCGTACAAAATCAGTCAAAAAAGTCATAGTATAGTATGTCGTCCAAAATCACCCAAAAAAGTCATAGTATAGTATGTCGTCCAAAATCAGTCAAAAAAGTCATAGTATAGTATGTCGTCCAAAATCACCCAAAAAAGTGATAGTAAAGTATGTCGTCCAAAATCAGTCAAAAAAGTCATAGTATAGTATGTCGTCCAAAATCAGTCAAAAAAGTCATAGTACAGTATGTCGTCCAAAATCAGTCAAAAAAGTCATAGTACAGTATGTCGTCCAATATCAGTCAAAAAAGTCATAGGTTTGTCTGTCGTCCAAAATTTGGAAAAAACGTCAAAGGTTAGTATATTGTTCAAAATGTGACATCGAAAAAATTAGTAAAGAGTCATACTATACTATGTCGTCCAAAATGTGATAAAAAAAGTCATACTATAGTATGTCGTCCAAAATGTGACAAAAAAGTCATACTATAGTATGTTGTCCAATATGTGACTAAAAAGTCATACTATATAGTATGTCGTCCAAAATCAGTCAAAAAAGTCATAGTATAGTATGTCGTCCAAAATCCGTCAAAAAAGTCATAGTATAGTATGTCGTCCAAAATCTGTCAAAAAGTCATAGTATTGTATGTTGTCCAAAATGTGACAAAAAAGTCATACTATAGTATGTTGTCCAAAATGTGACAAAATAGTCATACTATAGTATGTCGTCCAAAATCCGTCAAAAAAGTCATAGTATAGTATGTCCTCCAAAATCCGTCAAAAAAGTCGTAGTATAATATGTCGTCCAAAATCACCCAAAAAAGTCATAGTATGGTATGTCATTCAAAATCCGTCAAAAAAGTCGTAGTATAATATGTCGTCCAAAATCACCCAAAAAAGTCATAGTATAGTATGTCATCCAAAATCAGTCAAAAAAGTCATAGTATAGTATGTCGTCCAAAATCAGTCAAAAAAGTCATAGTATAGTATGTCGTCCGAAATCCGTCAAAAAAGTCATAGTATAGTATGTTGTCCAAAATCAGTCAAAAAAGTCATAGTATAGTATGTCGTCCAAAATCTGTCAAATATGTCATAGTATAGTATGTCATCCAAAATCAGTCAAAAAAGTCATAGTATAGTATGTTGTCCAAAATGTGACTAAAAAGTCATAGTATAGTATGGTGATTTTGGACATTTTATAGTATGACTTTTTTGTCACATTTTGGACAACATACTAACCTTTGACTCTTCTTTTCATATTTTGGACGACATACTAACCTATGACTTTTTTGTCACATTTTGAACAACATACTAACCTATGACTTTTTTGACTGATTTTGGACGACATACTATACTATGACTTTTTTGACAGATTTTGGACGACATACTATACTATGACTTTTTTGTCACATTTTGGACGACATACTATAGTATGACTTTTTTATCACATTTTGGACGACATAGTATAGTATGACTTTTTACTAATTTTTTGGACAACCTAGTATAGTATGACTTTTTTGTCACATTTTGGATGACATTTTTGACGATCAAGGGTTAAACTAGCGCCGCAGGTGCACCCATGGTAAATTGCCATGGGTATAATGCACAGCCCCTTTTTAGTCACATTGTGGAAAATATACTATAGTATGACTTTTTTGTCACATTTTGGACAACATACTAACCTATGACTTTTTTGTCACATTTTGGACGACATACTAACCTATGACTTTTTTGTCACATTTTGGACGACATACTAACCGATGACTTTTTTGTCACATTGTGGACAACAGACTATAGTATGACTTTTTAGTCACATTTTGGAAAATATACTATACTATGACTTTTTTGACAGATTTTGGACGACATACTAACCTATGACTTTTTTGTCACATTTTGGACGACCAAGGGTTAAACTAGCGCCGCAGGTGCACCAATGGTAAATTGCCATGGGTATAATGCACAGCCCCTTATATCCTGGGGGTGTGAGTTTATAGGTCACATATGCAGGCTTTAAAAAATGTGTGTGTTTTAGTCCATTCTTATAGCCTCTGTATATACTGTACGTTTAAACATGGTAATGGGAAAAAGCAGCCAAATGCTCTGTGTTCTAAGGGTTAATTTGGGTTCCACTCTAGTTTTAAGAGAGTGAGGGGTTGTGCTATTGTTCAAGTGTAAGGGTTGATCGCACTGGCAAGTGCAAATAATTGTACTGTGCCATTCATTATCCTCCATGAATAGACATTCTCAAAATGTTTTTTTTACCACGAGGTCTCTGCGAGTCTGCATTCCTTTTATGAGGCCAATCTCAGCTCCCTCACCCACCACTAACAGCATCCCAGCCCCCAACACTTTGATCAGTGTCCCACTTGTAAATCCTCACTGAAGGGGAAGTTATTAACAATGAAGGGAGTTATGAGGGGAGAGTGGGGCCAGAGAGAGAAAGAATATTTGTGAGATAAACACAATCTGATGATTGTTTCTTCTCATTATTGGGCAACAGATAAAATCAGAAGACTTTGTCTTCACACTAGCAGTGTGTAAATGGATATAAAGACAAAGATCCTTTATTGATCCCCATGGGAGAAATTCAGGATTTGTAGTAGCTCTGTACAGAATAAAACAACAACAACAACAACAGCAAGTGATAGCAAAAACGAAATAATGATATGATATTAATAATTACATAAAAGTGACATTAAAATATAACACAGTGACAAACTATATAAACATACATACAAGCCAGGGATGATCCACTGTAGCACACAACTGTTGCCGCATGATGATGCGCTACAAGGGTTTCAGAGTACGACAAGCTTAAAATCCTTTGATTTTATTTGTTGCTTATGGAAGTCCATTTCCGCAAGAAAAAATGAGGTCAAACTTAGCCCTGATAATTAAAATATCCTCAAAGTAATTTGAGAGATAAAAAGTCATAATTGTGAAATAAAAAGTTTAAATTATGAGATAAACGTCATAATTATGAGATAAAAGTCATAATTTTGAGATAAAAAGTCATAATTATGAGATTAAAGTCATATAATTATGAGATAAAAAAAACTTGAAATTAATTAAATAATTAAATAATAATTAATTAATCTTTAATCTCAGAATTCTGACTTTTTTCTCGGAATTCATGCTGTTTCTAATCTTTTTTTTACATGTGGCCCTAATTCTCTTCTGTAGATAGATGTAGAGAGAGAATGAATGAATGACTAACTTGATCACATTTAACAGAAGGTGTTAAATCTCTTACCGTATATAACATTGTAATCCTCAGTATTTTTGAACATCTCTAGCTGTTAATCACACCACCAATCTGCTGCATGTCCTCCTATAAACCTGAAGAACTCAAACATTAAGCTTATCCCTTCTTTTATGTTGCAGTAGCCTTTCTACAGAAGATTATTATAGAAAAAAGTCAGAATTCTAAGATAAAAAGTCAGAATTCCCTCGACACACAAGCCGAGCCCTGAATTTCTCTTTGTGGTTTGAAGATCTTTTTGTAAAAACATAAAGGATGCATGTGTTAGTCTGTCCTCTATTCACCTCCAGACCATCTGTCAAACATAATGAACTAATCACCTTCACACCAATTAATCCCAGTGAAGCTCTAGAAGTACAGTGCAACCGAGTGTTTAGTTTTCCTTTTAAAAAACTCACTAGTCCAAAAAGCAAAAAGTGACCTTTTTTTTAAAAAACAAACAAAAAAAAAAAAAAAACATAGCACCGACTGCTCTCCATTGCTTCATACTCTCTCCAGTAGACGTCATGTGAAGTAATTAAATGTGCTTGTTGAGTGGGAGCAAAAGCATCAAAGTAAACCCACACACTGTGGTTTGTGAGTGAGTGTAAATATGAACTGCATGGTTTGGTGATGCATGTGTTGTTCTTGTTCCTTGTGATTTGTTATTATACATAATATGATTGAAATAAGATAAAGTGGCAGGTTACTGTATAAGAACAGGGTGTTGTATTTGCTGATCAGGTTCACAAACCACTCGCGGAGACTTTCTTATTCAACCGATAAACCGCTAAGCTAACTTGTCATCATATTACATTTATGATGCACAAAAACGTAAATAAATCATACATTTAGTGAACAATGATGTGCAGCTAGAGCTGCCTATTTATTATATTTATATTATATTTATTCTCCTTTAAATTCTTCTTTAAATGAAGAAAATTAGAATAACCACAGGTCTCTTTTCAGCACTGTAGACAGTTTTTTTCCTGAGTTAACATCATTAGTGTCATCAGTTAGAGCACATCCCCACTAATTTCCTTTAATTAACAGCTCTATATTAATTCAAATTAATCTATCCTTATTAACAGGATATTATATATAACTTCCTCTCCACTGATGCCTGGTGTTTTCTCTTCTATGTTGTGATTCGGCACTATACAAATAAAAAATGAATTGAATTGAATGGAATTTTATTGATGAAATCAAAGATAAGCATTGGACTGCACTGTACCTTTAAGCTTACCACCATGGGTCAGCTGTGCCTGGTGTTTTTTTGTCATTTCCATTTGTGTCTGAGGTTTCTCGTCCCCTCGGTCTGAAGTGTGGACACTAACTGTGTTTGAAGCGCACAGATTACAGTGGCACGTTAGAGAGTGTTTGCCATCTGTGCACGAGAAGAGAACCAGGTGGCTGTCAAGGGTTTCAAGATTAGGGTTCAAGTCTTCTTTATCTGAGAAACAGGCGAGGATAAACATGTTAATTGGGTGCGGAGGTGACGCTGTGCTTGCTCGATGATAATAAAAAAAACACTGTGTGTTCACACATGTATTTTGTGTTGAATTATTCAGTCTGGGCTGTATTTGTGTGTTACCAGTGCTGCATGCAACAAAAGAGGCTATTCCTCGCTTTTGTTTTCACTCTAAATATCTTGAAACTCGGTTAGTGTATATTAACAGATATCAGGCAGATAAAACCCATTGTGATTGCAATTAAAAAGACAAACACTGCATTTCAGTTGCGTGATAGAAGCTAAATTATGCACAGGTGCAGCAGGTGCATCATGAATTGTGATATTGTTGTTTATGCTGCTTGAGCATAATGGTCACACAATCCACTCCTCTGATTTTCTCCCACACAGCCATCCTCTCTCCAGTGTGAACCTCCCCACTTCTGCTGAAATCTCAGAACTCATCCATAAATCCAAGCTCTCCACATGTCAGCTCGACCCCCTCCCCACAGTCCTGGTCAAATCCCTGCCATCATCCACTCTTCACTCGCCACTGGAATTGTTCCCTCACTCTTCATAACTGCAGCTGTCACCCCAATATTGAAATAAACAAAACACAACAAACTGGTTCAGATCTCAGCGACTTCAATAACGACCTCATAAGCCCCATTTCTCACCTTCCTTTCATCTCCAAAATACTGGGAAAACAAAAGCCACTCAACTCCACTCCCACTTAACCCAAGACAGCCTCTACGAACAATTCCAGTCTGGTTTCCGCACCCCCGCCACCACCACAGTACCCAATCTGCTCTCATAAAAATCACCAGTGACAGCTGACTCTGGATTACTCACTATCCTCATCCTCCTTGACCTGGTGCGGTCTTTGACACAATCTCTCACTCCATTCTCTTCAATAGATTATCTTCCATAGGCATCACTCACACGCCCACGTCCACTAGTTTTCACTCCTGTCTCTCAGGCCACGCTCAGTTCATTCAGCTCATTCAGATCCCAAGCCTCCCCCGTCACCACAGGTGTGCCCCAGGGGTCAGTCATGGGGCCCCTTCTTTTATCATCTACCTCCTTCCCCTTGGCAATATCTTCCACAAATATAATACCCACTTCCACTGCTTTGTGGATGATACCCAGCTCTATTCATCCAGTTCACCAAATTCAACACTAACACCCCTCTCCATCACTAACTGCTTATCTGAAATAAAATCCTGATCCCTGGACAGTTCGCCAGTAGTTTATATTCTATTGTATTCTAATTTATAGCATTATTTTAAAAAAGAGAATTAATTAGGCGATAAAGTAACCACAATCTGAATAACTAATAAAGTTAAACTTTCTCCTTGTGCTTCCCTTTACACGCAAACAAACAGAACATATTACCAAACAGATCAGTCAACATAAAAAAAAACCATATGTTTTATTAGTTGTTCATTTATCTAACATAATAATAATGATAATAACATATTTGGTGTTCTGTCCTCATTGTTTATATATTCCTTGTTTTGTACTAATGAGGATCCTTGTTTGACATCATACACCTACATTTGCCAATGCAGTTAATGTCGTTGTGTGTTTTAACGGTTCACAGCTTTACCACCTTCTCTTTATCTCCTTCCTAAATCGTCTCTGCAACTTACTTTCCCTCCCCCTCTTTCAGCTGAGCAGGTTTGGTGGCCTCCTTGACCTCCACATTTATTCCCTCTTGTAATCCCTCTGAATCTTCAAGCCAATCCCTTTGCTCCTCTAATCTCCTGGTGCCAGGACACCTGCACAGACTCCAGCTCCAACGCTTCAGACGCCATCATGTGTCTAGCCTGTCACCTACTGTGAGGTGACTGTGGCTCTGAGGCAGACTGGCTCATCCGTGAGTACTTGTACATGCAGTTGAAATATAAATGTCCATGTCACATGGTCATCACCAGCTTCCCTTTTCTCACACTTATCAGAAATCACAGAAATAGGAATACTCTAGGTCACCTGGGGGTCAATGAGCCTCTAGTCTGGTCAGGAGGGGGCCGGTCAAGTGAAAATAGTACATTTTTTGTGGGGTAAACAACTGTTCAGCAGGGGTGGATGATATGATATTAAAATAATATCACAATATTCCATCATATCATTACCAATATTACATTTCAAACAGCTGAAAGAAGATGATCAAAACCTTTTAGAAGTAGATTTGTGCAAGAGTTGAGTGACAGGGGCGTTTAGCTCACAGTTGCCCCATAGGATTACAATGTAGCCACTGCCACGATGTCACGTCTTGGTGTTATATTAGACTCTGATCTAACATTTAACATTTAAGCATTTAAGCATTTAGCAGACTCTTTTATCCAAAGTGACGAGAGGAATGAGCTACATAGAAGAAATCTTGGAAAGAACTCCACTCGATAGGAACAGTGGACTGACAGAGGGTGAGAGTACAGAGGTGCAGCAAGTGCAGAAGGAGATGGTGCAGGGTCTTCAAGAGCTGCAGCATTCTGGACCATCTGTAGTGGTTTCATTGAGACTTTAAAGCCCACAATACAGACATGGCAAAAGCCGTGTCTCAACAGTCAATGCTGCATCCTCCATGTGAGCAGCCGACAGTGCCAGTGTGTCCTGTCGGCTGCTGCTGTGAGAAATGAGACGGTCTAAGCCACACAACTCAGCAACTCTCCTTCAATTCAATTCAATTCAATTCAATTCAATTTTATTTGTATAGCGCCAAATCATAACATACATTATCTCAGGGCACTGTACATAGACAACAACTCCTTCTTCTTCTCTTAATAAATCCCAGCAGACTGTACACCGAGAGTTTAAGGGCTGCCCTGAAAAGAGTAAATGCACAATCCTTGTCCAACCTGAACTCACTTCATGTTTTGTCACTTTCAACTAAAGAGAGATTTCTTGAGCCCATGAAGTCCCTCAATTCATACACAGATGAATATAAATGAACATCATGTGTTCTTTCTTCCAATCATGTGTTTCCTCTGTTTGAGTACACATGACTAAGAGGTTCTGCCGCTGATCTGGACCCAGTCATGTTTCAAATTTCTTTGTCTCTGTCTGCGTACACACCTGCAAATCACACATCAGCTCTAAATAAAGATTCAATTTACTGATGCCAGTTTATGCCTGTTTTAAATGTGTTTTAGACATTTAACTGAATGGTGCAAAACAACTGAGGGTATCAGTTATTGGTCCTGATGCTCAAACATGGAAACGTGACGATAAACTGAAAACTTGGAAGAGCTGGGTCTTCAAGAGCTTCTTGAAGACAGAAACCCGCAAATCATTCATCAGCTGCTAAATAAAGATTTATTTATTTCTTTATATTGTAATATAAAAACTATACTTCGTAACATTGTCTGTTACTTCTGTGTAAAAAATGCACCAATCACCAAGTAACCCCCTCTTGGAAACTCCTACTATAGTGAAAACAGCTAAACAAGCACCCTCCAAAAACACTTAGTATTGATGGAGCAGCATCTTCATGAGCACTGATGACATTCCTGATCCTAAGACCTGCTCCTGTTCCCTTGTACACTGTGAAGTATGAGAATCGTCCCCGCTCCTCCAGACTATCCAGTAAACGACCACACAACTCATCAAACTGTCAGAGCAATAGGTTAGAGGATTCAAGGATTCAGACCCTGGCAGTAGTTACTCACCCCATTTGAACATCATGGTCGTCAGCAGCAGTGTCTTCAGATTCAGCTCCATGGTTCAACCACTGATCCTGACCTGTAGAGGAATACCGGGGGTGATGGGTAGGGGGGAAAAAAAGTGAAGTAAGTAATCCTATTTTTGTGGCATGCTACTGTTTGATGAAAGAGCTCCTGGCTGTGTTACTGTTGCCCTGTGCTCAGAGGCAGGCATGCTACACACTGGCTTTGCTTGGCTCGTAATGAGTGTGAAGCAAACAGCACTCCCAGCGCTGGACTCACAGGGTGTAATCAGCCATGAGAGCATAGAGGCATCAGCAAAACATGAGCTGGATTAACACCAGCACACACTGACGGGACAAGACGCTGCACAGAGATAAACGTACAAAGGGAATATTAGAACATGCAAATGATTATCTTTACAAATGTGTTACTGTTATTTTCTTCAATTTACAGTAATTGTACACCTTTACCAAATGCACATTTGTCTTCATTGAATTCAAAGAAAATATTTAATTAAATGACATATTGCTTTAGAAGAATAAAGATCAAATAAAATATGAGAAACATATTTAATGCTGTTCATTGTCTGTTAGACTGCCCATCTTGGATGCAGCATGATAACATGCATATATAAACAGATTTATAACAGTACTACTATATATAGAATATGTATATGTACAATATATATCACTGAAAACTGTTTTTAATTTATTTGCATTGTTCTGTCAAATAGGTTTTTAGAAACTATAGAACTTTAATAAAAACTACGACATTACCTGTTCTAGGCATTTCCACCTGAAATGTGATTTAACAGTCAGCATCTTTCTAAAAATTGGAACAATTCAAAGGCCCCTTGCAACAAATGCACTACACTATTTATCATATTCTGAACAGTGTTTTTTAACGAGCTGATATAACACTATGGTCCTCACCTTGGGCACGGCATGGCACGGTTTAGGTTGCTGTTACATATTGAGATTTTATTGAGATTTTAGACATTTCCCTGGTAATTGTTGGAGATTAACCCACGTTTTTAGGATTGTTAAGTCTTTTTAACTATCTACAGTTCAGCATGGTTCGGCTTGATTTCTGTGTCGGCACGCTGACCAATCAGTGGTCAGAGTAGAATGCAAACCTAAAGGGCACATTCTGTGCTAATCAAAACAACAATTCATACATTCAGTTGATTGTATACTCAGCATAAAACATCAGCATAATTAAATATTTTCACCTAAAGGCAAGTGATGTATGGCTTTGGCAATCACTGAGGCAAAACCTCAGGTGAGGTCAGAGCTCAGTGAGGTAGACTTTTACCTGGCCCTGAGGAAATGCTGGTAAACTGTGCATCTAAGCAGAGTAAATAGCACTTTGTTCACATTGTTTAAGGTGTGAATGGGAAGCTGCGAAACCTTTACTTGGAACATAGTCCGGTGGTGGAAGAAATACTTTGTGGATCTCTTCAATGCCACCATCATGTATTCTGTGGCGGAAGCATAGCTGGATGACTCAGACGTGAGCTCTCTCATCGCTGTGGCCAAAGTATCCGAGGTCCTGGAGACTATGGGTGTTTTAGGGCTTTCCTGGGTTGACATGCAGCATTGTCTGGACATCCTGCACAGGACCTGTGGAGTGACAGACAGAAGGGGAACCATAGGGTGTGTTCCAACTACAGACTCACACTCCTCATCATCCTACACTAGGATACTGGAGAGAACACTAGACCAGCTCTATAGCCTCGAGTTAGGGTTATGTGAACCAACTTAATTGCCTGTAGCATTGGGTTGTTTTCACAGTGCAGTCCAGTGGATCCAGGCCAGGTTTTAGTTACCAGCTCATTAGTGTCTTCAGCAGCTTTAGTGTGCAGCTTAGCAGTTAGGCACCCATCACTACTTGGCCTGTTAGAGACCTGTTACCCCTTTTACTCCCTCCATGTCCCAGCCCTCCCTAAACACCAGCTGCCTTTGACACACCCCCAGATTTGCAAGCACAAACTACAGTACACCAGCCTATTACAGCCATCTGTCCATCAGGACTATAACACCACAAATAAAATAAATGAGCTATAACATTATAATAAACAGAGAATCATATTTAGAGAATGACTTGGGTGTGCTTTTTTTAAACACCTGACCTGGTTAAAATAATTCAGAGCTGTGCTAACGATTTTGCCGCACATGATCATGATACCCTGTAAAAGTGAAGGTAATAACAGATTTGATTAAAAAAAACAAGAATAAAACACATTCATTCAAGTGATCAGTCAATGTTAAATCAGCAAAACTTGTCATAAAAATATATACACTGAAAACTCAGCTTGTTGTCGATCACATTGAGGAGGTTTTTGTACTGCTGTGTGACTTTGAGAGTCTGGTTGCCCATCACCAATCCACATCTCTTTTGTTTTGTCAACATTAATATTTAAAACTGGATAAAAGTCGCGAGGATATAAATACCTACAACAAGTTAGGCAGGTCCAAGCCATCAATAACTGTGCCCTGGCGGTAATAAGATACCTTGCTGGCATAATTACCTGGATAAAGAAAGAGAGCGTCTACTGTCATCAAGACAAGAAAGCTCCTCACCATGCATGGATGGTTTGTCCCTAAGTCCAGCACCCTGAGATTTGTATAATAAGTGTAAAGAGGGAGGCAGAGGACTAGTGAGCATCAAAACTCCAAACCAAGAAATAACATCCAAAGATACTTTAAGAAGATTGCCTCCACTGATGCCCACTAAATGAATGCCTCAGGCAACTGAAACTCAGCAGCGATGAGCAGCCAGAGGGGGAAATATTTAAGGACAAGCCCCTACATGGCTCGTACCACCAACACATTAGAGAAGTGGCTGTATTCAGAAAAACTTACCAATAGCTGGAGATGGCCGGACTAAACTACAGCACAGAGGCGCTAATGATGGCTGCACAAGCAATGGCCCTAACCGTAGACCATAAGCAACAGATCAATAGAGTATAGGGTCCACCTCATCTGACCTCAAAGACCTCTACTGACCAGTTGAACGAACACAGACACTAGGAGGCAGGGACAACCACAGTAAACCAGGTGAAAGGTGAACACGTAAGGGCCGAGCAGACAAACAACAGGGAAGACGGGTCAGGGAACAAAACTGCACAAGGTACACACAAGGAAACACTTCAAACATAAAACAGGAAACACAGAAACAGGATTCCAGACACAACAGCCAGGGTAAGGAAAAAGAGAACAACAAAAAGACCAAACAGAATAAATATCCAACTAAAAGGGCCCTGGAAAATCTGGGACAATGGCTGCAGCAGAACAGACTAAAGTGACAGCAGTATTACAGCTCCTGGTGCAGGTGGTCAAAATTCAGCACCTGAATACATGACATTAGAAGAGACAACGTCTCATTCTGTTTTCACACTTTAGCGTAAACTGCAGCACATAGGAAATTCAAAGTGAGTCACATTTGATTACACAGTCTTCCAGTAACCCCTGTGTAATCTCACTTAAACGCAAACTGTGGTAAAAATACAGCATGGCACATGCTGAACTCCACAGTGACAACTGGCGACCGGAGCGGATCAGCTGTTGTTGTCCTTGAGAGGATTTGGTCTAATCAGCAATAGATAAAAAAAAAAAAAAAGAAGAAAAAATACAATGTAACATTAGTTATTAATCAGGCATCTGAAAGACGATGCAACGTGCTGCTGCTGTGAGGTTACAATCTGGTTACAATCTTTTCTTAACTCTAACACAAATGACTTTCCTGTGTATTACTACAATGACCTGACGTGACGTTCTTGGTCATGTGCAGAACAGCACGGACACATGTAAGCAAAACATTGTGGTTTGTGCAGGATGTTTTGTTCATAAGATGACTGTCACTTGTTTTTAACTGCTGAACTTCCACTTTAATTGCAAGTTATAGAAATGATGACTTCAATCTACGACCTGTTCCACATTTAAAGGGATAGCTCTTGTTTTTTGAAGTGTGGTCTTAAGAGATGCTAATACACAGATTGCTGGCTGAGCTGTGTGCCTTTATTTTAAAGCCTTCTAAAACATCTAACCCTTGAAATTCTTTATTGTTATTCCACTTACTGTTTTGGCACTTTGTTCAAGTGCCAAATGTGCAACTGAGTAACCCAATTTCTGGTGTTGAACTTAGTGAATGAATGTTCTTTGGACATGTTTTAGTTGACACATGACATTTTCCAGAATAACATAATTGTTCAGGTGATCCGTCCACCATCGAGCCACCATTTCATTGCCAGAGGAATCACAGCTAAATACTGTCACCCGCTCACAGGGCAACCTAACTATTGTTTTATTGCTTTAAAGACAGCAAATAACTAATTAGCATATTCAATAATCATGAGGCTAATATTTGACAGATTACACCTCACCCAGTCCTTTGGACTTGTTGGAATACACTTGTTGGCCCAGTACAACTCATAAAATGTACATTCTCACTTGCCAAAAAGTAATTGCATGTCTGACCTTGTGACCTTAAGGGTTTTTTTTGCCTCAAAATCACTTGGTTTCATTCATGAGGCTATTATCTGGCAGAGTATACCTCACCAAGTCCTTTATAAGTGTTGGAATGCATTTAAAGAGCCAGTAAAAATCACAAAATGTATATTCTGACGAGCCAAAAAGTGATGGAAACCTATGGAAACCAGAAATTCCGAGTCAGCTAATACATCGAAAGAATCTCTTTACTAGAAATGGTTGCTATGATACAGATGAATGTCTTTCATCCTTTAAAGTCCTTCTTTTTCTTCTCTTCTGTCCCCGAGTATTATTTTTGTTTTGCTGTCTGTCAAATCACTTTGTATTGCTTGTGTTTCTAAAGGTTCTTATATAAAAACTATTTTTGTTTTAGTGCTGGATTAAAACATTAAAAGCCCCCATGGAGTCACAGCGGGAGATGACAGAGATGTACGATAATGCTCTGCTGGGAATCCTGCAGCATGTTGGAAACATCCAGGACTTCCTTCAGATCTACTTCAGGTTTTTGTATCGCAAAACCGACTTTTATCGCCTCCTGTCGAGTCCCAGAGACAAGATGGGCTTCCCTCCTGGTGTAGCGGAAATGATGGTGCTCAAGGTGTTTGTCATACAATGACACGTCAAGATTCATTTCTTATTAATTTGTTTTTAATTGATTAAATTTAGCTTAAATGTCTAACTAACTGTTATTGTTGGATTTTCAAGCCTCCAGGAGAAGATTTGATTCATTTCGGGATTGTCTTCATTTGACAATTGTGCTCCACATACAAAAAGTGGTTTAGGGGTTTTGTTCCACTTTAACTTTACTATGTATGCATTGTGAACAGTACTCATGTAGAGTAAGTTGAGCAACTGTCCTTTGATGGTAAAGTACAAGAAAGTACACCAATACACACTCATTTGCTAGTAAATTACAGTAAATGGTGTGCACTTGATCTGTGCTAATGCTAATCCTTCTCTTCCATTCCCTCCACAGACATTTAAGGTGTTTGAAAAGCTGGCAGAGCAGGACAGAGAGAGACAGCTGGTCCAGATACAAAAGAGAGCAGAGAGAGAGAGTAGACTTGTTCCTGCAGCAGTTCAGGAGCTGGAGGTCGTCTCTGAGAAGACAGAGGAGCTGAGCACAGAGGGAGCACAGATGGAGAACAACAACTCCCCCCTGGATGCTGGGGATGTTTCAGTCCCTGCAGCCACAGAAGCCACCGTCTGCCCTCAGCCTGATGCTGACAGCGGTGGCCGCAGTGAAGTTCCACGGCCGTCAGCTCAGGGAGACTCAGCAGAGGAGTGAGTGACACCCTGCAGGTCAATGTATCAATCTAAACACTTTCACACAAGGCAACAATAAAGCATCAAGTCTACATATAATATTTAATGCAATATTGGCACTTGTGAGGTTGATCACTTTGAATGGAGGTCTATGGGAAAATGAGCTTCTACTTCTCACTCAGTATGTTTACATGAATAGTTTAATCGAGCTAAGGCCGTAGTCCAAGACAGGCAATCGGACCAAGTATACATGCGTAATGTAATGTAATGTAATGTATACAAGCCTGGATCGTGCTGTGGTTCTGTATGTTTCATACCTGCTGTACAATCTCCAATCCCACAAACATGTTCCAATACTGTTTCTCCAGGCTTCCTTTCTATGGAATTCAATCTCGCTGGGTTTGGGGTTGAAAAGGTTCCTTTAACAACTTGACAAGCTCATCAAATGTCTTATCTCCTGGCTTGACACAACATCTTTCTTTGTGTACTGTCTGTTTAAACGGACATATAACAACAGAACGCGGTGCTACCTAGTGGACCTGCCATCTAACCTGTATTACTGTCAAATCTCAGATGCCTGAAGAAGATAACTATGTTGTGAGGTAAACTTGTTTCTGTGTGTCAGGAGTCAGGAGAGATTTCAGTCTGACCCTGACAGTTACAACGGCGCAGTGAGAGAAAACTACAGCTGGTCCCAGGACTACACTGATGTGGAGGTCCACGTGTTTGTGCCCAAGACAGTGATTAAAGGCTTTCAGGTAAACACACTGTTTCAACCACTCAGCATACCAGCGACACTGTTCTCTGTTCACTGGTGCGCCGTAGACCCTTTTCTTAGTTAGTCCTGATGGTAGCACAAAAGCAAAGCAAGAGCCATAACAAATCATTTGCACTTGCTGTCATTTTGCCACTTAAAGGCGACATAGACCGGAAGCTCCAATTAACGCTGCATTTGTGTGTGTATCTGCGTCATTACCTCGTTTATGAAACCCTAACGTTTCAGAACAAACAGTTCAGCCACTGCTGAGAAAATAGGGTTTTATTGTTTTCCTGGGCTCTACGAAGTGGATCGGCACTTCCGTAGTTTGATGTCGTCATCAAAAATCCTCACCACTCCTCTCACCACCGTAGCGCCTCCTGGTGCGGGCACTAGTCCGGGCACATCCGGTTGCGTACATTCAACCGCAGAAGAACTACTCTCGTTGTAGCTGCTGAGATGCAGAGCATCCACCGTGCCAGAGGGGGAGCTGTGTATCCGAGAGCTGGCCTACCAATTACGTCACTTCCAGGTACCTGGCCAATCACAGGACAGTGGGAAAGCTCTCGTTGGCTGGCCAATCACAACACAGTCCACGTTCTGGGGGTGTGGTTTTGGTCTGAAACAGCGCGGCTGACGAGAGCGTCAGTGAGGAGATATTTTGATCGGCTCGTTTGCAACTTTTTCACTTTATAACGCGATAGTTTATAGGTTTGCACTAAACATGGTTTGTATTTATATAGCGCTTTTCTTGTCTTGATAAACACTCAAAGCTGCACGAGTTATAAAGCGATACTTTATCGTTAGAGCATATACATTTCATGTTATAATGCGATAGTTATATGCCATAGTTTATTTTTCATGGCAGATTTAGTGTGTAACATTACAGAATTGTGTCTCTTGAAAATGTTTGACAGCATTTCAAATTCCGCCCTTGTGTTAACGATTTCACACTGCAGCTTTAAATCTCATGCGATGCCAAATGCTTATCTATTGTGTGATATTAGGGCCATAAATCTGTTCTCCTGTCACTGTGGCTGCCCTCAGGTTAGCGTCAGTCTGCAGACCAGCAGCATTCAAGTGAGCATGAGGGATGGAGCCATGGAAGAAATACTGATGAAGGGAGAATTCACACACAAGATCAACGCAGAGAACTCTCTGTGGAGCCTGGAACCTGGACGATGTGTGAATGTGAGTAAACTCACCGTTCATACTCAACCTCCTCCCCATTTTTAAACCAATAACTTTTTTTATTCATGAACAAACTGTACTTCGGCTCCCAGCTGTCACTGAACAAGGACTCAGAGGTTTGGTGGAGCGCGGTGCTGAAAGGGGAGAGGGAGATCAATGTGAACCGCATCAACCGCGAGCGCTCCATGGCAACAGTCGATGAGGAGGAGCATGCGGTGTTGGAGCGACTCACCTTTGAAAACCATCAGAAGCTGCAAGGAAAACCACAGAGTCATGAAAAGGTGAGAAAACGACACAAACAAAAAGTCTGGGCTGGGAAATCACATGTTTTATATGTTATTCAGAATAACATCATTGTCACCTTTTCAAAGCAGTACATTCACTTCAATTCAAAACTTAAATGAAGACTCACAAGAGGGTCCAAAGCAATTGAAATGTAAGAAATGATTAATCAGACACAAGGCTGGGTGATATGGGTCATAAATAATATCTGGATTTTTTTAGGCTATATTCCGATATACGCGATATATGGGGATATAAAGCTGCACACAGCTGTTAACACACTGTAAAATAAAATCTACTCAGTCAACTCAACCCCATCTCCATGTGTCTCTTCAGAAAGCGCATGAGATGCTGAAGAAGGGCTGGGACGCTGAAGGTTCACCTTTCATCGGGCAGCAGTTTGACCCGTCCATGTTTGACATCCCACCCGGTGCAGTGCAGCTCTGAGACGCAGCCGCTGCTTCAGCAACATGAACTGAATCTGTGTTATTATTAAACAGAGAGGTTTGTCCTTGAAGCTGAAGCTGCTCACTCTGTCCAGGATCTGAAACATGATATGTGTTGCTGACTCTGTAGAGACCTGGATCATGAAAATGAATCAGTGTTTTCATAAAACTGATTGTAGTTTGCTCCTTTTTTTTGCTACCAAGCATCAGTCAACACTAAAACCTTCTTTTTAAAACATTACCTGTCAAAAATTTACACAAATTACAAATTGTACAGCTTCCTGTTTGATTTAGGATGTTTCCATTCTTTTTCTTCTCCTACGCTGCCCTCCACAGTCCTGAACCAGTTCAGAATCAGAATCCTGAGTTCTTCTGCCCCTCAAAGTCTGACCTCTGATTTCAGGCGTAATCGTCCAAAACATCCCAAAAATCTGATAAACACATCTGATAAAATAGAAAATATATTTCACTTTTTAACATAGTTAAAGGAGGAACTGTGTGTGAATGATGTGTGTGATGTATCTCAGACTAAGACACAAACATGGACAAGTACAATCATTTCATGTTGAAAATTCTTCAGAACTAAACTGAAAATCGCCGTACCAAGCCTTCAGAGCAGTCACTTCGCCACCACCATGTTTGTTTTCCGATGAAATCACATCTCGCATTACATTAGTGGATTTTCCGTGACGCGGCGTGGACGGGCACTGTTATTAGTTGAATATCTGACGTCTTTGTGACCTTTTACGCAGGAAGAAAGCGCAGGTAAGCTTGAAACTTTTAACAGTGTTTACAAACAATTACAGAAAGCCTGATAACTATAAGAGTATTTCAGAGTTCTTTGGTGGCAATAACTGTCAAAAATGTCAAAATAGAGATGAACATTTGTATGAAGTTTCCTTTGAATAATAGGAAGCTTTAACTTTTAAAAGGTGGATAAACGGATGTTTGTGGAGAACAGTGTGCTTCATTCCCACTACTGACATATTTACAGTTTATAATATGAAGGTTATATAAAGTAAGTTTTTTTTTACTTTTTGCTTGAAGATACAAAGTTACTTACTATTTAGCTGGTAGTCAGGGAAGAGGGAATAAGACAATTATGAACAGTAAAAACTTTTTTTCCCACCACAAAATTTGCACCTCAAAATGCTGGAAATATTGTTTCAGAGTTGTTGTTATTGCATGAACAATAAGATATCCGTATATAATCCGTAATATCCGCAATACCGTAACGGATATTTTTATATCCGTTACGTTCAAACAATTGTCAAAAGAGTTCCACAGAATGAGTCATTTATATTTACTGTATAGCAGTAGTGTGTCTGCTACAGAGACCACCATGTGCTAACTGGAGGCTATCACAGGTTCCCCGATATGTTTAAAAGGGAAATTTCTGCAAAAACCACATGAAGTCCATTAATTAAAAGCTTGCAGCACCTTGGGATAGTAGATGTCAATGTCATTGGAGTCGAGATCTGTTATACACCTTTTTAAAAGGCTACAAATAGTCGCAGTGACTGTTGGACCTGTGATAATCAAGAAAATAATCGGACACTCACGTCCATCCCTAGTTTTACTCGCACCGTTTCCAAACAGGAAGAACAACAACAACAACAACAACTAGACTATTCCACAGTAAAGTGGAATATTTATATGAATAGAATTGAAATGTTGCACTTGCTGTAATTTTAGACACTCAATTTACATAACACACAATATTTGAATTTTTACAGTTTAATAAAGAAAACAAAGCAAAACTGAATATAGATGGTGTCGGTCACTGAGCATGAACGTTGATTGGTCAATCACGTAGTATGTAGCATGACACAGTTTCCATCAGAGATACTTATAAACAGCTTTTTGCTGCAGGGTCTGAATCTCTAACTTGACAGGACACTTGTAGAAGTGTGACAGCAGAGACTCAGAATATCCAATTAAAAAGTAGAACCTGAGCGGTGAGAACCTCTGCAGCACGAGGGCGCACACAACGAGCAAGTTGCCGCGGCGTTTGATCACAATCTCGTTGGCCAGGCAGCCGTGGAAGGTCCCGAACATGAACTTCCTGATGAACATGTCCTCTACGGTCCGTTGAGCGGCTCCATCTTCACCGCGGAGGTTACCTATCAGATACAGGAATATAAGATTTGTCCCTGAGTATGATATAAGACACGCTGTGTATAGAATAGAATAGAATAGAATAGAATAGAATAGAATAGAATAGAATAGAATAGAATAGAATAGAATAGAACATAATTACTTTATTTTACTTTATTGACGTTGTTTGGATAAATAATGCAAAAGATATCGTTAAATAGATCGGTACAAGAAGCACACATTGGCTTTCACCGCTCTACTGTAGCCACGCCCCCTCTCACTCACACAGCACTGTGGGCTACCTGAGAGGATAAGCGGGTCTTTTGGCAGAATTGAATCCACAGGTAAAAAGTTAAGCGAGCGCAAGATGTGTGGGTCATTATTATGTCTGACCTCAACAATGAAGACTCCCTGAATGCAGTGTGCCTGCATTACAATGAGTCAGCAGATTTTACAACATGTAAACAAACAGGTATCCAGTGGCTATTCAAAACTATGTAAAACATGATTCCGACCGCAAGGTCCTAAATTAAAACGAGCGATAATGGTCCCGAATTTAAGTTGCAAAGTTCAACCAGCTACAGACAACAAGTGACAGACAGAATGGCATCTTGCCACTCTAAAAAGTAACAATGGGCATTAAAACACAGCAAACCAACAATTACTAAAAACATGAGCTAAAATCATATATTTTCAAACTTCAGCAAATCGCATGAAGCTGAGAAGTGTAAAAATATCTTTTGCTGCTTTAATGTGGCCCAGGACACATTAATGTCAATGCTGACAACTGCTGCTGTTAATAACATCTACATCGTTAACATTGTCACAAAAGACTGTACATGTTACATGTACACTAAAGTTTGCATGAGTTTACACCATGCAAGACCTAGCTCTGGATGGGAATGACAGGAGTGCCATTCTTCTGATTACAAGGCAAAATATATCATGAGGCAGCTATTTTTAGGTGACGCAGTTTCATTATGTTGCTTTAAGTTGCTCTTAAACCACATTAGTCATGCTCACTGGTATTCTGTGACAGCCATCCTTTCCGATGGCCGATGTGATGAGGATGAATCGCCTGCTCGTAGACCAGAGGGTTGTCTCCTTTCCCCACTCGGATACGAGCGGCTCGGTTCTGGAGAAAAAGCAACAAAACAAGTCAGGAAATACATACAAATACATACCAATACATCCAACCGTAAACACATACAGCAATAAAACAATAAAAGTTTAAGTCATTGGCTTAAAAACATTGGATAGGGCAGAGAGGACAGTACAAGGACATTTTTACAGCATTGTTGCATTACTGCCTCCTTTCATTCTTAGCTTAACTCCCTACTGATTCCTCATTGATCAATACTACTGAGGAACAGTGTCATATCAATATTTACATTCTATTTATTCTAGCTTTAGAATGGATGGGAATTCTGTGGCCAATATTTGCAATTTTTTGATCAGCAATAATCAGCATTAGGCGATGATCATGTATTTGATATTTAGTTTACACATTTTTAATTGAAAACACTGTATAATATATAATAATTGCACCACAGACATGAAATGTAGAGTGGAGAGAGAAAACACAAGCCTTTTTTATACTATTTGTTATCATCTAGAGGGAAACTAAACCCCCTCCTCTGAAGATAATATTTCTACTGCTGCAAACAGAGCTGCAGCAATGTGTGGAGCACAGTGAGGGTTTACCTTGCAACACACTGCAGTGACGTGCAGGCTTCTGTATCCAGTAGAGGAGCAGAATGACCCAGTCCTGGCCAAGGCACTCTGTAGATAAACCAGATGAAACACCATAAGAAAACACACGGAGTCTTTGTGTCCCAGCACCTAATTCAAATGAATGGGTCATTCATCCGGCTTTTGCAGAGGTTAAAGACGAGCTGACCAGTTGGTACAGGAAACATCTAAAACATGCAGGACCAGGATTGAGAAACACTGTTTTACACCATATTCAGAAAACCATATGCTTCAAGCTACATAAGTTACATACACAAACATACGTCAACAAGAAAGCGTTTTATATTTCAGCTACCACTGCAATTAAATTACCTTTTTAACACACCTATCAAAACATTGTCAGCATTAATACTCTGCATCACACTTAAGGATGGATGATATGGGCAAAAATAATCAAATCAGTCGATATGTAATTATAACAATAAATGTCAGTCAGACAATTAAGAGACAACACATTTGTTTAAGTATTATCAGCATGTAATTGTAAATAAATAACAGCGAAAACATGCAATTCAATGATATGGGCGATTGTATTTGTGTGAATGCACCTGGATTCCTCTTGAGACACTGGTAGGTTTCACCTCTTACATTACGTTTACCTCCCTTGAAACTTGGTGACACAAATCTACCAGTCCTAGTGATTTTAATAACATATTAAACCATTAAAAATAAGGTTTTCTTACCAAGAGACCCGTGATACCTGCGTTCCTCAAGGACGCCGCCATGTTTTCTGAATCGTCTTCTTCGTTGGATTTACTCAGCCGTATTAGCTTATTGCTGCCATCTACTGATTAAATTTGAAAGTATTTTTGCTTTTTTGTTGGCTGACTTTGCTAGGAGCGCAAACGCCCATCTCAAACCTCTCTATTTCTATTTTTTATTAACGCTATGTTGACAATTATTGCTTAACACACATTCAAACGGATAACTTGTGAAATGTCCACGAAAACCGCGCCTGTACGTCGGAACTGCTTATTTGGAAAGCGCTTATCTGTTTCCACCGGACGGCTAGATGATTGTACCAACCGGATAAAGAAAAATAAAAGACTTTTGTGAAAGCGTAGCCTTTGTTAAACGTGTTATATCAATTTATATAACATAATTGTGCTACAACATAAAACATACATATATTTTATATTGCGTATGTGTTGATATCTGTCAAATGTTCCATCCGTTTTTGTTGTGGTTGTGACCTTATTTAGAAAACTCCGGACCGGAAGTGTTTGTATTGTTCTGGAAGGGAAACAGGCATACAGAAACAGCACAGCAACTTCCACCTGTTTATTTTCATTTATATCCCCCAACCTTTGACTTTTCTGAATAAATTATCCATATAAGTGCTTAAGCTGTAGTTTTAAGGCGTAAAAAGCCGCAATGGCGTCGCCGCTGGAGATGACGGAGATGTACGACAACGCTCTATTGGGAATCCTGCAGCACGTTGGAAACATCCAGGACTTTCTTCAGGTCTACTTTGGGTTTTTGTATCGCAAAACGGACTTTTATCGCCTCCTGTCGAGTCCCAACGACAAGATGGGCTTCCCTCCTGGTGTAGCAGAGAAAATGGTGCACAAGGTGAAGTTCGTCAGCGTATTGTTTTCCTGAAGTGTGTTTATCTGTCATTCAGTGGTGGAATAAGTACTTAAAGTAAAAGGAACAACATCAACATGTAGTGCGTTGAAAATAGAATATTAAATGAAAACTAGCACTTAACTATGTTTTATTTTACAGTACTTGAGTATAGATACATAACACATGACAATGTCTATCAATATTGTACTTTAACGCCCTGAATTTGAAGTGAGATATATAATTCTATACTTTTAAGTGTGTTAAATTGAACTGTATAATAGAGCAAAATGAACATTTAACACAGTGCAGTTATGGGAGGAGTATATAATACATCAGATGAGTAGGTTAAGCGTTAACCTCCTTTCCCCTCACAGACATTTAAGTTGTTTGAGAAGCTGGCAGAGCAAGACAGAGAGAGACAGCTGGTCCAGATGCAGAAGAGAACGGAGAATAAAAGTGTTCCTGCAGCAGTTCAGGAGCTGGAGGTCGTCACTGAGCATCACAAGGAGACGGAGGAGCTGAGCACAGAAGGAGCAGAGGTGGAGAACAACAACTCCCCACTAGATGCTGTGGATGTCTCAGTCCCTGCAGCCTCAGAAGCGACCGTCAGCCCTCAGCCTGATGCTGACAGTGGTGGCAGCTGTGAAGTTCCAGGGCCGTCAGCTCAGGAAGACCAGGCAGCTGCAGCCAGCACTGACGCAGCAGAGGAGTGAGTTTCAATGAAACCACCTTGTATTTAGTAGTGAACACTTTTCTGACTTATGAAACATTATATATTGTGTTTCAGGCATCCGGAGAAATTTCAGTCTGATTCTGACAGTTACAACGGGGCCGTGAGAGAAAACTACAGCTGGTCTCAGGATTACACTGATGTGGAGATTCGGGTGATTGTGCCCAAGACAGTCGTTAAAGGCCGACAGGTAAGCAGTCATTCAACAAGCTGACATATCACAAACATTGTTTGTTTGTTTTTTTTATTTTGGTACAGTTCACTTTGGTACAGTAAGGTACGGTTTGGGATGGTAAAGCCCTGGGTGACTGTACCATACTATTTTACTCTGGTACCCCAAGGGAAGAGTGCCAAAGAATGGAATGGTTGGGACTGGTTATTTTGGTACTATTCATAATGGAAATGCAAAAAATTACACAGTTTTACTGTGTTCTTATTGTTTTGCTGTCACTGTGGCTGTCCTCAGGTCAGCGTAAGTCTGCAGACCAGCAGCATACGAGTGAGTGTGAGGGACGGAACCACAGATGAAACATTGATGGAGGGAGAATTCACACACAAGATCAATACAGAAAACTCTCTTTGGAGCCTGGAACCTGGACAGTGTGTGGTTGTGAGTAAACTCACCGTCAGTGCTCAACCTCCTCCCATTTTTTTGAACCAATGGCTTTTGTAAGTTAATCTTCAAACTGTGCTTCGGCTTCCAGCTGTCACTCAGCAAGGCCTCGGAGGTTTGGTGGAGTGCGGTGCTTAAAGGGGAGAAGGAGATTGACATCAACCAGATCAACCGCGAGCGCACCATGGCAACAGTCGATGAGGAGGAGCATGCTGTGTTGGACAGACTCACTTTTGACTACCATCAGAAGCTGCAGGGCAAACCACAGAGTCATGAAATGGTGAGAAAACATGTGTTTTCACACTGTGCTCAACATGTGTGAACACACACACCACACAGGGAGTGGAGTGAAAGTTAACTCGGCTGTGCAGCAGCAGAGGTTGTGTCTGTGAAACACACAGTCCTTTTTTTACATATGACATTAAAGTATTAATAATATATTTAGCATTTATAAGCATCTATACTGTGCAGCTGAAAAGAAAAGAGGCACGTGCATGAACACTGACTGACCAACGACTTATTATTCATCGCACACATACACCGTCAACTTCAGTCCTCTTAATTTCTTTTCTGTTATATTCATAAGTCTTATTCATCTTATTGTTTACTGAATTTTAACACATAACAAAACAAATGCTTTTATTTGTATATCTTAAATTATTGTAAGTGATATTGTCATTGCAATATTAACCAACGTCATCACATATCACATGATTTCCTAATATTATTGCTCCAATAAAGATATTCATTATGAAAAATAAAAAATGAAAAAATGAAGTAAATAATGTGCATTGTAAATAATGTTAACATTAAACAAGCTCATATATGTAATTTAAACTTGAGTGTAATACATTTAACAATGTGATTACAACCTAATGTCTTGTTGTTACTATTATAAAAATATTAGTAACAACTAATATTTATTCAGTCATCTCACTGACAGTTGTGCCTCAGCCACATGAGCTGTGTTTAATGTAATGTAATTTTATGTAAACATGTAATTGTTTAGGGGCCACTAGTTTGTCAGTTGAGGCTTAGAATATATTCACTGGTTAGTCTCATTGTTAGACAGCCATTGTTGACTCAAAATGTACGTTTTGAAAAATGCATGATGTATGTAACCTTGCCATTAGTTAGTGGACTTTATGTGTTTGCAGAAGTGATGAAATTTACCAGGTTTCTTGAATGCATCTTGTTAGCTGCTCTCTTGCTAGAAATCCCTGTCCATCTCCTAACCCTGGTCGTCAGTCGATTCACCCCTAGATGGCACTCTATATCTTATAAGCACAATTCAATGTGTACGTGTGACATCTTTACATCCATGTGTCTCCACAGAAAGTGCATGACATGCTGAAGAAGGGCTGGGATGCCGAAGGCTCACCTTTCAGAGGGCAGCAGTTCGACCCGTCCATGTTTGACATACCACCCAGTGCAGTGCAGTTCTGAGGCACAGCCACTGCTCAAGCAACACAAACTCAATCTGATTTGTATTTATGAAGCGGTGGAAATAAAGACTGCTCACTCTGATCAGGATTTGAAACCTGATGAATATGTATGTTGCTGACTCTACAGTGCCTACAGTATACGTCTGTCTGCCCTGCCTGTGTGAATCTCTTCTTATATTTCACTTATATTCTCATACCAGTGCCAAAAACATCAGAGCATGTCGTCATTTTCAAAAGAAGAAGCTTGAAAGACAAAAGTGAATTATTCTTAGGGGCTGTCCACGTGAAAATTAGTTTTTTTTTGTGAGCACTGAAATAGTATTTTGTTTTGAAAACGGGTCCCGAAGTGGGAAAATCTCAAAAAGCCACCATTGCGTTTTTGTGTAGGCAACCGATACTTTGTCATAGTCCCAACTCTCTCTCGCGCTTGCAGTTATTGTCATTGTTGTCGTCTTTTTGGCTTCATGATAACTTTTCTTTTCTTTCCTTAGTCGTCCTGGCTGTCTTCATTCTGCCTCTGTTTCTGTGACTGTATACACACTGTAATGTATACTTGTTCAAATAAAGCTTTATTTAAAAAAATGAATTGTGTACCCGTGAAACAATGTTTGGTAACCTGAAAATTGCTTTTAAAGTGTAACTAAACCACTTTTGTCTGTTGTAAACCAGTGCATATGTCTATATAATTGTTATTTGTTAATCCGGAGGCAAATCTTAAATTCATATTAGTGTAAGTATTGAAATTTCTACATGCTGTGATAGAAATCAGTGTATCTACTGCCTCTCTCTGGTGGAATGGTAAACTGAGCACCTTGGTAGACAGCTGCAACTCGGTGTCAGATTACCTTACGAGATCACACCCCCTGCACCGATCCCCAATCTCCCGCCCTCGACTCACAGCCCACTTCTTGGCGTTGTCCAAACATTGGGTGGCGTTGGCTTCAGAAGAGGGTAGCAGTAAGGCAATTAAAGGGAAATAATGTTTTTTTTTCATGGGCCTTGATGACCATTCTCCCTACGATAACTTCATCCACCCATTTGTCCATTTTATCTCTAATCATCAGCTCCCAGAATCCATACTGACACTCATCAAATGGAAGGAGCTAAATAATAATGTAGCATATGACGGATGATGAGAAGACAGGAAGACGGAACCACAGATGACAGGAAGGTCAGAGTTTTGCCTCGGACTCTAGAAACACTGCTTTACAACTTCACCATCGCCAACCACTTATTAAAATAGAACGTTTTAATAATACTGTATCGTTTTATCGTTTTCAATTCTTCAGTCATACATAACTGAAACAGAGATACCCTAAAGCTAATGTATATCTGTTGTCACATTCATTCATAGGGAAACACCACTGGAAAGTGAAATAGTCTGATGTTTCAGTCACTTTGCACTTTGTCATCTTGCTGCTATATTTTGTCATCTTGCTGCTATATTTTGTCATCTTGCTGCTATATTTTGTCATCTTTGTAAATGTCATAGTCATAGTTTCTGGAAATATGTAAACAACATTTTCATATTCTTATTTTATTGTTAATATTTTTATTTTCTCTTTTTAAAATTGTTATTTATATATTGTATTTTGCACCAAGGGAGTGGCACCCAAATTTCGTTGTCCACAAAATAACGACAATAAAGGCTATTCTATTCTATTCTATTCTATTTTCCCTGAGCAGGAACACTAAAAGAGAACATAGTCGAACGCCAGCAATGCCAATATTTGTTATATTGAAAATAAAATATTTTCCCTGTGTTTTGTCGTAAAAAATCATTAGCATCATGTAACAGTAAACTGTATGTAACTGTAAACAGGCATTTAAAGGGTTAAAATTCTGATAATTACAATCTTATAGTTTTGATCAGGACTGAAGTTGATTTAACCCAAAAAAGCAGAAGAAAATATTAGTTTTTGTATCTTACTTGACTCACTTGAATATTTAGTCCTTGGGCTCGAGTGTAGCTCTAAGAGTTTCTAGAAATCACCTCTGACAACCGTTGCTCTAAAGGGGTGATGCAGTGATTGACATGGGACCTCATGCTTGCTGATGTGATTGGTTAGTTGCCCTCAAATCAAACAAGGTTTGAATGAAATGGCCAAATTATCGTACATTTGGGCTTTTTTGAAGTTATTGATTGTACAATGGGTGAAATCATGCAAATATGTACAGATGTAATATCTGGCAACACTGCTTTCGCCAAGTAAATGAGCCATCCCATGGAGGAAATAAGATTTTTCTGGGCATTTTATGGCCTTTGGGAAGGTTTAACATAAATGTAACTATGAATTAAAAACATAGAATACTAAGATCTATGCCTATGTCCATGTCTGAATGTGTCCTGTGAACAGATTTACAGGGCTCTCTTTTTACTATTGTGGTCAATGGAAAAATTGCTTTTTGGGCAGCTAAAGTATTTTCATTGCAGTACCATAAGTGACCACTGAAAAATATTCAGTGTACTCCACAAGTACAAGGTAGTCTATCCAGTTCTTGTATTATACCCATAGCATGGAAGGAAAAGTATTGATATTCAACTGTATTTGCATCAAATGTGAGGTTTGAATTTTGAAAATGTCTAGTTTATCTCAATTCCCATGGAAAGTACTACCAAAGTGCATACAAATACATTCCAATGAATGGGAAACATTAAGATAACTTATGGAGGACTTTATTAGTTCAATGTAAACTGCAGGAATGAAAATGTTCAAAGATACAGTTGTGTCCCAAACCACATCTGATACATCTGTGAATGTAACATGTAAAGAAAAAACTGAGGTTTTAGCAAGTGGATCAAGTATTGAGACAGAGCGAGTTAAAGAGCAATCAGACAGACTCCTGAATTAAGACCAGGACATTAAAGAAAGACAATATCTTCTCTACCTAAACTTCCTGGAGATGTAAAACAGGCAGTGTCTGATTCTTCTTCACCTCGTTCTGATGGAATATTTTAGAGAAATGCTCATGCTGTGCAGACAGCCATGTAATCGAGGTCTATAAATGACCAACAGGAAGTTAGTGGGGGATCTCCTGGTGCACAAGCTGGTAATAGGAACCACAGGATGGGCAGCGGTGGGCCGGGCCCTCATGAATCCAGAACCAAACCACTGATGTGTTGTCCTCTTCACCTACAGGGAGGAGACAAGTAACCACGTTTTAAAGAGACAGGTTAGTATTGGGTGGTATGGCCAAAAATGTATATCATGGTATTCAGTATTTCCCCTAGGTTTACAGCTTTTTTTGGGAGGGGGGGGTCTCCATCCTTAAGTTCGGTGTGTTATTTTGTGACCGTGATGTAGACCTGCAGGTCCCATCTGTGAGCTAAAATCACTGATTTTGTGTGGGAGAGTAAGTGGTTTGTACAGGAACACAAATTTCAGCTTTGATTTGATTAAATGGAAAGCCAATGCTTATGTTATTGCACACTCAAATTGCTGTGGATTTCATTAGGTGAGCCTTTTGTTAAATGACAAAATCTGTATTTGTCCTCAATGGCAGGCGTGTTTTTTTACTGAGCATGTGCCTGATCGGCTACTGCAGTTTTTTGGCACGGGGCACACAGCACAGTCAGTGCGTGTAAGATGCAGACTAGGTGTAAGCACCTCATACAAAATAAAAAAATGTAAAACAAGGCAATGAGAGATGGCAGACTTCACCCCATTGCTGCAACAAGCCTCTGGCGGCCTCTGCTGGTCATAGTGGCAAGTGCGGAAGCACAGACAGACACAGAGCCACCAAAAACAATACTTCACTCCCACTCCGTGGGGTGGAGTAATAAAAGAGAACGTTTACAAGGTCTGTTCAAGAAACTTACAGATGCATCCCACAATCCTCTTGTTTGTGATGGAAGGAACAATGTTGGGATCCTCCTTGGTACCACTGTATGACTTTGGCTTCATCGTGTTGTAGGGATCCTGAAAAAGACAGAAGGGTTAGGTTATAGCAGGTCAGACAAACACATTTTGTTAAACAAGGCAGAAAATATGAGAATTAATCACATACAGTGCCCTCCTATAGTATTGGAACAGTGAAGCCAATTCCTTTATTTTTGCCATAGACTGAACACTGACATCAAAAGATGAATGTGTGACAAGAGATGAACATTTCAGCTTTTATGTCCAGGTATTTACATCTGGATCTGATACATAATTTGGAAGAGCATTATTTGTAATGGAACACAACATTTTTAGGTGAGCAAAAGTATTAGAGCAGACCGACTTGAAAAGGATTAAAGTGAATAAGACGTAATATTTAGTTGCAAATCCTTTGATTTCAATAACTGCAAAACAAGCAAAACGCTTTTAGAGCCGTCAGACTGTCCGTTTCATTTTTTTCAAAACCAATTTCAACCAATCATTGCGCTTCAGACTAAAACACAGCCAATCCATGGTTCACATGCGTGCCGAACCGTGGGGGGTGAGCCGTACGGATCAGCTATGATCCGTTGCACCACTACCTTTGTGTGTTTGTGCTCGTTATCTTGCTGCATGATGAAGGATCTCCCAATCATCTCGAAATTGGCAGACAAAATGTTTCTGTTAATTTTGCTGCTGCCATCATGTGTTACATCTTCAATGAAGATTAATGAGGCCATCCAAGAAGATGCCATGCAAGCCCAAGCAATGACATGACCCACACCGTGTTTCACAGATGAGCTTGTATGTTTGGGATCATGAGCAGATCCTTTCTTTCTACAAACTTTAGCCTTTCCATCTCTTTGGTAAAAGTCAATCTTTGTGTCATCAGTCCATAAAACTTTGTCCCAGAATTTGAGGCTCGTCTCTGTACTTTTAGGAAAATTCCAGCCTGGCCTTCCTAATCCTCTTGCTAATGAGCAGTTTGCATCTTCTAGTGTAGCCTCTTTTTGTTCATGAAGTCTTCTGCAAACAGTAGATTGTGATACCTTCACTCCTGCCCTCAGGAGGTTGTTGCTGATGTCAACCAGTTATTTTAGACTCTTTCTTTACAGCTCTCATAATGTGTCTGTCATCAACTGCTGATGTTTTCCTTGGTCTACCTGTTGGAAACCTGTTGCTTAGTACACCAGTGGTTTCTTTCTTCTTCAGGACACTCCAAATGGGTGTACTGGCTATGGCCAACGTTTGTGTTTCTGATTGATTTCACATCTTCTCAAATGCACATTGTTGTCACTCAAAATACAGGCTGCATGTGTTTTATGTGGAAAGGAGTAGACAAATCAGCTAATCTCTGTGTGTGTGTAGGAGGGAGAGCGAGCTGCTGGGCAGGGAGATGATTAAACGAACATTTTGATACGTCAGTGTTGATTCTGCCGCCATACATTTGTCAATGTGGGCAACTCTGGACATTTAATAATCAATTTGAGATACCTTTCCCTCCTTCATGGCGTCCATAATGATTCTCTCCAGCCCAGTTGCCTGCTCCTCATCAGTGGGCATCCCTGCAAACAAAGGGGTCAAAGGCAACAGGTGAGAGGACATACGGGACATACTAGGGTGTCACGATCTTGATTGTAAATCGAATATTGATCAAAATGACGTCACAATGTTGACCTTCGAAAGCAAAAGGTGCATCAAGGACACACACACACCAAGATTTGTTACAACCAAACCAAAAACTAACGTTCCCTCCTAGTTGGATAGGAGCCCAACATTCCCAAAACATTGAGGGAACCGAAAACTGAACCATTCTCCTGTGGTTGCACCGTTGTTTCCACACAATATTCCCGCTTGGTTGTATTTTGGTTAAAAAAAAAAGACCTTTCTGAGAACGTTGTCCAAAGGCTTGTTTGCATTTCGACCAGCTTCGTTAATTCTTTTTTTAGATACCATGATAAAATGTTTGCAGTTATTAAATTCAGCTTTATGTTAAAATTTACAGACAATTGTAACATGTGTAACACAGCGGAATATATTTATAATTTGATTCGTATTTTTTGGGTTGGGCGAAATTAGTAATTTAATAAATATGAAGATAAATATTTTGATAGTCTTAGTGTCCTAATATGTACGTATATATATGTACGTATATATATATATATATATATATATATATATATATATATATACACATATACACACGTGTGTGTGTGTGTATATATATATATAAAATACACACACACATATATATATATACATATATATATATATATATATATATATATATATATATATATATATATATATATATATATATATATACATATATATATATATATATATATATATATATATATATATATATATATATATATATATATATATATATATATATATACACATACACGTAAATACACATATTTAATCTCAGTCATTAGGGTGCTTAATGTTTAATGTTTTTGAAGAAAAAGCTGTCACCGTCGGACGATTAGTTTTAAACAGTGTTCTAGCCCAATTTCAGTGATGAAATTGTAATACAACAGTATATATTTGATGTCTTATTAAGTGGCTATGTCCCACAGTGTTAAAATTAAGTGGCTATATCCCACAGTGTTGAAAAGGGGCTGGTGTAAAGGAAGTTAGAATTTGAAAATAACATTTCTGAAACATTTTAGCGCACTCGTTAGCAACGTTGAGCTAACGTCATCTGAGAGGAGTCTCCAAAATTAAACTGAAGTCCGTTTTTTTTCTCAGCTGGTAACCTCCTACAATAAAAAACAAACACAATTGTGAACATCTGTAGGAAGTGACCGAGTCGGTTACTTACTCAATTTACCAACAGTAACATTTGACCTTTCAAAGACACAAACCGATGCTGTTAACGCTAATAATGCTAACGACCTAGCAGACGGAGGTCTTCCGCTTGAGGTAGCACCGGACACGAGCTTTCAGAGAAAGACAACATCGCCGTTTTCTACTTTAAAGTCTTCCGGTCCTCACCTCCAGCCGCCATGCCGCGAGTCAGAGCAGGGACCCGGGCAGTCCGGCTCCGGCTGGCCATCGTGACTCTGAAAGCCGAGCGGAGCAGTAACCTTGCAGCCATTTCCTCTTCTTCTCTAACGCCAATATGTAGTCGCGCTGTGATGACGTAAGGAATTTATACGATGTCGCTTGGTTTGACGCATGGATGTTTATAAGAACTGAATAGAGCTCCGCCCCTTTGCCTCCGCGTCACTTACATGGATTACATTACATTACATGTCATTTAGCAGACGCTGTTATTCAAAGCGACTTACAATAAGTGCATTTAAACAATACACATGGATGTATGGTTGTGTGGGTGTGCCCCAGCTCATTGGGGAAGTATGTTCGTTAGCTGATAGCTGACATTGGAGCAGATTTCAGAGAAATCATGAAAAGTGACTCTAGTGTATTTAGTTTGTGAAGTAATTATCAGTGCCCTTATGCTTTTTCATGTAAACATGGTCATAAACAAAACAATGACGTTATTTAAGATACAGTAAAACCATTAATTATTCATTTAAATCAAGAAAAAATTATCATCTGCTTCATATGTGTTTCTGGGATACATTTATAATAACTTTTCATGTCTTTGAAATTACTGTTATAAACTTTGCATTGTCCATAATACCATTTTGTTTTTGTTTTTTAAACTTTAGGATATACCACACCTGGTTAATAACAAACAAACGTCCACTCAAAATGATGCTTCATTAACAGACGTCATCAGTGGAGAATGTTATACAGGTGATGCACCTTACAATCAAGATTCTAGACTCATTGTCACATTCAATGTATAAATACAGCAGCAGGGAAATTAAATAGTGACCACACATTTTACTGTGCAAAACAACAACAATTTAAGAAGAGTGAAGAAATATATAGCAATAAAAAAGTACTTTATAGTATATAAGTACAAGTATATATTTGTGTGTGTGTACAAATACACAATAGGATAATGTGGCATCATAACCTTTAGAACCAAAAGAAGTACTGGCTTTGATCTGCATCTTCATGTTTACAAAGGTTGTAGCTTGACCATGCATTAAAAATTAAAAATAAACAAGCTGCAAGCAGACAACAGCTGAAGGCCAATCTGTTTCATGGTTTCAAACCCAAAGTCAAATAATAGTAATTCTTATAACAAAAAATATACTTTGTTCAAATGCTGAGAAACATTTATTTACAAATGATGTGTTTCTAAATTCTTGGTAAAAAAAAATAATAAAGTAAAAACTAATTTACCTAATTAATTTGTGACTGAATATTTATTTTGAATGGGATGTTTTATAGGAGTACGTGGCTGATCTGATGAGGCTGGTGTTTGAGGAGGTTATAAAGGTTATGAACTCTTTTGCTGAAGAGCGGCAGAAGAGCCCCATCCCAGGCTGTCATCGCAGGAGGAAGTGGTCCCACTTCAGTCACAGGGAGGACGAAAGATATATTAGGCCAGGCATATCTACAGTACGACCCACGGGCCAATCACGGCCCTCGGTCAGATGTTGTATGGCTTTATTTTGTTTTCCTGAGAAGGAAATGTCTTTCAAATAACCCAAACACATCAAAAACATAGGGGATGGACCAAGCATGGACCAAGAAACACCGGTCACATGTTTCACACCGCCCTACATTGTACGTGACACCGGAAGCTACCTCACCTGGGCGATTGAGTATTCCCCAGTTTGTTCTGACAGGCAAACAAGGTTGCGGGACAAGACTGACACATGAAAACCACCAATCCACCATTCATGGATATTTCTCATTATAGCGAACACACAACCTAGAAGAACGGGAAATGACTATGGACCTAATTTCCAGTTTGTGCTTAGCTCAAGCGTATCTTGTTTTGGAGATCAGTTCGCGATACGCCGCCTCCTGCAAGACGGAGTGGAGGGTAAAACTATGTCACAGGATGTGAATAGCGTTTCCATTATCTTTTACTTTTCAAGATGTCAGATCCTGCCTTCGTCCAGTCGTGTTGCCGAGCGTAAAGAGTCTTTTCTTGGGAAATGTACAGACTATTATTCTGACAGAGAAGTGATGTAGTTCACGATTAACGGAATTAAATGCTTTCATCGCAGTGGTTGGCTAACGATAGCTACAAAGCTATCGTACTTGGACAACTTCTTTGCCGACTGGTTAGCTTGCAACAGCTAACTTCGTGAACTATGTGAACTAATAATAACAGAAAAGTGCTGATAAAGGAACTCCCTGCAACCCTCTGGTTGGTGAACATTCCGAGTCAACAGTATATATTATACATTTGATTTATTATTTAGTGCTTTTCATCGATTTCTGAGACGTTACCACTCGAACTAGTACACTAACAGCGGTGTTGCTTTGCTAACGTTTGCTACAGAAGTTGCTAACTAGCCCGGAAGCTAACTTGTATGATGAATGCATTATCAGACACTGTGGCTTGTAATATCAAGAATCCGCACACTATTACACCACGACTATCGTTATTTAGATGTTGTATATAAATATAAACATGTAACATATACAAGTAAACCGAAGAGGCCAGTAGGATACTGGATCCAGTGACACTGATGTAAGCAATCCAAAACCTTTTTGTCAACACTCAAACGTAATATTACAAATGTCTTACTGTTATTACATTTATATGACTGCAAGTGGCTACGTGTCTGGAACACGAGAGTGTCACAGAAAACATATTCAATGTGGTTGATTTATGTAAAATGTCACTTAAACAACACAAAGCTTTTTGTATCAGTAGGTCTGAACAAATTAAATGTGTACATGCGTGCACAAAATATTAAAAATGGCAAAACAATAAAAAACGTTAGACATGAGATTTATTTCATTTCTCAGCTGTCATTTTTTACAATTAGCAGGTACCTTAACCTCTTATGTAAATGTAAGTATTTCATTATGATTATGATATTGTGGATTATGAAACGCAGCCATCCAACGTTATACACATATTTCAGCCTACTGATGGAACTGTTATTTAGTAATTCCATTATATATGGTATGTTATGCATTCCTGTGGAATTATTCTTATTGTCTGGAAAAAGACTAAAGACATTATTTTATGATAATTTTTATGGTTTTATTTATTACTTCCTTACACTAACGATACTCAAAAGTTATTGCTTCGTGTGCTCAATTAAGATCTAGCATTGTTCCACCAGGTGCTGCAGGTTGCTCTAATGTGCGCATGGAGAAGGCGGCATTTGAGGGGTGGCTGGAGTCAGTCTCTGCTACTTTCCTTACGCTAAATGACCAGGAGCGCAACCAGTCTCTGGACCACCTCATATCTTTAAGTGGTGCCGCCCAGCTCCAACATCTGTCTAATGGTTTGGAGACGCTGCTCAAGCGTGACTTCCTGCGCCTCCTTCCTCTGGAGTTGGCCTTCTATGTGCTACAATGGCTAGACCCTCAGACACTTCTCACCTGCTGTCTGGTCTGCAAGCAGTGGAATAAGGTATCATTCATCTTAATATCCGGTAGAGTTTTGGTGCGTTTAATTAAATGTCTACATTTGCCTTGTCCTAACACTGATTTATACTTAGTGTAGGATCAACGCAAGGCCTATCTGAATTTGCAGTCACTATTTCTCTACATTGAGCAATGATTGCTGAAACTGAGCAGATGATGTTGGAGTTGGAGCTATGAAACATTTACAATATTATATATTTTTCATAATTTTATTTTTGAGCTTTGGATGAGAAGGTTTGTCTTCCAACCAGGTCAATGGTTTGATCCTCAGCTCAGCTCACATTGCTCCCAGCAGTTGTTTTGGCAGCATGTGAATGGTGTGATAGAAAAAGTGCTGCATGTGCTGTGGATGCACTGTATGAATGGGGGAATGGCAACACTGTAGGCTAAAGCACTTTGAGTGGCATCAAGACTAGACAGTTGACCATTTGTCAACTAAGGTCCACTATGTAACATTTTGTTATATAATTTATAATATGGATATAGTTATTATACATCTCTTTTTATACTTTCAATCCCATACCTGGACACATTTGCACACACACGTAAGCATGAATGTGCGCGCACACACACACACAGCAGACATGGTAGTTATCACAATGGATATTACGGTGTCATTGAGGAGACCACCTTAGGTTCTGCACATGTTTTGGAAAGTAGGTGGTGAGTAGATGTCACGAATTCTGGACACTGGACCTTTAATGAGGTTAGGGCTAGTTACTTTCAAGGCACAACTATATAAATATGTAATAACAAAACTATGCAATGAAACCCATGTGTAATTGTCCTTCACCGTGTAAACGTTTAAACATTTCAACAAGTGTCCATCTCCTTGTAGGTGATAAACTCATGTACAGAGGTGTGGCAGAGTGTGTGTCGGGAGCTGGGCTGGAGGATTGACGAGTCTATTCAGGATGCATCACACTGGAAGGGCGTGTACCTGAAGGCTAAACTGCGTATGACGCAGCTGAAGGATCAGGAGGCCTTTGAGACATCATCCCTCATTGGTCACAGTGCTCGAGTTTATGCCCTCTACTATAAAGACGGTCTCCTCTGCACAGGTACACAGGACGTCTTGTTGATTTTTAATGTGACAATTAGGCTGAGTGAACCATGCCAGCGATGTGTTTTCGCTCTGAAGACACGTCTGGTAGGAATGCTGTTTTGGCCAAATGTTCAAAAATGGCAAATATTGGCCTGATTAGTCGGTCTAAAATATGACATTAGCACCGAATTATATTAATACCTTCCTACAGAACGCAACAGAATGTCAACACAAACCTGGGCCCCGGAGTTGTTTCTTGACGAGGGTTGACTTTGTCTCCATCGTTTTCCAGCAGTGACACAGATATTGTCTTATTTTTTTCAGGCTCTGATGACCTGTCTGCCAAATTATGGGACGTTCGTACCGGGCAATGCATTTATGGAATTCAGACTCACACCTGCGCAACTGTGAAGTTCGATGAACAGAAGCTGGTGACTGGGTCCTTTGACAACACTATTGCAAGCTGGGAGTGGAGCACAGGAGCTAAAATCCAACAGTTCCGTGGCCACACAGGCGCAGGTTGGTTTAGGTTTTCCACAGATCTCACTTCTGGGGTCTTTCATATCACCTGTTTCTTTTTAGGGAAACTTAGTTGCTGTTATGACAAATGTCTGTCAACTGGAGGGGACAGGAAGGAAACGAGTGACACATTAATTAAAAAGATTTGTGGACAGAATTGTTAAGTACTTCCTACATGACCGGAGCACAGACTCTGGCTGACACTGAACTGAAATACGGCAGAAAGGGTTGTGATTCGGCTCGGCACACGATCATACACCAGACACCAGAGATTTTAGACATTTCGGCATTGTTCGCTTTGATTCCTGTGTCGGTCGTCGTGCTCATGAATGTTTAATGTCAGTAAACAACAGTAAATGGATTGATTTCCATCTCTCAGTGATCCGTTTGTCTTGATAAACAAGCTGAACTCTGTGTCTCCTGCCATGTCTTACATGTGAGGGTTGAGGTGTGAATGCATTTGGATCTGCTTGACATTTATTGTTTCCTGTGTGTTGTTAGTCTTCAGTGTGGACTACAATGATGAGCTGGATGTTCTGGTCAGTGGCTCCGCAGACTTCTCCGTGAAGGTGTGGGCTCTGTCTGTTGGTGCCTGTCTCAACACAATGACTGGACACACGGAGTGGGTCACCAAGGTCAGCTCACGGATACAGGATTTCTTTCTCATATTGTGAGATATTATTGTCAAGAGATGTGTGCACTTGGAGAACTTTTTTGTCGTTTGTGTTTGGAATTCAACAACAAAACTGTCTGTCGGTGTTTCCCCTCCTCAGGTGATACTGCAGAAAAGTGAAGTTGATTCTATGATGCACAGTTGTGGCGACTATATCCTCTTAAGTGCTGATAAGTATGAAATTAAGGTAACGCTTATTATGTCTCCAGTGTTTAAAGAAACATTAACAGCAGCTATTGTTGTGGGTGTTTATTCTCATGTTTGAACTGTGACGCCAACGCCCTGTTTCCTGTGCAGGTCTGGCCTTTAGGGAGAGAAATCAACTGTAAGTGTTTAAAGACGCTGTCGGTGTCGGAGGATCGCAGCATCAGCCTTCAGCCTCGCCTGCAGTTTGACGGACGCCACATCGTCTGCAGCTCTGACCTCGGAGTGTATCAGTGGGACTTTGCCAGTTTTAAGATTCTCAGGTAGAGCACAACAAAGAGCGTCTATGTTTATTCTATGCTTTGTTTATTTCAAAGCGAAAAGAAAAAAGAAAATGAAATGCGATCACTTGAAAGCATGAGGTCCTGGAGTGACTCCCCCTTGTGGTACCTTGTGGTAAAATAAGTCGCTAGGACTGGATTGTGGCGAGTGAGACGGCATCTTCACGTCACTCACATCAAATCAATTTTCTTCACTCCTGATTATCCCAATTCCCGCTAGTTGAAATTCTGCATGATCAAGTTATTGTAGGTGCTGATGATGATGATGATGATTCAGCCTTTAAGAAGTTACTATGTAACATTTGCAGGACATTCATACGTCCATTAAGTGCTGTGAGGACATTGGGTAAAGTCAGTTTGAGGATGTGACCATTGTTTCCATTGTAATTAAGTAAAACACTGTGAGTTGAATCCTAAGACATTGTTCTAAGTCTTGGTGACATTGTAATAAACACCTTTTTTCTGTTTCCAGGGTGATTAAAATGCCGGACCCAGCCAACCTGTCCTTGCTCAGCTATGGTGAGGTGTTTGCACTCCTTTTTGACAACCACTTCCTGTATGTGATGGACCTTAGGACAGAGAGGATCTCGGGACGCTGGCCTTTACCGGCCTACAGAAAATCCAAAAGAGGATCCAGCTTTTTGGCAGGTGTGACTTCTTGGCTTAATGGGCTGGATGGGGGCAATGACTCTGGACTGGTTTTTGCGACCAGCATGCCTGACCATAGCATTCACTTAGTACTGTGGAAGGAGAATGGATAGAAGAAGCAAGCGAGGACTCCAAACTGCAGACTGTAAGGAAATGAGCTGCTATCATAAGCACTCTTGGATATATACACCTTCACAGTGATGACAGAGCATGCATGGACCAAAGCCTTTTGTTTTTATCAGTTTCTTCCTCAGCATAGAGTCCTCTTCTTCTTCTTCTTCTTCAACAGCTAAAGGTTCCATAATAAACACAAGTGTTTACATTCTCCTGTCATGGGTGATATGGACGTTTGATCAGTTTTAGCCCAGCACATAGGCTTTTTATATACAGATCTACACATTTTGCAGATTCCAAAAATAGTCATCATGAAGTGGTATCGAGATCCCGTCAATACAACCAAGCATGAGCCGTCTCAGATGTCAATCGTGATGCTTCACCTTGTTTTTATAGTGTCAGATAATCAGAGAAATTAACACTTTTGGAATACTGAAATACTTGGCCATGACATGGACATAAAATGAAGCCAGCGGTGAGCAGTGACGATGGTCACTGGAGCTGTCATGTCATTTATCTTTCCAGGATAGCAGAAGATTCTCAGCCGGGGCCTCCTTTATAAAGCTTGTGTACGCACAGAAGAAGGCGTACGACACTTTCTACGCAAACTTGATGGGGAAACGCGCGGTCCTTTACGGAAACTCTGACCCATGTGTACGCACATAAACGGGAGAGAGGAGAAACTGCGACGCCGATGTTCAGAAGGCTGAATAAACAGAGACTGTAACAGAAAATGTGTAAAATAAATTCAGTTATTACGGCTGATCAAAAGGTTTTGTTTGCACACACCAGCGAGATGTATTTTTAAACAAATAAACAAATACATGTTTGATCGTCTCAGCGACACGCATCTGCACACACACACACACACACGCCCTAATCAATAAATACAAAATGAATACAAGATATCTGTTGCTGCCAGATAAACTTTTAAATAAATGCTGTAATTATTAAATCATGTTGTGGTATGAGACGTATTCTCAGGGACAGTACGGTCAAGGAGGATACATTACACAAATAATGGGCTTCTAATGATGTTTGCAGGCGTTCTAAAAGAGTTTTTATAGTGAGGTGTTGCAACTGAATAGATAATGTGCCATACTAATCAAATGTACAATTATTGTTATTGTCGTCATTGTGCAGAACAGTCTCTTATTTACAATCCGTTTATTCCCACGAGTGAAGCCGCTCAGATTCAGTCATGGTGGGGAGAATAAAGAGACGTGATCAAAACGATTGAGGACGTAAAATAGTTGATTTATTTCTGCTCGAGGACGAGACAAACGGCAGCTTCAGAGGGAGACACTTTTCAGAGAACAGTCAGATCTGCTGCTCAGTGATAATGAATGTATGGTGAGCTGGTTCCTGTCCAAGTGGATTCAGTGTCAGTGCACACAGAAACTGGGAATTACTGTATGTACAAATCCAATTTGTTCTTATACCGTTCACTTACAGGCGACAGTGACGACCCACACAAGCATAAGTGGCTACTGGCTCTTATTTCCCCAACCCTCAGTGTGCCGTTGTGGAGAAGAACCATTGAGCTTCTGCATTTACAGCATCTGCCACATTCTGTCACTCTAAATGTATTTTTTTTTACCATTAGACACTGTATAAAACCCTTTTTGCACCTCGGCGTCTGATTGTGTGAACTTCCTTTTCTTCTTTCTGCACTTGCCATGATTTTACGGGCCTTTCCCGATCAATGAATATTAATTTGGGGCGTTTTTCTGACTATTTATAGTCAAGTGTGGGCATTACCTGAGGCTCACAAAATCAAAAGTTGATTGTGGTTTCTAAAGAGAGTCTTGGGACGTGCGTGAAAGCACTTTGTGTGTTTTGTATGAACGTCTCAGTCGAACCTGTGCACAGGTTTATAAATGAGGCCCCAGGTCAGTAGGACATACTGTACTGTAAACTCTAACAAACAAACTACGTTGAGACCAGTGGGTACAGATTCATGATTAAAGGAATACTTCACTGATTTGCATTTATCTTTGTATTACTCATTTTTTGAAAAATTCTGCTTCCCAACCTCAGTTTCCCCCGAGTTGAGAAATATCTTCATTCTTTTCCTTGTTGCGTGCATACCAGTGACACTTGGTCCTGTTAGCGTAGCTGTTAGCAAAGATGGCGGACACTTAACATTCTGGGAATGAGGTCCCGCCCCCCTACAACGTGGGTCTAAAAAGTGCGGAATTAGCGTTGCAGTTTCAAACAAAAATACTACCCCTAATTCTAGTAATACAACGCTAAATGCAAATCGGTGAAGTATTCCTTTAATTCATTGGCGCCAAATTTCAGTACCTGAAGTCGAACATGTACACGAGTGACGAGAGTAACATGACGGCTCTGCCTGTGAGATACAGCACTTTTCACACTGAGAAAGACAAACCCTCTCTATCCAGAGAGAGATTTTCTGTGTATAAATCACCATCAATACACACAAAAAATAAGATAATAAAAAATAATTTACAATAACTATCCTGCTACTGTGTCCCAATGACAGACACACACTTAATGTTCACAATTCAAATTTATTTACAGAAATTTTAGTCACAATTCCTTTTATTTGAAGCTGAAAATACAGCTGCGCGTGGCAATGTGGTGTGGTAGTAAACAAAATTTAAAAGAAGAATCACAACTCACGATTGTTTTTGACCAACACAAGTGTCAAAACAATTCAAAGGAAATAATGAAAGACTTCCAGGAACCTGGAGAGGGATGAGCGCACGTACAAACACGTTACCTGCACTTCCACTGGATCTAATGTATTAATGTAGTACAGGGGAATAAGCGCTGAAGCTGAAAGTGAAACTAACAGTGGCTGCAGTTTTGACTCATCACTGGCACATGCTAATGCTAAGGTCGGGAAATCAACGACAGAAATAAGAACATTAACTGTAGTTAAGTTGACTTTCACCGGTGGATACAGAGTAATATACTACGTCATGTTATAGAAAACACAGTGAAAGCAGAGTTCGACCCTCACAACTGTACAAAACAAATCAAAGACTTTAGTTCACTATCAATGCAAGACCTGAGCCTGTTTATCAGAGACGATGTGATCATAACGTGGTTATCAAATGTTGGTTTTTCATGTCAGTCTGCTGCACAGTCTTGGTTTGGTGCTTTTAAATGAACGTACATTGATTTGTGATGTAGAATTACAAAAATGTCAACATTTACAGAAATACTGCAAAGTAGTAGCAGACGAGACCTGGTTCAGTACTGATCCTGGCCTGATTTAGATGAAAGTTTAGTGTCGTTTTAGTTTGTTACTCAAAGAATTGTCTGCTTTGGCTCTTCACATTTATCACATCACCATGTTTAGTTTGTTTGTCCTTTTGCAAGATTTCCCAAAGACAATAAAAGTGACTGCACATTTTAATACTTCAGATTTCAGAAATATGACATAAAATACATAAATAAATACATTAGGTGATGGAAAATGATCATGTATAACTCAGTAGTATCATGATCAGCTGATTTATGAACACGTTGGGTTGTTGTGTGAACTTAGGGTTAATTTGCCAGCCGTTTTATTTACCACTTAAATTTGAGTGCTTGCCAGTACTGAGTACTAAGTACTTACAGCAAAAATATTAAAAAAATTATGAACAAAATACAACATTAGCTACTGAACCATTTACAGTCCACTCTAAAAGTATTGGAGAGTGAATATAAGACAAGAGGTCAGTATTTCAGCTTTTGTTTCCAGGTAGAGGTTAAAGAAAAACTTTGTAATGGAACACAACATTTTTAGTTGAGCAAATATAGAAAGAGATAGATTTGAATTAGATTAAAATGGATAATGCTTCATACTTCATACATACTGTATGCAACACTGAAATTACTGAACTGACAGAAAACAATTATAAGCCACTGATTGTCCGGAATAATAGAAGCAGCAAATTGGATTTACTTCAATGCAAAGGCATTATATGTTAAATGATTAAGTATCATCTAAAATTTATTTTGTGAATTTCCTCATCTGCAGAGAAATATGAAAGAAACAAAACTTCATACTTGTTTTGTTGAACTAAAACCATGTTCATTGTACTGAGCTTAAATGATAATTACAGTTTATTATTTACAACTCCAATCATATTTTCCATCGGCAAACATATAAACACTGTTCAGTAACAAAAACAAACAAAAAAATAGAAACATGGCAACAACACAGCTCAATAGAAAGCAACTCTGCACTGGATCTAAGCGCCTTTCTTTAAAGGGGATGCTCCACAGACGTGTCAGAATTCAATGCAGCAGGTACAACACACTGGTACAATTCTAGCCAATGTTTTCTTCCCAATGAATGTGAACAATTTGGATTTTAGAATTGTTTTCTTTTGTTATTGCTGCATCCCGTCCATCCATCGGTTGAGCCTGAGCAGCAGCAGCAGCAGCAGCAGCCACACACTCTACAATACACTTTCTGAGAGTAAACTTTTTTTCTTGCTGGACAGAAAGAAAAAAAACACTTCAGTTCCTTTCACATTGAAGGGTGAAGGGTTCTTTTCTGAAGTCTGACCTGCTCAAGGCTTGGGTTTTAAACAGGACTGCAGTTAATCAGTGATCAGTGGGGGGAAAAAAAGTCTCTTGTACCAAAGTACACTTCAACAACCCTAGTGTTCATGGTGTTGCATACATTTTTACAAGAGAAAATAGTTTGAAGTGATTGTGTTCGGATTAAAACAAGACAAAAAGTTCAGGTGGTTTGCCCCCAAATCAGGTTAATCACTGTGTACATTGAGTTATAATACAAACACAAAGTCAGAAATAACCATGAATACATCTTTTTTTTTTTTTTTTAAAGAAAGCCGATTGCACTGATCAAATTCTTTTTCAGTCGTGATTCTGCTCAACGTTGTAAACATCACAAAACATGACAACATTCATTTACTGCTTTCATTGTGACGCTTTTTTTTTTTTTCCCTTTTTAAATCTTTAAACTGTACCAATATAAATACACCAGGAGAGTTCATTTAAATACAGTTCTTTGTCGAGTTGAGCAGAGTGACACTGACGGAAACAGACGAGGTTCTTCTGTGGTGGTGATGCCGAGTCCACGGATGACCTGGTTGTGACACAAACCGCACAGACTGACTCATGCACTCTAGTGACTGTAGTGTAAACATAAAAATTCAAAACACACAACCATTGTCGAGCAGCGGTAAACAGATTAACAAATGCCTTGATTTCAGGCCGTCCCTTGTTGCTGTTAAAGGGACAGTACAGGCTTTTCTTTTTTTTTTAAGTATCACTGTATGAGAACACATTAACATATAAATAAGAATATGTTAACCCTTTAACACCTCATTTTAACCATAAAAGGGCCTGAAATTATCCTGTGAGTAAGTGCTTTTGCCCATTTTTCCAGAACAACTTTCAATATCTGGCAGTTATTTTCAATTTACTCCATGTTGAAATAGTATTCAGAAAAACAAAGTTTTGTTGTGAAAAAAACTCTGTAGTTGGACACGAACACCAGATTTTGTGTTAAATTTGAAATTTGAACCGTGTAAAACATATTTAAAATAGGGCTCAATGAGCAAAAATTTAAATTTTGATAGTGCACTTGTGCAAACGTGTCATCTGTGATACGCTCGGTGTTAAAGGGTTAATGTAGATAGATTTAGAGATAGAGAAAAGTTATCTCTATCTATAAAGACTGATTTTACATCACAGCACAGGGGAGCTGTTGATCCACCGACGCTTCCATCATTAACCCTCTTATGGCCGTCATGATAACCAAGCCGCCTGGATTTATTTACATTTTATGGCTGTAAAATTGAGCGAGTGCTTCTGCCCATTTTTCCAAGATAACTTTCTCTTTCAATATCTGGCAGTTATTCAACTATTTAGGAACAACGGTATTGAGAAGCTGACGTCACAAACGTGTGATGCGGAACTCCTGAGTGCTACCGTAATGACAATTACACTGGCGCAAAGCTCCATTTCTCTGCTTTCCAGTATCCATCCATCTTCTACCGCTTTATCCTCCACATGAGGGTCACGCAGGGTGCTGTCAGTTCGTAGTTTTTTAATTTTCTATTTATCACAAACGGTCTAGGAGTTGCAGTAATGAGAAGTACACGTGCCAAATCCTGACCGCGATGACAGGATGGTCACAGAAGGGTTAAGTGCAAATGTGTTATTTTGTGTGTTTGGAATCCTTAGTTTGGATAAACCTAATCCTGTGTCCCCATGAGATAAAGACACACACATTTTCTCTGTGAACTGTGAGCGGTTTACAGGCGTCAGTGTGTAGTTGGATAAAGGCACCGAGACAAAGTGGCTAACATCTGCTAACAATAGTAGCTGCTAACGCGCCGCAGACTCTGTGGACAAGCGGGCACAGCTCCGTCAGCGCTGACAACACCAATAGTACCTCAAACAACACACTTCAACAAAAACCTGACGTGTCACTTTAAACTAGGACAAAACTAAACCACGAGAAAAGAGTCTTTCCTTCGCTAGCAGTGTCCTTCAGTGTTAGCGTGCTATTCCACAAACAGTTCCTCTAAGCAGCAGCAGCTTCCTTCAGCAGGTGGTGAAAAAAAAACAAAAAACAAACAAACAGTATTTACAAAATGAATCACACACACATTGTTAAAAGCTTGGTACATCATTGTAGATTGCTTTAGTTACTCAGTCAGCTAACTTAGCTTAAACACAATAGCTGGCTCTTCTCTGCATTATAGACAGTAATCGCCACGTTCACTATAATTGCCACGGTGGTTGAATGTATTTTGATTTAACTTTTAGAACATATTGATTGTTAAAACCCGGCTTTGTTGATTAGCAAACATGTCTTTAAGGAGGATTAGCGATCTGTAGCAGGGGCCCGTGCTATGACTCCTTACCTAAACCCCCCGAGTATTCGTCCCTACATGATCCTGACACTTCTCGTGATATTTCAGAGATGAGTAAGTGGTTTTTACTTGAGCCAGAGAACCAACTTAGATTTGGCTCTTTGCTAATGCTTGGCTCAATAAAGCATAAACACACACACAAAAAAAAAAGATATCCACTGTGTTCTGAAGTGGCTTTTGTAGTAGATTGTTTCCTCTCTTTACTTTTAAATGAACAATTCAAAGCCAAACTCATGACTCTGATTACAAATGATCTCTTTTTTTGGTACAAAATCAGTCCAGCTGGATGTGAAAGAAGTGAAAGAAGGTGAATCGTTCGCTTCATCTTCAAAACAATAATGAGGCCTTTGAACAGGGTCATGGTTTTCATGTTCATCACGAGATCAAGAACACGGGATGTCTTGACACTGGTTTTCTTTGTCTTTGTCCTTGACATTGCAACACAGAAAAAACAAATGAAATCCTTCCCCATGTTTGATTTAAAAAAAAAAAAAGAAAGAAGCTTTTCCTCCAGTTTTCTCAGTTGTTTTTTTTGCGATTGCAGTTTCATGAATCAACAAGTGTCTTCTTACTTTCACTTTAGAAAAACAGAGCTCCACCTGAAGGCAGTGGAACAACTGCTGCTGTGTAAACTTAACATCAGTATCAGTCAACAAACACCGTTGTCCATGTTTGTCATACGCTTCTTCACTTCTTTACAGCAGTCGAACAAAGTCACTGAACAAGAAGCTTAGAGAAAGAAAGAAAACGACAGCCTCACCAAGTCTTCTTAGGTGTTTACGGAAATGTATATTACACGTGTTGTGTTCTGTACAGTGGCACATCCAGTATCGGAGCTTCTTCAGACACTTCTTCATGCTCCCATTTCATCTACACACACAATGCTTCACAGGGTCCGTATTCAAAGGACATCGTGTCATTCAAATGACATAAGGTTTGCTGGTATCTGTTGACAGAACAGAACAGAAATGAAGAACATTGGTAATAAGTGTGTTCACTACTGGTGTGTAAAAAGGACAGTTTAAATCACTTATTGCTGTGTGTGTGTGTGCAAATAGAACAAATTCTAACTGTAAAACGCAGCAGAAGTCAGTCGGGATGCAACTAGTTTTCCTCAAAGCTAGTGTTGTCTCTGTGCAACTGGAATGTCTTTCACTGTTTTTGTTTTCCTTGGAAATGTGAGATTAACAGCGTGAAAGCGAGGCTTCTAGGTATCAAACTAAATAAAAAATGTGTTGTTTTACTATCACCATTACACTGTGATCATGCTGATAAAAGACTTGATAATCTGCTCTGAATCTATGCTGATAATAGACTTGATAATCTATGCTGATTCTGTTTTTCTCCTAACATTTTCTTGACCTCCAGTTTCTAGAGCTTTTGTCGAGCAACACGTGGAAATGATGAATAACCAAAAAGAAAAGAAAACCTTGTGCAGAATAGGATTAGAATATTCTGTGTGTGTCTGTGGAAAACCCTTCATTGGATCCAAAATGCAGCATCACAAGCACCGACAAGAAACACACAGCCTGTATTAACTTCTCTGTAAAACTGAATACAAAATCCCCCTCTTCACATACACAGAGCCCATCAGACCTCAAAGAGTTAACTGTGACTTGTTCTTTTCCAGTAGATCACTTCACTTGATTAATGCAGAATTCATAAATAACTAAGAAAGAAACCATAAATAACTATTTGTTGTTTCTTAAGGCTCCAAGGGCAGAAGCTGCCTTGTTGCCATGCCAGCAATAAAACATAATCAGTATCACACCATGATGTGACTTGTAAATTCAACAGGAGGTGAAGGGGTGAATCTGAATGCTGGAGATGATGCAGACAAAAATGTGAAACGTTTATTCAATCAAGAAAGAATTAGAGCACTTATCATTAACAAACTATCATTCATTCATTCTACAACTACATGTTTAAACATGTTTATTTACCACTGTGTGGCCTCGGTGGTAGCATCCGTTTCCAAATGTGTCCGTATTCAACAAATCAAATTTTAAAGATCATTTTTAGAGAGTGTGCCAACCTTTCTGAAAATGGGGGTTTGTCGAACTTAATCGAATCACGAAGATGAGTGAATGTGTGTGTGTGTGTGTGTGTGCTGAAAATACCTGAGGTCTTCTGCTCCTACAAGCCTCTTCCAGGTTTTTGTGCCAGATGATGGCTGAAAATCTGGATCCTGTCTGGAACTTGTAAATGTTACCTGTGAAGTGACACAGACGGCTCTGAGTGTGTGAGTTTCAATGAAAGTGAAGCAAAAATGTCACAGTGTCACTGACCTTTGTCTGGGTCATTGAGGTGGAAGATGTTGGGTCTGGCTGGGTCATCTGGCAGCACCACTATCCATCCAGTCACACACATCTTCTTACAGGGTTTGGATTTATACTGCGACAGACACGTGACAGAGGCTCATACTCATAGAAAACACACGCAACATGAAGGTTTGTATGTAAAAATGTTCGCACTATATGACAAGCATGTGCATTTTCAATCTGGTTTCAAAGGGAAAATTAAAATATGAGCAATTTGTGCCACAATGTAAATCCACAGTTTCTCCACTGCCTTTGGCTTTCATCATCATATTATGCAGAGGTGGACACAGAGTACTGAAATATTCTGCTCAAGTAAAAGTACCACTAAAGTACCACTATTTTGATAACATTTTACTTAAGCAAAAGTAAAAGTACTGGTCTAAAAATGTACTCAAGTTAAAGTAAAAAAGTAACTTGTTTAAAATGTACTCAGAGTAAAAGTTACTCAGTTACTTTTTAACAAGGTTCTTCTTCTTCCTCTGTCGAGCAAAAAGGACAAGGGGACACAAATGTTTGAATTGTTTTTCCTGTCCTCATCGTTCACCTGTCCGCGTCACTTACCTGTCCTCGTCACTCACCTGTCCTGTGTCCTTGTCATTCCCCTGTTCTTGTCATCGCCCTGTCCTCATCGCTCACCTGCCCTAATCGCTCAACTGTCCTCATCACTCACCTGTCCTCGTCACTCACCTGTCCTGTGTCCTTGTCATTCCCCTGTTCTCATCATCGCCCTGTCCTCATCGCTCACCTGCTCTAATCGCTCAACTGTCCTCATCGCTCACCTGTCCTCACCTGTCCTCATCACTCACCTGTCCTTTAGTAATGCCATTTCAGATAAGGTGTGACAAAAGATGTCACAGATTAATTAGACATTTACCAATTCAGAGAAAATTGTCTCTTTGTTACTTAGAAAAATCTAAGTAAAAAGACAGCACAGTTAGAACAAATTGCTTGCAAACATAAAATATAGATATATATAGAATATTTATATATATATATATATATATAATATATAAAGTCAGGTACAGATGAGACATAATCACTTCATTAGTTTCTGGTTTATCAAATGCCAAACCATTACTTAAGTGCTACTTACATGTTTCCTTTCAGAAGCTCTCAGTGCTTTTGCCCCATAAAAGGTCAGGGTTGATCCTGACAGGGTTATCCAAAACCTGGTCCATGATGACAACTGTAAGTAAGTAAAAACATAGATATAACAAAATCATCGTGTTCAGTCATCATTTATTTAACCTTTATTTATCTAGGAAAGCACATTCAGATTAAAATCTCTTTTACAAGTCAGTCATAGCCAAGACCGTGAAGAAAGACACCAGCTTATAGTGTCTATAAAACATAAACCTTTTGGATGTTTTCTCACTTTATTGCTTTTGTAAACAGAGTCACTGTCATCACTGGATTTAATTAGGCTTTTCTTGGACAATAATTTATCCTTCATGTCAAAGTGAAAACAGATTTCTACAACAGTAGATCATGTGACATATGAACCTGTATAAACATTCAATATTTTGGTCACAGTCACAGCAAAACAATACATTCATTCATCTACATTTGTTCTTTTACAAAATGGATTTAAATTGATTTCACTAATAAATCTTAATGTGACAAATCTTTCATTCCAAATTTGATCTCTGATTTGTTTCTTAATTAATCTGGTTTGTTGGGAATTTTATATTATTTGACCTAGTCTGGCCTTGACTTTGACCCTTTGACACCCCTGCGTGGTTTAAGGGTTGAGTTACTCTCTAAGCTTCTAGCTCCTGCTGGAAAACAATCTGTTTTCACCTTTTCATTAAAGAATTTATAAAAAATAAAGGGAAATAAAGACTTTTTAGGGCAGAAAGACAGAAAAAATGACCTTACCTTGGGTTTCCGTCCTTCCTTAAGCATTGCTTTCCTTCGCAGCGGTCCTTCCATGATCACATTGTCGGCCTCACTGCAGCCATAGAAGGAGTTGGCAGCAGAGAAGCTGGAGTAACAAGCAGCAGATAAACGTGAAACTTCAGTATATTTCTGTTCAATGTTCAGAGGCAGTGTACTGTCTTACATAGTCTGGTGCTCTTTGATTTTAACCAGAATGATTTCACTCAAAATGTGATAGTTACATACATAATTAGTATTATTCAACATATGATATTTGAGGGTTATAAAATGGATAGATAACATTTTACATTAAACACTGGAATGAAAAGATCTTATTCAGACAGCATGTAAAAGACCAACACTCATATTATGATTTCCAGCTTTAGCTCTTCAAATGTTGACATGATTCACACAGAGAAAAGACAAATGTGACCTTAACTGATCAAAGACATAAACCCACTAACCAGGGTTAACCTCTTTTGCTTAGTGACCCTCAGGAAATATTAATAATGGATGGATACATGTTTATCATGAAGTTTGAAGCCACTCTTATGTTAAGGCAGTGTTGTTGTAAGTAGTATTTCAGTGACTGACTCGACTAATGATTCTAAAAATGCAGAAAAGATTATGTGTTAAGCCGTTACACTTCCCCTCACTCAGTAAAGATTATCAGTATTTTTTTTCTTCTTCAGTGTTGTGATGAAGACTCCTGCTCTCACCTGTACACATAGCCATAGCTCCGGGGGGAGTCGTGAGTTGGGACCTTCCAGTTGGGACCCAGTGTTGCGTACATGCGGCCCCTGTTTGTCACACATTTCATAGTCAGTTTGAGGAGCTGATGGGATGGATTGGTCTTCTTGGGTTAATACAAGTGTGTAAACGACACTATAAACCTGCACTACGCAGAAATGAAGAAGACTGTCTGCTCAGGCAAAGAATAGAATATTTGCATCATGAAAAACACTGAAATCATGTCATTCGCTTACAAGCACAGACACAATTTGGTGACACAGAAAAGCATGTAAGTTGGTTTATTAGTTTATAAGATAAATATTCTCACTGCAACCCATGCAATCCTTCATCACATAAACACAACAAAAAGACATATTTTACGTTCACTGAATAAAATCTACACACGCTTGCCAAATCCCTAAATCCCTAAAATACTCTAGGGAAATTGACTTTATTTTAAAGTTATTAAAACAGTATAAAATATATCTTGTACGTGACGAGCAGCTCTCACTCACCTCTCCATTTTAGCGGATAGTTCCTCCGAAAAAGAGCTTTCACTGCTTGCTAAAAACACAAACAACAACAACAACAACAACAATAACAAAGGCAGGGTTATTCTGGGATCTGAAGTGTAGGATAAAAGATAATTATACATAATTATACAGCTTAACTGTGTTTATTATGATCAGAATGTAACAGCGTCTGCACTGATGGGGACTATTAATCGATTACTAAATTAATTGACAACTATTTTGATAATCGAATAATCGATTTGAAGCTTTTTTCATGATTAAAACAAGATTTCCGATTGTTTAAGCTTCTTAAATTTCTTTGCTCTGGATAACAAAAAAAACATTAAAAGTTAATCATTTTGGTTTGTGGACAAAACAAGACATTTGAGAACATCATCATTTCCAGGTTTGACGATCACCGATCCACATTTTTTCAGGTTTTCTGATATTCTGAACACCAAACGATTAATCGAGAAAATAATCAGATTAATCGATTTTGAAAATAATCGTTAGTTGCAGCTCTAGATCCCAGGACTTCTTGCTGCAAAGGCAAGAGTGCTAACCACTACACCAACCATGTGGCCTGTTCTTAAAAGCATGAGATGTAAAATGACAGAATAAAGACCAAAGAATTAGTGCCAGGGATTGACTGCAGAGGGCTAAAGGACATAAAAATGTTCATCTTTTATGTATGTTGGGAAAATGTTGGGCCCTCATTTTGTTAAAAGGTGAAGAAAAACAATCATCTGTGCTCAGACTTACCTAATGACAGGCCGTTAGACACAGATGTACTGTGTGGATCTATTCTGACAGGACTCTGAGACTCTAAGAAGCTGTCGTCCAGCAAGTGTCGCGCTTTGATAGGAAATGTCGCACTCCTGCTCTCCGACATGCCGTACTGACACATCATACTGCAGACAACAATCAAAACAAACACATGTGACAGTGCATCTCACAGAAAGCAAACAAGAAAGTGTGTCTGTGACAGTTCAGAATTATTTATTAGCTCATATTGGTCACCAGCTATTTCCTCTTCTGTCTTTATAAGTGCAATTCAGTTAGAACAAAGATAGAATATATCCGACTAGTTTAAAACAGGCACCTTCCATTTAGAATCATTCCGATTCACTCACATTCACAAGGTTCGAGAACAAAAACTAGCTGGTGCTCACGTTTGTTTTACTTGACTTACTCATGTTTGTGAGGTCTAGTGCTGCTATTGGAGAGGAGAGTTTGAAAAGGCTCACATGGAACCACTCGTTTAAGTCTTAAACTGGTGCAAGCTTGAGAGAGGCCTCGTTTTACTCACTTGTTTCCCAGACTATGGCTCTTCCTGTGGTGGGAGGACGGAGGACTGGGGATATGGACCCCCACAGATGCGTCAGGACAGGTAGGCCTCCGGTTATATCTGAGAGAGGCTGATACCTCAGACAGACCTGAAACACAGTAAACCGCTCTCAAACATCACCATATCTTCATACATATTAGTTTTTTTTTTCCTTTGTGTCTCTCGGTTTCTCTGTAAAGATTTACTAACCTGTTCAAACATCAAGATGCCTTTTTTTGTGCCAAATTTGTTATAATTAGGATAGAAATTGTGTTTAAAGAAAGCCATAAAACAGTCTTTGAATTTAAATATACTTTTTTGCGTTGATTCTACATTCATTCCATGATTTTATATAAATAAATAAATAAATATCTGTTATAAGCTTCGGTTTTATTTTCTGTAATTAATTAATTACAGAAAATTGTGCAATTAATTAGCATCATTTACACATTGAGCCTCAACAACAGTGGTCCAGACCTGTTGTACGGGGGAAATTATCATAAATAATAACAACATGGATCAAAATAAATAAGATCCATTAGATCAGATGTGTTTTACCTGCCAGGTCCTCTTTAGAAGAAGCAATGCGAGGGGAACTGTTGCCCGGTTCAATCTTCAGAGACAGCCTGCAACACACATCAAACACACATCAGCAGCTGATATTGACTCTACAACATATCAGCTTCATTCTCTGAGGGTTTTGCCTCCACAGAGATGAAACTTACTTGAAGTTGTCGTCCTCTACAAACTTCTGGAGTTCCTCTATGTAGCGAACGGACAACAGGTATTTCTGGACATGTGGCAGCATCACAAGTTGATCTGAAAGACAAGTTTGGAGGGAAATCATTTAAGATAAAACACCTGACATTCTATGTTCATGTATGTTTGCATGTTCCAGGCTAAAAGGAAAGATACATGCATACAAAAGTGTTGACATGCCCGTACATAACACATAACATTACAAATGAATATACTGCAGTTCTCCAAGTAAAGAAAAGTGCAGATACTGGACTTGACCAAATAAAATGTTGCTCAAAACAATAACGTGATCAGCTGCAGATGTTATAAATCAGGATATACGCTTGGAGTCAGTATAGCCAGATGTGTGTCAGCTAATGTTTTCAAAATGACAAAAAACAATTATGTATGTCTCAAAAGACAGATTCAGAAGACAAGTTTCTGAGTCAACAGCTTGCCAGATAAGCAGCTCACAGGACAGTTTCCCCGAGAAATATCTTCATTGTTTTTTTTGTTACTTGCCCGTCAGTGACACTTGGTCCAAGGCTTGAAACTGCAACGCTAATTCTACACTTTTTAGACCCACTCATAGGGGGACGGAACCTCATTCCCATCATCAAGCAGGATTTTCGTATGCCGTAGAGTAGGCGAAAAAAAGGATTCCGTAGTGTGTGACATCAACTGTCAAATATGGAGGAGGAACCCTAACGCTTGATGGTCTGAGGCTGTTTTGCTGGATCCAGGGTTGGTGAGAGGCAACCTGGACCAAAACGAACCATGCAGTGCCCTCTGGTATGTGTCTAATTGAACTATGAGACATTAAACTGCATACATTTCAATAAAAACTGAAGAAATGTGGGTAGTGTATAGTACTGTATGATTGGTTGTTGTGTCTCCATATATTAAGATGATGACCTAATAAGTGAAATGTTTATCAGGCTCATGATAACCTCTGGTTCTTACCATAGTTACACGACACCTGTAGGTCGGAGAGGACTCTCAGAAGATTGTTCATCTGATTAGTCCGCTGCTGTGTCTCCATGATGCTGTCCGACGCAGGATATGCTGAATCAATGTAGATCATATCCAACAGGTATATCCCTGGATGAGACACAACAACGAGGCACTGTAAAAACCGGGGCTGTCACTTTTTAAATACAAAATAGCATTTTGATTCTCTACAACATTGTTATTTATGGTGTATTTTTTTTAATCAAAATTCAAATTTGCCATTGAACACATAAGTTAACGAACTAATAACTAGCTGTCGTTCCCTCTGTGAACAGTGTCTGAGTTGACACTGATCCTCTTTCATCTGCACCTGCATTAAATCACAATATCATCTGCACTGGCAGATCTAACATGGAAACATGTTAAAAACTATAAAGATATATAAATAAAATACAGTTTACATTATGGCATCATATTCCCTTTTGATTATGGATGTACAGTAGAAGACGATGATGATCAGCAATTTTAAAAGGGTAAAGGATAATCATTCATTTATGCCTGATAGGCAATTACTTTTATTGTTGTAAACTATTAAAGTCGCCCTAACCTAGGACGATTGAGTAGAGACAAACTGAGTAGGCAACAAATATAAGTTAAAAAGAATGATTGTGATGCTGAAGACAACAACAACCAGATTTAAAGAATAAAAAAGGTGCATTGTTTTCATGATGATATGACATTTGATTTGCTAGCTTCATAGTTCAGATGTAGGAACCCTGGAACTCACCAAGGTACGGAATACAGGGCACCATCTTCAGGGAGCGGGTATGTTCCCTCATGTGAGTGTAGTTGTCCTCCTTGGATGTCAAATAGTTTAGTTTCTCAAACGTGGCCTTGTCTTTCCGACTGATGAGCTGTGACAATAGAGAGGAGAAATGACAGTGGATTGGTCGACATGAATCACTCAAAGACACGTAAATCACAATCGCTCCAGTTGCTCAAACTGAAATAACTATCTAGTAGGAATGTCAATTTTCCTCTAATATTCAAATTGTTGTGTATGTTGTATGTTCGAATTTGTTATTAAAAGTTTAATACATTTTAACTTGATATCATTGTAGTGGAGATACAACCTAATCGTGCCGTGCTGTGCCGAGGCGAGTAGAGCCGGTGGAAATACACCATTAGAGCAACATAAGGTTAAGTGTCTTGTCCAAGGACACATCAGCATGTAGACTAACGGAGCCAGGAATTGAATGACGACTAGATCCACCACTGAGCTACCGTCGCACCCAAAAACATGTGCTGCATATGCCTTTCAGTATCTAGTCGTCTAACCATTAATCTGTCCTTTGTTCCTACATGAAGAAGAAGAAGAAGAAGGAGAAGTGCATGAGTCTCATATCTTACAGCCCAGGTTTTGCTGAGTCTGAAGATGGGAGCGCTCTGCAGAGCTGACACCACTGACACAAGAGAATGAAGATTGTTCAACTCCAACAGTTTCTGGGAGGAAAAAAAACAGATATTTTATTGCAACAACAATAACAACAATATAGTCCAAAGTTGAACATGTAACCATGAATAATGTACTACCATTTAAATAAAGAAAGAGTAATTATCATACAACCGTTTTTGTATAAGGAATGCAAGAAATGTTTATTGGTTGGAACTACAAGCAGAATTAACACAATAGTTTACACAACAATTTAGCGAGAAAGCGGCACTTTCTCTTCACCATTTCAATGACAAAAGGAGGCGGACCATTATATTAACAAAATAAAGTGACCAGTTGGGAGTGGCCAGAATAGACAGGATTAGAAATGAGCATTTTCAAGGGACAGCTCAGGTTAAATGTTTTGGAAATTGAGTAAAAGAGTCAAGGTTGAGATGGTTTGATCACGCGCCGAGGAGGGACAGTGATTATATCGCACAAATGGATGTTGAAGATGGAGTTTCGGGCAGGAGGAAAAGAGGAAGACCACAGAGAAGGTTCATGGATGTTGTGAAGGAGGACATGAGAACAGAAGAGGTATAACAGAGGAGGACACAAGGGAGAGGACAAAATGGAGGCAGATGACCCCGCTGTGGTGACCCCTAAAGGGAGAAGCCAAAAGAAGAAGAAGAAGAAGAAATTTGAGCCAATCTTTCCTTCCAGCTTCCTAGTCAGATTTTTCAGATAATGTATATATGAAGAAGCCCATGTCAGAGTACAGTGAGGTAAACCACAGGGTGTGAATGTAGTGCATGTCCATCGCTCACCTGGATGCTCCGCTCAGATATTAGCCGTGTCCCAATAGTCAAGACTGCATCCGCCAAGTGTGGAGAGGGAAATCAGGTGCTAGCCCACACAACTCACCTCACCTCACTAGTTCCCCTTCTTCTTCTCCTAAATAATTCTGGCAGGCTGTACACCGGGAGGTTCAATGTCCTGAATCACAGTACATCCTGCCGCTTGAAGCCTGACTGCTGGTTTATCTCATATTTCATTTTCAATGTAATTTTACATCTGAACGACGAATGCACACTTGAAGGATGCAGCCTTGACTGTTGGGACACGGCTACTCTAATGCTGTTAAAAACACATGTGACCTAGACACTCATAAGGGACCAGTAAACTCCAGGGATTGTCCTGACCCAATCCTCCACTCATTTTAAAAATTAGCATCCAATTGTAGGGGAAAAAACCCTCTATTACTATTCCCTAATCTCTGGACAGCTCTTGTCTTCTACAGCTTCACACATACGGGGATTATATTATTTTTAGAAGCAATTGACAGTGGCCTTCAAATGTAAATAAACACTTAAAAACTAAACATCTAATGAAAAAAGAAAAAATCATGTCTGACGATAAGTTTAAGTATCGTGAGAACTATTCCAACAGGAAAGAGAAAGGGGATCAACAGTGTGTTTTTGTCATGTGAATCACGGTCAACAGAGTAACAATGCATTAGATGGGTTCATATATTTCTCATATAAATTAATATTTAGGGATAAGGAAATTGAACTCACCTTTGCTATTTTAATGAAATGGCTCAATATCCCTGCTCGGATTTTCAGTGTCTGGGCCGTTAAGATTTCCCTCACCAGCCAAAAGCTCACCTGGAACAACACAACGTAAAGAGACGGACCACACATACGCATGCTCAGATGACCTGAAATGCCTAATGCTCACACACATGAACGATCATTCACTGCATGACGCTGCATCACAAAATACTAGCTGGTTAAAAGGAGAAGACTTTAAAATGCCAATGAGCGATGGTACATTTGGTTTATTTCTGAGATCTAAATGTAAATGAGCCCAAAAAACATACCTGGTTGAATCGACGCGTGATTGCGACAATATTGGGGGCCAAACTGTGCTTCTCTTTCCCATTCCAGCCACAGCTGGCCAGCTCCTGCAGAACAGAGATTCAAATAAACCAATAGATTTAAGAAATGTGGAACGACAAGTAGCACAAGTGTAATGGCAGAGAATAAACAACACCAAAGTAAACCCTTGAGATTTTACTCAAAAACGGATTTAACATTTCATTTTAGTATTGGGAGGTTCTAACCATGACCTGCTTGAACATAAATGTATATACCGTATTTAAAAAAAAACAAAAAAAACACTAAATAGGAGAAAGTGGAAAAAAAAAAAAAAAAATACAATTACATTTAATATCTGCACGTAAATATATACAGTAAATATAGAGTTCCTGCTTGCAAGTTTACCTAGAGGAACAGATGCTGGTTTGAAGGCAAATGGTGGTTGCACCTAATATTGATGTGATTCAGCTTTTTCTTCTGTTAGCTCACTTTGCATTTTGTACATTTATAATATATAATTGATTTAAAATGTATATTTGTTTTGTTATTAAACTTTTTATTTAAAGAAAAATAAGTTATACATGTTGCTCTGAAGTTTGTATACATGCCATTAATCAAGAAATTCACATCATTACAAAAGCCCCCACACTCTGTCTCCCATCACAGTTCTAGACTGGTAGGGAACTAAGAGAAGATAAGAGGTGGTACTAATAACTAGAAAAATAGAAAATAGTATAAATAAAATAGACAATAACAGCTGTAAAATTAATACATTTGTCTGCTCCATATGTACTTGTCCTCATTCATGATTTTTCCTGCAAACAATATCTTATAATAGGGTTAAAAATAACTGCGATGGCAAAATCAACAACACATAATTATAACATAATTGTAGATTAAGTAAGATAATTTGCTGTATACATGTATAACTCTCTATTTGCTGAAACAAAGAACGAAAACTGAACCAGATGAGTGGAGTCAAAAACTAGGGGGATTAATCACATTACCCAGTATTTTGCCTTAAAGTTGTTATAATGTATACCCAGGTTTTCCAGTATTTTGCCAGAGGCCAAGCAATTGACAACATGGTTCTTACCTCTGGCTGTATTGCCCTGAAGACTGGTGCATCCATTAGAGTGATTTGGCTCTAAAAACAAAAAAAAAACAAGGATTAAAGCAAGGTCAAATCATATTACCTGGTCATCTATGTGCCACACCTCTAAGCAACTGTAGTTTTAAACATCACATCCATGGAGTTCAATGCTCGATTGTCTGTTTCCATTAAGTCACCAAGGCATTTGGATAGTGTGGGCTGGATGTGGCCAGCGGGCCACCGGTTCGGAACCAGAAACACTGGTATGCTTGTTTTGATCCTTTGAGTATATTCCAAGTAAACTCACAGCAAACTCCTCCGGTGTCACCTTCAGTACGTCAAAGATGACGGCGTCATAGCTCTTGGCGTAGTCTACACGAGGTCCATCCAAAGAATCTGAGCTGCTGCTCGCCTAAGAGGCACAAAATTAAACTCTTAAATTAAAAAAAACAGACCAGCAGTCACACAAGACAAAGGAAATGTATGTAATTAAACAAACAGTGCACTGTTGAATGAATCCCTCGTTGTAGCTCCTTGCATTTTAATCCAGAGTCACAAGAAACAGAGACAACTGAGCCGGAATCAAGGCCGCAGCAGGACATTTCACAAAGGTAATCATTGTTTTGTTCTATGCTGTTAGAATCCTGAACTGTGACCAGACACCCCAACCTCACAATGTGTCTGTGTGCAAGGTTCTGCACCTGTAGGCTTTTTTATTATTACTATTATTATTTTATTCCGCACTACTTTGCCCAATTCTGTTTGCCTAGCAGAATCGGCATCTGCTAGATTATCGAGCAATGTCCCGAAAATGTCGCCCAATAATATTCTAAAATTTGAATATAATGATATTCAACGACCAGCTGAAGTGAGTAAATTAAATTAGAGATGCACTCTTAAGAAAACAAGGACATTCTTTTGGGATATTAATATACAAATAGCCAGTTGACATGAAACTATTTTAACTAGTTGGGGTGGTATCACATCATCGTAACCACCACTGACCTGCCACTTCAGATAATATACAGTATCTGTATCTAGATATCTAAACATATTATCTGTATCAGCCCAAAAAAGTCTGTATCCAAGTTTTCTTACCTCTGAAGTGACTGAATTGATGCTGGTGTCATCTGAGAGTCCGTTCCTGCGATACATACTCGCTGAGGGACTGATGAGACGCACAGGTCAAGGCGACAGAGGTTTTCAGCTGGGGGGCACACATATCCTCTCATTCATTCCTAAAAGAGACGACACAGCTTTTAACTTTTCAAATACATTTTCTTGTTACATTTTCTTTTTAGCTTTGTGCTACAGACAACAAGTTTCCAGTGTTTGACAGCTTAACAGAACATTTCCCAGCATGAAAGCAATACTCGAGTATAGAGGTACGGACAAACCTGCAGAAGACGTGCGTGTTCTGCCATGCAGTGAAGCAGCCACTATTACAGAGACTCATAACATGCTGCTGGCTCCTGACAGTGACAGCAGTAGGAAAAGCCCTTCAACACCTCCCCTTTTCAACCTTTCAATACCACCATGTATCAGTAAATAAAGAACTGGATAATAACAGTATAAGACTATAACCTTCTAGTTTGCTAACAAAACCTATTGAGAATGTAAAATGAGATTACAGAGCAGATACATTGATTTAAAAACGGTGAACGTTAGGGCTGCAACAATTAGCCCATATAATAATCCTTCGGTTTTGTGTCGTTTTTGTTTTTGCAGCGCGTTTCTCATGTTGCATTTGTTTTTGTTTTGTGAATATGCAACTTGTTTTTCCTTCTGCATGTGTTTTTATTAATAAATTATATTCAATTTACATACATAGAGAGAGGACAGGATCATTGGAACAATGCTCTTATATGTACATTTATGTTACACACACACACACAAACACACAGAAAGCAAACCAAAAAAAATCTAAGCAACCATGAGGGACATAAACCCAAAGAAGCAAAGAAAGCATAAACCTATTTACTGTTGGTGAAACCATACACTGTTTGCAAAGATTTACATGGACACGCATAACTAGAGGCATGGATTGCAAAGTGAAATTAAGTAGGCATAGTTTTGAGTCCACCTAAGTATGACAACACTGGATTCCAGATGGAAAAGAACTCATCTCTGCACTGTTGTTCTGTGTTTATGACTTTCCCTAATTGTAAAGTAGCTCCTATCTGTGACACCAAATATATCCATAGCAACATTGGGTTGCAGATTAATATTAAGCACCGCTGACAGTGTCTTAAAGATCACAGACCAATAGGTTGTCAGGGATGAACAGGACCAAAACATGAGTCAAGTTGGCAGGAGTGTTAAGACACCTTTCACAGCCAGCAGCTATGTTAGGGTATATTTCCGCTAGCCTTGCTTTAGAATAGTGACTGCGTTGAAGAACCTTAACTTGTATGACGCTGAGTTTTGCACAGGAAGTACGGTCATTCTCTATTCCAAATATCCTCCTCCAATTCCTCCCCCCAACTAATTCTAGCAATCAGCCCTGATCTTTAGAAGGGATATGTTCTTAAAAGAGGTTATTAAGTCATTTATTCTCAAAATTAGACTTTTTTAATTATAAAGGAATCTCTAATTGATCCTCTAAAGCAGACACTGAGGGTCTGTATGGAAAGTTGGGGTCACAACACTGAAGACAATGACGAACTTGGAAATTACGAAATAAGCTAGACCAAGGAAAGCTGAATTTTTGGCGATAAGTCATCAAAACCAGCAAATATACAGTTAATGTACTTAAATGTATAAATGGATTATGGATTATTTGTAAACTCTGAAGTACAGAGGGGGAGAATGGAGGTAGCCAAAGTACCCGACAGATGTTGAGATGCAAGACGTGGCCTCCAAGTGGCACCAATTTCTGTAAGTTTAGGTCTAGGTCATAATAATTCTAACCTCATTCTAGGTTTCTTACCGTCCCATAAGAATGAAATCTTGCAAGATTTATCGATAGTTTTAAAAAAAGATTTGGGGAGAGAAAGTTGCATACCTCCCAAGGTGGAGAACTAAAGAGTTTTCAATCTCTTCAGATCTAGCTTCACTTTTGATAACAGTGGACAGAAGTTTTCCTGATAGAGCTTCTGCATGTCCATTTCTAGACATTTGGAACAGTTAGGCATTGTCCTGTAATTGAAGAGCCAGGTCATTCACAGGGTAGTAGAACTGAAATGATTAATCAATGAATCGATAACTAAATTATTTGACAACTATTTTGATAATCGAATAATCGGTTTGAAGCTTTTTTCATGATTAAAACTATATTTCCGATTGTTTAAGCTTCTTAAATGTGAGTATTTTCTTCATTTCTTTGCTCTGGATAACAAAGAAATCATTAAAAGCCAATGATTTTGGTTTGTGGACAAAACAAGAAATTTGAGAACATCATCATTTCCAAGTTTGATGAACACCGATCATCATTTATTAAGGTTTTCTGATATTCTGAACCCCAAACGATTCATCGATTATCGGGGAAAATAATCAACAGATTAATCAATTATGAAAATAGTGGTTAGTTGCAGCTCTACAGGGTTGCATTCACTTTTACTAAAGTCAAGTTTGTACCTGGAAAATGTGCCAAATCTCCCCAAAGCATGGACAATATGGGGTACACAAGACAGGGTCGGAAATATACATTAATAAATCATCTGCATAAAGATCCTCTGTGCTCCTCTCCCCCTCGGTGAATTCCACTGATTAATGGCAGTGATTTAAGTGTAATAGATAGGGGCTCTATGGCCAAGGCAAAAAGAAGTGGGCTGATAGAGCATCCGTGACGGGTTCCCCTCGACAACTGGAAGTACTGTGATTGTTGTCAATTTGTAATTACGGAGGCTTTTGGCAAGGTGTACAAAGTTTAATCCACGAGATAGGGAATTTGGCTACAGTTGTCCTATTCCTCTTGTTGAGCCACTCCTGAACTGCAGACAACGTCAGAGCTAAGGAGAAGAAGAACTGGTCCAAAGTCCTCTTTTCAGATGAGCGCAAGTTTTGTATTTTTTTGTAACTCAGTGTGTTGTCTGGTCAGGAGGGGCCACTGAAGTAAAGCAACAAATAACTGTTCAGTCAGAGCAGGCAAAATGAGCTTAAATTATATCACAACATTTGATATTTCATAGAATTTCAAAATAAAAGTGTCTGTTTTGATGTGGAACAGTAAGTGTTCAGAAAAAATAAATGTATTTGTGATGCAAAATTAGTCTGTAAATTTAAAAAAAAAGAGACAGAAATAACTCATTATGACGTGATATTAGTGGAGGGCCGCATGAAATAAGTAGAGTGTAAAAATATGATGAAGACCTGCTGCCATTCTAACGCTAAATATACATTTTTACAATTGATTGTTTCCTATGGGTGACCTTTCAATGAAAAAGGGTGCCATTATGAAGTTTGTCCCAAAGGGAAAGTGAATAGATAACAAAACATTTCACATGCATGATCAAAAGTAACTGATCAATTTGAACCTAATTGAACAAACTAAGTAATACACATTTATTCTTAAGGGTGGCTGACATAACACCTGAGTTATCTCTTTTTTTTTCTAACCTCACATTAACCTCTGCTCACACTGATTTGAAGAAGAGGATGACAATCACAAATTGTATTGTTTGTTTTTAACTTGTGTTGTCATGCTCAGACATAAAACCAAAGAATTAATTTTTGTAATAAATACCCAGCTCTACTCAACCCCCTGAAGAGCACAGGTGGTTTATTTACTGACCTTCACTTCAGGTTATAAATCTATTGGTTTGTTTGATTGTTAGTCATGCAAAACTATATCTGAACAAATGTGTTCACATTCCGCACAAAACGAGTGCTTGCGCAAAATCACTGCCGGATTCATAATACATGCGCAGTGGTCATTTTTCTTCGCAACACCTCGCATAATGATTGTGGATCCGAATCCCTCCGAATTGACAGGCGCACGTCCACTGTGCGCAATCAGCATCCTGCCATGTCTGTGTTGCCCAAATATAAGTACCGTGTTTCTCAAGTTTCACAGGGATGTTCCGAAAGTGATACAAAAGGTGTGTATGGGGGACCTTAAAAACGCTGCGACGCCACTGCGCCTTCGACACAGACGTGTTTGTCAGTGAAGATGAACGACGAAAAATGTCGCACACAGACGCGCGATAAAACGTGTCCATTAATTATTACACTTGCACAGTGTCCTGTCACGACAGCAACGTAGCATGTGAATCCCCATTCCCCACAGCCTAAACCCGAGCCCAAGCCCGAGCAAGAGCCAGAGCCCGAGCCAGGCCCGGAGCTTCTATAGCGACAGTTAAAGAATGCACATTACCTCTCCACCACGCACCGTCCCTCACTACTGCTGCTGCCGCCGCCGCCGCCGCCGCTGAATTTGACAAAGAAAACAAAACGACAGAAATAGTCCACATGTAAACAAATAAAACCGCGGTGCTTAATTAAGTCCAAGTAATGTTCTGGCAGCAGGGTCCGGAGAGATGACTCTTCCTTTGAGCCGAACATGAAGCCAAAGTCGTTGTGTTCGGTCCGTAAGACCCACAGACCGTGTCGGGAACATGAAACGAAATCATTAACACATGACAGCGAGGTGCCACGCTACGTCCACTCGCAAAAAAGAAATGAAAACGAATACATATCGAAAGCAGGAAGTGCCCGGTAGGTATGTTGACAGCAAGGTGCAATGCCAAATCATCTGCTCAGCTCCACGCCGAGCTCTCCCAGCTGACCAATCACAGAGCTGCTCTTAGCAGATGTCCTTCAGACGCAGGTGCGTCACTGTGTGTGTGTGTGTGTTAGGTGCTTTTTTTTCTGGCTTCAATGCTGACCTTGTCAGGACCTATGGAGACCAAAACCAGGTCCTAATGAGGCAGAATATATTGATTATTAGGACAGGTTTAGGGTTTAGCCTTTGACTGTTTATGGGTAAGGTTAAAGGAATACTTCACCATATTTAGCATTTAGCTTTGTATTACTAGAATAGGGGAAGTGTTTCCCAACCTCAGTTTCCTCCGAGTCGAGAAATATCTTCATTCTTTTTTGTGTTACGTGTCCACCACACACTTGGTCCGAGGCTTGAAACTGCAATGCTAATTCCGGAAGGTTGCGTGTAATACCACATGTGTTTATTAACAGTATTTAATTAAAGTGTGTCCCATAGCTCTTACTGTTGCTGCCAAAATGCACTGAAAAGACAAGAAAACCAAGAATGCACCCGTTATGCACTTTGCATTAAAACAAACAATGTGATGACTATAAAATGTTGCTGCACTTCTCTAACACTCATTGAGAAAAAGTAACATGGAGGTCTATAAAGACGAAAGGCTGGGACGTTTTCTGAGAGCTAAAATAGCTTCAATTTGGATACAGGAGATGAGAAGAAAGAATATTATGACGGCTGAGTAGTGTAGGAGCTGCCTAACTCCAGGAGATGGCACTAATGCCACATCATGGATGCAAGCTTCTTCTCCTCATCATTTCTGGCATATTAGTACAACCTCGTCCCTTCTCTCTAACTTGATTGAAAGACACTTATTTCTAAACAGAAGGCTGCAGGCGAGTGATACTGTCGACCTTTCTGATCCATTTCCCAATCTCCTTGCCACTCACCATGTCCTATACAAACCAGTTTAGCCAGTTTATCACACATTACATGTCCTTCAATTCCTTTGTGTCCAGGGACATCAATGTTGTATTTCAGCCCCCTTCATTCTCAACACAAGATTTCAAAAACCCACCAACACCATCAGAACAGTCACAGATAAATAGCAGCTCTGACCTCCTGAAGGTCAGATCATTGTCTACAAGATCACCAGCACCTCTGAGGAAAAAAGAGACACATGATCTGTTATGCAAACCCTCTGTTTGAGCAGAAAATTAGCAACAAACATGCCAAAGCCAGCCCTTCCAGATATTGGATCCTTAGAGCCACCTGTTGAAATCTGAAAACATTATGTCTGATGATTTACGCAGTTTTTAATTAGTATACTTGTTAAATCTTGGCCCACGTAAAAAAAAAACATGGAGAAAGACCAGGCAGACCCAGTCACATGGTTCCACTCAAGCTCAATGCTTTGTGCAAGTTTTCTTATTCATTTTTTTTCCTTTTATCCTCTAAGTTTCCTGTCCACATCTTACAGTCTTGTTTTCTTACTTCTTCTTTGTGCTTCTTCATACCATATCTGTTAATGGCGTCCATGCAGGTCATACTTCCTCAGATCTTACATACTGACTTTCTTTCCCATCATTATTTTGTCTTTTTCAGCCATCAGTTGTTTTTGCAGTTGTTTGAACTGATTTACACTCAAACTTCTCGGACACCCAAGTGTCTCTAGGTATAGGGTATTTTTCTGCCTTTCTCCATCTAGCATATCAATGGCCACAGTTCCACACTGCACACTAATTACTAATAATGACGCACAGCACAGACAGAGAGAGAGAGAGAGAGGGAGAGAGGGGGAGAGAGGAGAGGAAGGACAAACAGTTTATTAAACCAGCAAAGTGGATTTTTCTTTTGGCTATTGTATAAGGTAAGTAGTGGACAAAAGGGAAATCAATCAGAACCATGGACAGGGCTTGGTCAAAGTGAAGAGGAGTTGTCTAATGCAGTGACATGTGGTGGGGTTCATGACTGGGAAGGCACTCATTGGATGTACAAATATGTCGCTGCGTAGAAGAAGCACGCACCTGTTATCCATTGTCCCTATTGGGCTCAGCACTGCCCCCTATCAGTGCGGCACGGTACTTTCTGCCTCTCCCTGTGCATTTATGGCCGATCAGAAAGACTAAATAGGTCACACACATTCATTATATATATTAGACAGACTGTGGAACGTCAACATGTGCAGTACATGTATAATTAAACATGTATATTGGTGATATAAAGAGAGGCAGCAATGGGCATGCACCATCAGTCAGTGTGTGTGGCACAGAGCGGAGGCACAGCTCATTGCTGCCTCACCTTACCGTTCTGACCATTGAAATGTTGAAAATCATACAGAAACTCATTTATAGAACAGTCACAAGTGGTCAAAATTTACTTTCTGAGGCACTGCCTCTCCTGACTGCACATCACTGGTCTAATGTCACCTGGATGCTGAGAAAGCTTTTGATTGGGTCAAGTGGGAAAACCTTTTCAATACCTCTCTAAAATGTGGATTTGGCCAAGGAGTTCTCCCCTCCTGTTTACTTTGGCAATTGACCCGCTGGCCAGTGCTTTATGCAGTCTTGCAGGTTTTAAAGAAATTACATATGGAAATGATCAGAAAGTGTCATTGTGTACACGCTGATGATCTTCTTTTATTAATGTCCCAGCTGACAGGGTCTGTTCCATATATACTTAAAACATTAGAATGTTTCAGAAATATTTTAGGTATTTAAGTGTGCACGTCCCTTTAAAGTATCAAAAAAGTGGTTAATATATACATATATATATATATATGTATATGTGTATATATATATATAAATCCAATTTTGAAACCGTATTCACACATATAAAAGACGATCTCCACCACTGGTTCTCAAACTCTTGATCTTATCCAATGTATTCCTATTTATTCAAAAGACCCTTTTCCACAAACGAGACACTGTGACTGTAAAACAATCCAACAGAACAACCAAAAAGAGATGGTGGGATGGCACTAATCAACTTTTTATACTATTATAATCCTAAACTGGATGTGAGTGGATAATGATTCCCCAGCTTGGTGTCTGATGGAATTGTCACCTTGCACACCAGCCTCTCTTTCTCTCTCTGCACTAATTGATTCCTTCCCTGTTTCAGTTAGGTTCAAGGCTGGCAACAATATACTAGTTAAGTATACCCTACGTATATGGAGCGTAGGGTATGGAACATGTTGGAGCTCAGACACCACCACTCTGTAAAAACCCTATGTTTCTGCCCTCAATCCAATCCAACTTCATTACTTGACTAAGTATTGTGTTTTTGTGGCTCTGTCTGTTTGTATTTCCACACTTAACGTACTTGCCAATATGACGAGCTGAGGCCGCCATTGGCTTGTTTGACCTGTTTTCAAGATGATTCTCTAAAAAGTCTGACCTCCGCCTGAACAGGGACTTGAACCCTGGACCCTCAGATTAAAAGTCTGATGCTCTACCGACTGAGCTACCCAGGCTTCGAAAGGTAAGATACAGCACATCAAACGCAACAGCATGATATTCTTTATTATCTTTTTACTTTTTCTCAGCCTTTTTCATCTTCCTCTGGATTAAAGGCAATTTGAACATTATGGGAACACTGTGTTCTGTGTCTTAGGTTGCGTGCCAAGGAATCTGTTGAGGATCTGTTGTCTGTTGTACATATGTATATGTATATATGTATATATACATATACATATATACATATACACATGTGGATGTAAAATTCACCTGGTGGACAAATTCTACAGAGGAAAATTGGTGACAGAAGCCTCATGAATGGGATGTATTTAGACATCCTTTTAGGAGTTTTAGACTGGAAAAACCATCCCTCTACAGAGGTGGACACAGACACCAACTATCAGCCACCTACAATGCTGTCCTGAGCTCTCTTCCATAAAGCAAACACATAACAACAACAGTGAAGTTCAACAGCGACACTATAGTAGTCTGCCTCTCAGGTGACCCACAGAGGCTTGTTGCATGAATGGGGTGACGTCTACAAACAAGGCAATCAAGGATTTCGGACTTCACGGAACAAGCCTCTGCCGGCCTGTTCAAATGCACGTTAGTGTCAAAAGTCTATCACAAATTCTGTTGCTCATATTGCAAGCAAGTGCAGAAGTAATGTAAAGTAAGACAGTAATAAACAAGTCATACAATAAAACTACAAAAAGATAAAACCAACCCAACATCTCATACTGGGTTAAAAGCCAAAGAGTTTAAATGGGTTTTAAGATGTATTGTCTAACATGCTGTGGAAGATTGTTACACAATCTGGGCACAGTGACAGAAAAGGATAAAATGAACTCTAAAGTGCACGGGCAGCCAGTGGAGTGAGGCTAAAATAGGTGTTAATGTGTTCCCTCTTACAAGATGCAGTAATCCAGGCGAGACTTAACAAAGGCCTGGATTACTGTCTCAAAGTGCTGTTTTGAAAGGCTATGCTTCACCTTTGTTAATTTTCTTAAATAAAAAAAGCTGGACTTCACTACTGCACAGATTTGACGGTCCATTTTAAAACCACTGTCCATTTTAAAACCCAGATTTGTGACTTTAGGCTCAACATGCGGTGCCAGAGGGCCCAGGTCAACAGGAAGGGACTCACAGGAGCCATTGGGTCCGAACACCATCACTTCTGTCTTCCTTTTGTTAAAATGTAAAAGGTTCAGGCTATCCACACTTTGATCTCGTCAAGAAACTCCAGAAGTGAATTGACAGAGGAGGCATCCTTGTGGTGTTGTATTAGATTTATTTTATTTTTATTGTATTAATTGTTCTGTCAAATGTCATTCAATTTGTGAACATGTATGTATATATATATGTATATATATATATATATATATATATATATATATATATATATATATATATACATATGTACAACAGACAACTGATCCTCAACAGATTCCTTGGCACGCAAACCTAAAACACAGAGGAAGATGAAAAAGACTGAGAAAAAGTAAAAAGATAATAAAGAGTATCATGCTGTTGCCTTTGATGTCCTGTATCTCACCTTGGATCTGTATTCTCTATTCCTTTCATGTGGGAAGAAAAAAGTGAAACATCAAATAATTGATTTATTTATTTTTTAACTTTTTTATTTATTTACCATTTAGATACCCTTTTCCAAACTCTAGTCCAGTAGGTGGCGGCAATGATCTGTTATGTTGCTAGACTGTGGGGGGCAGGCGTTGCACTCGGTGCCGGAAATGATTGATTCGATTAGAAGAAGGGAAGAAGAAGAAGACGTGACGTGTCAACGAAGTGCCGGAAGTTTTCACTTGGTTGAAAATGGCTTATCAAACATTACAGCAGGAGTATTTACAAATTCCTATTGTTACCAGGGCATATACGACCGCGTGTGTCCTCACAACTGCTGCAGTGGTAAAGTTGACTCCTATTTGTGTTGTGTTGCTAAAGCCGTAGCTCTAAACCGCTTAACGTAGCTGCTGCAATGTCGATTTGTAGCTGCTAGCTCGATGCAGTAGCTCGAGCTGCTGTGAGAATGAGACGTGTCTGTTTTCACGGGGTGATTGTTCTCTGTTCTCTGTTCGAGAGATTTTGTTTTCGTTTTTGACTAATTCAACGAGCGCATGCTAACTTTAGCTGCTTATGCTACAGATGTAGCGATGTGTGTGTCTCTCTCTGTTGAGGGTTCCCTCAGTAACCCGCACGTTCAGTCTAAATTAGACATGTACATTCACGTGTTTTAAAGTTAAGGCGATGTCACATTATCTGCGGTCAGATAAAGTGTATCTCTGCCTGCATGGATGGCAGAAGATGCGACTCTCCCTGATGGGAGTCGGGTCTTCTCGTTCGCTACAAAGAATCGTCTCTCTTCGCGGACGGCACATCACTATTATATAGTTTAAATCAGTTCTAATTTTTGTAAACACTGTGTGCTCATAACTTCACATCGAAATACATCACTGCGATTCTATGTTGGCAAGCTAGAGAACACGCTGAAGTTAAATGTAATGTAACTACATGTGTCAATGGTTGTCAATGCCAGTGCTAAATGGTGCTAAACTGTCCTTTCGCCATCAAGAGTAGAAAAGTGATTTATAAAGAGCATTAATTATAAATACAGACTATACTCTTCACTCACAAGTTATTGATCTATTCTTGTATGAAGTTCCTAAAAGGGATACTTTTTACTAATACTATTTTTTTTGGTAGCAATGAGTAACAAAGGTAGGGGAGTAAAAGTGACTAGAAATATAAACAACAAAGTAATGTACAGATTTGTGAGTTTTTTACTTGAGGACAGTAACAAAGTATTTGTACTTTGTTACATTACAACACATTGAACATCTTTCCAACTTTATCCAAATGAACTGGGCTCAGCATTTCACAGATGTTTCAGAAGCAATGCTGTGCTATTATTAGGAGGAGATACAGTATTGCAGATGATTTGTGAAAGTGCAGCCCTTACTGTTTTGAATGTGGTTTCTTGTAGGCAGTTGCTCTCCCCCTTTTCAATACTGTGTACCACTACCGCCACATTTTCAGTGGTAAGAAATACTGGAAAGTACAGGGAAACTTCCACACCTGCTCTCAGCAGAGTCTCTGTCACGGCACACAAAGTGCAACTAGCTCAGATGACACTATGACAGCTACAGATAAAGGAGATTGATCACCAACACAACAACAGGGGGGGTAGACATGGAACACTGGACCCAAGCTGGACTCAAAGGGCGTTGGCACTCATTTTTGTTATCCTTTAAAAATCAATTCACTGTTGCAGCACTATTGGTAACATGTATAAAACCCAGACCAACTGCTTTATTTTTTTCAGCAAGAAATTATAAGATGTTCTGGACATGGATCTGGATTCAGAATTTTATGTAACAGTTGTTTTATGTCTCACCTTGTGAGATTTAGGAGTGTACTGACACTGTGGGTAACTGAGCAGCCCTGGTGGAGGTTTGTGCTCTCTGTGTATATTTTCTCTTGTTAATGAAGTCTTTATTATGTCTTCTCTCCCAGCAACTAGAGATCATCACACCATTTCAGCTATACTTTAACCCGGATTTGATTCTAAGGAATTACCAAGTGAGTAATTGCCCCCATTGTTTGTCTACATCTTTTATCATCTGGATTCAGTGTACACAAAGGTTTCATCACTCGTAACCTCAGCTCATGACTTAGTTGATCAAAAATTAGACATATTTTCATTCATTTTAATCTAAGAACTCCTCTCCAACTAGAATTTATTCATATGACCTGCCTCACTTTAGTATATTTACTAACTGCAACATATTCACCTTAAGTTAAGCCTATGGTTTATTGGTTTAATCAAGGAAATGGTCATAGGGTTTATGTGTATTTGTGCTATGTACAGCTAAACTGTTTTGTCATTTTCTAGGTATGGCGAATAATAACCAACTTCCTGTTTTTTGGTCCAGTCGGCTTCAATTTCCTCTTCAATATGATTTTTCTGTATCCTTTTCGATTTAAGGCTCTCTCTTTTTTCTTTTTTTTTAGACAGGAAGTCAGTTTGCAAACTTTCGGTTTCTCATGGGAGCACTAAAAAGCTTTCAAAGATGAAAAGATGTCTTGATAAAGATGAACTAGTGCATATCAGATCAGTAACACAGTCCAGTGTAATGTAATAAAGTTATTTGGCTAAAAATAAAGATGTATAAAAGGCAATTTGTGTGTAGATTTCCTTAACCATTTGCTTTTAGGTACAGATACTGTCGTATGCTGGAGGAGGGCTCTTTCAGGGGACGCACTGCTGACTTTGTCTTCATGTTCCTCTTTGGTGGTCTTCTGATGACTGTATCCTTTCAGATTTGTTGGTATATAGCACAACATCACATCATACATGATCTTACGGCACTTGACAAAGTACGGTTGAGATAAAGCAGTGAACACATTTTTAACACACCCCTTCCCACGCTAAAGTCCCACAGGAAAATGTGCGTTTATCATAGTACATTTTCACAGTAATGTAAAGTATGGATTAAAGGAAGTATGGATTTACTTTGTATTTCGATACCGGCAGGTAAGAAGACTGTGATGCAGAGATTCAGGTGTATACAATCATAAACAAAGGGTATTAGAAGAGGTCATTCACATGAGAGGCATTGCTGAAAGAACTAGAGAGCACATGTGTAACTCATGGGTAACATTGACACACTCAAAAAGTCAAAATTGTGAATTAGCATTTTCCTTTTTTTTTTAGTTTGACTGGTTAAAAGTGTCTTAGTCATGGTCTTTAACGAGATTTTAGATATTTGGGACCTTTGTGAGTCTGGTGTTCCTGGGACAAGCTTTCACCATCATGCTGGTATATGTGTGGAGCCGACGAAACCCAAACGTTCGCATGAACTTCTTTGGCCTCTTGAATTTCCAGGCACCCTTTCTTCCATGGGTGCTAATGGGATTCTCACTTCTACTAGGCAACTCCATCATTGTGGATCTTTTAGGTATCTGCTACTGTCACCTGCAGTCATTATTTAGCATTAACAATATACAATATTTTGACCTGTACTGTTTGCTTATAGCCGAGAGGAACAGTACGGTGTACAGTATGAATGGTGCTTGTCTTCATTTTTCATTCCTTTCTTCAGGAATCGCTGTAGGTCATGTGTACTTTTTCCTGGAGGATGTTTTCCCCAACCAGCCAGGTGGTGGTAGGTGGCTCAAGACCCCATCTATTATGTAAGTCTTCATACACTACAGTAAAAATGTTTGTACATTAAGTATATACGGTTTATATCGTACATAATGGTAACATACGAGTTAGGTGACATTCTTAGAGCTGTCCACTTTTAATCTGATCTCTCAGGACACAGATGTAAAAACCAGGTCTGACCTTGACTAAAGTCAGACATCACTGTGCTTCCACACTGGCATCAACTATAGCTGAAGGCGTTATGTGTTAGGGTTGTCCTTCCGTCCCATTGGGCTTGTAATTGGAGTAGGGCTGCAATTAACAATTATTTTCATAACTGATGAATCTGTAGATCCTTTTGTTGAGTAATTGAGTAATTGTTTGGTCCATAAAATATCAGAAAATTCTGAAAAATGTTGACCAGTGTTTTTGAAACAAACTAAAATTATTCAGTTTTAATGATTTCTTTGTTAATATGAAGCAAAGAAACCATAAAGTATTCACTTTTTAGAAGATGAAGACAGTCAACCACACTGCATGTCCTGGGTACTGGACAGGACAGGTTAATAAAAAAAAGACAAGTTATATTGGGAAAAGGGGCAGACAATTTTTGACAATTCTACAGCCATAGAATCAAAATAAATCCAGACGGCCTGATTATCATGATGGTCATAAGAGGGTTAAATGCAGAAGATACTGTCACTGATTGATGTGTGTTCACTTGGACTCAAACAACAGCTTAGATTTTGGTGGTCTGGTGGTGGTGATTTACAGTTTGCTTGTTGCAGTTTTGCATTGTGAATGTAATGTCACAGGCAATTTGACGTATGAGAGACTGCATATGTATAGCAGTATGTATATCTTTACTCACTCTGCTCTTCTGTGCATCTGTAATAGAAAGATGTTATTCGACACTCCAGAGGAAGACGCCAACTATAACCCACTACCCGAGGAGCGCCCAGGAGGTTTTGCCTGGGGAGAGGGACAGCGCCTTGGTGGTTAAATGTGGTCAGAGATCATCCCTGATTGTCAGGTCACTTCAAAGGACATTCTCTCAGAGAAATAAAGGGAACGAACATGGTCTTTGCTTTTGACATGTTTGTTAAGTTCTGGGTGAAAAATGCCAAACAACCAGAGTCGTTTTGGAGATAAGTTTGTTGTCTTTTGATATGGGCTAAATCATCCTCAGAAACTCTTCTTGGTGCCAGATCATTGCTCTAAAACTATTGGAGAGAACACAAGCTTTGTGATGAACTTTGGACAGTGAGCCTTTGGGCACAGCAGATGTTTGTCTTCATCTCAGATAAAACATTGATATGTACAACTACTGTCACATGAAAGAGGAAAAACTGCAGCAGAAAATTATCACAAATCTTTTGGTCAGATTGCAAGTGCATTGCTTTTTTGTTTTACGTTTTTTTAATGAGTGAATATGTGGTGAATGATTGTTTTAATTTGTTTAGAAAGTAGTGGTGTTGCATTAATGCAAATACTTCTCTCTGCAAATGGCGTCAGACAATTTGATGTAAACATTATGTTCTCGTGACTTAACTCTAAAGCAGGTCATTTTAGACAGATGAAGACTGAACTGCTCAGTATTTCCTATACTTTCAGTTATAGTTATGTTGTCAGAGATGTGCCCTTTTTTATTTTATTGATATTGATACTTAAAGGTCCAATGTGTAAAATTTAGGTGGATAAGTTTCATTTGGCAGACATTGAAGATAAATAAATGATACTTAATTTTTTAAGTGTATAATTACCGGATTGTATGAATCATTGTTTTTCATTCGCCCCAAAATGAGTGTCGTCAGCTCTATGGAGGCTGTCATTATTGTCCAATATGTGTTTATAATAGCCTATAATGGACAAACTAACCATCTTTTGAGTTTTGATGCTAACTGATGGCTATGTAGGTTCTCCAATACACTTGGAAAGGAAGGATGAGATGAGGGATATCCAGCTGTAACAAGCAACTTCAACTAATGTTGCTAAATTTTACACACTGTACCTTTTAAATCAAAGATGTATTGAGACATGTAATACACAAACTACTTTCCAAAAGCTTGAGTCCTACTTTTTTTTCCTGTGGCCAATTTTTAATTTTTAATCTTTAATCGGTCTTTATGATGGCATAATATTAATTTAAAAATGACCACGCTTTACTTGGATCAGTTTTTAATATGCACAACTGGAAACGCAACTGTTGTGTTTGACTGTCTTAAGTTTTGATTATGCCACACATTTGCTGTTCTTTGATATCACAACGTTATATTTTCCATGTTATTTCAATCATGTTTTGCATAAACATAATGGAAATAAATAAATAATGATAAAATTATTACTATTTAGCACCAAATGCAATTGTGACATATCAATAATATCCAAAACGTGAAAATATAAATTGTAACAAAAATAAAATTCTGAAGCCCACCAAAAAGTATTACGTGATATTATAATTAATCAATATAATGGGACGTGTCATAAAGTCATTTTCTTGATTATTATTTATTTTTACGTATTGTTTTTTTCAAGCTAAATGTGTATGTGATTCGCCTCATTCTTTAAAATGGGACACTCATTTTAGATCCCACTTTTTAACACTAGGGGGCAGTAATGCACTTTGCACATTGAAATGCACGTATCTTATTGACAATGCTGCGTTCGTGGTTTTCGGAAATAAACCCATCGAAAATAAAAAAAGAAATATAAATTTAAACACGTACATATATTCACATAAAAGGTACATGTTCTGTAAAGTGTGACACCATTCTCTGGTTATTTATTTGGTGTATTTAATATTATTGAGCATACATGCTGTTGTGTTGTAGAAGTGCAGTAAGCTCAACTGAACACTTTTTATGGAGGCACTGTCTTTACCGCGAGTCTTGAACATACCTGGAGAAGACGAGGCTCGTTAGCAGTTAGCTGCCTATCGACTGCTATTAAAGATGCAACTGGCTTTAAGTAAAACGTTCGGTCAGAAGCCAGTAAAATTTCAGTTGGAACAAGATGGGGATTTTTACATGGTTGGATCGGAGGTATGTAACTATCTGGTCATTCAATTACAGCGCTTAGCTTGCTGACGTTAGCCCAGTTATCCATTATACTGGTCGTCTAGGGTTAGCGTGCTAACATGCTAACGAGTCCCATTGACAACAAAGAACCATGTACAACTCTGAACGGCATGTGATAAAATTTAAGACAGGAACTGGCGAATTAAACCTCATTTATCGTCATCTCCTAAACCAAGTATTTAAGGGTTTGCCTTTGCTTTGGTTCCGTAACTTATCATCTGGTTGTAAAATGAAGTTTTAAAGCAGTAAAAGTTTTCTCTTACATGTTCGTGCCCGGCATTAAAAAGTTTCGTACAATGCATTGTCGCTAAGTTTGAGCTCTTTCCCACAGTCTCTATTAGTCAATTTTGCAATTTATTATATTCAGTCATTTCGTTGAAAAAACAAAACTATTACGATTTCTGCCTGTCAATGTCCCACTCCGAGACGCGTGTGGTAGTCTCTCTGAGGTCTGATCAGGCAAAACTAAAGAGCTGCTATGCACCAGATTCCTGTTTTGTGGCCACAGTAATGTGTTAAACCCTGAAAAACAAAAACAGTTATAATATTTGTAAATTAAACTGTAAAGGGTGATATTTATAGTATAGTGTTTACTAAGCTGGTGTTAGGAGACAATCCTGTTTAGGCTTGAAACATTTTGGGAAAATATTAACTCAAAATCGTGTGACTTGCTATTACCCTTTGTTCAGTATTTACTGTTTAATAGATTAGAATCTTGGATTGTTGTTGGAGCATATCACATATTTTACCATCAAAATATTAATTATTCTATGTGTATGATTGTAGACACTAGTGTATTTGCCTCCCATCACCTGGACTACACACACACACACACACACACCACACCCCCTTTTAGACAGAAAGCAGGATACTGTGCAGGTATATAATCCCTGTGTGCTAAAGAACGGGTATAATTTTCTCTATTCTGTCATCATACTTGAATATTGGGAGGGTATCTCCAGCTGATTAACATTTGGAGTTGATGAGTCAAAGGTCAAAAATATAGTCCAAAAAAGATCTTATCTGAGACACCTCTGCAAAAGATAGATGCATCCCTTTAGTCCCAACTTGAAGCTTTATGGCCCTGTGTCCAGAATAATGTCACGAAGGCAGAAAGAAGTGAAGTCAGAAAGGTACATCTTGTGATGTAGGAACAGATTAACTGTTACAATTAATAATATTAGAGCTTGTATAGATCATCTAGTCATTGTCATGTTGTATAAATGACATCATGATGATGTCATTTTGGAATTGCATATTTTAACATAAATTGTTTAGTAAATCAGCATTGCCTTATTGATGTATAGGACATATGATATGGTGGAATGTGACTTGCACAAGATCATTTAGGCTTATTAATTCCATATATTTTGAATATAGTGGCCAAATGATAATTTTATATTTAACTCAAATGTTCACCCTTTGCCATGCAGGTTGGAAACTATTTACGCATGTTCAGAGGCTCTTTGTATAAAAGATACCCATCTTTATGGAGGAGGCTGGCGTCTGTGGATGAACGGAAAAAAATTGTGGCATCATCACACGGTAAGTGCCTTTGTTTTTTTTTAACTGGAACTTTACATAGTCCATTTGGACCATTGCTACTCTTGAAGATCCAAGACTAGCAGTTCAATTCTAACAAAAGATGTATTTGCTGTAGCCACGAGTGTTACCCTGTTGAAGGCATCAGAATGCGAAGAGATCTTTGAGGGCAATGACGAGAAGTACAAGGCAGTGTCCATCAGCACAGAGCCCCCAGCTTACCTCAGGTATTTATGTTTTCCTCTGACAATTATTAGTTTTGTTTGTGTCCTCAAATACAGATGTACAACAGCTTTTCATTATTCTTACTATGTTTTAGTTTTGTAAATGTAATACTTGATTCCTGTCATACTACTAAAAGAAGAAACAACTTCTTAACTTTTCTTTTTTTTTTTCCCTGTAAAGAGAGCAGAAAGGAAAGAGGAGCAGTCAGTGGGTCCCCACGCTTCCCAACAGCTCTCACCATCTAGACGCTGTGCCTTGCTCCACCACGATCAACCGCAACAGATTGGGTCGTGACAGGAAGAGGACCTTCCCCTTGTGGTGAGAAAGTTTTTTTTTTCATACATTATAGTGCATTACTATGACTCTTAATCCTTTCAGTCTTCATCTGATATTAATTAGTTCTCCACTAAAATCCGCTAAAGTAGCTCTGCTGCTCCACTGTATTGTTGAAGATGCAATTTCCATGGCCTAGTGAGATTACATGATGATTTTGATAAAGAAGTTGTTATTTTAGGCGACTTTAACATAAATTGGAATGATAAGAAAATCACTGATCAGTATAATCTCAGTCACACCAACTAGATCAATATTTAGAGTTATTTGGTCCAGCAGTAATAATTTCACATTGTGTCTTGTGTGTCACTCAGCTTCGATGACCATGACCCTGCAGTTATCCATGAGAACGCAGGCCAGGTCGAGAGTCTGGTTCCCATTCGTCTTGACATGGAGATCGATGGACAGAAACTGCGAGATGCCTTCACATGGAACATGAATGGTAAACATACTCCAATGAGCTTGTGATTCTCCAAAATATACAACATTGTCAGCGATTGACATGCGACTTATATAGAAAATATAGTGATAATTGTCTTCTCAATGTTTTTTTCTGCTGTGTTAAGTTGACATTTCACCTCCTCTACAACCGCAGAGAAACTCATGACCCCAGAGATGTTTGCGGAGATTTTGTGTGATGACCTGGACCTGAATCCTCTGGCCTTTGTTCCTGCCATTGCCTCAGCCATTCGTCAGCAGATTGAGTCCTACCCCGCTGACAGCGTACTAGAAGAGCAGGCAGACCAGAGAGTCATCATCAAGGTGAGTCAATACCTCTGGGGGAATCGTAGAATACAGGGTAGTTTGAAAGATGTAAATCTACACGAATATACTACAGTCATAAATGATTAGGAATCTTTTAGCCTTTTAGTCTGAGTTAGGGCTGCACGATAAATCGTTTAAGAATCGCGATCTCGATTCACAACTACACGTGATCCCATTTCTAAATGGCAACGATTCAAATAAACAATCCTATTTTCCTCGATCGCAGGCTTTCAGCAGTGCTGTCGCAAAAGAAACTGAACTTATTCACATTTAAGAAGTTTAATAAATATTTAAAAAAAAAAACATTTATATGGGTAGAAGTATAAACTGTATGTTTCAGGAAGGAACAGTCGAGGGAAGTAAACAAGTTGGCATCACAGATAGCTTCTATCTATCTCTTCTATTCTTTCTTTTTTCTACCTGCACAAATACAAAGAGGAGGTCATGTGATCTGTACAGTGCAACCAGATATTTACGTGGGGCTGCAAACACAATTAAATAATGGATGTTAATGTAATCTAGTTAAAATCCTATCTAGATACTTCAATTCTATTCTCGGTATAAAACAAGCTTTCAATCATTTTATTTAATATTTATTACATAATAATGCCTTTAGAAAGTGTCACATTAACTGTGAAGATAGATTTATCACAGCTTGATAAGATTAGATGCCACTTTGGTGTTAAAAGGGAAACTAAGATAAGATAAGATGCCTTTTGTTGTTACTGTACAAAATTGCTACACAAGAACTGGATGTGTATAGTCTATAATGTTTGTTTTGTGTCCCTCAGCTGAACATCCATGTGGGGAATATCTCGTTAGTGGACCAGTTTGAGTGGGACATGTCAGAGAGGGAAAACTCCCCGGAGTCATTTGCGCTGAAGCTTTGCTCTGAGCTGGGTTTGGGAGGAGAGTTTGTGACCACTATCGCCTACAGCATTCGAGGTCAACTCAGCTGGCACCAGAGGACGTATGCCTTCAGGTAACTCAGCTGCTTTGTGCTGCATAAGAAGGATGTGGGTGATTCTTCTGTCATGCACTGATTATTTAATGCAATGTGTGTGACATTTCCCCACAGTGAGAATCCACTCCCCACAGTAGAGATCGCCATCCGCAATACTGGAGATGCGGACCAATGGTGCCCCCTGCTGGAGACTCTCACAGATGCTGAAATGGAAAAGAAGATCCGAGACCAAGACAGGAACACAAGGTGAGACAGCTCAATGTATCACATCATTAAATGTACCGTGTCTTCTTGTAGCTTCTAATTCTATCCAAGTTTTTTTATCCAGTTCTTACAGTTACTTGTTTGATCTGTCGGCTGTTCAGTTGAACATCGATCTCGAGCACAGAGAATGTCGAACGCTAATGAACATAATGTCTAGTGCACACATTATAATGTTGTGTTGCTCTCTGGATGTTTCTCTTTTATGAAATAAAACACAGAATAGTGTTGCATGAGAAAGCAGATCATCGCTCACAGAAATCTACATGCACTATAATGTTAGCAGTAGTTGGATTATGCAGCTGTTGGCCGTGAACGTCCAGTGTATCAGTGCTGAAACACTGTCCAGTCTGCGCACCTGCAGTGGTGATATTGCCCACAGCTTCCTCACTGTCACATTCAAAATTCTAGTTTCACACCTCAAAAATGATGGCTCTGCCCTTTTATTTACATGCACTCTTGCTGTTTTACATTGTTTTATTCATACGTTGTGCAGTTTCTCTCATTGAAAAAAAGAAAAACTACCACTAACCTCTGGGCTGTGTCTTTAGTAAGGTTAGAGGATATGGACAAACTATTAATTAAAACAATGGGAAAGGGTACAATCGTCTTTATTGCTAAATAGAATTACTGCATAATTGTAACCACAGACGTGTTGTTGGTATTTATCCAAGAGTCTAACACTGATTTGCATTGTGGGTGATGGTATGTAAATAGTCAGGGATAGTTAAGAATCAAATATGAATGAATGTCTTTATTTTGGTTACATTGATATAAAAAGTAAACAGATAATTTAACACAAGTATGCCAACAACAGAACAAGGAATAGGCTTATTTTTGCCTGTCCTGTACAACACAAGGAAAAAGCAAGAAAGTCAGAAATGTTGAGAAAATACATAAAACATTGCACTTACAATTACAGCACTAGACTTTCAATTGGCATTGTAAGCTGTCATTATTTTACATTTCAACCCCAAAAACACAATTCAATTCCATCGTCAAGTTTGTTCCATAACTTAACCCCCCAAAAAACTGACACACATCTATATTTAATATTCATTCTCGTTTTGATCTTTTCAAACATTTAAAGACTTTTTGAATGCAAACAGGAAGAGTTTTATTCACCACACACCAACAAATATCTCTAGTGTTTTAGAATATACAATGTCTAAAAAAATTCAACCATTCTTTTGAGCTGGTTGACCAACATTTATTAAATCTGTCATATTCATGCATCTAATGAAAACAGCTGTTTGAGGTCCCATCTCAGGGGCTCACAATTAGATTTGGACCTGGATCATTGAGAAGTTGTGTTTCTAGAACTGCATAACCAGAGGTTCTTTTCATTTTGAGCAAATGAACTTACTGTAACAAAGTTCTCCTTATAATAGTATTGCTTAAAAACAGTGTCATAATGTGCTCAGATTGTTTGTAACAATGTGACCAATGTGTTCTTCTAGGCGTATGAGGAGACTGGCCAACACTGCTCCATCATGGTAGAAAGAGACAGGTTGAAGATACTGAAGTGGACTCTCCTTGTCTCTTGTTGTCCTGCAAATGGGTATTTCTGTAAGAAATGTGTGGTCACATCATTGACTGACACACACACTCACACACACACACACACACATCCATGTGTTCAGAGTTGCGCATTATAATCATTTCACTACTCGTCATGTCATTAACTCAAATCTGAGCCCACGTCACTATTAGATGTGTTTCACATAAAGGGTTAATGTGATATCTCATTACATACCACGCCACTTTCACACTACACAAAAGAGCACACCAGTACAATGACTGATGTCACATGAATATGAATGGTCAGTCACACTATTACATTCTCACGTCTCATGAACGAGGTTTGTCTCTTACTCTGTTTGCTGAATCGTCAGCGAGTGAGATAGTCGGCGTCCTGTTCTACGAACATCTTGAACAGCGTTATACTGGAGGTTTCTTTCAGAGCCGGTGATTGCAACTCTTTGGAAAGACGAAACCATGACTACACATGAGAACATGAAATTATACTGTTAAATGATGCCACTTTTCCACTACTCAGTCCCAGCACAGCTTTTTGCTTTACCATCGGTGATAGTACCTGGTACCTGGTACCGGCGAGGTTCCGAGCAAGTTGAGCTGATGCTATGTGTGACGTCATCAGACTGCCGTCCACTGATTGGTCAGAATGTCGTCACAGGAAGAGTCTTGAGCACCACATCAGACACTGCCAAACTCAATTAAAAAGACCTAAAAACCTGCAACAAACTGATTCTAATGATTCAGTTACACTGAAAACAACTGCTTTACTAGTCACTAGTTTGTGTCATATGTAAAACCAAGTCACGGCATGTAGTGCAGTGATGACTCCGCCCACGGTGACGAGGTGCTATAGTCATGGAAAACCAACCAAACTGTGCAGAGTTGAGCTGCGCCGGGACTGTGCAGTGGAAAAGCACCATTAGAGGGACGGTGTAGGGTTTTTCATGTTGTATGAGGTACTGACACATAGTCAGTCCTGACTGTGCTGTGCATTCACCACAGAGAATCTCCCAGAGACACGGAGGCTTCACTGGTAACACAGCTGCAGAGCGACAGATAATATATGCCTGTGTACGTCTGTGACATCTTAAGAATATGTTTACTGCTTCATCTTTACCATATACAGTAAAACTGCAAACTGAAGTTTCTGTAAAGTGCTCCCTCTCCTAAACCTAAAACCTCCACAGACGCCGTGCACCCTTCGAGCAGATTTCAGAATTCACAGATTCAGAGAAAGGAAAACGAGTCATGGTGTTACATATTACTGGAATGACCTCTGCTTTAGATGAATGTCGTGTTTACATTAGAATACATGTTTTTACTGTCGGGTACTGATTATGCAGTGTCCATCATTTTACTGAGTGGTCGATACAAATGTACTGTCACAGCTTTACCGTCTCATCTCGCCATTGTATTTAATGCTGCTTCATACAGAAAAGTGAGCTTGTTTGTTTGTTTTTCCAAACACTGTAACCTGTTTGTTTGTTTTTTTATGTAAACATTTTGAGTTTTTGTTGTGATCTGTGTTAATGTAGTAAAACTGATGTCTCATAGAATTGTGAAGTCTCTGTATCAACTTTGTAAGCAGATAAGCAGATGTTGGTAGGACTGCATCCACTGCATCCACTTTCATTGTACAGTGTTGACAATGCCAATAAAGATATTCTATTCTATTTTATTCGCTTTGTGACAAATGTTGGCGCCCTCACGATACTCTTTTGTGGCGTCCACATATCAGACACGCTGTATAATCCAAGCATGGCAAAATCCGTTTCAGATTAAAATCAGATTTGCCAGCACTGGTCAGAAGCTCTGTGAACTAAAAAAAAGAAAAAAAGAGCAGATTTTCTCTATGGACTTTGGTGTGGAAGAGTGAGCAGTTTACAAACTTCAGTTTCCAGTTAAAAAATCTGTTTTACTGAGCAATAATTAACTGTCAAAAAAACAAAAAATTCCATGTGACCAGAGTTGTTCTTCCAATAAATCGTAGATCAACCAAAAATGAGTTTTTGATAAAGAAAAGCTAATTATTTTTGATCCAGTTTCTTTTTGCCTGAAATCTGTAAGTGGAATGTGAGAAAACTAGTCAAACAAACGTTCCTCAGACAGGTGCACAGGTATGTTGGTCTCTACCTCATGCTTTTGTAAGAGAGAGCAGTTTATTTACCGCTAAAATAACAGCTTTAATCATGTTGATGGTGTTTGCTTGTATTAAATTATTTTATTACCGCACAACACTAACATTCCAGAATAATGCCAAAGTGAATTGGTTACAAAGACTTTGACATGGAAAAAATAGCATAAATCACCAATATTCAGAGAGGAAGTAAGGCTTTACCAGCCTTTACTTGCCATTCACCCATTCACACACACTTTCATACAAGCATATTAAGATTTTAGACATTTCCCTGGTAATTGTTGGCGATTAACCCATGTTTTTAGGATTTAAAAGTCTTTTTAACTGATCTACAGTTCGGCATTGTTCGGCTTGATTCTTGTGTCGGACGTCTTGTCCACTCTGACCAATCAGTGGACGGCAGTCTAACGACGTCACGCATAGTGTCGCCTCAGCTCGTTTGGAACCTTGCCAGAGCAGGTACTAAAAAAAAAGGTACCAGGTATTATCACTGATGGAGAAGCAAAATAACCGTTCCTTTAAAGGAAACGCACCATATGTGCAGCATATTTGCTGTCACTCATCTTTCACAGTCGTCAGGAGCAACGTGGGGTTAAGTGCCTTGCCCAAGGACGCGTCCCAGTGTGTTTATCAGAGTGACTGCATTATCAGGAATCATGAGAAACAGTCACAGATGCTATGTTGTCAGAAATCCAGTCAAGAGATTGATCACATTTTATTTCACATTTATTAGTACACACTTGTGACTGCAGAGGGAGCTGTTGCCAGATGTTGCAGGCAGTGGGTGAATAGTGTGTGTGTGAAATAAAACATAGATGTTTGTATGATTGTGTGTGTGTGAATGGCAAACCTGACGCCTGCTAAATAAATATACTGTACATTATTTTCCATTTCCATGATAGTGAGTGACTGAAGAGTGTTTTCCCTGCTCAGTGATTGCGGTGAATTTGTTTCCATTCCCTGATGAAGTAGGCCAGGTCTCTGAAGACCTGAGAACTGCAGTGACATAGATCTGCAAATGTATCTGCAGCATGTGGACTGTGTTCTGAGCTGAGTGAGGGCTTCTGATCACTTCTGTTTCCACTGTCACTTCTGTTTGTATCAGACTCACAAGACAAAAGCCTCTCAGTCACTGAGGACAGAGTAAAAAAAACTAGTTGGCAAGAACCACGTACATCTTTTTTGATGATTTGATCATGTGGACTCTTCTAATATCAAAAATACACAATAAAGTTAATTTGTCGCAAACTAGTTTTGTTCACCAGTGTATTGTTTCAGTTTGGATATTTTGTTGTGAATGATCACCTTGCAAACGCGAATGGAAAAATATGTTTAGCCAATACAAGAAACTATGGAATAGTAGATAGAGTATTAGGGCCACCAAAAATAAAATAGCATTTATTCTGAGAAAAAAGTCATAATTACGAGAAAAAAGTCATAATTCTGATTTTTTTCTTAGAATTATGATTGATTCTTTAATCTCAGAATTCTGACTTTCTTTAATCTCAGAATTCTGACTATTTTCTCAGAATTCTGAGATTAAAGTGAGAATGAATTAGGAATGTATAATCATTCTGTGGTTAATTGGCATGAATCATTTAACTAGTTAAGTATTCATTCATTAATCAATCAGTTAATCAACAGTGGGTTTTTTTGATGTATGTAGAAAACTATAATCTTAGTTGCTGTGGATTTACTCGTGATCATTAAGGTTTTAGAGAACAGTGAAGAAGCCTCTGGAGTCGGTGATGAGTTATGATGGATGGATTTATTCAAATGTGCTCAGTCGAGGAGAACAGAGGAAACATAAGCAAGCATGTACATGACCTCAATCCTGAGGCTCAGTCCTCAAAGATGACACATATATATGTATATATCTGTCTAATGACCTCTAAGAAGACACGTTCTCGTCTAGAATAATCATCCCTGCCCTAGAATAATCTATGTTTGGCTCCGTTCTGGCAAAGAATGAACACAATATCATACTCTTGGCCTTTCAGTCTCCAACTGAGAGCTGCCTACAGAGCTCTGGATGTCACGTGACTTGGTTGTTATGAGCCGCCATGTTGGCAGCCTCAGAAATGAATGCAAAAATGAACGGGACCACTGCTGGATTACGCCCGTCAAATCTGGAGAGGGCATTATTCCAGACCTGCGGTGTCCTTGATGTCTTCACTGAAAGAGCCTGGAGGGAAACACATGGCCAGACCAGTGAACACAGACCAGTCAAATAATAGTATAATAAACTATAAACAACAAGAACTGAAGTATCTTATTACAAAATATGACATTTCTTGAGAAAAAACAAGTACTATTTCAACAATGTTATGCCTAAATTCACCATTTACACATCACACTGGATCTATAAAGGCACAAACATTGAGTCACAGGAAGTGAAAAATCTAGTATTTCACATTATGATTAGATTCTAATCTTAGAGAGACATTTTAACAAATTAATCCTGTGGGCCGGATTGGACCCTCTGGTGGGCCGGTTCTGGCCTGCCGGCCGTATATTTGACACCCCTGGTCTATAGGGATGAACTGCATTGTTTTTGGCGTGTCAGCAGCATTAACCTTGGCTGTGTGAGGTCAGCTACTCTACCTCTATAACCATAACGTTTGGTTCGACATTGTAAATAATGTAAAGGCGACATCTAAATTTTTAACCCTAACCCTAACACAATAAATAAATCAAATCAAATCTATTTTTAAACCCTGGCTCCAAAGAGATTTGTCTGTGGACTTCCTGTCTTATCTCTGTCTTCTTATGTGCTGTTGAGTAATGATTGATTTTATATCACATTTTTCATTTGTTTTTGTTCACAAAAACGAGCCAAATTCAATCCGATTTCAATCCGATTTTAAAATGTTTTAGTACTTTTTGCTCAGACTGAATTTATAACGATTCCTTTTAAATCATAAGAACATTTTAAACGCTATAGTGCTTATTTTATACAGAAATAAATGGGCACCCCTCCGTTTGGGAAAGGTTGAGATTCTTTTATTTTGAAACGCCTAACCCGGAAACAGTAAGCCCGTCGTACTTGAGTGGAGCTATTGTACTGTGATACCGTCACCCACACCCAAATAACAGCAAACCTCCGCGTTCATCACTCAGCCGGGGCTCGTGTCAACGCTGCACCGTCACTTACGTTCAGTGACATGCCAAGGAAGTCATGCTTCACTGACGGGGCTTGTCGAGGCTTTTGCACGGGTTTGTGAGCGGCATCTCCGTGGTGCTCCTGTTCATCGACGCCAGGTACGAAGGACTGTGGGTTTGAAAACCGCTGCATTCCGGTCTTTGTGACCTCAGTGCTGATGTGTGTCTCCAGATGTTTGCGTAGTTGTGTCCTGACCTCACTTTGACCACGCTGGACAGGGACAGCAGATAACGTTGACACACAGCGTTAGCTGTTGTGTTAGCCCATATGTAGCTCGACATGATTCGTTTCAATTACTCGAGGTCATTTTTTTTAAAATTCGGTCAATACAGTAAAATGTCAGTAAAACGAGCATTTTCTGTCTCCTTAAATGAAATATTAACAACAGCTCGTTTGTCAGCAAGCTAACTTCTCTGGTGTTACTAGAGCTGTCACAGACACAATGACGAGTGTGCTCTCTCTCTCTCTCTCTCTCTCTCATCGTTTCCAGTGACACTTCTGAACCTCGAGCTGTAAAAAATTTGGGGTAAATTTTTTTGCAGTAACTTAATGTTCAGTATATTTCTCCACATAATATTTTTAATCCATGGTTTACATGTTTACTGGATCAAATCTCCATTCTTAATTTTCAAAGTTTTTGACATGATGGTCAAAAATTACAAATATGAACACCTGTCCAAGTTTGACCTGTTGGTGGCAGTAGTGAGTTCAAGGTACACAGTCATGAATTGGTGTGAATGTGGGCCTGTCCCGAATTAGTGTGCCAGATTTCATCATGGCACACTAATGATGGTATCTTTGCCAATTTGAATGGGCTGTTATGGGATAATCATTTAGAAATTGGAAAATGTGCCACAAATGATTTTGTAAGGCTTGGTCTAAAGATGCTCTGTGCCAACTTTCATTGAGATGGGTCACAGCGAGTGCGTCGGTCTCGGCTTAACCCAAGAATTCCAAATCATGCCGTGGTGGTGGCGCTGAAGAGTGAACTGTTTTATAGACTTCAATGGCAGGAGAATAATAATAATAATAATAATAATAGGAAAAGATAGAAACACAACGTGTGACTTTGCAGCTTTTGCTGCTCTGGCCCCCAAATAATAGAACATTACACTTGGAAGCTCCACAAAGGTTGTTGAATCATTGAAATATTTTGTCACCTCAGAGAAGGCGAAGTGTGTGGCACTGTCACAGTATACTAGCCTCTCCATTTGGATCATTCAATAATAAACAGTGCATTCATTAGAGATTACCCACATCATGAACAGCCTGTAGCCACTCTCACACTCTGACACCCCATCTCCCAGGATCTTATGGTGCTAGAGTCAATATTTACTAGTCACCCCCCACGCACTCGCTACCCTCAGCCATGAAACAAACGTGATGAGAGTGGGCAGCAAGCTGGAGGGCTCTCTTTCTATTTTCCTCCCTCAGATTGTTTTTGATAATTAGTTAGCGATGGCACTGATTTTTCTCTACAGTTCACCTAATGAAGATCTTCAGTTGGTTGGAGGTTACTTGCAGTCCTGTTATCGGTTTATTGAATCTATTTTTATTTTGGGGACACGCTGGGTCCAATGGCCCATTGCTGGGCTGTTTTTTGTTATTTATTTTTTTGTATTCTAAGGGAGGCTCATCCAAACTTAAATGACAGTAGGTTGACTTTTGTACACTGAGATTATTTGGAAACCTTATGGTGTTTTGTTTCTGTGTTGTAACTGTGGATTTCTGGTTGCAAGCTGTTATTTTTTTACAAACTGTGCCGTAGTAACTTTTTTCTCCTGCCGCTGTCCAGTGCTGAAGGCATTGATGAGCCTCAGTTGGATGTACCGCTGTCCAGTGCTGAAGGCATTGAGCTTCAGGCTGAACCCGCTGGGGTTCTGCCTAAAACCCTAAACATATTTTAACTAAAATAATCAATTAGTACTTACAGATTTAAAGCTATAAATTGTACAGGAGAAAAATTCTTTGGTCTGTTATAAATAAAGTTAAATAACAGGAACTACCTTCATGCTGTAGAGCTCAAAATAGGTTTAATTGTTGGCAAACAGACCTGCTGTTTTGGTACTTCGTCTCAGACTCCCTGGTTCACGCTGGCTGCACGTCTGTTGGCTTTCATTCAAGTTGCACCTCGCCTGTCTCTCTTCTGCCAGAAAACGTCAAGTCATTTTTCATTACTCAGATGGTGAGAGAGAGAATTTGCACACTGGCTAAAATAATTTGAAAAATATCATTTTTATGTAATCCTGCTGGTAGAATGTCAATATCATTATTAATATGTTCACATTTAAGTCCACATTTAACTTATTTATTTATTTTACTGGCGAGGTAGCTTGATAAGTGGGGTACTAATCAGTGAGTCAGTGGGAAAAACAGCTGGAAAGACATAATCTTGCGCGCCGAATGTGGCCTGCAGGCCTTGAGTTTGACTGGCAATGCAGGGGCAATGCAGGGGCTACTATGTTTTCATAGTGAAAAATAACTTAGGTTTAAGTACATATGCTAGGATCTTTGAGGAGTATGAGTGGGTGAAAAGAGGTTACTTTTCTGAATGGCATTGGGCCATCACACACACACACACACACACACACAGTAGATATCTTCAGCCCATGAACAGTAATTTCTCTTTGTAATTAGGTGTGAGACGTCAGTGTCATGACTGGAGCTGAGACTGAGGATGATATTCCATCAGGTGAAAGGAAGACTGTCACAGATTTCTGCTACCTCCTTGACAAGTCCAAACAACTCTTCAATGGACTAAGGTCAGTTTCACTTACCTCATTGTCCTGCATCTGATGCATTTTTGGAACAGCTTGGAAATTCCACACCTACTGTGTGATGGAGCTGCATGGTGTAAGTTTATTGTCATTTTAATATCAATGTTAAAACATCCTTTGTGCAGTGGTGTAGCCCTGTTTTGAATGAGGCCACAGCAAACATTCCACATGATCATTTATAATGGGCTTAATGATTCCCCAACATTTATTTACGCCCAATTTATTACTTAGTTACTGAATTACTACTTACTGACTTTTATTGTATGTTTTGCTATCGTCTCTCCCATCCATCCCTTTCTGCTTTTCTACTCTTCCTCTCATGTGTGGACAAACTTCAAGACAAAAAACAGACCAACATATTATATTATATAAAAAAAAAACATGGTCAAATGACTGGTTACAGAAAGCACAAAATTAAAGTAAAATATTTGAATTCAAATAACAAAATTTACAGAAATCTTCAATTAAAAGTCAACAGAATAGTTAAAAAGTTTCCATCAAAATGATTACAATAAAACATTTTCAATAACGTGATAATGCTTGCGTTTTTTACAGAAAAATACTATTATTTTACAGGTTATTGTGATCAAACTTGGGTATTTCATGGACAATCTTAAGGGTTTTGCAGAAAAGTACCGTTATTTTACAGATTGTTTTGCTCTTTGCTGCAGAGACCTTCCTCAGTATGGACACAAGCAGTGGCAATCTTATTTTGGGCGGACGTTTGATGTCTACACCAAACTGTGGAAATTCCAGCAGCAGCACAGGTCATTTCTTTTCTTATCTCACATCAGTCTGTGGGCCCAAAATGTGTTCATTTGTCTATTTGTTCATTTACTTACCTGTTGACGTGACTATTGTAATAACACTTTTATTTTTCACCTACAGGCAGGTTTTGGACAGTCGGTATGGCTTGAAGAGATGGCAGATTGGTGAAGTTGCATCCAAAATTGGGCAGCTTTACTACCATTATTAGTAAGTCAAACCATGTCTCTGTCATCCTCAGTATCACATGTCACCATCCCATTGCTGTCTTTTATTGAAAATGGATAAAATTGCACTATATTTAATATATTATTCTATATTATATTTAACGGGATCAGGTATGGGGATTGTTAAGATTTTAACGCTAATACTATTTTTTTCGATACTGTTCATCGATAAAGGGCTTTAACAATGCTCTTATTGGTTCTTTTGAAGTTTAATGTTGATAGAATAAAACTTTTTAATATGCTCAAACAATCGTGTTTTGGAGGATTTCGTCAAAATTAAGAGAAAACATCATAATGTAAATATCTTTACACAGTTCCCAAACCTCCTAGATTTTCCTAATCTATTCTTAAATCTGTTTGACAGCCTTCGTACGTCAGAAACAAGTTACCTGAATGAGGCCTTTTCATTCTACTCTGCAATTCGTCAACGATCTTACTATTTTCAGGTCAATAAAGAAGACAGGTAAGTTCTTGTTTTGTTTTTTTGAGACACACACACGTTGGATCACAACACAATAAGAAAAACATCATTATTACATTGGAATTTGTATCAATACTGACATTTAAATGTATATGTTCTAGACATAATTATCAGTGAATTATTATTCATTGACTGAACAGTGTCATGGTTGAAATAAACTTGAAAATGTAGCAAGTTCTAAACCTGGATTTTGACTTAACAAAAGTCTTGATTTAATTTTTTTTATCCCCTTTTTAATCAGGCCAGAGTTAGTGGTGAAGAAGCTCCGATATTATGCTCGCTACATAGTTGTCTGTTTACTGCTGAACAAGATGGACCTTGTCAAGGTTTTGGTGAAGGTACGGACGCAATTTTTTAAATGTATTTGATTCTTCTGATTTCTGCTTGACGACACACTAGAGCACGATAGATGTACATGTGGAAAATAATGTTAGGCACTTTGTTACTATTTTTGTTTGTTAAATATCAGTCAAGCAGGTGTTACTCTCTTCTTATTTCTTTTTACTTTCATTACTATATAAGACCTATATGACCTATAGGTCACATTTGTCTAAAAAGTGATATTTGTCAGCTGAGATTGGCACAGCACCAACTCTCATCTTCCCCGTTAGAGTTTTTACAGATTAGTGTTAAGTATTTATTTATTGATGTTTAAGTATACTCTTTATGGGAAGTTTCAAAGGCGATCTCAGCACCCCACACCGCACATCAAGAGAAACAATGTATAATAGTAAAGAGCAGATAAATCAGTATTTGGGAATTCATCTTTCCTGCCAAAAAGTGTGTTTTTAATCTGCCTGTGTTATCTGCAGGAATTATCTGAGGAAATTGAAGATTATACACAGCGATTCAAAACAGAGGATCAATTGGAGTGGAACCTGGTTTTACAAGAAGTGGCAGCTTTTGTGGAGGTAAACGACTCTCCCAGTGCAACACAATTGTGTTTGTGCAGTTTCATGAACCAGCACGCAGATTGTAACTCGCTGGCGTTTCTCTTCTTTTGTTTTGTGTGAAACAGGCTGATCCAGTGGTTGTACTGAACGACACCAATTCTGTTGTCGTCATCAGCAGCCGGCTTCAGGAAGGAAGTGTGCCTCCACTGGAACAAGGCATGGTGGTCGGACAGCTCGTCCTTGCAGATGCACTAATCATAGGCAACTGTAACAATCAGGTTTTAACCCACTAATTCTAATCACATTTCCTAATGCCTTCTTAATGAGTTTGTGTCTCTACTTTCTGCCACTTGTGTCCAAAATCAAAGGAGATAAGCAGGTTCTACTGGGAGCAACACACTCCTCAGTTGGTGTTAATGCAAGACTGGCCCCCTCCAGTGAGTGTGGTGCTGAATGTTAGGGCCGTAACATGCCTTTTGAAAATGCATTTTCCTCCTGCCTCCCTTGATTCCACTTTTTTTTGCTTTTCAAATCAAAAAACCTTGTGATCTTACATCCAAGAGACGTCTTTAGTTCTGATAGAAATGAGAACGTTACAGGTTACAGCTGAATTCTATGGCTGAATGATGTTTCTCCGTTTCATTACATCCGGGGTCGTGACGTCTGAAACTGTGAATACATTGGAGTATTTTATTTAAAGCAGGCACCACATTTATCACACGTTTCATGGTTGACACGTGAACCTTGATGCATGATGAGTTCTGCACCCAGATTATGTCCTGCTTTCTACGACAGTTTAGGGGCCATAGTGAAAAAAGTGTGTATCCATTGGCCAGATTTTGTATTGTGTTATCCATCTATGTGTGCATGTACAGAAGCATGAATAATGATGATAATAATAATAACAATAATAATAAAAAAATAAACACACACATCCAAGTTATGATCTTTATGACGAGGATCGAGTACAGTCGCGATGAAGTGCAGGGGGATCCGAGTAGATCTTAGTGAAACGTGTTGACAGACTCTTAAGAGCGCACTTTTCATTGTTTTCACTCCGTGGTCCGTCTCAACCTCTTTGTGTAGAAAGTGCAATTAAGGGAATAACAATGAAGCCATTAAGCTGATCTCTATAGTTAACTGCTCAAAGGGGGCGAGAAGAGAGAGAATGTTCATTGTGAAGTGAAAGTCGTGGGGAGTTCATAGTCAGCGCTGTATGCAGCCAAGTTTTTGCAGCCTTCACCTTGAACCAGGGGTTGCGTTAACTGAGAATTCTACCATGACGGAAAAATCTGAAGGCTGTCCGTCATTTTGACAGATTGAACACAGAGGCAGATCTACTGAAACTTGAAATAATTTACTTATAAACAGTGGCGCAGGCAGCCATAATCCTTGAGACTCTTGTTACCTCCTTCACAAACTCTTCCATCAAGATTACCCCTACCCTGTTTTTACTTTCTAAACCATGGTAGAACAGTTTGAGTCCACCTCGGATGTTTAAGAGAATAAAGTCGTCATATTTTAACATGTTATTTTAGAAGAGGAGAGTTGTTAAAATGAGGGCTGTGGAGCAGTTTGTGGAATTGTACTTTAGAATAGGTTTCACAAACGAGATAATTAATTGCCTGGTTCTTTCTGCGGAAAAGGCGCATTTTCTTGCTCTCCTCTTCTAAAACAACAGGTTACAATATTACGACTTTATTCTCAAAGTCTGTGAATTAGTTTTTTCTCAATGTGGCCCTTCGTAGATTTTAAAAACCAACTTAGAAGGAGACTCTTTTTCTCACTTACAAACCAGTGGAGTTGGCCCTTGATGGCCCTGAAAGAGTTTAAAAGTTTCAAGCACATTGGTTTGACTTTGTGGTCAAAGAGACTATGTAATTATTGTATTATCTATACACTACATCAATTATGTGACAATTCATTTCTTCAATGAAAAACAATAATGTTTTGCTGTTGCTTCTTTCAACGGTTGAAGTGTCAGTATTTTCTTCCTTTTTTCAGGTGAAGTTCAGTGAACTAACCATCGATATGTTCCGTATGCTTCAAGCTTTGGAAAGAGAACCTGTAAACCTGGCGACACAGAACCCCAAACAAGGAATGTTAGTAAGTGTCATGCCAATTATGGTTGAATATGGTATAAGCTTATGCTTTCTATCTAATCCTCTAGAGCAGGGGTGTCAGACATATGGCCCGCAGGCCAGGACCAGCCCACCAGAGGGTCCAATCTGGCCCGCAGGATGAATTTGTTAAAATGTAACTTATTCATTCATGATTAGAATCTAATCATAATGGGAAATACTAGATTTTTGCACTTCCAGATACATTCAATCAAACCTTCTGAGGAGATTTGGATGACAGATATTAACAATTGGCCTTGCCTCACCAAAAAGAAAACAGTTAACCTGTCATATGTAGACATGACTTAAAATATGAAAGATAACGTTAATTATTCTAAATATTTCCCCACAGGAACCCAATGAGAAGCCGGCGAAACGGGAAAATCCTCACAAGTATTTGCTGTATAAACCAACGTTCAGCCAGCTTTTTGCTTTCCTGTCTGCCTCTTTTAAGGTCAGTATTCAACTAACATGTGACACTGATACTGAAATTGAGTTTTTTTTCAATATTTTGAACGTTAAGAGGACTGTTTTATCTGTATTCAGTGTCTCAGACACGAGGATATGAACTTAACGTTAAATTTCCAACAGTGAGAACACTTTGTGAACACATCAGAAAAGTTGCCATAATTGTTTTAGATAATTCCTATAAGTGTAATTTATGGCATTGTGGTAAAGTTGGGGCTAGTTTTTCTTATGTGGCAAAATCTTTCATTTGTAAGATTAATGTGTATAACTGGATAACAACAGTATCATCTAGGTTATTATGTGTGTGTGTGTATATATATGTATATATATATATATATATATGTATATATATATATATATACTCGTATAACCTCACGATGTACTCGTATAACCTCACGATGATAAGACCTGAAGCTGTGATCAACATATTTAACACATTACTTTTGTGTTTTTTGTTGCTCTGAACTTCAGGAATTGCCTGCCAACAGTGTTCTGCTTGTTTACCTATCAGCTACTGGTGTCTTCCCCATTGGGAATTCAAATTATGAAGGTAAAATGCTTCTTACTAAATTGACTTTTATTAAGATTTCTTCTGCACAAAAAAGTATAACTTACTTAAAACTCTAGAGTCTGTTCAGACCCTCTCCACCTGCCCGAATCAGCAATTGTTGGTCACTTCATTACGTGCAATTACTGAGTGTTTTGTGTTGCAAGAAATTGAAGAGAACTTTATGATCTACAATAGAAATTCTGTCATGTACGCTCAAATGATTGTAAGTAAGTTTTAATTGTCTAACTTCTCTTGTAGGACCGTATGATTTTGGAGGAGTTCTCACGAATACGAATCGTGATGTGGTGAATGGAGAGACAGTGCAGAAGAAAAATCAGACCCAGAAAGAAATGCATTGGTGAGAAACTACCACTGTTTACTTACACATTGCATAGCAGATGACATTATGTGTCTTGTCTTGTTCTCTGTGCATTTGTGTTCCACTCTGCACGAGTGACCAGCAATGTGGGTCACACGTTACACGGTGAAACACACATGGGCACAAAAACACACATGGTCACAAAAACACACATGGTCACAAAAAGTGAGATTAGTAGTAAAATCAATTCTACTCTACTAGCTCAGTTTCATGCCTATAGATTGACTTCTCAATTTGTTTTCTACCAGTGCCGTCACTGTGTGTGAGCTGGTCGTCTTTCAACCAGAAGGCCTGGGGTTTAATTCTGGGCTTCTCTATTTTACATGCCCAACACATGTTCCCCCTGATGGCTGTGTCCGTGTATGAATGACAGATTGTGAAGGAGTGGTCACACATCACCAGTTCACATCAACATCCCATTAACTCAAACTCATCGTACTGCAGCCTCAGTAGCTGTGTTTACATGGACACAAGTCATCGTAACAAAAGCCTAATCAGAATAGAAATGTCATGTAAACATGCCGAACTCAAAACTCTGCTCCACTACAGTCCATTCGGAAGCAAATTTCATTCTGAACGAGAGATCTGGTATATGCCGTTTATCATTCAGATTGGTGTACATATAAACATCCGGTCATGACTTCTGGTCCACATACATGTGACGTATTTCCGTTTTGTTACTGCTGTATTTCCATTCCAAAAAATCAATAATGACAGATTTAAGGTAAAATTACATTTTGCAAGAAAAAAAAAATCAGTGAAGGCTTTCAAAGATCTCTAAAGCTTTACAGTGTACATATCAAATCATTGGAATAATAATTTGTAATGTAATTAAGAACTAATTAATAACATCTGAGTGGTGCCCGCTCTGTACATGCCGACCAACTGTAACCATTTGTATACAACTAGTAACCTAAGAAACAACAGATTTGAATGCAGAATATCCAAATGATGCAGTGCAGAAGCTCACCATGTATATCATTGTACTAATATTTGAACGTGTGTTGCAGCCTTCATCCAGGGGATTTATTCCCTTTCACCAGGAAGCCACTTTTCATTGTTGTGGATTCTTCAAACAGCACAGCCTATAAGGTAAAACAAAAAATGAATAAACAGTTGCTACTGCACTGTTTTGGCAAAGAATGGGTCTGAACAATATATAATTGAGAAAGCACGAAAGGAATAGATGACTTGCAAAACAGCAGTGTAAAGTACTTGCGTAATTATTGTATATGTTTAGATAACAGTATAAATGTATATTCTTTTTTTTTTACTCTTTTGTCTTTTTTCCCGTCGTAATAGAATTTCACAAACCTTTTTGGCCAGCCTCTTGTGTGCCTGCTATCACCTACAGTATATCCCAAAAGTCTGCAAGGTAAGTGACACTCAAAAGTAGTCCTTTAAATAAAAATATCTGGTGATATTATACTTTCTATTTGTATTTTAAACAATTTCCAAGTAGAGACTAAAACAAACAATATGTTGTACGACATAACCAGGCTTAGGTCAGAGCTGCCTTTTTCCCACAAAGCAGTACAGTGCAGTTCAGTGAGGGCTGGATACATAACCTGCGTTATTGTCTATGTATCTTCCACATGTAAAGTCGTATCATTGTGACATAGTGAAGATGGTCAGTACATTCCACATACAAGAAGAATGTGACACAGTTAGAAGAGAGCAATATTGGAGGACATCCGGTATTCCGTGTTCTGTCTCGCGCCTCGTTCAACCTGGACACGCTGCGTGTGCTGCATCTAGCTCAAATGTGTGTTTGTCTCGCTCGTCTCCATACACCACCAGAATGATTATGACCTTATGATAGATAAATTAACATTTTTTTAATGGCACTTGACGGCTGAAATGCAAATAGTTGCATTAGGTGCCAACTAGCCTCATTGTTGTAGTAAAGTCTAACAGCAACAGGAGGCAACGACCTGCGATAACACTCCTTCAGACATTCAGGATGTTTCAGTCTGTCACTGAGGGAGCTGCCCAGTGCTGTGATGGTGTCCTGCAGGGGGTGGGACAAATTGTCCATCAGAGATGATATGTTAGCCATCATTCTCCCGTCTCCCACCAACCTCCACTGTGTCAATGGGGCATCCGAGGACAGAGCTGACTTTGTTTAATCAGTCTGTCCGGCCTCTTGTTGCCGAGATTGTTCAGTTTCCCAGTGATGTCCGTCAAAAAAAGCAAGGTCAAGTATCCACTCGGTGTCCTCAAGCAGCAAGACGTCTTCCCCTTTGGATAGCATGAATTCAAAACCTTTCTGCGCCTTAAAAACCCCGTGTTGTTTGGCTTCGGAGCAGATCCTGTTTACCATTTTCATGATGTAATCATCACATGGTGGTCAGTGATGCAGTGGCAAGGCAGAAATTTTGGAAAATCAGCATCACCTTTGCACTGTGCACTGAAGCCGGTGCCCTGTGTGCAGTCAGTGATACAGCTGAGTAAAGTGTAGTGGCTTGTAGTAGTCACTTGCCATCAGAGAGAGTGGAGATGACTCTGAAAAGCCCTTCTTGTTCTTTATCCAGTGCCATGTCCATGCTGGCGTAAAGCAGCTGTCTTTATCTTTTCAAACACCCAGTTGTTTTCTCTACATAGAAAATCACCAAACATGTGATTAAAGTTCATAAAAAGGTGGTAATTATACATATTCAGTTTTAGTGACAATCCTTACTGTCCTTATTTCAAGCATGGTTATAATGTCCAAATAGAAGTTTTAATGTTCCTGTTTATGTCTTTTATTATTTCCTCATACTTTTAGGGAGATAAAGGTGTCTTGTTTGTTTTCATGTTTTCCTCGTGTCTCTGCTCCCTGCACAGATCAGTCGCTGCGCGGCAGTCTGTTCACTCTGTTCCTCTACAGCCCACTCTTGGCCTTTTCCACTATTTGTGGTTTAAACAGTGTGCAGCGAGGACTCTGGGACAAGGCTCAAGAGTTTCTTAGTAAAGTCTACCATGACATCGGGCAGATGATCACCAGATCACGAACCATAGGTAGCAGATTCTTGAATGTTTTGCTTGTGTGTTATGAAGTAGGTTGTGAACTTTGTTAATGGATATTATCTGTCGTTCAGGTCATTGTATCACCTGGAGTCTTATTGCCTGTATCTACACTTCATAATTTCCATTATGTTGCCACAGATCAAGCCTTTCTGCAATTCTTTGGTGACGAGTTCCTCCGACTGCTGTTGATCCGCTTTGTGTTCTGCTCGGCTGCATTGAGACTGCATAAACTGTTCCGGGTAAGTCACTGCTGCTGCTGTCGTCGTCCTAAAGAAGTTGTCTCATGTATTGAATGCCTCTAAAGTGCCTCTAACTGAATGTTGACGTGCAGGTTCTCTCCCAGTCTTGTTGATCAGTCGTAATAAATTCTTAGCTCAGGGTTTGTCGCGTTATTTTAGTCAAATCCACTGATGCACTTTTATTCTGGTCTGCTAATAACAAACATCGAACCGCTAATCTGTACAAATGTGATCAAATATGAAGTGTTGTTATGTTTTCCTGCTTCACAGTTTTGAAGGCTGGCCGTTGCCTAGCTATCTGCAAATTCTCCACAATACTGCCTAGGACTCTGGATGAACTGACACGGCATTGACACTATTGCTGTTCTGGCATTTATTATTATTATTATTCATCTTCATCTTATTATTTTTCTTCTATATTTTTTTTTGGCATGCTTCCTTCATACCTTTAGCTACAGAAACCATTAATATATCACTTTATTGGAACTTTAATCCAGTCACAAGATTATTCCAGGTATATTCCACCAAAATATGACTTAGTACTTAATGTTTTAAAGGTTGATTCCACAAAAGTCTAAATACTTGTAGTACATATAGTTTTAAAGATCCATCCATCTTCTACCGCTTTATCCTCTTATTCCACAAAAGTCAGAACTCCACGTTGTTTTCTCTTCACAGATTTTTGACATTTAGAAGCAGACGTTTCCAACCAAACTGCAGTGGTTCCTCTAGTTTGTTCTGAAGACAGATTGGGTTCATGATCATGATCAATTACAGTTCAATTCCAAGTGCTTTTTTTAAAGCATGCTCAATGTTGTGCTTGTAGGAATCCCAGAGCTTCCCAGAGTCGTACCCTGAGCTGCCCAAACAGGACACGGTGGAGAGCAGCGTCCTTCAGAAGCATATTTTGGAGCTGGCATCCATGTTAGAGGTGCAGAGCCTTTTTCGGGACGATTCACTGGAGGCTGACTAACATCTTTGCAAAGGACTAAATGGTATAGTGTGTATGTACATAATGGACTCAACTGCCAGAGCCTGCAAAGGCTTCTTCTTTCTTTTTTTTTTAGGTGATGAAATACTTTAAAAAATGATAGGTTCATGCCCAGTTTAAATGTTAACTTGTGTGATCAAATGCAAATGATATCAAATTTGATTTGCAATCTGCATTTCAGAGAAAGAAGGCAAGGTTTTGTGCAAATGTTGAGCCCTGGTAGCTTGTTTCATAGCTGTATATATTATTCAAAAGAAAAGAAACCCTCTTCCTTCAAATGCAGGGCTTAAAATCCTTTATTTTTCATGTCAGAAAATTGAAGATGAAATTGTTGTTGTTTCTGTTTTTTATCAATATTTCTCAATGTTTTATCAATGTGAATGTGAAAGTTGTGTCTGCCTAACGATAGATCATGGGGATGCTTTCGGTGGCTTTCAGATAGGACTTAAAACAGTAAGTAAAACACTTCTACGACACTCGATATTCTAAGATACTAGAACGTTAATCACACTTTGTCTATTATTTAACCAATAATAACTATTATTATTTGTAATCATTGTCCAGTAGACGCATCTCAGACTTCAACCAATCAGCATCACATAGTGTTTCACAGTACTACCTCTCCTCTGTTCAAAGTCATCAAATGCTTGCTTTTGATGACTTTGACACCTGTCGAGCAAAAAGATGTTCTTTGAAATAAATGAATAGACACATTTAGCAGGAGATAACCAACTCCCTTTATATCATTCATTAGCAATCCATTCTTTCAGCAATTCATATTGTTTCCACATCCCTGAGCTGTAAAATGCATGCAAGAAAAAAGAAAAGTCCCTTTTGCCCTGTATCCTTACATTTATATACAAAACCCCCTTATTTTAGTGTTTTCACTGACAAACCTAGTTGTATTTAAACAATAATATGTGACGCCAGCAACACTCAAAAAACATTCAAACACTTAAAAAAAAACAAAGACTTGGCTCATGGCTTACTGTTCTGTGCCAGAATTAAAGGTCAATTCAAAGACTATGTTTCTCAGGGCAAGATCACACAAATTGGAAGTCTTTCACCATCTACATGACATAATACTGTGGGAAGATTTACTGAGGTGGTGGAAAATCTTGGTACATAAAGGCCAACAGTGGAAAGTGATGTTAAACGTGAAGCGTGAAAGCTTCTGTGTCCACCAGCAGGACAACACCAGGTCTCGTTCTGGCCTGTCTGCAGACCTCATTAAATGTCTCCAATTAAAAATGTATCTTGCATTAGCCAGACGTGAATCAGACGATGGTGACCGTGCACTGTTGAGCAGCTGAGGTCTTGTATACAAGCATGAATTGGCAAACAGTCCACTTGCAAAAGTATAAGAATCAGTTTCTTCAGGACCCAAAATGGTTAAGAAGTTTGACTAACCCTTAAGAGTTCCTAGGGACATTTTCCAGAGGATATTCATTTTTGCTAAACTTTAGAACTGTCATCTCAGTTTCTTGAATTGGATGCAAGAACTTCCTATTGTTCCTAGCGGTAGAACACGCTACCTTCCCAGAAACAGCTGTAAAAACAATATATACTAATATTTTTCAATCTCTTAAAGCCACTTCATCCTGAATTATAGATATCAAATATTAATAATATTATTTTACAGTTTGTTTTCACAATTCCACTGTTTTTCTATCTGAAAAAACAAAAAAACTACAATAATTTCCGTTGGGAACAAATTAGACAGTTCAAAAAACAACAACAATGCATCAAAATCAATGTTTCTGCCAATCTTTGACCCATCCCAGGGCCTAGTAATTATTTTTATCAAATTCTCCTTGAAATGTATTTTATGTAAATTCTTTTTTTCCCGATTGCCGAGTTGTGAAAACATAATGGCCTTTAAAGGGTTAAAATTTCAAAAACATTAAAATTTGATTTATATATTTCAGGCTGAAGTAGCTTGAAAAGATTGTCTAATTTAAAGTGGAAAAAAATATTAATATATAATGTTTTTATAGCAGTTTTTGGGAAGGTGGCATTTTCTGCCTCTAGGAACAAATTAGGAAGTTTTTTAAAGGAACTCTTAAAAGTTAAAAGAATGGATTTAGAGACCCACTGGGAAACAAGTTTTGAGTTTGTTGCAGGCATCAGTTTTAGAAGTTTGTTTATGTTTAGCAAATCATTTACATTTACACTTTTGGACAGACACTTTTAACCAAAGCAGCCTACACGTTATCAACATATTAGGGTTACAATGTAATAAGCACAATGAGAGGATCATCAGGGGGATAAAAAGAAGTGCTAGGCAAGTTCCAGAAGGAAAGTGCAGAAGCCTAAAGAGTAACATTCAAGAATGTGGGTGCAGGACTGTGGGAGGAAGCTAGAGAATTCTTCGTTTGGCTCGAAACTTGATATGTGAGACCAAGGCCCTGCCCTGAACACGTCTGTGATATAATCTACAACATAACAATCGCTAACACAAGTAAATGTAAAATGAACTATCCACAACACTTCAATATCTTACCTTACTTTGCTTCTACAACCAATATTTCAGCACTGACTCAATTCAAATACACAGCCTCTGGTTTTGTTTGAAGGGTTTGAGCAGGAAGCACCTAGTGTTGGATGAGGAGGTTTTTTTTACTCCTCGCCCTAGGGCTGACCATTAGGGCTGATGCTTCATTTAACAATACTAGGATGTGCTATACAGCTGCTCACATCAGGGATTTGATGCAACAAGGTGAGTCGCTGAGTTTGCCCTCTGAACGGCTGCCCCAATAGTTTAGTTTCTGTCAGCGCGTTGTGGCTCTGCTGCTTTTATACTGTACATGCATCACCAGCCAGCAAGTTCATATACACATTGACACAATCAGTGCACAAAAGTCATGAGTAGAACGGACAGATTGCAGTGAAGTGTGTGAAAAGGGGTAAAGGCAGCGGTAAATACGTATATGTCCAGATACGTAAATATGAATGTTTTGAACTCCTGGTCACCCTTTCACTTCAATTCAGTTCAATTCAATTTTATTTATAAAGCGCTGAATCACAACGTACATTATCTCAAGTCTCTGTACATGGACAACATTATCGAGAGCAGAGAAACAATGAGCAAACACCTAGGCGTCAATGGAGAAGAAATCTCTAATAGAACCAGACTCAAAGATGTGCAGCATCTGCCTAGACCGGTTGGGGTGAAAGGAAAAAATGGGGGACAGAGGAGAGGAAGGGGAGAGAGAAAGGACAAGAGGGAGGTGAGGTAGAGACAGAAGCAGATATATGACAGTTGTATCAAGTTATAAGTGTAGACGGGACCACGACTTTCAATGCGGACTTTTCCCCTCCCTTATTTATGTATTTATTGATTTATTTATTTGCATGTGTGCATGTATCTAGTCGTGTGTATATATGTACATATGTGTTCATAATATAAATAAGCTGATGTAGACATTTTAACATTTGAATGTGCGTGTATCCATATGTGTGTGTACACATGTATAAGTGTGTGTGAAAGTCTGAAGTGTGTCACTTCATGTCTCAGCTGCTTGTTTTTGTTTGTTTTTTTCCACACAAAATAACTGGTAATAAGGAATAAGGTCTTTAAGATATGACGGGGCCTGATCACTGAGTGCTTTATATGTGAGGAGGAGGATTTTGAATTTAAATGTATAAATCTAAATTTGACAGGGAGCCAGTGTAGAGAGCTGTGATCTCGTTCCCCGGTTCCCTGGTCAGTACCCGTGCTGCTGCGTTCTGAAACTAACGTCCCAATAATCACGAGTTGCACAGTAATCTAGTCTGGAACAGGCTCTTCAGCATCCTTTAATGATGGGATGTTTCTGATTTTTGTTATGTTGCACAGGTGGAAGAAGGCTCGTATGTGTGAGTCCAATGACAAATCTGGACTCATTAACAGCTCCAAGGTTCTTTACAGTAGAACTGGAGTCCGTGGTAAAACCACGTGTTCAGAGCCGAGGACCAGTTTCAGTTTTGTCTGCGTTGTCTGGCATTTAGTGTTTCTTATATGAACTAATGTAAAGCTTGTACACACGTTACAACGTTTACTCAGTGTTGTGTAAATAAATCTTATCTGTGTGTTTCTAACTTGTGAAGTTGAAAACGAGTCGCTGCAAACGTTATTCTTTGGCCATTGTCTTAAGGCGTAACATTCCATTTTCCAAGCACTAGATAAGCTGTCGAGACAAACAGCCACTGTTTTTTTTCATTGTACATTTATTTTCTTATTTTTGGAATAAGAACTTCCACGTTTCCTGTACGTTGATAGTTATGTTATTAAAAATGACGTAGACTTGGATTTTAGTGAAGTTCAATATTGTAATGATCGTGTTTTGTTGTGTTTAATGGAACGAGACAGATTGTGTTCCACCAGCCCTCTGCACTGGTGAATGTGGTTTTTACAGAGCAAAGTTTGTCCTGCAGAAAATGTCCACATCTGTCACCGCTGTCCCTTTTAACAGCTCCTGTGTCAAAGGTGTCAAATATGTTGGAATGATGTGAAATGTCATGAAAAGGCAGCAATAATTTAATTTAATTGTTAATTTACATGTGTGAAAGGCTTTGAAACAATCTGGACTCAAATGTCACTCATTCTTCAAAGAACAACTGTGAAATATTTGATATATTTGGACGTCGTCTGAGACAGAAGAAGCAAAATAGCAAAAAATATTCATTTAAGTTATCAAATGTTGCATGTGAACGAGTGTGTGTATATTTAGTGTCAAAAACTCATATGTTATATTATTGTATGGTGTTTCCTGAAGTCAAAACCCAAAAGAACAGATTTTGTTGCACAAAATGAATTGAATAATGAGGCAAATAAAGAAAATGTCTTTAAGCCTAGTTGGTGTATTTATCTCTTCTGTGCTTCATATTCAGAACATGGCAATAAGGCTGGGCGATATATTGAATTTTTAAGTGTATTGATATAAATATAAATATAGGATTAGACACGTTTTATTAGTAGGATACCTCTGCTATAGAGCAGTACAGAACAGTGTCGTCTTTTTTTTTTTAAGTATCCTGTTAAGAAATTCTTAGTAACACATGACAGGAAGTCAGCCCCTGAGCTGTGATTCGCTAACGCTGCCGGAAAACAACCAAAATTTGCAAATCCGATTACTAGCGATAGGTGAAGCCAGGGCAGACTGTCTATCTTATCAAAAACGTTCACTGTATACTGTAACTAACAGAGGAAGCTTCAACGAGGAAAGAAAAGAGAGAAGGTGAGACGTGAGAAATGTAAAATGAACAAATAATTGAAACTTAAAAACTAAAAACTAAAAAAAATTCTATGTGGAAATTAAAAGACTCTGGATAAATAAGGTGACACAACTGATGCTGACCCAGAGTCAGTCTAAGGACACACAAGTAACAGTGTCCAATTTTTCTTTAAATTTCCTAGCTTCTCCTTAGGTCAGAGTTCACAGAATATTTCCCCACTGTCGACGACTCGGATCCGAAACGTGAAGGAGATTCATCACGGTTTCTCATCTGTCAGAAAAAAGCTCACGATGAACGATCAGAGAGAAGATCAGAGAGAAGACGGACACGCAGGAGGTCGTCCAGAGAGGTCAACTTCTTCTTCTTCTTCTTCTTCTGTTCTCAGTCTCTGTGGACTGTTCTGGAGCATGTTAGTATGATGACACTCTGAGGACAAACAGATTTAAGTCAATGTTCTATGTTATGAATGGGATTTCCCCTTTTTTCTTTATATCTCAGACTATTGTCAGACTCACAGTTAAAATGATGAGCTGAGGAGGCTGAGGTCAGTGATGGTCTTAGCTGTAGTCTTCCTTCTCCTGTGGAGGCTGCACACGTAATGTGGCGCCTACATTCTGTTTCTATTTTGTGGTTCAGTACCTTGGGTATCCAGAGGGTGGTGCTGCAGCTGGTTTCTCTCATCTCAAAAGTAAGCATGTTGTCATGGCGACTGACTCCGAGTCTGCATCATGTTCCTCGTAAGCATTTACTATCGTATGAAGAAGGAGCTGCTTCAGCCTGGTCTATTGAAGGATTTACCTCTTACCCTCGTGTCTTCTCTCGTCTCCTCTCTCCCTTTTCTATCCTCTCTTCTCTTTTCTCTCCTCTCCCTCTACTTTGCCTCCTTTCTTTCCTCTCCTCTCATCCACAAACATAAAGAAAGAGATTCTGTGACGTAGCTCTCGAAAGGGTCTATACAGGGGTCTGCCAAGGGCCAGAAGTCTAGAGGGGAGCCCCAAGCCCAAGTCACTACCTCAAGAAGTCAACAAGCAAAAGGCTATGAATCGGAACAAATTTAGGTATTGCCCTTCTCCAGCTGGCCATCTCAAAAATGCACCAGAATATACGAAATCACATTACCAAATTCTGAATTTTCTGGGGGAGGAGCCCCAGCCCCCCCTTCCTGTTTGCACCCACACTTGAACAAATAGGGTGGTCCTTATGCATCTGTGCCCAGGGGGACAGTAGTTCATAATCCATCTTTAATAATGCAATTGATAATGTAACATTATAGTGTGACATTTGTGTCAATAATTGTCAAGCACAGGTGACTCTGCATGATGGCCCCCCCCCAAATCAAATTCTTCTTAGGGCCCCCTAAAGGGCTCGGGCCGGCACTGCCCAGACACCACATGGCCATGCTTTTGTGTGCTTATGAAACTCCATGAATGAAAAATATAAAGATCAATAAATGCCTATGTCCATGTCTCGAGGTGTCCTGTGAACACTTTTACAGGCGTCTCTTTTACTATTGTGGTCAAAAGGAATTGCTTTTTTGGGCCGCATGAGTATTTTTTGTTGCAGTACCAAGAGTGGCCACTGGAAAACATTGTTTTCAAGGCAGAGGGGGCGGAGCTCTATCCAGTTCTTAAAATACATCCATGATGACTGACTGATTGTGTTTTGAATTCACAAAGTAGGGATTTCTTTACGCTTTTATTTTGTTAAATACATTTATTTATTTTGTTTTTGGTTTTTTTAAAGTTTCCCTTCCACGATACTTTTTTTTTTTAAATTGTCATCAGTCACATGGTGCCCCTGTCTCTACACAGGTAAACTACGTGGTAGGGTGTGAGGGCAACAGAGCAGAGAGGGACTTTTAATTAAAAGTCTAAATTAGGTGTCAAGGGAAGTACGTATTAGTGGAAAAACATTCAAGGTAATAGAGAAAAACAGAAATTCTCAGGGAAGCATAGTCCTTTATTACTTTCCATCATGATAGATGACATTTTTAATCGAATGGAAAAGGAAACTGGATTTTATTCATTTGCAGAAAAAAAAAGGTACTTCTATTGTGAAAATAGAAGAGTAGGCATATAAATGTGGCTTTAAGTTCTCACTTAATAAGACAAAGACATTGATATTTAAAAATAAAACATTTGATGATGGAGTAAAACTGGAATTATACAATCAGGAATTGGAGGGAGTGAAATACTTGAAACTTTATTGACGGAAAAGTCACATAGAAGGTATATATTCAGAACATATTGAACATAATGAGATGTTTATTTGGTAGGGAATGGGGAGTTATCGATCAAATATATAATAATACAGTCCAACAGTATCACTGTCAACAATATTGTTAAATCGATGTATTTATTTAGTTTAAAAAATCTGTCACTTAATCATGGGGCCTCTGTTTGTACACAGGTAAACTACTCCTACATCTGGCTGACGTCATTGGGATGGGCAGGTCACGTGGTCGGGTCCGAGAACAACCTGCGGTGTAACGTTACTGAAATGGGAGAGAGAGGAAGAAGAAGAAGAAGAGGGAGTGAACAGAAAGAAAGGTTACTAACAAGGTATGAGACATTTACGCACATTCCACTTCCTATTCTGGCGTAAACGCGGGGTTTTCACTCAGCTTTGGGTTCAGAGAAGTTGTTTTTTTGTGTTGTTTGAACCGCGGACGTGTCGAGAAGGCAGCAGGAAAGGAAAGGCGCCGGGAGTGTAGGCGAGGTTCTCCGAGGAAAGTTTACCTCTCCTCCTCCTTCCGCCGCCGCGTCTGAACTTAGTAAAGAAACAAAACACGACGTGTTAGAAAGCCACACAGAGACAACTGCAGCAACACGGACGCAGAAAACGAGGAGAAACGTGGTGAAAACAAAGAGTGGAGTGGACTTTCGCCCCGTGGGAGCCTCTGGCTGTGTTCCAGCTGAAGCAGCGGCTTCTACAGGTTCAATGGAGCGGCACTAACTCTCTGCACTGCCGCAGTCGAAACACATACAGGCTAATTTATTGCGTTATATACACACACAAAGCATGTATAGTTTTACAGTGCCACAGTTACATTGAAAGCGTTGTTTTGGTATGTTTAAATTACCAATGTTTGTTTTTTAGTTCTATTTATTAGGTACAACCAAAAAATAATAATACAGGCGATATAATCCCTGTATTTTATACACTAACGGTCTAAAATACAATAATAAGTAGAACAATTTCGGAAACAAAATGGCCTCCACAGGTAAAAGTATACTTGTCTTCTGTTAATAACATTTCTTCAGATTTAGCCTTTAGGCCTGGACTTTGTAGAGGTCAGAGGTCAGGACTGTCAGTGTTATTTCAGCTGGGGTTTTTCTCTCCAAATATTATTTCACTGCTTAGGATTGATCAGGTGCTTTCCAGGTTTAAAGACAAACACTCATGTATTACAAGTTGAAAACCACATCTTTAGTACATAATATATGTGTATGTATATATATGTGTGTATGTATGTATAGATATACATATATGTGTCTATATGTGTATATATATATCAGATTTCCCTTCAAGGGGCCCTTGCTGATGCAAATTTATGATTTTAATATTTGAAAAAAGTCCTTGTTTTGTGTCATTTTAAATGTGATTGAAAGTTGGTCTATTGTATTAAGAAGCTTCTTCTGAGATAAAAACGTATAAGTCTTCAAATATCCCTTTTCACACAGCTATATTTATATACATTATTAAAGCTTCACTCCATGTGGAGATTTTAAAGTAAGAATACTTTTTGAAAAAAAGGATATAAGACACTCTATATTCTTTTTTTAATTTATTTTTGTCCAATCATAAGCAATCCATGCTGTAAATTATGGATACATCAGCCATTAAATAAGATACTTTAAACACAATATTAGTTTTGCCTTGAACAGGTTTTGATCTGTTATTTTAAAGTGGTTCATGTTAAGTTACCACATTTTTTTAACTTGATGTTACATCGAAACATAAAATCCAGCATCATCACACAGGCTCCGTATAAGCAATGGGTGATTCAACCTTTAAATGATACAGACTTTTTCATACACAAATATGACATTTGATGAAGCACTGAGTTCATTATTAAATATTTGCAGTTCCCAGTTTCTGCTGTGTTTTCTTTGTATCATGTGAACTGAACTGTTGCTGTTCTGAAGCTCTGTATCGTGTCACCTGATCTTCATCAGCTTATTTAGTTTCATCGCTTCTTGTTGAATGTCCATGTTGGCTGAAGGTGCTGAAGCTCATATCTTAACTCTTGTTTCTGTGACAAAACAAGTGGTTAAACATCACCATGATTCATTCAGGACACGTGTTATTTTGACATCTGCCTTTTCTTTTTAAACTTCACAGGTGATTCTTCAGCCTAACCTACATTCTTACCAGGTTTGCATTCTGGCCTGCAAGCCCATGTAAGTCGTGTTGAGTGACTGCGTGTGAAAGAGGTATTCAAGCATGGTTCATATTTATTTATTTATTACTTATCCTGATTAAATCCACGTCAAGAAATGGGAATCGTAGGACTGCTTGGATGTTAAGAATGTATTTTTGTGTTGCCTGCAACAAGTACCGTAGAAGACGAGGAGTTTCTTACAACAGCTGGGGGAATTCAACCTGTTATCTAAGGTTGTTGCAGGAAAAAAATGCATTCTTGACTCCGCTTGCATGGACGATTGTGGGAATAACATCTTAATTCATGGGGGTTCTGGATGAATGATGATTTTCCCTGGTGATCTTAGGTACTGGGCTTAGTTTTTTGAGTAAATTGGTGTTGTAGTAATTTTGGGCTGAAATTCATTCCCTTATCTGTGTGACATCATGTCACATTTATTTAATTCTCTGGCTTCTTCCTTTTTGTCTTTCCTCTCAGTCTTCTCATTTCTGTTAATGATTAGAATTGGAAATGGCCTAAAACAAATAATAATTTAGAGGAGCGTCAGAAAAGTAGAAAAGTGGGAAAGATAAGTGAGCACTATCTTTGGGTTTTAGACTGTTTCCTACACAAAAACAAATATGTCTGAAGTCCTCACCTTGGTCATAGTCTGAGATAAGTATATGTAAACTGGCAATAACACTAAAATGATTTAAATAGTCCAATAATATGCATTTATATATAATAATATATAAATGCATACAGGAGTTCTTCTTAAATGTGATGTGAGTCTGATCCTTAAACAGATTATCTTTAAAGCTGCATTAGTTAAAGAATAGTTAACTGTAGTGTATGATCCCAGTTCATTAAAAATACTATTATACGGTGTCTGTCCTGAACTCTTACCACCAGATGAATACGGACACTTTCTCTCGATATAGTGACCTGTTTTATTGAAGCAAAAGTCATTTTTCTTTTTCTTTCTTCCTCTTATTCTCTCTGAACTTCTGTTGTGTTCCCGTTAAGGTTCAAGTGTAGCATGAAGTAGGCTTTAGTAGAACATCCGTCGTCCTCTTTTTGCAAACTATTCTCTGATTGGTCAGAGTTGGAGGTGCAGAAGTTCAGTTCTCTCTCAGCTCGCTCCATTTACTTTATGTCAATACCAATTTTGTACCTACCCCAACTTTAAGTGCTGGAAAATATGATTCAGATTTTTTTTATTTTGACATATTGCAGGCCAAGGTGACATCTTCACATTGTTTTGTTTGTTTTTTTACTACCAGAAGTCCAAACCCCAAAAATGTGCAGTATTAAAAAATAGAGAAAATGTGAGAAACCAGCAAACATTCTGCACATTTTCTGGAAAGCCACTTAAGGATTAACCATCTAAATACATGTATTTATTTTATTTAAACAATCAATCAATTACAATAATTGGCTTTACTAAAAAAACGTTATTTGCTGCTGCATTGGAATCCTGTTGTTCTGAGAATCAATTAAACAATACTGTGTGTGTGTGTGTGTGTACACTCTCAGGGACCATCACTATCCTCATGTCCAATGGAGGAGGCTTTCATGGACGCACTGAGCGTGTCCGCCAGGCGCCCTACTACGACCAGGTACCCCTGGGCTCCTTACCCCGAGACCGAGACTCGTACGAGTCACTGAGCGAGCAAAGAGCACCTCACCTTACTAACAGCGCCAACCCCCTCCCACCACCGCCTCTGCCAGAGCATCCTCCTGTGGGGCCGGAGTTTGATCCCAGCGGCAGCGAGGACAACAGCAACCCCCCTGACCACGACCCCGCCATCGACATCAAACCGGTCCACCGCTTCATCCCCGACTCATGGAAGAACTTCTTCAGAGGGAGCAATCGCAGCAGTAACAAACCGTGGTCCATGTCTGAGTCCTCCGTTAACAACAACAATAGCACCTCTGGGGGGGTGCGCTGCTCTCCTCCACACTCTCCCTCTGTTCCCGGATCGTACCGGGATCCGTATGGAGGCTCGGGTGGCAGCTACAACTCCAGGAAGGAGCTCCTTGACGTACACAATCCACAAGAGTCTGTGTCGGGGCGCACGTACCGCACAGGGCTGACCTACACCGAGCGGGTGGAGGAGTACCATCAGCGCTATGCCTTCATGAAGTCCTGGGCAGGACTGCTGAGGATTCTGGGCTGTGTGGCGCTTCTCCTGGGAGCTGCTGTGTTTGCCTGTGTCTGTGCTTACATCCACAAAGACAATGAGTGGTTCAACATGTTTGGATACTCGTCACCTGGGGGAGCGTACGGAGGAGGTTTGTACGGCTCCGGCACAGGTGGGTCCTACTACACAGGCCCCAAGACCCCGTTTGTGTTGGTGGTGGCAGGGCTGGCTTGGCTGGTGACTGTGATCATGTTAGTGCTGGGGATGACCATGTACTACCGCACCATCCTGCTGGACTCCTCCTGGTGGCCACTGACAGAGTTCACCATAAACCTGGCTCTGGCAGTGCTCTACATGGCAGCAGGTGGGTAACAGCGGTGAAATTACGCACACATTTTCTTAGAGCCATAGCTCCTGGTCATTTTTTTCATTATTTATTAGTGTTAGATATTGATTTATATTTTATTTATGTTTTTATATTGGTATCATGCCATTTTGAAATTATATAGAGACATTTTGAATTGTCTCACTGTCAAAAATCAGGCTGGGTGCTCATGTCAAAATATAAAATCAGTAATTATCATCAGAATGCGCCACAAGTTTCTCTTTGATTGAAAGTTAAAAAAAAAAACAACAACAACTGTAAACTGTGGTTTTAAACGCAGCTGTTTATTTTCATTATGGATTTATCTCTTTATTTTCTTAATTAATCAATGAATTATTAGCTTCACACACTGTTAAATGTGGAGTGACATTTGTTTCCAATTCCTGACAAACTAGATACTCACTTAACTGCCATAGAGGAGCAAGAAAACAAGAGCATATTCACATTAAAGAGCCTGTTTTTATTTTGTAAAAAAAAAAATAAGCATCGTCCTCAAGCCAATTAATCAGTTATCAAAATTGTAAGTGATGAATCGATTGTCAAACTACAAACACACACAATTAATGATTTTATAAATGTGAGATAAAACCTTTAAAGCAATTAATTATCTTCACAAACCCAAATATATTTAGTCATCAATAATTTAAAACAATTTATTTTTCCAAAGAGAATTTGTCTCGCAAAATATTGCCAGAGACTTGATGTGTTTGTGTGTTCTACACAGAATGAGGCCTGAGGATTTTGTGGATTATGACCCCATCTCATTGTGGGTTCTGGTCCCTTCAGGGTCATTATGAAGAACAGAGTTTAAGCCCAAAATCAAATACAATTTTTACAAATCAGAATCTGACTCCTGTTTTAAAATAAACAGTACAAATCATGATGCATTTATTTATTTATTTATTTATATATTTATTTGAAGAAAGCGCAACTTGCAATATTATTGATATAATGTAGGTCATATCAAGTAAAGGTGTTTTTCACATGTTACACTATGAGGCCTTTTACTTTGAAAACCAGAGGATTATTAATCCATTATAAATTGTCACATTTTATAAGGTTCTTAAATTTAAAGTATTAAAGTATTTCTTGGCTTCTTGTTCCTTTTTTATACCAAAGAAACCAAAAAGTAATCAACATTAGTTCATGGACAAAACAAGAAATTTGTGCTCGTCATTGTGATTGGTGATGGACAGTTTTTTTCCTATTTTCTGACATTGTAAGGACAAACAGTTGGTCAGTCAGTTAGTTAGTTAAGTAGTTAATGGAGAAACTAATTGACGGATGAATCAAAAATTAAAATATTTTTTAGTCCTACATCCATCTGTTATCTGCACACATTCCTCAACTGTAATTGTAAAAAACTGGCTACTGACTGTGCTCTAATTATACTTATTGTTAATTGTTACTGGAAATAATTCAAATATATTTATATTTTTTTATAACAAACAAAATGATTTGATTTCTTTTCATACGTTTCAAACTAAATAATTTTTTGCACGTTTGCTTTCGTGTACCAGCTATTGTCTACGTCCGTGACACAACTCGCGGAGGGCTCTGCTCCTTCCCAGTGTTCAACAATGGCATCAACGGGGCGTTCTGCAGAACAGAGGCCGGCCAGACTGCCGCCATCATCTTCCTCTTTGTCACTATGGTTGTTTATCTGATTGGAGCCATCGTGTGTCTCAAGCTGTGGAGACATGAAGCTGCACGCAGATACCGCGAGAAGCACGGTCAGGAGGTAAGCTACCCAAACACTGTCGTGTGTGTGTGTGTGTGTGTGTGTGTGTGTTTCACCAAGTTTAAAGGGAAGTCCTGGGATTTGCCAGGATTCACTCAGGAATTTTAAGGATTGTTCCAAAACCTCCCGCCAGTTTGATTAATTAAAAAAATAAACAACAAAACTGTATAATTTGCACTTATAGCTGTAAGTGTGTAGACTGCATGGGGCATTGGTCAAATCTTGATATTTGCTATTAGTAAACAACAGATATTCAGTATCATGTGTCAACAGTTTACATTTATTGAACTGATAATTGGTCTACCGATTCTAACCCTAACCCTATACTTGAGTGTATATTTGGGGGTGGAGCGAGTCATCTTTTAACTCAAAGGTTGTGGGTTCGATTCCTGGCTCCGCTAGTCTACATGCCGATGTGTCCTTGGGCACTTAACCCCAACGTTGCTCCTGTGCCGGCAGCGTGAGAATGAGTATGAAAAGGAAAGTGTGAGTGAACGGGTGTGAATATGGGTGAATGGCAAAACTGTAGTGTAAAGCAGCTTTGAATGGTCATCAAGACTGTAGTGCTATATAAATACAGACCATTTACCATTTACTATACCAAACATGTTGACCGCCATTAAACTACTTCTCTGTCGATTGTGCCAGCATCTTAGTTACTTCTGATTTCAAGTAGCCTGTGACTTGGTAAGGTAACAGGATTATGGCAACATATGCTCACAAGTGTGATCAATTCTTAGTTGATTATCTGTTGACAATGTGTTTATTGTCAAGTAATCATCGGGTCATACATTAATTGACAATTATTTATCTGTTGACAGTCAACTATCCTACAGTGCAATACAGTAGATAATAATAAGTGTCAACTGATTATCTGTTGACATGATACTGAATCCCTGTTGATTAGTAGTAGAGAGTCAACAATGGTCTATTAGAAAAAAATAAATTGATACCCCATAATCAGTTTGGTGTGAACTGATTCTGAGTCAGATGTGTTTACAATAGCAGGAGAAGGTCAGCAACATCCAGATAAACTGCTAGCGTCTCGCTTGAGTGTGCAGGATTAAAAACTTTATTTAATTTTATATCAGAAAATGAATTACTTTTGATACTTAAGTACAGTAGATGTCATACATAACAGTAAATGTTATATACTTCTACTTAAATAATGTTTTAAAAAGTCATTTTAAAGTCATTTTCTGGCAAGATACTTGTACTTTTGAAGTATCCCTTTAAGGTGACTTTATACAAGACTTGTGATCATTTTGTTTACATTGTTTACTTAGTCGGAAGTCACAACTTACCCACATTACCGGTGGAAATCAGTAATTCTACTCGCAGCACTATAATTGTTTCTGTTCACAAACTCTACCTCGGCCACGTATGAAATATGCAAATGTACTGTATGAAAAACCACAGCTTCAGTGAACAGGCAGTCCTGATGGTCCATGTCAGGTTCAGTCAAACCAGGAAACAATATCATAGCCTGGGTTTGTTGTGCATGCCACATCATATCTGAACATTTATCCTTAGACACCCATCTATCATATTCCTGTCTGCGGAGCTGCTTATTGACTGTTAAACTATTCTTACAGTCGTAAAATATTAGTTATTTAAAGATGGTTTTGTGGTGTTTTTCTTGCACAGATGCTGTCTACTGAGAGGGGAGCTGCTCATTTATTGGTAAGAGTCGTGAAACGTTACCATATGTACCCTAATGTAGATGAACAGATGCACAAATGCAGCATCTCTTTTCATTGTATCTACTAAATGCTCAGTCTCAACAACTGCTTTTAAAACTTTTCCTGTCTGTACAGGATGCTGCTCCTGCTCCACTTTCCAAAGCTCCTATCCAAGCCTCCTCAGTTCCCATCCCGACTGCTCCAAAAGTAGTTTCAGCAAAGGGAGCTTTTTTACAGGGAGCTATACCATCAGGACACATCCCAAAACCTGTCATCGTTCCGGACTATATCGCGTAAGTGATGCCAAGACAAAGGCGGAGCACAGCAGGGCCGCAAGTAACGATCAAACAGTATTTGCATTTCAGTGCTACTTTACATTTACAATATGTAAAACCCTTGTACCACTGTGTGTGCACTTCTGGTCTTGGTTTAATCTTTTTTTTTCCTGTGAAAAAGAGGTTTTAAATTAAAGGGGTTTTTCCTTTAAATCTCCTTTGACCTTGTGATGTTTTGATCAAGGTCAAAGGAAAAGACTTAGGACATATTTAATTGGATGATTCATATATACCCACAGTGCTACTGATACACTGCTACTGTAAAACACACAGAAACTGACTCTCCATAATTGTCAGTACACAAAATACATGGTAAATGTAGTGTATATCTTGGTTATTGGGCTGACTACGTGCAATTTATCTCAATGCAATATTTCCGTCTCATAAACTGTTCTAGTGATGATGCTTTTTATATCTGGGCAGAGGACGAGGTAAACCTCTGTATGCCGTGTGTATAATTGTGTGTGTGTGTATATAACACAGACGGTGAATTGTTATTGTCACCCTCCCTCCCTGCAGGAAATATCCAACGATCCGGACAGACGAGGAGCGGGACCAGTACCGAGCTGTGTTTAACGACCAGTATGCAGAGTACAAAGAGCTCCACTCAGAGGTGCAGGTCACCCTCAAAAAGTTTGACGAGATGGACGCCATGATGAGCAGTCTGCCCCAGCACCCTACCACCCAGATGGTGATTAGCTACACATCACTTTCTTTGTCGTGTATCACTCTTTCTGTGATTATTGACCTGTGAATGTTGAATGTTTGTTCTTTCGTCTATCTATACTGAACATCAGCTTTCACTCTGTCAGCTTTTTCACTTAAGCTTTTTCGTACTCCAGTAGTCACTCAGTGTCTTTTACTCCACCTTTTGTTGTTGTTGTTGTTGTTGTTGCTGTTGTTGATAGCCAAGATTGAAGGAGAACGTCAAACGGGGGACCTGCTGTCCAAGGTGTACAGTATGTACTGTAGTGCTCCCTTGGATGCATTTCCCTTTTCTTGTTTCTGAACCCATCAGACATTCTGCTAAAAGCAGTTAATCTCAGTTCAGTTATTCCTGCATACAGAAATGTGCAGTGTAAATAACTGTCAATACATTAACCATCCTAAATTAAATAGAAATGTGTTTTTAATTAAATATGAACCAGCCCAACCTGAACCAGATTACAATTTCTGTTGTCCTGACCTGGTCCTTCCATCTCTTTTAAGCAGTTGTATGCAGCTACTGTACAGTATGTGGCGCACACTCTAACCACTCACCACTCATGACGTCCTCTCACTTTGCTTTAGCTTTATGGAAATATGAAAACTAATCTCAGTGTTGAGCTTAAGTCTAGGTTTTTATCTTATATTTATCTTTGTTTCCACATCAGCTCATGTGAAATGTGATTCTTTGTTTTGCATGAGCTGAAGAAGCTTGTTGGCTCATTGTTGTGTTTTAAGAGGAAGGAGACAGTACAGTACAGTAGGGGAACTGTTACTGTGTGGTGTTGGCAGCAGTGCACCCAAACTTGTGTGATATTCATTCAATATCTATGATGTATCTTCTTCTCACAGCAGGCAAAGGAAAGCAGGGAAAGATACTGTTTATTTGCACTCAATTCTGATTGGCACATGCAAACAATATGGGCCACATGTGCCAGCTGAGTCCCTCATTGTTGTGCTGCCTTAGTGCTTTATAAACAGTTGCACTGGCACATGCAGCAGCATCATGCTGAAGTCCCCGCCCCCTTTACATCATAAACTACACTGGAGCGACTCCATCACTGTGTGTTTCATGTGAGAACTGAGGAAGTGTATCTCCTGCATACACTGTACTCCGTCTGCCTCATTTCCCTATCCCATAACTTCCTCTGTTTGCACTTCCTGCTCCCTCTGCACTTCCCCTCCACCCTTGCATTCCTTCTCTGCTCCATCCAGAGGCCCTTTTTTTTTTTTTTTACTTCATTGTCATGACTTCTCATTTGTATGCATTTACAATTTTTAATGGTTGCTTGACCTGCATTCTCTCTCTCTTTCTCTTTCTGTGTTCTCTTTTCGTAGGAGGTCGATCGCATCAACAGAATCCTTCAAGATTATCAGAGGAAGAAAAATGTGAGTCGTCGTGTCACTTTCTCCTCACTGCTGTCCATGTTAGGTCAGAGCCTCGCCTGAGTCTCTATCTAGGCTCAATTTATGTCAACATTAGCAGCGAAATTAACTCTAAACTTCTCTACAGTAGCATCACAGTATATCTGCTGTATAGCTGATGGTTCACAATGCTAATTGGAATATTGTTATCTCTTAAAATGGCTGTAAAACACACAAATTACTTAAAAAAAAGATTTATATTTTTAATTTGACAATATAGAATCTTAAATTACATCATTATGAATCACGAGGTCCTACAGGCTCCCCCTTGTGGCAAAATAAATCACTAGGACCCATTTTTGGAGTTTTATTCATTAATGAATTGCTCTTCTACCACTTTATCCTCCACATGAGCGAGTTTATGTAAACAATAATTCGCCACAATCAACTTGTGATGCCCAAATAAATCTTAATAAAGATAAAAATAGTGATCACTAATCAATATATTGATATATCTATATCTATTGCTTATTTAGATTTGTTGGTGGCTTTTGGGTTTTAGGGCTTATATTACAAATGTATTTTGTAGTTTACTAAGAGTAGATTTTGTTTCCTCAGTAAAACTCATAAAACAATTATATTGTTTCAATTTATCATTTTTATTTTCTTATTTAGATAAATATATGAACATTTTATTGAGCTTGTGGAAGGATTCCAACTTCTCTTCAGAATATTCTTGTTTCCTCCTTGACCTATTTCCTTAAAGTTCACTTTGGTGAGGAGGAAACTTTTTTTTTTTTTACTTTTACTTCTTTAGTTGTAAAGAAGTAGTTTAGTAGTTTAAAATATCATCAGAGGACACAAGAACGGAATGAGTTTTATTTATTCCTGTCTCTCATTATCATCTCACCAACATTCCCAGGATTCTACGTTCCTGGAGAAGAAGGAGCGCTGTGAGTACCTGAAGAGCAAACTGTCTCACATCAAACAGAAGATCCAAGAATACGACAAAGTCATGGAGTGGAACGACGGCTACGACTAGACTAGACCTCTGTGGCGTCTCAACACTGCCGTTACAGAACTGATGTCGATGACTCGGCAGATGCTGGTACTGAAAATATCAACAAACCACAGGGTGAGACTCGGTCATGACTTCAGGATCAGCATCAGGGGCTTCCGTCTGCTTTGTCTTTTTAAATCTGTGTAGCTGTTGAGTTTATTAAAGCCTGCATATAGATCCAAAGGGGTAGGACATCTTGTTCTTAAAGGGATAGTTATGCATTTTGGGAATTAGTCCCTCAGAGTTAATTAGAAATAGCCTAGAACAAATACTAAAAATGTTTTAAGGTCCTGACTGTTGTCTTCTTATTCTGGTGTAAAAATAACAATGAACTAGTTATATCACTATTTCAGATGACCATTCAAAGCACTTTACACTATAGTTTTACTATTCATCCATTCACTCACGCATTTATACAGCCCATCTACATTCAGCCTTTTGTTCTATTACATGTCTCCGCTGCTGGCACAGTCGTCAGGGTTACATTCCTGTATACATGATTTAACCTCTGACCTCCCAGTTGGAAGACAGCCCACTGATCCATGACCAGACGCAAAGAAGAAAATGTGACAGCAGGCTTATTTGTTGCTGATTTTGTTATTGCTGGAAAGAGCCTAGCACTTTTCTGCTGGTTTTCAGTCTTGATGCTAAGCTAAGCTAATGCTTCCCAACGTGTATGTGTGTGTGGTGCTACCACTATCTGTGAATTTACGAGTATCTGATGTGAATGTTTTGGCTGTACATGGTGGGAGATGTTGCCAGTTGGGAGGCACAGGTCTGGTTCAGATCCAGGTCCATTCTGGTCCAGGTCCAGCTCCTTTTCAAGCCTATTTACCTTTCTGTCAGTCTTGTTAACTGTCACCTGTCCAAATAGATTTCACAACATCCCAGCCTGAAAGAAAAACCACTACTTGCTCAGACAAATCCCATGTTGTTGTTTGCTTGAACTGCTGTGATGATTGTTTGGATTGTTTTAACTGTTCACTGTGTCTTGTATGGTTGTTTTTTTATATACTGTATGCAGCTGAATCTACAACTGTGCATGTCCTATAGTATGTGCTGTTGTGACCCTGTCCTTCCATTTCATAGATTAAAACATGTTAGACCTTTATTGATACTCAAGAATCCTCAGAGCTTAAACATCTCCATGTCGTCGGCTTTACAAAACTGTAAACACTGAATTTCTTTGTTGAATGAAAATACTGATCTAATTGTGTCTGTGTTTGCCTTGTGTGAGTGTGTGTAACTGTAATATTTTGCTGTAAATGTCCACATTTCATAATTTAAATGACTGATTTGCTGCTTTTTTTGTTCTGTAAATACAATTCTGCTTATGAATGTGAAGTCAGTGTTTGTTTTTTTTTGGTTAAATATGTGATCAATTAAATATATGATCTAGCAAGCCTGATTGCAGTTGCAGTTGGTTCCAGATGCGAAATGTCAATATGGTTTCTGGCTACATCGTAAATTCTGCGTCCAACTGCAGGGAAGAGACGTCCACAAATCACTAATCTTTTAGGTGCAGTCTTTTTAGTGACCCATGCAGCATTGAGTGGGCGTGTATCACCAGGGGGCGTGCCTTTCTATGGGGGTGTTTACCAAAGTGGCTATGGACACATTTGCATGCACTAATTCAAAACTGGTGTTCAGATGCTGCGTTCGATTCTCATTGGAAGTTGGGAGTGTCGTCATATCTGAGTTCCCTAAAGCCTAGAGGATAATTGGCCGGATTTTGGCCCTGATCTGTCTCTTCTGACAATCGTGGGTGCCTTACTATTTAAGTCTGATTTGGCCAAATTATCCTGTAGTGCAGGAGTGTTAAACTCAAATGACCTGTGGGCCAATGAGCATCTAGTCTTGTCAAGAGAAAAGAAAAGTGGAGAAACAAAGCAGCTGTTCAGTAGCGGCTGTAATATGAGCTTAAAATTATACCACAATATTCCATCATGATGTCATAATAAAGATATTCATGATGATATTTCACCAAATTTTTAAGTAAAAGTGCTTGTTTTTGAAATGAAGCATAGTGATGCATACTTAAAACTATTATCAAAAACAGAAATGAATCTAAAATCCAGTAAATGTAATATTATAAACAACTGAATTATTACTATAAAAATATTGCTAGTAAACATTTATCACCTTGCTGGCAGACTTTTGTTTAGAACCGTAATTTGTACAAGCCAAGTTGATGCCGTATTCTCAGCCATGACTTCATCCACAGTTTTTTTGTGGATGAAGATTTTAAAATGGTATTTTACTCAAAATGGTAAAAACACACTAAATTAACAAGCAGTTACTGTTCGGGAAATGTTTGCATACATGTCAGATATCTGCAATTCAGTTTTTACTCGTCAAAATGTAATGTAAAATGTAATGTAAAATGACGCCACTTTTGCCATTCATGTGTATGGGGTTTGTTTTTATCTACAATTCAGTTGTGTTTATCTGCAACTGAATTGTAGATATGTTTAATTACAGCTTCAGATATCTACAGTCCCGTTATGACTAGTCACAAAGATAATGAAAACCCCATACACATGAATGGCAAAATTGACTAATAAAAACTGAATCGCAGATATCTGTAAGTGTAGTTTGACTAGTAAGAATGACGTCGCAGATATCGGTCGTGAATATCCTCTCTACCTAACCCTAACATTCTTTTATGTTATGTCACTACCAATGTTACTTGGTCACATTGTGTATTCTCAGCAATACATGTCACTAATCCTTTAAATAACATTAGCATTTATTTACATTCATTTTAAAATGTGACCTATTTTAACCCATTTACATTTATCACCTTGTATAAAAATATAAATGAAGTAAATTAATTTAGTGATGTGTTTATTTTTCATTTACTGTAACCTTTGCCAGCTGCTCTCACTGCTTATGTTAAGTGAGCCAACTTCCTGTCTTTGCGTTCGCTCGGTTATGTGACACCTGTGCGGGGCGGCGGAGGGGCGGGGCTGTGTCTAGGTGTGTCCTCAGCGGGGTCTGCGGCAGTTTCAGTCGACGCGACGACAGTGTTCTTCAGCAGGTGAGACGAGAGGAGAGGAGAGTCAGGACAGGTGAGTGGCGTAGTTTCAGGTTTCAGACAATTCTGTGCGTCTTTGTCGTTGTTGGTTGTTTTCGAACGTGTTAATGAAGTAAACCAAGGTGTTCCGGTGAAACTCTGCTGTGTTGTTAACGCGCGGCTTTAAATCAATTATGTTCTGCGTGAACACAAAGAGAGGGAAACTATGCTATATATATATAAATAAATCAAGCAGCTGTGTGTGGTTTCACAGAAACATTAGGATTATTATAGTTTTACTCTTAAAAAAAACAGGTAGTTTCGGGTTGGTGGTGTTTTTCTTTGTTGTGTGCTGACAAGTGTGCTTTTGAAAACGGCATTTTTTAAAGTTGACATGAATAGTGGCATGATTTCAAATAAAACCTAAACCTTTATTTATTTATTTATTTGATTTTATATGATTTTCGGGCTAACTAACTATTACTTTAGTAGTCTATGAAGTCGATTATTTTCTCGCTAATTGGTTTGCTGTTCGGTCTGGAACATGGTGTGAAATGTCTTGTTTTGCCCACAATCCAATGGTATTCAGTTTCCTGTCGTAGAGAAGCAAAAAGACACTTGGACATAATTTAATAAGCTCAGTCAACACAGTTTTAGCCTTTTTAAATAAAAACTACAATCTCAAACAGATGAGTCGGCATTAATTGGTTCATGATCAGCTGATTTGTTAATGTATTTGAGAGAAAAATCATCAATAAGCATGTGAAAACACTTAAGCACACGAATATTTTCTTCATTTCTTTGCTCTGGATAACATTAAAAGTGAATAATTTTGGTTTGTGGACAAAACAAGACATTTGAGAACATCATTATTTCCAAGTTTGACGAACACCGATCAATATTTTTTAAGGTTTTCTGATATTTTATGGACCAAACGATTAATCGATTACTCGAGAAAATAATCGACAGATTAATCAATTACGAAAATAAACGTTAGTTGCAGCTCTATTTGAAAACATCATTTTGAGGCATGAACAACACTGGTTGAGATTCTTTCAACATGTATTGACATTGTTTGGACTAAACTTAATTACTTGACTAATCAATAAAATATCAACAGATAACACACACACACACACACACACAAGTTGGACAGAGCATTAGGTTGTGTTAAAGCATCTGTGGCATTTATTTCCCTGAGTTATTCATTGGCAAAATACCCCTCAGATGAAGTGACACAGAAGACTAAAATCATCAGTTTCAGCCCAGTTTCATGTGTGTTTTATGACGCATGTCTGTGTCTTTGTTTCAGTCTTTGTTTTACGGGGCAGCACTGAGTGAGTGGATCCAGCAGCGATGTCCTCCAGACCCAACGGGAGTCCACCTCCCTATGAGGCCGAGGGATAGTGAGTCCTTTTACAGTCAAAGCTTTCATGTTGTTCAACAGTTTCTGTGCTGCACATATTCATTGAGCTAATGACAGATTGTATATGGAAGCAAAGAAAGACCATAATGATTGTTTTGTTAAAATGTGAATTGTGAAATCTGAGATTAAAGGGACACTTCACCCAAAGAATATACAATTTTTCTTTACTAATTTCCAGAGATAAGTGTGTTATTTGATCATCAGACACTGGATCTAAGATACATGTCTCATTCCCACAACAACAGAGGAAATTAGGATTGAAAAAAATTTATAAAATAGACAAAAGTTGACGTCAAAGTCACTTCGTTCAAAGAAAATAAAAGCCCTAAAAGTCAGGTTTTATGAGTAAGAGATCTGAATCAATAATGATTTTAAGTTTATTCTATACCAAGTGAAAAAAATGGGTGAAACAGCCCTTTAAATGTACTATATTTTAGATATGCAGCTATAGTTGGAAAGCGTTGCCCATCCTCCATATCCTCCCCAGAGACTCGAGGTTGTCAGTTTGAGGAACAGATTTCACACAAACCCAAAGAGAGATCCAGGTGGAACTACACTTTATTGTCTTTCTGAGACACACAGCTCATGCAGATGAACTAAATGTTGTTCCGTGCAGGCCCTGGGTGCAATACACAGCAAATAGTGTAATGACAAGAGAAATAAAGCAAGACTTGCATAATAGAATACAGGTGCAGGTGCAGGTGCAGGACTGACCTAGAATGGGCTGGGCATTAGGGCAGAGACTATGACTAGCAGCCTAATTTCTTACTCCTTTCCCACAACATACACAACATTTGAAGGCTGTATATATATATATATAGGCTGTATATATATATATATATATATATATATATATATATATATATATATATATATATATATATATATATATATATATATACATATACATATATGTATATGTAAACTTTTCACAAGTCCAGAGAAAAGACCTGTGTGCAGTTTTATATCCACATATATCTCGTATATCGGGATCAAGCCTAAAATATCCAGATATTATTTATAAGCCACATCCCCCAGCCTTGGTAGTGAGATGTTGTCTGTCTTCCCTTCACAGTAATGAAGGCCCTCAGCCGGCCTATTCTTACTATCCCGATGATGAGTTCCAGCATTTCTACCGCTGGACGTCTCCACCTGGCATCCTCAAAATCATGGCCATCATCGTCATTGTGATGTGCGTCGCCATCTTTGCTTGTGTGGCCTCCACTCTGGCCTGGGACACTCAGGGAGGCCTGTCTGGCTTTGGCGGCATCGGCGGAAGCTACGGCGGAGGCTACGGCGGAGGATACGGCGGAGGCTACGGGACAAATTACGGCAGTGGTACGTTTGGAGGAGGTGGGTACGGAGCTGGAAACAACTATGGCTACTCAAACCTCGGAGGGAACTACAACGACCCCCGGTCGGGCAAAGGGTTCATCATCGCCATGGCGGCCATCACCTTCATCGCGGGCCTGGTCGTCTTCATCATCATCGTATCCCACCAGAGCCTCTCGGAGAGCAGGAGGTTCTACCTCGCAGTTATCATCATCTGTGCCATCTTGGCACTGCTCATGATGATCGCCGCCATAGTCTACTTAATGGCAGTGAACCCCATGGCCCAGTCTTCAGGATCAGTCTACGGCAACCAGATCGCTGGACTGTGTGCCCAGTACCAGCGGCCTCAGACTACAGGCATGTTCGTCAATCAGTACCTGTACCACTACTGCGTGGTGGAGCCGCAGGAGGTGAGCACTCGCACGTTTGAATCCCGCTATCTAAAAAGAAAAAGAAACCCAAGTTCTAACCCAAGTCTCATTTCAGGCCATTGCTGTGGTCTTGGGCTTCCTGGTCGCCATCGCTCTGATCATCATGCTCGTCTTTGCTCTGAAGACGCGCCAGAAAATTAGGAACTTCGGCAAGAGCAACATTCTGTGGAAGAGAGTGAAGGTTATTGACGAGACAGCGCCACCTCAGGATGTAGAGGCATGGGTAGGTTTAACATTTATGACTGACAAGTACATTTCTATATTGTTCTTCACACTGAATTCATTTTAATTCACTGATATTAAAGAGTGGGGTCACACGGCGGAGTGGTGGCTGGCACTGTTGCCTTACAGAAAAAAATACCTGGGTTTGATACCTGGTCCGAGTTTGCATGTTCCCCCCGTGTGTTTTCTCTCATTAGGTTAAATGGAAACTCAACTTGCTCCCTTATCTTAGATATTATCGGTCAGGAGTGTGTTAACGCACTCTGATGTTTACCTGCCGTCCACCGCTGTTCACCGCGGGTGCAACTCCCAGTAGAGATGGGTAGAAAGCGAGATGCATCACTACATGTAAAAGAAATTGCGTCGTTTCGATCCGTGGCATGAAAAAGCCGTGTGATGACGTAGCCCACAGTTTTCATTCGTCAGTGACAAATTTTATCATCATTTATTATCAGCACTAAATGGACCGTGTGTGTGTGAATGTGAGGGTGACTGCTTGTGTGTTTGCCCTCGTGATGGACTGGCGTGTACCCTGCCTTTCACCCTAGGTCAGGTGCAGTGATATACTGTGCACAGAAGTATATTAGGGCCTTAATACAGCAAGTGAAGCTCAGCTTCCTCAAATGTCTTCAAATATGTAGCGTGTTGTATTTACATTTCACTACTACTAGAACGTGTCACTTCTCAGAATCTGCTGTTTATCAAGTCTGAAGCTGATCTTCAACTGTTCTCTATGGGACGGCACAGAATCGGTTGAGTTGGTTGTTGTTGTTGTCTGGACGCAGTGGTTTGTGCAGCACAGATCAAAATGTAGCATTTTTGCTGGATAATGAAATGAAATTCACTGACTTAAAATCTTGACAGAATCCGTTAACTAAAAAGACAAGACAGATATTGACTGAACACAATTTTTGTGTGTGTGTTTGTGTTTTTTTCTCCAGTTTTTATTGTTTTTAAATGTGATGATTTAATTTCATCATTTATCTTTGAGATATGAACTGTATTTTGCAAATGTATATGTATAAGAATGAGCTTCTGTTTCAAGGGAAGCAGGTAGTTCATTTAAATTTTATGTCAACAAAGTCATAGATTAATCAGCTGATCATTGCAGCTCTCAGTCAGACGCATAGATTCAATTTCACGAGCAATTCAAAATCAGAAGGCGCCAACTTTGCTTATCCTGAATACTTGCTGCAGTTGCAGTGAAAAAGGTGTGTGTGTTTTGAAGTTGTCCTGAAGTTGTACAACCAGATTTTCAGTGTGTGTGTGTGTGTGTGGGGGGGTGGACGTTCTGAACAAGAATCTCCTTCTTTATAGAGTGCTTGGTTTCAGGGCGTGGCATGCATGCACTCTTCAGTGGCTGACGACAGTTTCAATCCCCGCGCTGTCCTCCTGTCGTGTGGCTGGACTTATCGCTGTCGCCATGTCCTGGTTTTTAAAGTTTAGTTTCACTCTGTGATGACTCATGCTCTCTGAAGCTCTTTTCAGACGTGTTTTTGCAACAGTGACTCTCATAATTGACGTGACTGTAGTAATGTGCAGTGCAACAGTCGAGAGCAGGTGAGTCGCTGCGAGTAAAGTTGACATTCAGCTGCGCCAAGTTCTCAGAGCAGGAAAGAGGAAGAGCAGGTCGGACTGGCCCACGACTTAACGCACACACACACACATCCAACACCACGACAGCAACATGACACTGAGAACCACAGGCTTTTGCTTCACTGCAGCCTGTGAGAACATGTCTGAAAATGCTGAGGCAGTGAGACTGTGACGCCCTGCAGCACATACATGAAGACCTGTTGTTGTTGTTGTTGTGTGTGTGTGTGTGTGTGTGTGTGTGTGTGTGTGTGTGTGTGTGCGCTGTGCAGCAGGGTGTAGGTCACAGAGGACAAGTCTGTGCAGGCTAGATCATACCAGCCATTGTTGACACCCAACGAAGCCACCAGTCACAGGTCACTATTGTAAGAAGTGTTTACTGTTACATTATGTCAGTGAAAAGATATCTGTCATTGGTAATTAAAGGTACAACAGGTGGGATTGCTGCGAAAAGTTGTTGATACCTGGCCTCGGTCCAATATTGGATATCGATATCTTATTTATCACATGCTTCATGATGCATAGAGGGTAAAAATTTAAAGAAAAACCCGCAACTGACTTAAATGATTGTATCAGACTGTCTATCTATAGAAGTCACTAAGTCCCTGAGCGCGATTTCATATTAACGCTGTCAATATACGATACAGATGTGTGCTTTTAAAAAGAAAATAGTGTATATATGCTGTCTTACATGCTAAGGTGTTTGTTTTTTTTCTCTCCTGAAGGTGAACAATGTGTCCGTTCCCGCTGAAGAGCTCCCAATGGCAGACTACCCCGAGAAGCTGAGAGGCTCCAGGAGCCACCTGGATGACGAGAGCACCAACTATGACAAGCCCCCCTACAACTACACACCGCAGTGAGTACACACGCAGAGAGCATGCACTGCAGCATGCACTGCAGCATGCACTGCAGCATGCACTGCAGCATGCAGCTACACCAACACCAACAGCATGGGATTTACTCAATCAACCACAAAAAAAATGATTCATGATTATTAATATGCTTTAAACAAGAATTCTCACTCAGTTAAAGTGTAACTTAACCTCTAAACCACCTTTTTCAGTTGTAAACCACTGTTTATGGGTATGTAATGTTATTTGATGATCCAGGTGCATATGATACATAATAAAGTTAGTGTATCTACTGCTTCTCTCTGGTCACACACCAGCTCCTCCCTCTTTATTTATTTATTTTTTTAAACGCAGGAGCTGCTGCTCTGTTGCCTTCCTTTCTTCATTATGTGGAGCGTGAGCAGCACCTTGTCAGACGGCTGTAACTAGGTTTTAGATTTCACTCGGTTTTAGATTGACCACGCCCCCTCACTGTTCTGGACTCCTCCTCCCTCCTCTCTTCCCTCACTCAGATCTCCAATTCAAAATTCAAAATCAGGCATTGGGCGTAGTTAGCTGCAGAAGTAAACGTGTCAAGGTGAAAGGTTTTTATTGTGTTTTATTCACATGGAAACACACTTTTTTTTTGAAAACTGGTCTCAAAATGTGTGTGCATTCAACATTTAGGCAGAAGCTTTTTTACAGAAAAACGACCTGTAGTAAGCACTGACTTTTTTCTGGTGTTTCAAATGGAAATGAACCAGTGGAAAAAAAGAAAAGATGAGCAATAGAAAATGCACAGAGTGAATGGGTTTATAGCAAAACTGTAGTGTAACACAGCTTTGGGTGGTCACCAAGAGTTAGAAAAGCTCTCTATATAAATACAGACAATTTACCAATTTATTCCACATGACAATCTCACCCACAAAGTTTCGTAACTGCATCTGTGCATCAAGTCTCAGTCTCAGAAAAACAATTCATAGCCTAATTAACTTAATCCGTTAAAGAGAAATATAAAGGATATAGCGTAACCCACTCTCATGTCTGCAACATTAACAGCCTACATGTTGTTATGGGAGGTTTAAGAAGAAAAAAAGTCAGGCTTAATTCAGGTTCGGGCCTGAAAAATCTGAAAACCTGTCGGGCCGGACTCAGGCTCCGCCCCCTATTGCCAGGGGCCAGATTCTAGGCCTGTGCAGACCACTGAACTATATTAATAAAATGAATAAGGCTCTGACAGACTCCTTTTGGAACATGATGTCTTTTTTCAAATCTCTTTTTTTTTTCCTTCTGTAATGTCATTGAACTCTTTGTAATATAAAATAAAGCTAACACTAAAAAGGATCAGTAGTTTCTCTTTAGACAGTCTGGGTGTTTGATTGTGTAGAATAAGAGATGTGGGGGCAATGATTAAATAAATAAATAAATGTTTAAATGTGAAAGTGACCTGAAAACACTGTGATTGTCTTTTGTCCTTCAGGCCTCCAGTGGAACATGACGTGCCTTTGAATAATGGAGTTCCTTACAGCAGTAACTCTGAGGTGGCCAGCTCTGCTGGACGGCCCAAAAGGAGGCGCCCGGGTCGACCTCGTCGCGCCGACGGACAGGACTACGACACCGACTATAACTCGTCAGGAGACGAGCTGGACGACGACGAGTTTGACAGGTACGAAATCTGAGCTGCAGATACTTTAATAACTGACGGAGGCAGAAGGAGATCACTGACTAATATGTTCTGTGAGATTACATCACATTATATTATATCATATATTACAGGATCTTATTCTTGTGTTTAGGTTACTCTTTGTAGGTTTATGACCATATGAGATTGTTCTCGGTTATTTTCGTGTACAAATACGAACGTTCTATGTAAATAACGTAAACTTAGCTTCAGTAAGTATGTTTCCATACACATTTAAAGTCAAACTACAACCACAGACCTACTGTTCTTGTCCTGGTTTATTAGCAGTAGTGGGGAATTGATGAATTGGATGAAGTGTGTCCACCTCCGCTCCCTTTCATCTTGTAACAAGTGTCAGGCTGTTTCACGTTTAGCATGCGGCTGGTTGTTTGTATGTCAGACTCAATAATAGCCACAAATGTCAAAATTAACATGATAGTAACTCATTAATACAAATAAGATTTTAAGACCACAACGTCAGCCATGACCAGCGGATGTTGTGGTTTATTAAATTTAATTTAATTGATTCAAGGCACTAAAAATAATAATTAAAATCATTCAACACACATTCATTTCCAGGATGTTGTACCTTGCTGTTCATGGGAAACTGGACACATTTGTCTCTTACATGTCAAGCTGAAATTTAAAGTCAACAGTTGCTGTCCTGGCTAATTTAAATTTCCCCTCTCTCCTCTCTCCTCTCGCCTTCAGTGAATTTCCTCCGATAACGAACGACGCCGATCGCAACGACTACAAGCGCGAATTCGACCGCGAACACCAGGAGTACAAGGACCTGCAGGCGGAGCTGGACACCGTTAACAAGAACCTGTCAGATGTGGACAGAGAGCTGGACGGGCTGGAGGAGGGAAGTCCACAGTTCCTGGTGAGAGCTGACGCCAAACGACTGCGTCCCTGTGTCTGTTAAACGTTTGAATCTCTGCATGTCTGATCGTTTGTTATCGTCCTCTCTAACAGGACGCCTTGGATGAGTACAACAGGATAAAGAACTTCAAAAAGGTCAGTTTGGTCAAGAACGTATCCAGGTTTAACAGGAGAGTCTAGGGCTGCACGATAAATTGTTACGAATTGAATGTCTTGTAATCTTTTTGTTCACGAGTGCAATAAACATTTCGATTCATGGAAAAAATGGTGCCAGAGAATCGTGATCTCAATGATTGGTGATGATCGTGATTCCCATTTTTCCCAGAATGGTGCAGCCCTAGGAAGAGTCCATGTGGACTCATCACTAACACTCATCATGTCTCATGCATCCCTCTAACGTACCTTCCTCCCTTCACAGTCTGCAGATTACCAGATGAAGAAGCGCAGGTGTAAATATCTGAAGTCCAAACTCAACCACATCAAGAAGTTGGTGAGCGATTACGACCGCAGGGCCTGAACAAAAATCTGCGAGGATTATATTCCTGTCTGAGTTTGAACTGATTTGTGTTTCACCACTCTGGGGGGGGGGGGGGGGGGGGGGGGGGCACAGCGGCGCTGGTCTGCATCAAACACAGAAACTACATGGGTCTGTTTGAGCTGTAGAATATTTAGCAAAGGTTGTTTGTACTTTGGAAGGACACAGCGTCAATATTCTGTCTCGTATTAAGCCGCTGTTTGTATTATGAGCCTCACACGACACACATTAGCTACTGTTATATGTATTTATTTTACTAAATGTGATCTTAATGGAACAGTAGATGACTTCTGCTACTTGGAGTTTTTAAATTGCTCTTATTACTCTTTTTTTTTTATGTACACTCTTACTGTTACCTTTTTAAGCAGCAGCATAAACATGTAAATATGTGGGAAACACTTTGTTTTTAATGTTTTTAGCAGTTTATGGAAATAAGTTGACCGTGTCTTTCAAATGAGTGTGCATGTTGGACGAATATTGATGTACATCGACAGTGATTTGTAATGTTTTTATTAGAATAAAATCATTTCTCATACACTTTATTATTACACTGTTGTTGCTTCATCTGTCCCAAACCAGACACACACACACACACACACACACAGTTTAACAATTAAAGGTCCAGTGAGTAAGAATGAGTGATGTGTTATTGGTGAGACTGCAGCTTGTGACAAATGACGGACTCGCGTACAAAAAGGATATTTTTGTTGTGTGATTTGATCATTTTCCTGTCATGGGAAGGATGTGGCACAAGGCGGCAGTCTCTGTAAAGCTTAGTTTAAATGTATTGCACGTACTAATAACACTAATATTCCATTTCTGCCAATAAAACCTCCTAAAACCTCCTCGTGGATACACATGCAGAAAGGCCCAAAACACAACACTGACATCTTGATACAACATGTTTTTGTTCAGATTTTATAGCTATGAAATGTGCTTTCTGCTTGTTCTGCTGCCCCCTAATGGACAAAAACATCATTATGCAACGTTACTATAGTGAAGCTCTGTGCACAGACAACACCCAGCACTTACTGACTGGGATTCTTTTCTTCATCTTATTGAATTTTTCTGCAGAATCAACATCACATGAAGGTCTCGTTCAGACCTGGTATTAATGTCCATGGGTTAGGGTTACTTACCTACCGTCCTTTATTCTAATACAGAAGAAAATCATGTTAATGAGTCTGATTGTTCACATGTGTCTGATGTCTGGCTGTGTGAGTGACAGAGACAAAGCTCTACTTGCACTGCTGTAACATTAAATCATGTTGTACCATTAGAATCAAATAAACGATGTTACAATCAGGGTTAATTAACGAAAATCTCAATGCTGATTGGTCTTCCTGTCATTGTATGAGAAGAAGTATTCGCCAAATTTGAGCAAATGACACAAAAATGGCCCGACCAACATGTAATGTGCGTCTACTCTGTGTGTTGACCTTGCACCGCACAAATAAATCTGCACCGCATCCACTGAGGCTGCAGAATAAGATTTCACACCTGTACTTAACACATTCCCGATTTGATCGCATCACTCAGGAAGGACCTTAATACCAGGTCTCACCAGGGTCAATAACGCACTGGTGAACTGAATTTCAGACCGTTGTTTTAAACTGTTCAGTCTGCATTGAGTGTCTCCTCAAAAGCATCTTCCTGGTCAGCTCTGTCGGATGTCCAGGAGGAGCAGACGGAAGGAATTTATCCTCTGAGAAACTACCTACAGCTCCAGGTCCAAAGTTGTAAACATTAAGGTTGGGAGTGTTGGTGGAGCTGAGGGTCAGAGGTGGCAGAGACCTTGGCTTAGCCTGAGAGTTGTGGTCCAACAAAAAGGCACCAGAGCCTCTCCGCTCATACCTGGATAGCACTCTGCTGCTTGGACCCAGGACCAGTGATGACTCCCTGGAGCACAGTGTGCTAGAGCGATGTAAAGAGGCCAGCCTCTTGCCATCTGTCGGGGGGTTTGGGATATCTACAGTCAGCTGGGGGTCAGAGTTGTAGATGTCTGCACCCAGCTTGCGCCTCTGGATGATGCTGTGAAGACTTGATGAGGCCATACTATGAAGTGAAGTGCTATGGAGTTTGGCACCAGAACCAGGCGAATCTGTTCCCAGGTTTACAGAGTGGAGGTTAGGATTGGAGGCGGAGTGAGGCGATAGAAGACTTGGTAAAGATATCTTTTGTCTACCATGTTTGGTGCAGTTTTTCCTGTCTGGTCCTTCTACTCCATTTTCCCTGGCCAGTCTTCCTTCATACCATTTGCAGCTGTTAGACTGCCAACTGTTGTCCCCTTTCATTATGGGAACACTCACAGAGAACTCTTCAGGGTGGTTTGAGTCATTCTTTGAAGGTGAGGCTGCATGCGGCTGCTGCTGCTGCTGACTGAGCTGGGAAGTCGGTATCTTTAGCCACGGCTCGGAGTTCAACCTCAGGAGAGGCTGCTGCAGTCTGTTTGCCGCCTCTTTGCTGAGCCCTCGTAATCGTGATGGAGAACATGGATGGGAGCTCACGCCACAGGACTTGACTTCTTTGAAAGAGAAAATGGGTTTGGGGGGACATGAGGAGGAGGAGGAGGTGCACTGGGGGGAGGTGATGAGCTGAATTTCAGAGGGAGATGCAGGAGCTGCTGAAGCCATTTTGTCTGTCTGCTCAAGAGGACCAAGGGTAGGAGGAATGCTGAGGTACCGCTGGGCTTCTAGTTTCCCTTGAGGAAATTTATCAGTTGCAATGATGATCACCTCCTTCCCCTTGGCCTTGCAAGTGTCAAGCAACAGCTTCAGGACAGTCCAATCTCCAGCCATGACCGCGTAGACCAACGCCGATGTGCCGGATTGATCCTCCAGGCTAATGTCTGCTCCACTGGCCAGGAGCAAAGACACAACCTCAGGACCAGCCTGCTCCTGGCAGGCATGCATTAGAGCAGAATGACCCTCCTTGTCCTGGATGTTGGGATCTGCTCCTTTCTCTAGTAGAAACTGGACCAGTTTGACTCGACTGGCACTCTGGGCATCAGCGTGCTGGGTCCTGCAGGCCACCATCAGCGGAGTCTGGCCTTGGCTGTCGCTCTCATTGACGTAAGCCCCGCCCTCCAGGAGCAGCCGTGTGAGTCTCAGGCGACGGAGGAAGACTGCTCTCAGTAAGGGATTAGCTGAGTCCATCGCCACCCCAGGATTACTGCCCTCTCCTTCCATCCCTCTTGTGGTCACTTGGTGGTTTGGGTAAGATTTTGGACAAGTTTCTGTGGATAATAACAAAATACACATGAGTCATTTTGTAAAGGTAAAAGTAGACAGCAATCATTGAGTAGAGTTGAGTAGAGTCGTTTGGTATACATATATATATATATATATATATATATATATATATATATATACATATATATATACATATACATATACTGTATATATAACATTAGATCACAATCACAGAAACTATATCCAGAGGTGGTTTTAGGCCCACATTCCTGAGCTGCATGAACACATGAATCTGAACACATTAGAGTTTTACAATTCAAAACCAGTTCCGCAACAATGAGGTTCTTCCTCATTAGGGCCAGATTTTGGTCTCCCTGAGGACTACTGGTCCTGACAAGTTGGTGTTTATGACAGAAAAATATCCTAAAAAAAATACAAGAACACACACACACATGGATGATGTTCTGCTTTGTGATGGTAGAAGATGTAATATTTTGTGCTCTGAGAGAACACACACACAAAATATGCACACAACATTGGTTTCTATTCATTTTGACAACCTAAACCACTTTTTCCAGGTTAAAACTAGTGTATATGGTTATCTAGTAATAGTATTCACTGAACCAGGGCCAACTCTTGGTAGTTTTGTGTAAAGTATCTGAATTACGTAATTTTGTGTATTTTGTGTTAACAAACAATACGTAATTCAAAATAATCAGTGGCCGCCCGTCCATAGAGGGCGCTGATGCTGATGCCGGCGGAAACGGAAATGCCTCCGCTCGCTTCTATGTAAGTTGTGCTAACTTAACTAGCGGTTGATTGCCGGTTTTATCATGGAAAAAGAAGCACCAAACATCTTTCTCTCACTGCAACATAAGCCGTTTCATAGAAGAAAAGCTTCGTCTTATGGAACTCGGACCCGACCAGCCGAAGGTCTCCTTAAAGTGGTGTTTTCCCTGCCTTTCTTTCAAATGCCGGACACCGAACAAGCCTGGATTCAGACAGGTAATACAGACATTTATCTGAAAGAGCGAAAAACACGAACAGACAAGGACACATATGGACAATACAAAACAAAAACTTTTTGTTGTGTATATTTATTTTCATTTAAGTGAACTAGTGCAGTGTCCGTGCAAAATCTGTTTTTAGTAATTGTTTGAGTGCTCATTGTTACTGTTACACAGCAAAAATTCAGTGATATTTTTATTTGTGTATGGTAGAAATGACATAATGGCATATAAATATGGAAAATGTAACTACATGGAGAGCTAGAGTTGAGTTGGGTGACAGCTGCAGGGAAGAAGCGTCCTCGGAACCTGCTGGTTCTCTCACTCACAGTGCTGTTTGAGTGGGAGGGGGAGTGGCTAGAGTAGAGCAGCGAAAACCAATGTGTGCTTCTTTTAGCGATATATATAGCAATATATTTAGCATTACGTATCTAAACAATGTCACTTGGCACTGCACTTACTCATGCCCGTAGCAAGACAACGGTCAAGTTTGAAAATAACACACAGACAGACAGACGTTCCCATGATAATGGTGCTTTGACATGTCCTAGTGGTGATATGCGGTAACTGCATATCACCACTGGGCTATATTACCACAATATAGCCCAGTGGCTGCTACTACTTTCCTTGAATCACAATAATTAACATAATTCAAATATGACCTCTAACCTTAACCACAACCTCAGATATTAGATTCTGCCTCATTAGGACCAGGATTTGGTTGCCATTAGTTATGTGTTTATGTCAGAAAAGGTCCAAAAGAAGTAGCAAATAAAAGAATACAGACACACCCAGTCTTGTTTAACATAAAGTTAGTTTGCTCTATCACGTCTGTCTGTCTGTCATGTTGTCCGGCCTCACCACTTGTGAAATAGATAAATTTGTTTGCAAATGAAACAAATATTTTGTGATGTGAAAAAAAAGCACTGCCTACAAATTATTGCTGCAGATAGGATCCATTCAGTAGTTGTTTTTCGTGCCGCTGTCCTCTGCAGCACCAGAACAGGCAGACACTTTGTATCAGCCTTTGTTCTGTTTGTCCTTGGTTTTCTCTGCCAGAGCAGATAAGGTGGCACTTTTTAATGTCTGAGACAGTAACATAACATTTTCCTGCATGAGTCACAGACTGCAGTACTGAAAAACAATGACAACCACTCACATTTATAAAGGATAGAAATGATTGTACATTGTCAGTTGTTTTATGGGGTGAATCTATTTGCATTTCAGGTGGTATGCAAAGTACCAACAGTCTTGTGTGTTCTTGCATTTGTTACCTCTTTAGGACCATTTTTCTGTCTAACACTGACCTTGTCAGGACCAGGAGTCCTCATGGAAACAAAAAACTGGTCCTAATGTGGCAGACCATAATTTCTGAGGAACTGGTTAAATTTAGGGCTGAAATTGAATTGTGGTTTGATTAAGGTTATACATTGGTTATGGTTAAGGTTAGTGATACGGCTTTGTTTAGGCTGTCCAAATTAAGTTGTCCTCACAGATCTGTGCCACAAGTGCACCCATGGTAAATTGCCATGGGAATAATACACAACTCCTTATATGGACATCCTGGGGTTTGTGTGTTGATAGGTCACATATTCAGGCTTCCTATGTGTTGTTGAGTCAAGTTCATTTTATATCACATTTTAAGTAGTGATATAAAGCAGCAATAATTGTGCAGAAGTCACAAAATAGAGCATTTTTCTTTTCCTTTCTGCCACTATGGAAATGGGTTTCCATAGGAACATTTGAAGGTTAATTCAATCTTTGACCCATTTTGTCAATATATTGATTAATTCAGCTGTTTTTAATTATTGTTTTTTGTATTATTTATGCTTGAGGTCCACGCCCAAATCTTAAATCAGGACTTTGATCAACACATGAGACTAGGATCAATAATTCCCATTATTGTTTTTTCATGTGAACTATTGAGTGATTCAGATTAATAATCCGTCCACTTCACTTTCTGAATTTCTGAATTTAGATATCTTTTAACACATGCATGTGGTTATTGTCATATTTGAACGGTTTAGCTTCACAAAAAAGTGCGTAATTATCCAGCAACATAAATAATAACTTAACTAACGCCTTATACTGACTATTATGGGACTAAAATTACTGAGAAGCTCTGGTAATAATTCCTTTATCGCAGGGCTTTAGTGTTCTAGAAGAGTGCATGCTGGGATTTCACTGAGACTATATAACTCAGTTCGCTTATTTTTTCTATTACTGTTTATATACTGTATATTGTTACTTAATTTATTTAGTTCTTGCACATTATGTATTGTAAGTATTTTTACTTCGCGCCACGGAGTGGGAGTGAAGTATTGTTTTTGGTGGCTCTGTGTCCGTGTGTCTGTGTGCTTCCTTGCAATATGAACAACAGACCCTGACATCTCTGATTTCCTTGTTTATTGCATGTAACTGCACACGGCGATGGCCCTGTGATGGACTGGCGAACTGTCCAGGATTTACTCCGCCTTTCGCTCTATGTCAGCTGAGATTGGCACAGCTCCCCCCCGCAACCCTCATGTGGAGGATAAAGCACCAGATTACGGATGGATGGGTAATTGTATATTCTTATGTTGTATACTTGTTTTCTGTGCTTGGTTGGAGCAGCTCCAACACACATGATTCATATGAACGGGTCGTTATCAGGTGTTTGCACAGCTCGATGGCGAACCGGGATAAAGTGTGGGTCTCCAGTACCAAGATTGAGAAACAATCATTATTGACATAATGAGTCAACAGCTGACCCATATAAGGATTTAAGTATGGATCCCCCCCAAAAATGACTTGTCATAAATGAAACCACCCCCACTTCATGTGTTAAACATAGTGCAGGTGGTGTGTGTGTGTGTGTGTGTGTGTGTGTGTGTGTGGCTGCCAGCTAAAGCAGCTCAGTCATGTTCAGTGATGACGTGTCAGCAGCAGCAGCAGCAGCACGGTGAAGCAAAAGCAAAGTCATACAATGACAGTTATCTAATACTGTAAGCACATACAGCCACACACAAATGAGTGATACTTCCACTCTTTTTTTTTTTTTAACACACTCAAAAATGGGGGCACAAGACAGAAACACTTACGTCCCTGTAGATACACATTTGGAGAGTGTTCCATCATGAGTACAATATTGTGCGTGAAGATTTGGAAGTTTACATTTTGACTATCAGAGAGGGTACAAGGGGAATTAAATTAAAATAAGATGCAATACTGTTCCTTTTTCATCCCCTCCACATGAGGATCACTGGGCTGCTGGTGCCAATTCCAGCTGGCATAGGGTGAAAGGTGGGGCCACACACTAGACGGTCACCAGTCCATCACAGGGCAAACACATATGGTGCTTTTTCCATTATACAGTTCTAGCACAATGTGGTTTGCTTTTCCGTTAGTGATAGTGATTTTGTACTAGCTCTGATGAGGTTCCAAGTGACCTGAGCCAAAAATGTGACTGCTGGCCACCGATTGGTCAGATTGTCGTCACTGGAAGAGTCATGAGCGTGACTTCTGACACAAGAATCATAGTGAACAATGCCGAACTGTAGATCATTTAAAAAGACTTAACAATCCTAAAAACGTGGGTTAATCTGAAACAATTACCAGGGAAATGTCTAAAATCTCAGTATTTAACAGAGGTTTAGCGGCATCACAAACCCTGAACCTGTATTTCAGTCCAGTGACTGTGTCAGACAGAGTCTGTGCTCCAGTCATGGAGGACGTACTGAACAAATCTTTGGTTCTAATGATTCAGTTACACTGAAAGCAACTGCTTTACAAGACACTAGCCACTTGTTTGTGTGTGTCGTGTGTAAAACAAAGTCACAGCAGTTTCCTGCAGCCGTGCAGTGATGACTGGTATAGGTGGAAAAGGGGCTTAAGGTATAAAATAGACCCATTGTACAATTGTACCATTGTAGATACACATCAGTACTTCTATTTTTGAGTGTGCATGGAAATGCTAATTGTAGCTTGTAATCACATATGTTTTAAGTGTCAAGCTTGAGAAAATAACCAAGACCATCATGTAACACTTGGAAACACTGGAAACTGTGATATCCACAGCAACATGGCCAAAAAAAGAGCTGCTGTCCTTCCTCGTGCAATACGATAATCGATATGCCAGAGCACGTATCAATATTTAAATGAATACATTTAGACACTCTAAAGTAAACAGTCTCCGCCAGCTATCTTGTGAATAAATGGAGAAATCCTACATTTTCTTTTCTTCAGTTAGACGGATGTCGTGATGTATCACTATATGATTGTTTCGCAATATATTGATTATCACAGAGTCGTTATATTGTGATATTTTTGGTATTGTGGACCATGTATCGTACTGTATTGTATCGTATCGCACCGTGGCTGAATAAACAGCTACATAATGGTTTCTCATATAGAACATAAAAAAGGTGACACTATAATGTTAAATCTAGCACATTAAACTGACAGATAAAGTACATGCATCTCAGAATTCTACCTAGATACAGCCGATTTCATCACTACTTATAATAATTAGATATTTGTGATTCGTTAACAAGCACCGACACTGGATCTTTTCTGTGGTGACACTAAACACACTGAAGAGGATCCATGATGCTTCTGCAGTATATTACATGCTACATCCAGTCTACTGGACTGTTTAGTTTCCACACAGCCTGCAGAGAGAAGATAGAAAACTCACTTCATCTCAACAGGCTTACCTCAGCACTCAACGTTCACAAGAGCTTAATAACAATCACTGTGTGTGTATGTGTGTGTGTTCTTTTATTTGTTACCTCTTTTGGACCTTTTCTGACATAAATACGGTCTTTAGTCCAGGACCAGTAGTTCTAACGGCGACCAAATCCTGGTCCTAATCAGGCAGAACCTAATTTCTGAGGTCGTAGCTCAGGTTAGAGGTCATATTTGAATTATGGTTATTATCGTGATTCAGGGAAAGGCTTTTGTTAAGGCTGTCAAAATGAATAGAAACCAATGCTGTGTCCTCTCAAGAACAGCTGCACAAACACATGTTGTGTGTGTTCTCTCAGAGCATATGATCAAGTCACAAAATATTCCATCTTCTACCGTCACAAAGCAGAACATCATCCATGCGCCCGTTACAGATACCGATCACATTCTCTCACACGGTCATAATATGACAGAATGAAGTTGCAAACTTGATGAACAAGTGGCTGATGATGGTGATTTTCCTGCTTCATGTTTGTATAACTCACCAGTCTTCGGTCAGGACCAGTCCTCTGCTGCAGACATTTATGTTCCTGTAGAGGAGCTGCCACTGATGTTCTCTGTGTCCAGGCAGTGCTGAGTGTGTGTGTGTGTGTGTGTGTGTGTGTGTGTGAGGAGACAGGAGCTGCAGCAGTCAAGCTTCCTCAGATTGTTTGCTCTTTGTACAAAGTATGTGATGAGAGGGAGGGCTGCAGGCTTGTTGTCAAGCACTTCCAGGAAACGGTTAATCCATTGCTGCCATGTAGCAGCAGCAGCAGCAGCAGCAGCAGCAGCAGCAGCAGCAGCAGCAGCAGCAGCAGCAGCAGCAGCAGTAGTATAGCTCAGGAGAGTTACTGAGGGTGACCAGGAAAGGTTTACAGAAATGAATGCACACTCTCTCACACACACACACACACACACACACACACACACACACGCTGAAGCACTATAGCAACCCAGCATCACAGCAGGTCTGATTTGTCTTTTCAGTAATTAAAGGAGCTCTGATTCAGCACAAGTCCATTAATGACACAACTGCCTCACAGCACTTTCTTTACTTGTGTGAAGAAAGAAAATAATTCTGTGTGCCTTATCAATGACATCTCCATGGCAACCATCAAGGAGGCCGAATGACGGCACATGTTGTAATTGTGCTGGAGGAACTGTTCTTTGTTGAGTGTGAGAGTGTGTGTGTGGGGGGGGGGGGGACTCTTACTCTCACCTGTGTGAGAGTAAGAGTCTGTGCATATATTTTGCATGCACAAGATTTATATGCGACACTGTAGTACAACAAATACAAGAATGAGACTATGTGTCATAAATAAAGGAATCACAGTGGGATGAGGAGAACAATAATCATCAGCATTCTCCACCAACATCAGCAGTAAATAGTCTGTATTTATACAGCGCGTCTTGATAACCACGCAAAAGCTGCTTTACCATTCATCCATTCACTCAGCACATCTTTCATGTCCATTCATACGCTGCCGACGCAGCTGTCCAGAGCAACATAGGGTTAAGTGTCTTGCCCAAGGACACATTGGCAGACTGGCTGAGCAGGGAATCCAAACCACAACCTTTTCTACCACAGTAGAAGTGTCTGTCCACTACTCTAAAAGCCACATTGTTCCCTCAAATAACAAAGTGTCCAAAGACTGCACCTTTATCAATCAGCTGATCATAACGACACACTAAGACTGGCTTAAATCTCAAATCTCAAGCACTGTCGCACTCATGACTCTTCCTGTGACGGCACTCTGACCAATCAGTACCTGCTCTGGAGAGGTCCAAGCGAGCTAAGGCGACAGTATGCGTGACGTCGTCAGACTGCCGGCCACTGATTGGTCAGAGCACCGTCACAGGACACAAGAATCAAGCCGCACAATGCCAAACTGTAGATCAGTAAAAAATACATAACATTCCTACAAATGTTGGTTAATCTCCAACAATTACCAAGGAAATGTCTTAAATCTCAATATTTAACAGAGTCTGGTGTATTTAGTGACAGCACTGGTGATCGTGACCGGCGAGCACATCAAGAACCCTGCTGCTGTATTTCAGTCCAGTGACTGTGTCAGACGGAGTTTGGCTCCAGTCATGGAGGAAGTACTGTAGTTTTAATTAACTGATTCAGTTACACTGAAAACAACTGCTGTCAGGAAAATAGGCTACAGTCTCCTGCAGGGTTGCTGTATAGTTTATTATCCCTTCTAAGTTTCTCAAACAAAAGTCTTCCCACCTTCTGGAGCTGGTAGTTGTTGTACATACTGTCTATTGTTTCTCCAGTTCTATCTTCCTTCAGTTCTTTTGATAGTAGATATGTAGATAGTAGAAGTAGAAGAGAGTAGTTTTGTTAGTACTTGAGGCAAGAACCTTGCTTTACAGAAGCTGTCATGTCACGGCGCCATGTTTCTACAACAGCATTTTGTCATTTGAAACTAGTTCTGCATAAACCAGATGCATGAAGTACTGTCTGTCTTGTCTGAAAGTAATAGAAAAAGAAAACACTGGTTCCAATCTTGCTTTTCAAATTAAATTAAATTAAATTAAATTAAATTAAATTAAATTAAATTAAATTAAATTACCCATTTCATGTTATGTAGTAATGTTATAATAGTAATGTTTTTTTTACTCAGCTCAACTGCACAGGGTTTCCACCATTTTTCCTGTAGCCATAGAAACACCTGTGGTTTCACACAGTTTGCAGCTCCGGCCACAAGGTGTCAGCGTCTGACAATAGTTTTCATCATCTGTGATCGCTGTGACGTCTCAATAGTTCTCACAGTGTCACATGGTGTCATAAAGGAATTTCAAATAAAGTTGAGGAGCTGTGGGGGTTATGGAAAATCAAGATTGATTCTGGGTTAAAAGACAAATCTACTTTGAATGTAGTAATATGTTGATAAATGGAATCTGGGGAGTTAACTAACGCCGATCCTTATGAACCTTGTCAGCTTTATTTCATATGACATGACTGTAAAAATAGACAATAATATTCTGTCACCAGACTCCTTATTTTGCAACTTCTTGCTCACATGGAACAGATCTGTGCCACAGGTGCACCCATGGTAATTTGCTGTGGGAATAATTCACTTATAACTCGTTATATGGACATCCTGGGGGTGTGTGTTTATACTGTAGATCACATTTTCAGGCTTTAAAAATGCTTTTTTTCTTTGTCTTCTTATGTCTTGTTGAGTCAAAGTTATGATTTATTTCCACACATGTTTAGTAGTTATTCAAAGTAGCAATAATTGTGCAGAAGTCACGAAATAGAAAGTTTTTCTTTTCTTTTTCTTCACAAAAACGAGCCAAGTGAACTTTGAACCGTGACGTATTTCCACATTTCACAAATTCAATCTGATTGTAAACATTTTGGGTACTTTTTACTCATGTGTGTTTTCTAAATTTGGTGAAAATAATTTCTTTTTTTCATCAGATTGCCTTGTGGAATGGAAAAAAGCAGCCAAAATGCTCTGTGTTCTAAGGTTTAACATACTGCTGGGTATTATTTCCACTGCTTGTTATACAGTTCATGTTAACTCCACATTTTAAAGATACTGTTGGATCAAGTCGTTTCACTTGTGGGTGAAAGGTCGGAGATGAGTCAGGTCTGATGTGTGTTTTTTAACGTGGTTATGTCAGGAAAGTATAAAACATTTAGTTTATCTCTGTACAGGCAGCCATTACTCACTCATTCCCTCTGCTCTGTTCTCATCTGGTGGAAATCACCACTGTGAAGTGAAGTGCTCTCAGCTGGAAGCAGGAGACACCCACAGCATTGGATGTTTGGCCAGAACCAGGCACCTGCTGACACCTTTCCTTTAGTTATTTAGAGATTTTCTTTGTAAAAACCTAAACTCAAAGTGTAAAGTTGTCATTCAGCTAAGTGGGCTATCAACAGTCACTGCTGAATACACATACAAACACAACTTGATGAATTCTGTATCTGACTTAGTACAAGCAACTCTTTGGCCAGCCCATGTCCAAGTGGAAGGGAATTTGGCTAGTAACCATAGGGTCACCAGTTCAAACCCCAGGGGCAAGGTAACTCCCAGATAATTGTCTGTGCCTCTTTAAGATCACAATGCTGAGACACATTTAATATTCCAGTCTGTATTTTTCTATTTTCCGAATAACTAATGACGTAACCCGTATCCCCGGTCGGGACTACTAGCGTTAGCTCACGTTAGCAGATACATACCCTTGTTGTTGCATATGTATGAGGAAGCATATAGTTTAAACCTTTTTATCCATTTTGGTGGCAGGAGTTTTAGATGTCAGCCAAGACATCGGTTACCGTCATCTTTAGTAGCTCCTTGACTGAAAAATCCCCATATTCAACAGTGACCCTGAACCAGAAGCACTACAACAACACGTTATGCAAAATTAAATGCACTAAGCAAACTTATGGATGTATAAGATGACCCCTTTTGGTGGATAACAGACTGTGTGTCTGTCCAATGAGCGACGACCCTGGTCGATCGCAGGTACATACCTTTTCCGTTTTGAGTTAATGTTGTTGTGTTTTCTGCTTTGTGTTTGTGTGCGTGTGTATTTTGATTTGCATTTGTGATTTGTGTTTTGCAATTCAGGGCCACCGTAGATTTGTCCTGCACATGGCTCCTATATCACAACTGTGATCCCTGATACTGATGCTAGAAGCCCAAACCAGTAACTTCACACAGAGGCAGAGTCGCACCGACAGGACAGGCATACCAGGCAAGTGCAAAACCTACAGTACAGCCCTAATATACTGAACCATAGAAATTGAATCATCTGATTGATGATTTAACCCTGACGATTGTGTTATTCACTGCAAGGACAGAGTAAAGAATCTCGGTGAGCTTTTTGATCAGGCTCTTTCATTTGATCTTCATCTTAAGGAGGTCACACGAGTAGCATTGAGAAAATTGCAAAAGTCAGACCCAACCTTTCATTAAAAGCTGCTGAGACTCTTCTCCATGCTTTTGTTACATCCATGCTGGATTACTGTAATGTGCTGCTCTCAGGGTTGCCCAAGAAGAGTTTCTCCTGTGCTGGCCTCTCTTCACTGTCCAGACCAGTATTTTGTAGTCTCTGCTGAAAAACTGCACACTCATAATGAAATATCAGTATCTGTAACCACATGGTCTATTTAAATAGACCAGATATATCAAAGGTGCAAGCAATTGTACAGCCGTCGTTCGTCATGTTGTCTTTATTCTTTGGCTTTTATCTCCGTGGTGCTTTGGTGTAGAGTGCTTTGACTTATACCCTCAGCATCCATGGAGTCTCTGCTTTCAAGTGTTGTGGCGTTAGATCCAGAAATGTGGCGGGTGGGTTGACACAGCGGTGCCGTACGAGTTTGATATGTAATAATTCATTGAGTTGTTATTTTAGTCGTGTTTGTCACATTTAAAAGAGGTTTATCCAGTCTTGGTCAATTTGATCACTCTATTCTTTCATGTTTAGTGCAGTATTACACAATATTTTCACCCAGAGCCTGTCTGGGTTCGGTTTTACAGTCTTGCACCCGCATATCTGTCGGACATAATACAGGTTTATGTGCCCACACGGTCTCTGCGATCTCCGTCTGGTTGTCCCATTAGTCAGAAAGAAGGGTTGGCAAACGTGCCTTTTCTTTTCTCTCCGTGCTCCCACGTTGTGGAACAGTCTTCCTCTTGACGTCAGGCAGGTCCAGCTCTATTGAGGTTTTTAAATCAAAGTTGAAAAGGCACTTGTTCACTGGTTTGTTTGGTACTTTCTGATCCGTCTGTAATGTTTTAGTGTGTGTATTTTATCAGCGCTGTATATTGGTATTATAATTGTGTATATTTTACTGCACTTTGTTTTTATTTATCTAATGTCCCACCTATCGCCCTATGTCAGCTGGAATTGGCACAGCACCCCCTGCGACCCTCATGTGGAGGATAAAGCCGTAGAAAATGGGTGGATGGATATTCCGTCATACAAAACAAAGGGACCGTTCCATAGAAGAACAGCCTCCGTATAAATAACCACACAACTATATTTGCAAACCACTACACTGGAGCACTGCAGCACTGTGGAGGAGTCGAGGGTCTCCTTTGACCTTTGCTCGATTCCACATAGGCGCTCTCCCAAAATAACATGACAAAGAGTCAGTCCATCACATGGACAAAAGATGCAGAGGCAGTCGTACGCTTCTTACTGTTTGCAATACAGAGATTGCCTAACGAATCACAGTATAAAATAATCTATACTGTGAAAGGGTCTTATATATTTATATATATTCATATATATGTATATATATATATATACATATATATGTAAAAAAAAAAAAGGGTAGATCATGGTCAGTGTTTAGTGAGTCATAGTGGCAGACACACAATAATAGTAATCCTCTCTAATCCTTTGCTGGTGATATCTCCAGATGAAAGGACTGTTATTAAAGCGCCTCACAGGACCACACATTATACATTTGTTCTTATTGTTCTTTAACACATTTTGAATCAATTGTTTGTGTTAATTAACTGTTAATTCAAAGAAAATGTAGTGTCTTCATCAGGGTCTCCAAATTGTGAACATCTGTCGTCTATGTGGAGCTGATCAACATTGTGTGAACTCATTTCAGAATCAGAATACTTGCGTTTGTTAAAGTTGCTGCTGTTGCTGCTGCTTCAAAATTGAAATAACACTGAGGATGAAAATAAGGAATAAGAGAAAAAAAAACAAAAAAACAATATAAGCAGCATTTAAAAGTAGTAGAGCTGAGGAATTTTGACCGGATTTTGCACCTCAGTGATGAAGCAGCTGCAGTGTGGGGTGTATTGTAACGACAGCTGGTAGAATGATTGTGTTGTTGTGTCACAGTACGGACACTGAAACTGAGCAGTGTGAGATTGATGGCTGGCTGTGATGTAACGTACGTGTGTCCTCGCTCTCTCCTTTAACCTCTGAAGGATTGCTTCTCTCTTTGTGCTCCTCCTCCTCCTCCTTCTCCATGAACCTCCACTCATGATATTAAGCTGAGGATTTTTCATTTTTCACTGTAGTCACTGTTTGCCTGTGGACACGGAGGTCTGGTTTGGCCTTTAATGCTTTGAAGCTGATGGAATGTGACAGGATGAGGTTAATCTGCCCCAGTAGGTAATAGGTTAGCTCACCAAGACTTTATAGTAGCCTGTTTACCACCAAAACTCAATTCCATAATGTACTGTATGTCTAGAGCTAATGTTGTTTACATTTAATGCCAATGAGTTTGAAATTGTCACTTTCTTTCGAAACGTGGAGGGTTTAAGTTGTGGGCGGAGTCATCACTGCACGGCTGCATGAAACTGGCTTGACTTCGTTTTACACACACACACACACACACACACGCAAACTAGTGACTTGTAAAGCAGTTGTTTTTAGTGTAACTGAATCACTAGAATCAGTTAATTAAAAATATTTGTTCAGTACTTCCTCCATGACCGGAGCACTGAAACAGTCACTGGACTGAAATAGAGCGGCATGGTTTGTGATGCAGCTCAAAGGTCAATATCGCGATCTGCAGTGCTGTCGCTAAATAAGGTGACCACTTGATCGACCAATCAATGGTTGGCAGTCTGCTGACGTCACATTTTAGTATCGGCTCAGCTCACTTGGAAAGTCGCCAGAGCAGGTACCAAAAAAAGCACCATGTTTATCTTTTTTTGCTTTTCTATTAGCGAGAGTCGAGTCGAGCCATGTTGTGCTAGAACTCTGTCGTGGAAAAGCGCCCATTAGTTAGGACACATCATCACATCTTAACGTCACAACCTAACACTGCCTAACCCTTAACCTAAACCTAACGTTTAAACCTAATTCCATCCCGAACCCTAAGACCAAGTCTTAAAGCTGACAAAATGTCCCCATAAGGTCAAAAAGTCCTCACAAAGCTATAAATACATGTGTATATACATACACAGGCTACACAAGCATTACAACATCTGTTTGTGCATTCAGGCTGAATGAGTTTGGGTACAAACGCCCAGCGTCTCAAGCATATCACCAACTTACGGAAACAGAAACTTCTGCTTTTATCCCTTCCCTCAAGCACATGTGTAGTTGTTTGGCTCCTTTTGTGAGAACCACACACTTGTCCACGTGATGTTGGGATTAGATATTTAGTTGTGATGATTAAGCTTTTAAAGAGGCAACAGACTTCAGTCTGTGTGTCTAACTTTAGCAACTTTAGCCTGTATAGTATGACTTACTATCTCATCGTTTTGAAATGGTATCTAATTATTATGACATATCATCTCATAATTATGGGATACTATCTCAAAAATGTGACTTAAATGTGTTTGAGTTCAACAAACCTGCATTGTATGACACCTTTCTTCACCTTTTGTTGTTGTTGTTGTTATTATTTTGTCTGTCCCTCTCACGCGCTCTTGTGCGCACCTGCACACCGTAGGGACATTTCTAGGCTCGTGCGTTCCAGCGTGGAGCAGCATGGCAGACAGACAGCAGCGCGTGCCTGGTCTCACTGACTGACAGACCTGTCTCTTTAAGTTTTAGTCAAAGCCGATTACCGCTGATCTCCGGCGCGATTCTCCCTCCACCGTCTGTTCCCTGGATCTGTGTTTGCGCTGCGTCGCTGACGCCTCGTCCCTTTTTTTTTTTTCATTCATCACACAGTCCCCCTCTCGCAGTTTGGATCGTGCACAGCTCGTGGGCGTTTGTGTTCACGGTCTCTGCAGATGTGGTGCGGTTAGACGCGCGCTGCGCTGCCGACACTCGACACACGCCAACTTTTTCTACCATGGTAAGCCTGGATTACCGATTCCTGCAAACAGAGACATTGCGCGCTTTCTCTGTGTTAACCATCCACTCCAAACAAGAGCAGCGAGACAGAAAACAGGAAGGGATGTGATGTCTTGACTGCTTTGAAGTTGGCACGAGAATAACATTTTAAAATGCAGAAGAGCGTCCGTTACAATGAGGGCCACGCGCTGTATCTGTCGGTGGTCGCGCGTAAAGAAGGAACCAAGCGCGGCTTCCTGAGCAAGAAGACCACGGAGAACAGCCGCTGGACTGAGAAGTACTTCGCCCTTCACCAGAACGTGCTCTTCTACTTTGAGAACGAGCAGAGCGCGAGGCCCTCCGGTATTTACCTGCTGGAGGGGTGCACGTGCGAGCGCGCACCGGCGCCAAAGGTCTCCGCCATCAGCAGGGAACCCGCGGAGAAACAGCAGGTGCGTCTCACACTTTACTGTGGCCACTCATTAAACTTCTTCAGTGATGCTCATTTTAATATCTCATTATTTACATAAGCTTAAAGGACAGGCGTGATGCCACATTTTGTTTTTTGAAGCATCTTTTTTTTCAGGGGCCCCTCATAAGTGTCCTTGCACACATTGCTGCAGAATCCTGACTCTGACAACAAACTTGTGGGGGCCCCCTTCAGTTGGTATTCCGACATTGTTCTCTACAAATAACCTTGTGTTATTTTGCCGTGTGGCTGTATCAGTTGTCAATGCCCCCCCCCAACTCAGGGCCCAAGGCAAATGGTGGCCATGGCTCTGTTTTGCACGCACTAACGGTGTAGCAACATGTCCACAGTACAAGCGCAGTCAAAAGTTTATGTGAGTTGCAGCCATTTTGGAATCCTATGTCAGGGTTTGTGAGGTTGCTCCCACTTCTGACCTGGGGGGGTGTTTCATTAACTTCCGACTAGGAATTTGAAAATTCCGACTTCTAACTAAAACTAGAACATACAGTTAGACTGAAGAGGAGCCTGAATCTGCTCTGTCAGCTGAAATGAACGGATGGTAAAAAGACACAAAATGGAATGATCCAAGTGGAAAATGCCCAATACCAACAAGCTGAAAGGGGGAATTACATCAGGTAGCCTACCAGAAGTGGACACACTTCAATAAACTACGTGGTAGTTAAATTATGTGGCGTAGTCGAGCCACAATCTGTGCTTGAAAACATCCTGACTGCACATGCAGACAGTGTTTACTGCACTGTCTGTTTGAAGATAGATAGAAGAGAACTGGAACATAATGGATAGATATAGATGTACAGGAGCACTGTTTCAGGCACTTCACAGCTGTTAAATATATGAAATAGTATAATATATAATAGTAAAATATAGAACTGTATATGTGTTGTGTTTGATGTGAACAGCCTGTAATTCTTACTATACTAATAAATGCTATATTTTGAATATAAGTGGTAAAAATGTAACCCAAACAGCTGATCTGCCACATTGTAACACTGCTTCTACCATGTGTTCTTATGCACATGGTAATACTTTAAGAGAATATTGGGCTGTCTGACAGAACGGTAAACCTGTGAAAATACTCAAAATATAGCATAAAGTCAGAATGTTATTGATTTTACTTTGTCATCCTTGTTTACGTCAAAACAAAGTGTCGATCCTGTTCCACTTCTCCTGTTTCCCTCTCCAAACAGGCAGTCTGCTGAGAACTGTCCACTCCACCCACACCCCTACAAAACAACAAAGAACTTACACTACCCCTTTAATTGTTACAGAAGAGTGTTAGGGCCACATGTAAAAAAATAAATAAATAAATAATAAAACGGGGCATTAGAAAACATTGTACAGTACAACTGGTTTACAGAACACTATCAGATATCAATGTATGCAGTACTTTGTACAGATGCTTATTCGATGTCCTTAAAATCTGCTTGACTGTAGGATTTTTACCGTAAATCTCTTTGTAGATCAGGCGTTAAAATTCAGCGTCAGGTAGTTTGACTACGGAGAAACAAGTGTCGGATAGCTTGATCGCAGGAGGAGAACCTCTTAATTAAGGTCTCTTAATAAAGTAAGAATGAAGTAGTCCATGAGTATCGTAACACTGGTCGTAGAGCCGCACCACAGCGAGCACTCCCATAGACCCAGAGCACATCCGTTGTTTTCTCTCCTGCTTGTGTTTTGGGATTTGTGTGTATTGTTGTTTTTGCAGCATGAATTCTGAGATTTAAGTCCGAATTCTGACTCTTTATTCACACTTTAAACTTTATTCTACAAAGTAGAAAATGAAGTTCTGTGAACATGAAAAAGTATTATAAAATAAAACAAAATAGTTTTCTGAACTGTAGTTTACCAGTTCATGGTGTGCATGCTTCTGTATATTCACTGATGTACATGAACAGCTGAGGAAATGAGTGGATTCAGAGATTAATAAGCTGACAGAAAATGAACAGGCAAACTACTATTTTTAAATTTAAATTTTAAATATATTTTACTTTTAAAAACACGGTTTACATCTGGAATAGAAAGAAGACGTGAAGGCCAAATAAAAGTCATTGTAAACAAAAGCTGTTCTACAATCAATGACTTTTTTTATGAAAACAGAACTATTGATAACTTGACCCATTCAACCTTTTATGGAAATATTTGTTCCACAAAATCTGATGCAATTTTTAAACGAGCCATATACGTATACGTGTTTTGGCTGCTGTAGAATATGAAGGCGTTTGTTCCCGTCAAACGTAGAAAAAAACATGTCCGTTAGAAAAAAATTCAATAGTCACTGGATTACAAGAGTTAAATCTGATTTCAGGTAATCTGTCACGCCTTGTTGGACACATGCCACCCATGACACCATGACCCAGTCATCACTTCATATGCGGTGTTAACAGATGTGTGTTCACACCCTCAGTGTGGTCACAGTTAATCTGCTGCTCTCATGCAGCCGCTCAGGTGACGACAGAACCCCTGAAATCTGAACATCAGGTTGTTTCTTATTAAACGTGTTTAGTCAAATCTCAAATCCCTGTCTGTCAAAGTTATTGTTATTTCTGAACGTTGTAGATATTGTCAGACGTTTCAACTGCAAATTGAAATGATTTTCATTTTTTGGAGGCGAGGTTGTCAGTGGAAATAGGGCTGGGTGTTAATCCTATAACTGTTGAATTGTGGATGATTTCCCTCCAGATAGGAGACCTGTTTCTCTGCTCAAGTCAAGTCAAGTACAGTCAATTTTATCTGTGTAACCCAACATCACAAACACAATTTGCATTGTGGGGCTTTACTGTCTGCACAGCAAGTGAAACAAGCCTTGTTTTTAAAAACACAATAAACTGGTTTATTCAAGTTTCAGAGTGCTTTATGCAACACATACGACAGATTTAGATGTTGAAACTGAAGCAAGGTTTACAGACACATGGCACAATCACCTGAGACACACGTCTCAGATGGTATTTAAACTATTAATTGTAACAACACATACACAGACGGATACATTTCACATATTATAATATACATGTGTAATTGAGTAGGAGTGTTTTTGTAACGTGGTTGTTTGTCAGCGATGAGTGTCTGTGCAGCTGACATGAAGCCACGGGGTCATCGTCTGATGTCCACCTAATGAAAGTCACTCTGTGAGGCAAAGCAACATTAAACATCAGAGAGCATATCAAAGCACTCATGATAACTCAGATCTTCTGATGGTAAAAAAAAAAACAAACAAACCCCAGTCTGCATACAATAATCCTGTTCATTAACATCGCTCTGATCAGTATATTCAAAATAAACAGGCTTCTGTACGGTGGCCCGACGGGGCCAAACGCACTGCGACAACCCAAAACACGCAGAGGGAGAAATGAGCTGAAGATTTTACGATCAGTGTTTTAATTCAGCAATAGTTGGCTCTGGGCGTAGAAAAGTGTGCTTTTATTACATCTCAAAGTTGATAATAATTTCGTATTAAAAGAGCAAATCTGGACTTTTAATTAGAATTTTTTTCAAACATTGTACAGTACAACTGGTTTACAGAACATTAGCAGATATCAATGTATACAGTACTTTGTACAGATGCTTATATCTGATTAATAGCTCTTTGAAACATAGCTGGTGTGCTTTCAAAAAGCGTGTTATTTTGAAAACTGAATGTCGATATCCTTAAAATCAGCTTGACTGCAGGATTTTACTGTAAATCCCTTTGTAATTCAGGCGTTAAAATTCAGCATCAGGTATTTTTACTACAGAGAAACAAGTGTTGGATAGCTTGACCGCAGGAGGAGAACCTCTTAATTAAGGTCTCTTAATAAAGTAAGAATTAAGTAGTCCCTGAGTATCGTAACACAAGTCGTAGAGCTGCACGACATCGAGCGCTCCCACAGATCCGGAGCCAACCGTTATTGAATGCTGGTGTTTTCTGTCTTGCTTGTGTTTTCTCTCCTGCTTGTGTTTTGTCTTCTGCTTATGTTTTGGGATTTGTGTGTGTTTTTGTTTTTGCAGCGTGTTTCTCATGTTGCATTTGTTTTTGTTTAGTGTTTTTGAATCTGCAGCATCTGTGAATATGCAGCTTGTTTTCTCCTCCTGCATGTGTTTTGGGTCGTTGCGGTGCGTTTGTCACCGTACTTGTATGTCCTTTTTTCCTTTGAGAACAAGTTATGACAAAAAAAAGTCTGGTCTACTAAATTTGATTTAATCACTATTTAATGTTTTGGTAAAACTTACTTGTCAAGTGTAACATTTCATATTATATATAAATGCAGAAGAATCGTTGTCATTTAGAAATGAGATCACGTGTAGTTGTGATTTTTAACGAACATTTATCGTGCAGCCCTACTAGATCCCCATATTTTATTCTGATTATGCTGATACCTGGCTCACCTGGAGAAAAAGTGGTTTAGAAGTTGAGTTACACTTTATGTATTTCAGTCAGAAGTGAAGGAGCCTCTTGGATGAATGATGAAACTCCTCAAGTATCTACAAACATGTCCAGCTGCTCTGGATTCAGCTGTTCAGTTTTCTTGGATAAACAGGACATAAAGTTAGGGCAGTTAATGTCGTAGTTTCAGTTTCTATTAATCACCATTAGGATAACTCGCTTGACTGTGAGCTGTTTAAAATATCAGGTCATATACATAAACCATCAACACACGGATGAGTCATAGAACATGTTGTAACCAACACACGATCACATCCTTAAATGTATGTATGAGGATTTTTGCCTGTATAAACATCCAGCTCACGCACACGCCTGAGTTAGTTTCCACCAGCTGCTGAACTGGCTCTTAAATAATCCAGTGTGCCCACAAGTTGTTGATAATAAAACTAATGAATGAATAATATCAGTGTGTTGTCTTTGTTTTTTTGCATTTAATTGTATGCATGTGACTCTAATGGACGATTGATGAGTCGTTTGGTCCATAAAATGTCAGAAAACCCTGATCAATGTTTCCTAAACTTATGATGTTCTCCGATGTCTTGTTGTGTTTGTGAGTTTGTATCTAATGTGTGGTGGTCTAGGTTGCTGCTGCTGCTGTTGCTGTGCTTGCCTAAGAAAAGCATCCTTACAGGTGCATTTGCCTGCAGTCACAGTCTGAATAACACAATAACACTTTACTTACAGGCTCTACTACACACTTCTAGTACCTGTGCTGTTTGTATTCTACCTGGCACTGCAAATTCACAGGATCCTAGGACTGTCACTTTTTCCAAAAATCAAATTCTAACAAATTGTCAGAGGTGGAAAGAGTGCCGAAATATTCAAAGTATCACTATTTCTGTCAAATTTTACATAAGACTACATCAAAATGTAGTCAAGTAGTAGAAAAAGTAACTTGTTTAAAATGTACTCAGAGTAAAAGTTACTTTTTTAACAAGGTTCTTTCTTGTGTGGTGCAAAAAGGACAAACATCTCACCTGATTTGTTTTTTAATTCAAGGCAAACCTTTACAAATTAAAGTACTGACAAAATAAAAGGTGTAAACATATTGTATCAGTCAAAATGGGTCAAAGGTCACAAATGTTTTGACTTTGACTCAGGGACCTTAATTAGTGCCAATTCATCTGTCCCCATCCTCAACATTCCCCTGTCCTCATCACTCACCTGTCCTCTTCATTCACCTGTCCTCATCATTCAAAGACTGGAAAAGCCTTGGTATATGATTGAGATATATCACATAACACAGTGTTATTTGGCATTGGAAATGGAATATCGGGCCCCCCTGAGCTCCTGGTGGATTAATGGTAGAGCTCAAACCTAGTCTAGAGTAGTGTAACGCAGCTTTTAGTGTTCATCAAGACTACAGAGTGCTATATAAATATACAATTTACTATTTACTGTACTTCTTGTTCACTGTTCTCTCTGTAAGTGAAGGAGAGAAAAACCCAAATAATGCAAACATTGTGCCATCGTCCTGCAGGTCATAAGTCACTCTGAGAGCTGGACTGTAAGTAGGAACATGCCAGACTAATGAACTGATTTTTTTCTCTGTGATGGGACGTAATGATGCTCGGTGCAGGGCAGGGCAAAGCTTAACTCTCCCTCTGTCTGTTTCTCTGTCATTGTTGTTATGTTATCCTCTGGCTTTAAGCAGGCTTGTGGCCAGGGAAGCCGCATTAGCAATGCAGGGAGAAGTACAAGCCCTGGTGGTTATGTAAACCCCTCCTTCCTTCCTTCCCTCCCCCCACCACACACACACACACAAAGCTTAAGCTTCTCCCGGGTCCATCGCCGGGACACGCTAGGAAGCGTCTCTTACCCGCTTATCGTTACATCATTACTATACAGGCCCACTTGTGTGTTGTTGTCATGATATGGTTTTTGCCTGACTTCACCAACCCCACTGGTGAAAACATGCCACTGTTCCATGAACTATCCTTAACTTGAGAACATGGCTGACATCAGAGACACTGTTTAGCCACTTAACAAAAGACTCACCTAATGAAATTCCGTCCTCTTTGTCCCACAGTTAGACAACTTTTCCAGGCTGGAAACTCAAGTTTGTAGTAGGAACATGCAGAGTGGCTGGTCCACTGTGTGGCTAAATGTCATTGATATTGGACGCAGCAGTGGCTCAACACCTTCTGTGTGTCATGATGAAAGATTGCAGAATCTTTCAGTAGAATGTGTGGCTTTGAATGTGACACAAATTTCAGTTTTCTGTTGGAAAACATTGTTAAATTACAAAATGAAGTGGCGACATATTCTTATGAGCGCTGTGCGCAACGTTTAAATTTAAACAAACGTCTTTTACATTCAAACCATTCAAAGGCCTTGTTTGTACAGTATATGTATTTTTAAGCATATCCTATTTTTTACTTTAACTTGAGTACATTTTCAGACCAGTACTTTTACTTGTACTTAACTAAAGTTTGACTGAAATAGTGGTACTTTTACTTGAGTAGGATATTTCAGTACTCTTTGCACCTCTGAAACAACCATTGAGGACATTATAAGTTTGTAAAGTCACCACTGATTGTTTTTTGTCTTCTGTCTGACACAGCACTATTTCCTGATCATCTTCGGCCATGATGGACAGAAACCGTTGGAGCTGCGGATAGAGGAAGAGTCGGACTGCAATGAGTGGGTGGAGTGCATCCAGCAGGCCAGGTACATGATATATACCTTTGTGTCATTAAAGAGGGGAGTTTTCTTCTATTACCTTGGTTACAAAAGTACATTTAACTATTATATCAGATTTCACTGACAGCTTAGACCAGGAGGGGGTTAGGGTTAGGATTAGAAATCACACTTTAAAATCTGTAAATAACTTAAAATGCCCCACCGCCTACTTGTTCCTGGTTTTCCCATGGCTGGGCACATATTAACTTATTAAAAACTCCTTTAAAAGGTTTTTGCTCGCATGATCCAGTCTGACCTTTAACACAATCTGATCACACTTACAACTTTCCATTCTGTTTCCCAAGGCTGAGCCCAGATAATGTGATCAATGTATCATTAATGACTATGAATATCTACCTTTAACATTTACAACTTCAAAAAAAGCTGTAGGGCTGGGCGGTATGTCTCAAATTTGAATGAATAATGTGTTTTATAATACTCTGGTATTCATCATATATACCAGGATATATAAGGCACAGTATAATATACATAACTGACTAAAAAAATTAAAATATACAATTCAATTCCATGGAAATTGCAAGTGTGATGTAAGGTAGCAGGGCAGGGTGTTTCACACTTTCAAGTACCAGGAAACTGTAGCTCTGTAATGACAGACTTGATCGTCATGGAATAACTGTAGTGATTGTGAAGACGAGTGTATGATCTGCATAAAAAGAGATCAATAATGATTTTTTTTGGAAAATGAGGGACAATAGAGCTTCAAACTGAATGAGTTTCACTATCACATCACCAATCAGTCAATATATATCAGTGTTTATCACCTTAGCTCTATCATGAATTTACAGGAAAGTGTCCCACATGTTCAGTATACAGTATTTCTATACTTGTAAAGTAAATAACTAAAAACTGAGAAAATCAGAGACTAACAAGAGCCTCCGAGTGCTTTTTGTGCTTCTGACACAGCTGTTCTTTCGCTTCCTCTCTGTATCTTTGTGTGTGTGTTTGTACATGGACGTGTTCTGCTCACAGCAGTTCACATTTAGGTCACACCGGTGCTGTGTTTGCCACACTGATTACATCACACAGACTTGATCTCACCACGCGACCTCTATTTTAACTCTCCTCTCAGAGGCTCTTTTCTCTTTTTCTTCTTCCTGTTTTCATCGTTTAATTCAGTTGAAATTATGATGCACCTCAAAACAGCCCTGGTCATTTCCTGTTCCCTCTGTGTCACCTTCAGTTACTCCGACATCATTATCGAGCGTGAGATCCTGATGCAGAAGTACATCCACCTGGTCCAGATCATGGAGACTGAGAAGGTCGCAGCCAATCAGCTTCGCACTCAGCTGGAAGACCAGGAAACTGAGATCGAGAGGCTCAAAGCTGAGGTATGCATGAGCGCATCCACATCTGTGTGTGTGCATGCATGCATAAATCCACCCACTGTCCCACACACGTGCATGTGCACAGGTTTTAATAGACACTCACAGACTCACTCGCAGATCAAAGCATGCAAATGCAGGCGGCGTGATGGGAAAACACTCCAGTGTCGAGTGCATGTTCCTCTCAAATGAAAGCACAGCTGGGGTCTGGTGGCTCCAAGACCAGTACTTCCTTATCATGCAATGAGATATTTGTTGGTTTGAACCCTCTAAAGTGGTGTGATAAATATTTTATCCTCTGTGCTGGTTCAGTGTATTTACATGGAGACTGTTGTTGTTGTTGTGCCAGGTTGTAGTGCTGAACAAAACCAAGGAAAAGATGCGGCCTCACCAGAACAACCAGGAGGAGGAAGATCCTGATATTAAAAAGATTAAGAAGGTAAAGTTGATACTGACACAGTCAAAAAGTATGGTTAAAATGAAATGATAAAAACATGCCGTGGTAAAAATGGATGTGAAATGAAAAATGAAGTGATAAATCACCACATTTTATCTTTTAAATCTATAGTGCAAATAGCCTACACTTGTAGGCATAACAAAAAATGTAAACAAGAACAGGCTGACCCAAAAAACAGGCCTAAAGCTTCACAGTATTACACAGAAAACAGAGAAATACAGTATAGGAAACCACAGGCCTACATAAGCCTATAATCTGATCTAATAGGCAGGCCTCACCTCTGGTATACGACCGCCTTAGTTATGTGGTGCCACTTCTTACTTTTACGGTCATGAGGCACCACACAGTTTCACACTCTCTTCATACAGTGGAGGTCGGTGGTTCTGCTGCAGGTGGCTGAAGAGATCTGTTGCTTTTCATGCACGTTTTGCAAATCACGCTTTGCTCTTCGTCTGTAATTAACGAAACCCGAAATACCTAGTTGACTAGCGGACCCCGAGAATCAAACCCACAACCCACTGTCGTGTAGTCCTCATAGCAACAGTGACATATACTGTACCTTGTGGTGTTGTGGCCGTGCAGGTGCAGAGTTTCCTGCGTGGCTGGCTCTGCCGCAGAAAGTGGAAGATCATTGTCCAGGACTACATCTGCTCCCCTCACGCCGAGAGCATGAGGAAGAGGAACCAGATTGTCTTCAACATGGTGGAGGCGGAGACGGAGTACGTCCACCAGCTGTCCATTCTGGTCAACTGTTTTCTCAGGCCGCTCCGCATGGCCGCCAGCTCCAAGAAACCACCCATCAGCCACGACGACGTCAGCAGCATCTTCCTCAACAGGTGCAAGGACCTTCTTTTAACTTTGGGAATGATTTCATCTTCAAGGTTATAGTCAGTGCGTGAAGTGGGCCGGTACTGTCCTGCACGCATTTACCGGCACTTTTAAACCCTATTTAACAGTATCTCTCAGGCAGATGATCTGCTGTGGCGCCCCCTAAAGGGAGAAGCCGGAAGACAAAGAACAATATCCATTAAAACGGTTTAAAAATGTTAAATTCACCAACGTCTTGTCACATCTGGTCTATTGTAAATATACAAATTGGCAAAATGTAAAACATAAGACTATTTTTTAGTTATTTTAATATGGACTACACATTTAAATAAATAGATGTTGTGAACATTACAAACATCTTATTTACTGAAGATTTTCTTAATTTAGTGTTCAGTGATTTAGTAACTACGACAGACGTGCACGCTTCATATGGATCATGGCAGTACTGGCACTTCACGCACTGGTTATAGTCAGCGATACATGCTGAATGTGAGTTTTCTAAAACTGGTTCTCCGTCTCAAGTGAGACCATCATGTTTCTGCACGAGATCTTTCACCAAGGTCTAAAGGCTCGGATCGCTAACTGGCCCACTCTAGTTCTGGGTGAGTAGCTGCACAGAGTTTACAGTTAGAAAAATAACAGCACCACACACCAGAGCCACGTCAGCTTTATTGGCTTTGGCTTCATTTCTTCTTTGTTTGCTTCATTTTTAACAGCAATTTAAATGCTTGTGTGATTCTTGGCTCAACGCTAAGGCAATAATTACCATTCGTCATGTTTGTTTTTAGTGGACCTTACTTTTATTTTTTTATTTTATTTTATTAGCACCTTTCCTCTTCCTCTGATCAACTACTGCAACTAATGGGAATGGCTTTTTTAGCAGGTGTTTCCCAAACTTATTATTTACTGGGCTCCTACTTTTTAGATTATGACAAATCATTTCACCAAATGCACAAATAAATGAAAATATCAATTGAAACAAGATAAAAATCTGTGCAAAATACTGACTTTTCTGGCATTTTCTGTAACACCTGATATGATTTTGAAGCGGTAAAGCAGTCATTTTTACTGAAAACCTTTGGGCAAATACATACAGTATACACAAATTGTAAATGAAAGGCTGGAAAAGATCTGACTTTAATCGCAGAATTCATGCCGTTTTATTTATTTATTTTTACACGCGGCCCTAATTCTCTTCAATAAATACCAGCCACTACTTTGCCGTGATGGGTTTTTGTTTGTCTTTTCTGTTCCATACCCAGCCGACCTGTTTGACATCCTGCTGCCCATGCTGAACATTTACCAGGAGTTTGTGCGAAACCACCAGTACAGTCTGCAGGTGCTGGCTAACTGTAAGCAGAACAGAGACTTTGACAAGCTGCTCAAACAGTACGAGTCCAACGCTGCCTGTGAGGGTCGCATGTTGGAGACGTTCCTCACTTACCCCATGTTCCAGGTAGTGCGTCATGATACAATAATTATCATGATATAATGTGATAATAAAACACGTACAAATCTGCACAAAAAGCTACTTTATATAATAAACATATAATGTATGTAGTTTACCTCCATTCATTGGCATGGATTTATCTGTAAGTTTGTCCTTTTAAAAACATCCTGTCTACAGTTTTTGACCGTTCAAGCATTAAAGGAATTTAACAGGAACCCCGAGTATGTTCCCTTTAAACTTTGGTTAGAATCTGATGATGTCACAAAAACTATAATAATAATAATAATAATAACAATAATAATAATAATAATAATGATCAAGTATTTGTTTGGTCCATAAAATGTCAGTCAATGTTGTCGAAATGACGATGATGTTCTCAGACGTCTTCTTCAGTTTTAATGATTTCTTTGTGATGTGAAGCAAAGAAACCAGAATTAGATTTTAATTATTTGAAAAACCGAATAGACGCGTATCAAAGTACTTAGTGATCAAATGTCTCAGTAGCGCCCCCCAAAGAGTGAAACTCGGCAGGATGAAGCTGAAATTAAGTGGAACAAAAACATCTATTCCGACTTCCTGTTGGCCTCAACTCAACAGGAAGTTGGCCATTTTTGAATTTGGTGTCCATCTTGGCCATTTACACGTTTCCTACATCAAAGCTGAACATTTTACAAAAGGGCGTGGCCACCATTCGCACCATGATTAAAGGGAGTGGCCTATAACTTCACCATACATTGACCGGTCGGCTCAAAACGTCATACGTGAGACACAAGAGAGCGCCCCTGAACATGTCTGTGAACATGACCCAACAGGAAGTCAGCCATTTTGTACTTTTAATTTTTAATTTTTTTTCAGATTCCACGTTACATCATCACCCTTCATGAGCTGCTGGCCCACACACCTCATGAGCACGTGGAGCGCAAGAGTTTGGAGTTTGCTAAATCCAAACTGGAGGAGCTGTCGAAGTGAGTGTTTGCACACACTCACAGATATAAGTGACGATGACGATGATGATAAAGGTGTTAATGATTACTGGTCGTGATGTCAGGATGATGCACGATGAAGTGAGTGACACGGAGAACATCAGGAAGAACCTGGCGATAGAGAGGATGATTGTTGAAGGCTGTGACATCCTGTTAGACACAAGCCAGACCTTCGTCAGACAAGGTGAGCGTCCTCCACAGTTGTCTCTCTTTGACATTTCCAAGTGTCCACCCACTGTGACATCACATTTTGGCACTTGAGAGGCCTTGAGACCATTTAGCTCCTCAGGAAACTGTTTAGTGACATTATTCAGTAAATCAAATAAGAAACAGGCTCATCTTCTCATCCACTTGGATACAAACAAGTGGAGTCGCCCCCTAGTGTTCATTCAAGAGAGGTTTCAGACCTTTTTTTTTTAGACTGCAGCATTGGCTTCAATCTCTAGATGAGAATGTATAAGCTCTTTTTGCATTTTCTGAACTTTCTTAATTTATTCCAGTACCCATCACTGTTCTGTGTGTGTGTGTGTGTGTGTGTGTGTGTGTGTGTGTGTGTGTGTGGCCAGGCTCTCTCATCCAGCTGCCGTCCAGCAGTGAACGTGGCGTGCTCAGTAAAGTCCGCCTGGGCTCGCTCACGCTGAGGAAGGAGGGAGAGAGACAGTGTTTCCTGTTTACCAAACACTTCCTCATCTGCACCCGAACATCTGGAGGAAAGCTTCACTTGCTGAAGGTCAGTTCTCACCTGTCCACTCATGTTTATGTCACTCCACTGGATAAACCACAGCTGTTTGGGTTTTTTTGTTTTGTTTTTTCTTCTCACGTTCTGCTGCTCTTCTGAGATTGTTGTGAATATTGAGGAGAATATTTTAGCGTATGCATTTAAACTAAAAAAAGAGGCAGGTTGTGTATGTTTGATATGAAAATAAAAGTGGAGTGCAGAAATAACAACGAAGTATTTCAGGGTTTTCGCTCTGACATGAAAAATAAGGTGTAATCATTACAACATAACTTAACATGATTTAAAGACCTAGAACCTGCCGACAACTTTTCTTGCTTAATAAAGTCGTAACATTCTAACCTGTTGTTTTAGAATTTCGTGCTGCCTGTCTTCATATCATCTTTGTCTTTTATTATTACTGGTGAAATAAAATGTTCATAATACAAAATCAAAGTTTCTACAGTCCCTCAACTACATTCTGCACATTCATGCACGATAATTATTGAGGGTCAGGGGAAATGGTATTGTATATGAGAAGAATATTGCTGTTACATCCTGTACCTGGGCAGGATGGAGATAATAAATGTGTTTAAAAAAAAAACAAACACGCAGGTAAAGTTAGAATAAGAAGAATAAAAATCCATGAAACAACAACAATTAATAACAAGAATGAAATTGGATTGAAATAACATGGTTTTGTACAGTGTGACTTTTTGTGTCATTCATGCATGAAAGAAAGAAAGAATTCTAAATATTTTATCTAAAAAAACTGCTGTTTTCTCCTATTTTGTCATATGCTGATTTTTAATTATCATTTATTATTATTAAAGAAAATGAAACTGAACAATATTTAATCTTTTCTATTGTCTCTTATTCTTTTTATGGTCATCAGCAAGGAGGAGTGTTGTCTCTGATCGAGTGTACTCTCATTGAAGAACTCGATGCCAGCGATGAGGACTGTGCGTATCTTTATATTATTATTATTATTATTATTAGTTTCAGGGAACTGTGGTGTGACATATTTGTCATGTATGTTCTCTGTGCTGTAGACAACGCAGCTGGTCAAGGTTTCAGCCATCTGGAGTTTAAAGTGGTGGTGGAGCCCCCTGATGGTCAGGCCTTCTCTGTCATCCTGTTGGCTCCTTCTCGCCAAGAGAAGGCTGCGTGGACCAGTGACATCAGCCAGGTGATTTAAAGCCGTTCAGTCATCTGTGGCTATGTTTTCTAGCATCGCAGGAAGTGACTGACTCTCTTCCCTCTCTCTGTCAGTGCATTGATAACATCCGGTGTAACGGGCTGATGACCAGCGTGTTTGAGGAGAACTCCAAAGTTTCTGTGCCACACATGATCAAGTAAGCATTTTTCATCCTGTGAAAGCAGTGGAGAGGATATAGTCTGATTAACCCTTTATTTTTCTTGCCTTTGTCCCATAATCAACTATTTTAAATTATAAATAGACACTATAATGTCAGACATTGTCGACATGAAGTGAAATAATCAACAACAATCTTAAATGTTAACATTTTACAATGTTATAAACAACATTGGTAGTTTTATTTTACATTATTTTAATTGCCAGCACACACATTCCCGAGGTCCTGGTCCTGTGGTGACCCCGGGAAATTCCAGAGTTCTGACTACAATTTGAATGCAACATTATTTTTGCTGTATTCACACCAAACGTGATCTTTCACATCGCTCCGGTTTATGGGCGAAAAACAACAAATAACTTCTAAATAATTATGAATGAACATCAAGGAACACCTGTCTGTCTGCCTGTCTCTTGTGTTACTGTCTAACAAGTTGCTTGGGGCCACAATTCATTGAAATCTGTTGACAGTCGAAAGAGGTTTTAATCCTGTAGCTCAACCTTGTGAATCACAGCACCTTTCACCCTCAGGTCTGACGCTCGGCTGCACAAGGACGATGTCGACATTTGCTTCAGCAAGACGCTCAACTCCTGCAAGGTCCCGCAGATCCGCTACGCCAGCGTGGAGCGTCTGCTGGAACGCCTCACGGACCTGCGCTTCCTCTCCATAGATTTTCTCAACACCTTCCTCCACACGTACAGGATCTTCACCACGGCCACCGTGGTCATTGACAAGCTGGCCAACATCTACAAAAAGCCTTTTACTTCCATACCTGTCAGGTACGGAGCACCTGGAATAACCTGTAGGACTGTTGTGCTTTCACACGACACATAGTCAGCAGCACTGAGCTGTTCACCGAGAGGTGACGTGTTTAAGTTGTACCATTTTTATTAGTTTTGATATAAACTGTTATGTTTGAAATATTTTGATGTTTGAAATATTGGAGATGCTGCGTGTGATGTATCTCAGACTGAGAGACAAACATGGACAAGCACAAGTACAACGTTAGTAACCTGGAATAGGATTTATAAATATAACTTATCTTCTCACAGATGTATGATTTGAACAACAGAATTAACGACATCATATATTTAAGTCAACTATTCAACCAGTGCAGTCACCAAATGTAGTCATATTGGACGTGAAGTAGAACAGACACATAGAAACCTGCTTAAGCTTCTTCTTGAAGAATTTGAATCCACAAATGTACATTCTTAATCTAAACCCTGTTTAAATAACATAAAGACTGAGCTGAGTCCCCGTTAATATTAATGAATGCTAAAGTTTCAAAAATATATCTCATTATGTCAGAATTCTATCTTCTATTCTATTCTATCTTTTTGTGCTGTTTTTATTTTAGAGTTTACTTGTTGTGTTTGGTATACAATGACTCAACCAATGCTCTGTCACTGGCACGCAGAGACGTCTGTGTCTCCTTTATTCATGTATTGATTGGCACCGCCCACACCACGGCGGTGCTGTGATGCATTTTGACAACATCCAGATGATCAGACGGAGCTTTTGTGTCTCCTCTGGCAGCCACACAACTTCACCTCAAACAGCCTGAACTATCTCTTTAATGTCATGTTTGTCCACACTCACTGTCCCCCCCCACCGTCCGTCCTCTCTGTCCTCCTCTCCTCTCCAGGAAATATTATCACTCACTCCATCTCACCGTTTGTCTTTTCTACTCCTCTCATCATTAACTTCCTGTCTTCATCTGTCATGCACGGTCTCCTCCTCCTCCGTCCCGTCGCTGTCCCAGGGTTGAGCAGCATTCTTGTGACCGTCTGTCCATCATGTCCCTCTGTCCCGACTACAGTCTGAAGATTACGCAGCTTGCTCTGGACCAGTCCAAGTAAACATGAGTAGGACTGGAGACTTACTCATAACCAACTTTTGCCTGAGATGGAGCGATGCATCAACTCTTCTGTTATTCCTTTCTCTCTCTCTCTCTCTCAGGTCTCTGGAGCTCTTCTTTGCCACCAACCAGAGTGCGTGGGGAGCAGACCCGTTGAACAACAAGTCCCCGAGGCTCTGCCGCAAGTTCTCCTCCCCTCCTCCCCTCTCCATCCCCTCTCGCACCTCCTCGTCCCCCATCAACTGCCGCAAGCTGTCCCTCAATTCCCCAATCGGTGCGAAAGCGGGAGCCTCGGATCTGACCCCGTCTCCCTCCTCCGCAGCCAACTCCCCCACCTCCAGCCACTGCCCCTCCATCTCCTCTCCTCCTCCCACCTCAACCAGGCCGCCCTCTGGCTTTTCCTCACCTCCGCCAACTGCCACTCGCTCTCCCAGCCTACCCCAGGCCTATGGGGTGACCTCGCCGCCCCCCGTCACTACCAAGGCCCCGCTGGACCTGAGCCGCGGTCCCAGCTCCCAGAGTCCTCCCCTGAGCCCGGCTGCTGGGGACGATGTCAGTGGAGACCTGCCTCGCATCGATGCCTTCTGTGGGAAACTGAGGCGAAGCATCCGCAGGGGTACGTAGCCAGAGCATGTGTGTGTGTATGAGTGTATTTTACACTCAGTCCCCAGTGGAGTAAATGCATCAACTTTAAATAGATTGTCGGCATTAAATATTATTTATTTCCTTTCAATGTCGTACCTTAAAGAGGAGCAGTGCAGCTACACTCAAGTTTGAAGCCTGTGAAGTAACCTCGTTAAACTGTAATGGATAGACAGATGTTCCTTGCATTTATAGATAATATGTAAAATATGTACAACAGTGGCCATTTGTGTTGAAAACAGGTACCGCAATCAAACAGTCCCACTGTCTGTTTTATTTTTCACTTCTAACCTAGTGTGTTTGCTTCATTAGAGCAGTGGATAATTATCACACAATACTGTAGAACATTATTTATGTTAAATATCCACAGATAATGGATAGTGACATCTTCAACTACGACTATAATTATGATATACTAGTTCTACGGCCCCAGTAACAGAGGAATCATAGCACTCTTAGATAACTGTCTGGCTGCTGAATGTTAAAAACAGTTGGAAAGAAAAAAATAACTCTAGAGGAATGAAGATGAATAAATAGGGTGATTACAAAACGGTTATAATCACATAATCAATACCTGACGACCTGCAAAAAGTTCCTGTTTAACGGAACTAAACACGGGCTGGCAGTGGGCTGTAACAGAAATATCTTTGTTTTTCACAGTAAAACAAATTTGAAGATGTGCGTTGTAAAATAAATCACTTTTATCAAGCCAAAATGTCTTTTATTTTGAAAGTCGGCTGTGGTTGATTGAAATTTTCTATTGAAAATGTGCGAGTAAAAATGAAGCACGTCAGTATGAGAGCCTGTGAGTTTTAAATGACACTAACAGGTTTTTATTAACGGGTACGTGTGGGTGTGGTGTTGCATTAGCCATGATGACGGTAAACCAGGCGGTTCCATTAGGGAGATCCACGGGTATGGGCGGGTGCAGGTTTTATGCAGGACTCTGCTACAGGTATTTTTAGTTTGATTTCTGTTTTTTCTGTGTCCTAACAGCTGTGTTGGAGTCAGTGTCCCTGGACAAGTTCATACCTGAATCACCTGCCAGCAGTGAGCCAGGGGACATGTCTCCCTGTCGCTCCCCGTCCACGCCCAGGCATCTCCGCTATCGACAGCCTGGAGGTGCGGCATGGACGTGTGCTTTTAAACACGACACATACAGAATGTTTTTCTCTGTCTCTGGTCTTTTATGTGTTGTTTTTTTTTAATGTCATGCAGTCACACCAGGGGAGAACTCACGCTGTACAATGTCGCCGGCGTCTGCTTTCGCGATTGCCACTGCTGCTGCTGGACACAGCAGCTCCCAGGGTGAGTACAGGGAGCAGTGAAGGTCACATGACTCACAGCTGCAGGAACAAAACACCTGTAACACCTACTATTGTGTTTTGTCTGGAACAGACCAACGACCATTTACATCTTCAGTCAATTTATGCCGTGTTTCCACTAGCGCTACTCGACTCGCCTCTGCACGGCGCGGTTATTTTGCGTTTCCATTAGCGATAGTACCTGGTACTATTTTTGGTACCTGCTCTGGCCACTGATTGGTCAGTGCCGTCACAGGAAGAGACATGAGCAAGATGTCCGACACAAGGATCAAGCTGAACAATGCCGAACTGTAGATCAGTTAAAAAGACTTAACAATCCTAAAAAATGTGGGTTAATCTCCAACAATTACCAGGGAAATGTCTAAAATCTCAATATTTAACAGAGGAGTCTGGTGTGCTTAGCGACAGCACTGCTCATCACAAACCCTGCTGCTGAGCTCCGCTCATGGAGGAAGTACTGAACAAATATTTTTAATTAACTGATTCTAATGATTCAGTTACACTGAAAACCACTGCTGTGTGTCACGTGTAAAGCGAAGTCAGGGCAGTTTCATGCAGCCGTGCAGTGAAGACTCCGCCCACGTTGAGTTGGTACTATATCGTAATGGAATCACAACCAATCGTGCCGAGGCGAGCTGGCACCATAGGTGGAAAAGGGGCTTAAATTGACCTAATAACCTAACTGTATGTTTTTGGACTGTGACGGGAAGCACGAGTACCCTCGGTCATCCTGGGATTCAAACCAGTGACCTTCTTGCTGTGAGGCAACAATGCTAGCCACTGATCCATCAGCTCTTACCAGCACCTGGGAATATGATGAATTATTGGTCTGGACCAGAGTTTGACTGGTCTGCCGGTTGTCACCACCCATTTTGCAACAACTGAAGTTACCGTCTTAAATTTAGCCTGAATCAAACCTGAAGAGGCAGGAATTACGTTGTATCATCTGATGTGAAGAGTTGCAGCTGTTTCCCGGCCTAATCTGTGAGTATTATTTTCCCCCAGGATTCAGTAATTCTGAAAAAGTCTGCGACAAAGAATTCATCATCCGCAGAGCTGCCACTAACAGAGTTCTCAACGTGCTGCGACACTGGGTTTCCAAGCACTCGCAGGTGAGTTCACGGCGTCGGGGTTTCCGAGCAAGAGCTCGATTTCCTTCAAAATGTATCGCAAATTTTAACCACATTTTCAAAGATTTGGTGAAAAATCTGTGTTCCTATTATGGGAACTTATTATGACACTTAATTCCAAAGCCACTGAATAGTCATTAGCAGTCAAAAATCAAGTCCCTAGAATGTACATTATTACACTTTAAAGTGGTAAAGTCATGTTGTATGGTTAGGGTTACGGTTAGGTTAAAGTTAGGGTTAAGCCAGTAGTAGTTATGGTTAAGGGTAGAGGAAGTCTTCAGGAAATAAATATAAGTCAATGCAATGTCAGACTTTCTCTCTTGCTCTGTGTGTGTCCCTGGTTTTGACGATGAATAGATTATTGGTGAGATAAAATGAATTTGTAATTGAACAATAACAATATTTAGTGTATGCCTTATTAAAAAAGATTATAGTAGGAGGACTAGGAGTGTAAATGTCCAGCAGAGGGCATCATTTACAAATATACACCATACTCTGTTGTATATTTATCATTTTAAAAATATGAAATCTTGCAAATTATCTTAAAAAAAAAAAAGTTAAGTGAACTCAGCTGTTTGTGTCGGTGTATGAATGTGTTTTTGCTTCAGGACTTTGACACGAACAGTGAACTGAAGATGGGTGTGATCGGCCTCCTGGAGGAAGTGCTGCGTGATGCAGACCTGCTGCCACAAGAGAGGAAAGCAACAACAAACATCCTAAGGTGCTCATTCATTCATTCATTCATTCATACATTCATTCATTCATTCATTCATACAGTAGGTTTTTATGCACATGGTTTAAGTAACATGCAGAGAGTGAAGCTGTGAATCAATTCTACATTATCTCTTGATTATATGAAGATTTTTTTGGGTCCCTATCTACAGAGTTTGGGAAACACTGCTATATAATATAATAATATAAGTATTTACTGCTGTTATTTGTGTTTTTTTACGTTTATTTTCTAAACCACTAAGTATTCTGGCAGTTTAGGTTTTACATCAAAAGATTCTTCAGTAGATCCAAGAGGCTTCTTCAGTTCTGTAATCTTAAATACAAATAATTACATTTTATACTGATATTTAATTATATACAGTATATTATTGGCTATAAACTGGAAAATATACTATGGCTCATGGAAAGCAGTGAAGGAAAAGAGAGAAGTAGCATCTAATAATTATTAATCTGTCATTTATGTTCTCAGTTAATTGTTTTAATGGTAGGGCCATAGATATAATGAAATGTATTAATGTCCAAAAATCCAAATATATTCATTTTACTGGCAGTGGAGCAAAGAAACTAGAACACGTTCACGTTAAAGAGTTTTCAAATAATGTCAATGTCTGTCTCTCAGTGCCCTTTCTCCAGAGGAACAAGACGATGCTCAGCTGAAGATAGAGGACATTTTACAGATGGTCAGTATACGTCAGACAGAACATGTGTCGTCTGGATTCTTTCAATCAAAAAACCAAAGCACATTTAAGCAGTCGTTGAAATTGTTTCTCTCCTGACATCGGAGCAGAAAAGCTGTCCGCTGCTTCACTTCATCGTGGTAAGAATTGTGTGACTTGCTCTGTAGAGGGCGCTGTTAGTTTCTATGGTGATCTCTGTCACAACCCTCAGCAGTTAGAGTTGACTGTGTTCCACTACATAGTCCCAACGCGCCTCGGCACGGCTCGACTCTACGCGGTTTGGAATGGTTTTTCCACAGTCCATTACTCCTCTGTTAACCCTTTAACATCGAGCGTTTGTGCAAGCGCACTTTGCATTACCGTAATTACACTACAGTTTGTGCTATTGGAAAAATTCCAACCTTTTCTGAAAGCTGAGAAATTGCACGTCAAAGCCCACTTGTGGTTATTACGGTAATAACTAAAGGTGTTAAAAGGGTTAAATATTGAGATTTTAGACATTTACTTGCTAAATGACGACACTCTCTGACCAATCAGTGGCCGGCAGTCTGAAGACGTCATGTATAGTATCAGCTCAGCTCGCATGGAACCTCGGCAAAGCAGGTTCTAAAAGAAGTACCATGTACCATCACTGATGGAAAAGCAGAAAGAAAAAACCTTGTGCCGAGTCGAGTGGAGCCGTGCCGGGACTGTGTAGTGGAAAAGTGCCATTAGGTAACCATTAGATTTGTTGTTTTAGCGATACTGTAATGACCAAAAGAATAAAAAAAACAAGCAAATATTTTCACTCGCTCTCAGGAGGGTCAAGGGGAGCTGGAGCACACACACACACACACATACACACATATATATACTGTATAATTCCAACGGTTTACGACAGTGTCAAAGCAAGTCAACATGTGGTTATTACGGTAATTTCACTCGCTGTTGCAGGAAGCTGGTGGGAAGGTGCTTTGAGAATAAAACTCAAAAAGTTTTATTTTAAATATCTTTTACAATGTTTTTTTGCAGTAAATTGTATAATAACTGCCGGATATTGAAAGTTATTCCGGAAAACTGGGCAAAAGCACTTAATCTCAGTACTCAGTATCCTGAACCTTTTTATAGTTAACATAAGCACACAGAAAAAAAAAGACAGACATTTTGAGTCTGATCATTCTATTGAAATGACCAAAAGTGTTTGTATGTTTGTGTGTGTGTGTGTGTGTGTGTTTTAGGCGGAGAGTCCTAAAGCAGAATGTTTTGAGTCCCTGTCAGCGATGGAACTGGCAGAGCAGATCACTCTGCTGGATCACATTGTTTTCAGGAGTATTCCCTACGAGTGAGTTCTTCACCAGCCTCAGCACAGCTCGACTCCTCCTCCTCCTCCTCTCCTAATGAACAAATGCCATTGATATTAGGGATGAACTTTCAATACTTTCCAACAATAAAGATGAATGAATGAATGAATGTGTGTGTGTCCTGCAGAGAGTTCCTGGGACAAGGCTGGATGAAGACGGACAAAAGTGAGAGGACGCCGTACATCATGAAGACCAGTCAGCACTTTAATGACGTAAGTCTTCATTCACTGACCTGACAACAAGACCTTATATTAATATCACATGATAGAAATGTGTTAATTCAGTACTAATGAAGTTGAAGTAGAAGCAGCAGTAGTGGTGGTGGTGGTGGTAGAGCTAATTAGGATTATTGGTTTACGTAACAGCACAACAGTACCGAAGAGTATTAGTGCCACATGTAAAAAATAATAATTAAACAGCATGAATTCTGAGATTTAAATCAGAACTTTAATATAAAAAGGTTAAATAAAACCATATTCATGCTGTTTTATTAGATTTTTTTTTTTTTTAATATACAGCAGAAACAAAAACACCAGCATGTTCAATAACAGACGTAGGTCTGTGGGAACGCTCGTTTTCATGCAGCTCTACGACCAGCCGTAATTATTACTTTATGAAGAGGTTATAAAAGTGCAGAGTCAATTTTATGTATTTTCTTTATTAAACTGTAGAGGGGGAAAAATGTCTCATCCTCTCGTCACAGATGAGTAACCTGGTGGCGTCTCAGATCATGACACACACCGATGTCGGCTCCAGGGCCGGCTCCATAGAGAAATGGCTGGCAGTGGCAGACATTTGCCGCTGCCTCAACAACTACAACGGCGTGCTGGAGATCACCTCTGCTCTCAACCGCAGCGCCATCTACAGGCTGAAGAAGACCTGGGCCAAAGTGTGCAAACAGGTTCATCTCCGCCCCCTTTTTTTTTAACTTTTTGTTACAAGTACAGTGTCATATCATCCAGGTCATGTATCGTGTATTGTTTTGTGTGTGTGTGTGTGTGTGTGTGTGTTGTAGACAAAGGCTCTGATGGACCGGCTGCAGAAGACTGTATCATCAGAGGGAAGGTTCAAGAATCTCAGAGAAACGCTGAAAAAGTAAATCCTGCTTCTTATCATTTGGACGTGCAGTGATGCATGTGTTAACCCACTCTAACACGTGTCGTGTGTGTAGCTGTAACCCTCCATGTGTGCCATACCTGGGCATGTACCTCACTGACCTGGCTTTCATTGAGGAAGGAACACCCAACTTTACAGAGGAAGGCCTGGTCAACTTCTCCAAGATGAGGATGGTAACTATAAAATGGACCTCATGTTCTTTTCTAGACCTAATTGAAGTCATGAGGGATTTTGGTTGTACTAGAGTATTTTTTTTGTACTTAACTATTGCAAGTAGGTTATTTTAAAAAGTACTACTCAAGTACTGAAAGTAAAAGTAGAAGTATTGTGTTATGTAGTTATTAAAGACAGTCAAAAGTTTGAATATCATATTGAGTGACATAGGCTTGATGATAGCCAGCTAGTTAACGTTAGCTAGCTGCTAAGTTAACACAGCAGCAAAGTGGGTTAGAAGTAAAAGAACATAATGGAAATATTGAAACACAGGACATGTAACCAACACGACCAGATTCATCCATTCGCCTTAGGCCCTCTGTCCTTAGACCCTCTGTCCTTAGACCCTCTGTCCTTAGGCCATCTGTCCTTACACCGCCATCCGTCTTTAGCCCCTCTGGCCGTAGACCATCTCTCCGTAGACCCTGTGTCCTTAGATTCTCTGTCCTTAGACCATCTCTCCTTAGACCATCTCCCCCTTGGACACTTTTTTTGGACATTTTACAAGGACAACAAGCATTTGTGTCTTCTTGCTCTTTTCCTGGCTGTTGAAGACTAAAAATAAACTGTCCATGTTATCTGGTTTGTATTTTCCCCACACACACATTGTCTATCGTCCCCCTCTCATCTTTGTTTTCTCAGATTTCTCACATCATCCGTGAGATTCGTCAGTTCCAGCAAGCACCTTACAGAATAGAGCACCAACCTAAGGTGCGTCCACTTATGTGCACTTTAACCTTTCTCCAGTGTCTCTTTAACCCTCCCTTTTTCCAGTAGTTGCAGTCAAATGTGACCAGCGTATTTTAGCTGCATAAATCATCGTACACTACAGTTTGTGTCCAGCTTTTTAAACTATGAAATGATGTAGGGTGCCAACTAGTGGTAATCGTGTGTATGTATGTATATATATATATATATATATATATATATATGTTATATAATGTATGTTGTTATTATTATTATTATTATTATTATGGATGTCATTGATGTTAGTTTTAATACACACATGTACACACACACACACAAAATAAATAAATAAATAATAGTTAAAAAGAGTGTGCACCATGAAGTGACTGTGATTTTTACCCGTCGTCTCCCTCCAGGTGACTCAGTTCCTCCTGGATAAGACACTTGTGATGGATGAAGACACCCTCTATGAGCTGTCGCTGAAGATTGAACCCAGAGTTCCACCTGGATAAATCCACCTTTATCTCATCCACAAACAAACAAACAAACAAACAATCATGTTTCCACTGTAAACAGGTGGAGCTTTCTTACAGCAGCAGTCTGTTACAGGGTTTCGTGTTTAGGAAACTCAGGAGAATTTGTGCCTTGTTGTGTGATTCTCTGTTGTGTATATTCAGTGTGTGTGTGTGTGTGTCTGCCACACACTCGCACTGTCGTAACTGTAGAAACGACCATGTTGGCGACTGAACCTACTACACTGTAAATACCAAATGATGTCAGCGTGGCGTTCAGCTCAACCTACTATGGGGGAAAAAAAATGAGCCACTGTTTATTTGTTCATTTATTTATTTTATTTATTTTCTAATCTGCTCTGTGTGTTTTGTACGTTGTTCATATGCTGGAAATAAAAAAAAAAAGAAGATAATTTTTAAGTCGTCTTTTAAAAAATATCTAGTGAGCTGACTTCCCTGATATCTAAGGGTAGTGTGTTCCACAGTTTAGGGGCGTGACTAAAAACGGCGACTGCCTCCATCAGTAACTTCTAATATGTCATTTTAGAAGGATGAAGCAGCAGCTCCTGTGCACTCGGATGTAAAATCGTTGATTTTCTCTATGGACATTGGTGCAGGAGAGTGAGCAAAAAAGAGTATTGATAATAAAATATATCCCTAATCCAGCTACACTTTGCACCTGAAATATCCCTTTCATATATAATACTGTAACAGTTGTAGAGAGTTCAGTTCAGTTCAAATGTTTAATCTGCCTTAACTTGTACAGCAGTTTTCAATGTAAACTCATCGTTTTGTGTTGTTACACTTTCTATTCTGTTGCATGTAACAACAAAACACTCTGTCGCTAACAAACATTCAAAACTAAAACTTTCTTTTCTTTATAAAACGTTTTTTTCTGACGTTCTATAAAACCCACCAGCTACATGTCTTCGTCATGTTTCACTATAACTATGACTTTCTTGTCAATGTGACTTATTCTCATGTTCACATTCTCCTTAAACTTTGTTTTGAAGGTCTGTAGACTAAACTTGTTAATAGCATGATAATAGCACAAGCTCCCCCTCTTAGGAAACTAGGAAACTGTGACTGATCTTAAGTTTATTCATTTATTTTAATTCACTCCATGTGACAGGAATCTCCTTCACACTGCTGTATTTGTTTGAAATTCCAGTTGTGCTGTTTTCTCTTTCCTTTCAGTTTTCTGTGTAATGTACATATATTTATTTACACATTCCAGGTTTCAAAATAAAAACTACAATGTGACTTTTAATGCAGCTGCAAGTTTTTATTACAGCTGAAGAAAACATCACTTAGTAACAACACTGAAAATGTGCTGGGATTAGAAAAAAATTATTTACTGAACACAAAGTGGGTTAGAAGTAAAAGAACATAATGGAAATATTGAAACACAGGACATGTAACCAACACGAGCAGATTCATCCATTCATCCTTAGGTCATCTGTCCTTAGACCTTCTGTCCTTAGACCCACTGTCCGTAGACCATCTGTCCTTAGACCATCTCTCCTTAGACCCTCTGTCCTTAGACCCTCTGTCCTTAGATCCTCTGTCCTTTGGCCATCTGTCCTTAGACCACCATCCGTCTTTAGCCCCTCTGTCCGTAGACCATCTCTCCTTAGACCCTCTGTCCTTAGACCATCTCTCCTTAGACCCTCTGTCCTTAGACCCCCTGTCCTTAGACCATCTGTTCTTAGACCACCATCCGTCTTTAGCCCCTCTGTCCGTAGACCATCTCTCTGTAGACCCTCTGTCCTTAGATTCTCTGTCCTTAGACCATCTCTCCTTAGACCCTCTGTCCTTAGACCATCTGTCCTTAGAACCTCACATCGAGTAAGGACAGACCTTTTTACATGGAAAAAAGGGAGAAACCTCAGGGAGAGCCACAGAGGAGAGATCCCTCTGTCAGGACGGACAGACATGCAGTAGGTGTCGCATGTCTCGAAGATTATGATTACGAACAAAACATCACATTTACACAGAGAGGAAAGAGGAGAAGATAAAGACCGGGGGTATTTCACAAATCAATAACATTAATAGCAATTCATTAGTTTAGAAACAATCAAATACAGGAAACGTGACCAAATGAACAGAAAATACAATGAATCAGTGTGTGTGTGTGTGTGTGTGTGTGTGTATCCACTGGAAACTTCTTTCTGTCGACTTTGATTTGGTCAGTTTTCTGTATTTCTTGTGTCATGTGATGTTCACACTCGTATGTGTTCTCTAAGGCTCCAGCGTGTGGCGCTCACCAGGTCACAGGGAAGAACATTGGCAGTGTGAGAACTAGAGCGGTGACAGGAAGGAGATGCACGTGTTTGGCTGAGTTTAGCAGAGTGGCTGCAGTTGAAAATATCAAGGTCAAACTGGACAGTGCTATAAACCGGAGAGTGATACCTGACCCTCGTGGTCATTGTGGCTCAACATGACTGAGTGTCCTGTGCCAGTGCTCATGTCTGCTATTGGTTTATAACAGTGTGGGTCTGATCTTGTGATTGGCCTGAAGTTTTTAATCCCACATGAGGAGGTGGAGCCACCCCCCCCCCCCCCCCCCCACTCCCGAGAGAGAGGAGAGTGAAAAGCTCTTTACAGGAGACCTTCAACAAGAAGCCAGAGCAGCTTCCCTACAGGTAATGTTGTTTCTTTTTGATTTTTGCTTCAGCAGAAACACCTCAGTAGCTTCTAGAACTTAAAAACATCTCACATAATCTCACCTGTCAGTAAAATCCGTGCCTGAACATGTACTGAAGAAGATGGGCTGTGTTATAAATCCTTTTATGCATTACATGATTTTGACTTAAACATTTGTGACTGCATGTTTGAAAATGTGTAACGTACTAAATCGATGGTGCTGAAAAAAGTCACCAAGGCTTTTAAAAAAAGTTGTTAATAATGGTTTTATTTTTGACAGCATGCAAATTGTTTGTTTCAAACAGACTGAGGTGGTGGTTACGCGGTCACGTTAAACCCTTCCTCAGGTGTTAAAAGGTCACGCAGGTCAGAGGAGGAGAGGCCACGCGTCTGTGTTGCTTTAATCCTCACCTTAAGACCACACGACTCACAGTATCAGTTAAGCAAGTCGAGGCTTTACAGCCGGAGGACACTAAACGTCTTCTGTCACCGCGATCCGTCCTTGATTTTCAAATGTCCGTGTTCTTCACCTGACCCCTGTCCCCTGTTTCCATCTGTCCGTGCAGCTGACTTGGCCTCATGAGGGTCTGGTCTTGTGACCGGATCATAATGTCAGTGAGTGCTGAACCAGAGACAGCTCAGGTCTTGGCAGTGGATCCTGGCAACTCCAGTGATCTATAAATAATATTACCACCGACCCAAAGATTCGGTTCTCCTTTTACTCCAGAGAGTGAATGGATACAAAAAGAGAGGAGAGCGATTAAGTCACATGACGTCCTGTGTGAGTCTGGCTCTGTTTCACCTCTAACCAGGATTAACAGGCGTAATGATGTCCACACAGCATGGTCTCTGCCCCGCCTCCCTCTGTCAAGGACATGTTGGAAAATGACCGTCCACTCACGAAGAATAATCGATTCTATTTTTGAAAAAGCTAAAATCTTTAACCCTTAGAACAGTATCCAGTATATAGATGGTACAAGAATGTGCAATATGGAGTGTTTTATATCCTTTTTTTCAGCACAACCTAAACAATCTGATGACACATTTCTTTAATTTTCATCAACTATATAAACACACCTGCGCAGAATGTTTACAATTGGATTGAATTTGTGAAAATTGGAAATACGTCACAGTTCAAAGTTCACTAAAAAAAACACTCTATTTTGTGACTTCTGCACCGTTATTGCTACTTTATATCACTACTGAAAATAATATAGTAATATAAAATCAATCATAACTTTGACTCAACAACACATACGAAGACGAAAAAAAACATGTTTTTTTAAAGCCTGAATATGTGACCTATAAACACACCCCAAATAACAAACGTCCAAATAAGGAGTTGTGTATTATTCCCACTTCTGAGGCTAAAATCACTGTGTCTCAGAGTAGTTCTTTATCACAGCTCCTCTCATCCTCTTATCCTCTCATCCTCTCATATCTACAATTCAATTCAATTCAATAATATTTGTATAGCACCGAATCACAACATACATTGTCTCAAGGCTCTGTACATAGACAACATCATCGAGAGAAACCCAACAGTTGAGACACAATGAGCAAAAATAAAGGAAAAGGAAAAATGGGGGACAGAGGAGAGGTGGGGGACAGAAAGGGGTGAGAGAAAGGAGGTGAGGTAGAGACAGAAGAAAGAGACCAGTTGTGTCAAGTTCTAACAACATGATGTTGTGTGATTTTTGGGCATAAACATGTTGTATGCAGAAATGTCACTTGATTTTGTGCTACTCCTTGTAACTCTGTTGCAATCACAATGAGGGTAAGAGATAGAGAGATAAAAAATGAAAAATGGAATTGGTCCTGACTCTCTGACTGTTTTCCTCCAGCTCTTTTGTTCCAGACAGAGATCCCGTTGGTACGCTGCGAGATGGCGAGCTCTTTCACACGTTTGCTCTCTGGCCGTAACACGGCCGTGCTATTGGCCAGCCTGGGTGCGGGAACCATGGCAACCGGCTTCTTGTTGACTGAAAATGGCTCCCTGGTTGCTGAGGCGAAGAAGAAGCTTTATCCTCCCAGGTAAGTGACGTGTTTGTGGGCCTCAGAGAAATGCAGGAGACCACCGAGGTTATTATAGTGAACCAAAACTCGTGAAATAACAAACTCAGCTTCCCTCCTCTGCTGCCTCCCTCGTAGCTCTGACTTCCCCGACCTGAGGAAACACAACAACTGCATGGCCACCGCTCTGACTCCAGCCGTTTATGCCAGACTGAGGGACAACGTCACCCCCAACAACTGGACCCTGGACCAGTGCATCCAAACTGGAGTGGACAACCCTGGCCACCCTTTCATCAAGACGGTGGGCTGTGTGGCTGGAGATGAGGAGAGCTATGAGGTAAGTTTGTGTGAAGAACTTTGAAAACACATTTTGATATTTTTTATTTAGGGGTTGAACCATTTTGGGTCTTCATTTTACCTTTAGGTAACTGGAGAAAGTCATTGTTAACAGTTATTACTGATACTGAAAAGTCCCGTTTTAGACCCTTAAATAATAATATGTGAATCATTAACTTCATTAACCTGAATAACATTAATAAATGGTTAGTTAAAATATTCATTAACTGTTAGTTAATGCTTATAACACCAGTTAATGTAAAGTGTTACCATGAAATACTATTTTCCAGAACAACCTTTGACCTTCTGCCCTTGACTTTGATTTTCCTGCAGGTGTTTGCCGACCTCTTTGACCCCATCATCAAAGACAGGCACAACGGCTACGACCCCAAAACCATGATTCACCCCACTGACCTGGATTCCTCCAAGGTGTCCACACCGTCACAGCCCCTCCCACACCCACTCTGCTCCCACACCTGCAAAACTCTTTCCTTTTCATCATTTTCTTCATCTTTATTCCAGATCACCGGCGGCGTGTTCGACGACAACTATGTCCTTTCGTCGCGTGTGCGGACTGGCCGTAGTATCCGTGGGCTGAGCCTCCCCCCCGCCTGCTCCAGGGCCGAGCGTCGCGAGGTGGAGAGGGTGGTAGTTACGGCCCTGGCTGGTCTGAAGGGCGACCTGGCTGGACATTATTACAGCCTGGGGGACATGACTGACCACGAGCAGCAGCAGCTCATTGACGTGAGTCTCGTTCATCGGCTTTTTCCCCAAATCACACTCAAATTTAGCGTGAAAGAAGAGAATCGTACTATTTTATTTGAGCTTTTTTAAGTTGAACAAATTGAAGTGATGTGCTGGTGAATATGCAGAAACTATAGCGGTTAGGTAAGATTTGGGGGCTCAGAATCCTTCAGTTTTTTGTGTTTTACACCAATTAGAGTAGAGGTTGTATATAGTGCTTCTCAACCTCAGTTTCCCCTGAGTCGAGAAATATCTTCATTCTTTTCTTTGTTATGTGCACAAAAACAGAGAATTCAATTGAAAATTTAGCAAATACTGACGAGGATAATTGTGATTAAAACAGCTTAAATATATGTCATTTCATGTTGAGTGTAATACATTTACTAAAGCAATGATTACAACCGAATGTCTTATTACTATTATAAAAAATATTACGGGCAAATACATTAAGTCTTATATTCTGTCTCTATTCCATCACCTTGCACAGTGGTGGGCGGGCCGCATGTAATCTATTTGAGGGCCACATGGGGCCCCCGGGCCACCAGTTTGATACATGTGATCCAAATATTTTCCATTGCCCCCAGAGGCTTATTCCAGATTATTATAGTTGATGACGCTGCTACATTTAGACCGACCTCAGGAACTAACAGCTCTTACAACTGACACTCTTCAAGTTTATAACAACATTATAAGGTGGGACTTTTAGTTTGAAAGGTGATGAAAACAGAATCACGGACTAAAAGTCGGAATATAAATCTCTTTTCTTCGCTGACCACTGCGATTGCAGAACGCGTGTCTCTCAGGTCACGGTGGTTCACTTTCACTGACCCTTTGTGCTCTGACCATTTCACGCCGCACCACACAAGGATCACTTCCTGTTTGACAAGCCTGTGTCTCCGCTGCTCACCTCGGCCTTCATGGCCCGAGACTGGCCTGATTCCAGAGGGATCTGGTAAGGCTGACGCTGTTCAGAGAAATCCTAGTTCAGAGCATTTCCACCCGATATCACGACACACGCCCTTTTCCTGTCCCATAGATCTGTGAAGTGTATAGTTAGTAGTCGTCTGAATTTGGGATTTGTCTAAAGGAGTGTCTAAGGGAGTCGGAGCAACATCACCAACCCTTACATGGGATTCCTGTAACACTGCGATTGTTACAGGTCTCAAAGAGAGAGCACCACAGAAAACAGTGAATGTGTTTGAAAGGGAGGAAGACTACGGGGGCAGCAACCCATGCAGTAAAGGGCTCAGGAGTCCACGCTCCCCTTTTACTCCCTGTGTGCACCCATTGTGGAGCAAATGATTCTGGATTAGAGTCCCATAACTCAAGACTGTACGGGATTAGGGACATTTTCAAGGTCATGGAAACATGGAGCAACCTTGTGTACCCTTATGAGTTAGTACTGTGAAGCGATTCCTGTTTCTTGCAAGTCCTGAGTCCGATCCCAATGACTCTAAAGCTATTAAATTAGTTTCTCCATAGTTCTGCCTTAACATCGTCTCCCTGTGTTTTCTTCTTCAACCTGTCCCTGTATCTCTCCCTCCCTCCCTCCCTCCCTCCCTCAGGACCACTTCCTGTTTGACAAACCTGTCTCTCCATTGTTGACATGTGCCTTTATGGCCAGAGACTGGCCAGACGCCAGGGGCATCTGGTAGGGTCTGCTGCATGTCTGCCATGTGTGTGACCACATCATACTGACCCATGCCAACTTTTGTATGACTATGTGTGCTTTTTTTTTAATGCATGTCTCTCCCTGCACTAAATGTGTCCAAAAATCAGGTCCTTAATGTACGTGACTAGTGTAGTCATCATGAGCAGAGAGCTCTCCATTCACTTCCTGTTGCTGCCTCCCCCTCTCTCTCTCTCCCCCCCTCTCTCTCTCTCTTCAGGCACAACAATGAGAAGAGCTTTCTGATCTGGGTGAATGAGGAGGACCACACCAGAGTCATCTCCATGGAGAAGGGAGGCAACATGAAGAGAGTGTTTGACAGATTCTGCAGGGGTCTCAAACAGGTAGGAGCAAACACAGCAACAGGACACTTCTGTTGGACCTCTGGTGGTCGGCTTGTTTACGTCACCGCGTTGGCAGGAAAAGCTTCTATGCCAGTGCCAGTTTCAAAGAGTCAGAGTTTCTTTGTGCACTTTAAATCCACGGGTCAAAGCCATCAAGAGAGACCTCGCAGAAATGGACAGACTGAATATATCTGACCCTGACGATGCTCACGGCTGCTTTTGACCAGTATGGAAACAGGCGGAGTCTTTATAGACCGACTGAAACTTACCCTCAGCCTACTACAGAGCATGCGTAGACATCACAACAAAAGCACATCAAATAAACAACGTATTAAAGCTAGTGAGCGCGGTATTCTGTACCTGGTGTGACCTCTAGGTGTTATGACAGTCGTCCACATCTGCCGTCTCTCAGGATGTTTTTGAGAGCTCTCCCTTTTGCTTTTTACTTTCATTAAATACAGCCGGTGAAGAGTAGGGTTTTTTTTTTTTTTTTTTAAACTGCAACTTTTACCAAATGTGAAGTGACTGATCAACTCTTTGCATATCACCCGTCACCCCCCCCCCGTCCCCCCTCATAGGTGGAGCATCTGATCCAGGAGAGAGGCTGGGAATTCATGTGGAACAAGCATCTCGGCTACATCCTCACATGTCCCTCCAACCTGGGCACTGGTCTCAGGGCTGGTGTGCACGTACGCCTGCCAAGGCTCAGCATGGTAACACACACACACACACACACACACACACACACAAGTTACACAGCTACCATTTAAGCAAAGTGACAAGAGCAGGGTCACCTGCATTTATTTCATGTCACATGATCGTCAGCAAAAGGCAGCCAACCCGTTTCTAATAAAACTGGTGGAGCTGATTGCATAGAGAATGACACAAATATAGACAAAAACTCTACTGCAATATGATATTTTGAACCCTTTATTTCTGAAAACACTCTGCAGGATCCACGCTTCTCAAAAATCCTGGACAATCTGCGGCTGCAGAAAAGAGGCACAGGAGGAGTGGATACGGCTGCTACCGGAGACACCTTTGACATATCCAACAACGACCGTCTGGGCAAATCTGAGGTGAGGATCGGTCGTCCATATTGTCTTCTCCATCTGTTTGTTTTTTTTCCCCCTGCTCCTGATTGTTGAATTCTGTTTCTGACCTGTGCAGGTGGAACTGGTCCAGCTGGTCATCGATGGCGTGAACTGCCTGATTGAGTGTGAGAAGAGGCTGGAGAAGGGCCAGGACATCAAAATCCCAGCTCCCATTGCTCAATTTAGAAAATAAAAGCTCACTCGTGTCATCAGTGTCTTCTGAGTCTGAAGGAAAACCTCAGAGAGATGTGTGTCGTTTCTCTGCGCCTCCTACAGAGACTGCAGGTCTTTAGAGTAGCCCAAACTTAGACATGGTTCGCTGTTAGGGGAAAAAAAAACTCTACCTCATGTGAAGGTTCTTACTGTAACCCTGATTTTTCAATAAATCCAACATATTAAAAAAAGTACTTCTCATTGTGATTTGTTGTTCTCTAGACCACACTAAAGCCTCTTTCAAAATAAAATTAGCACCAAAAACAGAATACATTGTGACTCCAGGGCTGCAGGATCCAGATCCAAACCTGATGCTATTATTGTTACTACTTATACTACTATTGTGCTCGCTCTGCAGGTACCCAAACAATCATGCTATTGCTTATGTACTACAGTACTATCACAACCACAATTACCAAACTTAATGCAACTGAAATGGAGATGGTTTTTTTAAAGAAAACTTGGTTCCTGGTTCCTCATAAAACTTTAAATGAAGGCAAAACACTTTGGAGAACCTTAACAACCTCGACATTTGGGACATTTTTAACTACTCTCGTTTTATACACAGAAGTTATCGTAATAAATTATAAGACTGATTCAGTCTGTCCGTGGTTTGCCCCTTTAGAAACATGGTAGGTCAGGTTTCTGCTAAATTAGCCCCGCTAATGCTTGAAAGAAATCAATGGCTCAACTGGAGAAACATGAAGGATGTCACAAATAATCAACATGCAAAGAATCTTTATTGACAGAAATTCAGTGAATAAAAAATAAATGAACAAAAGAAAAGGGTAAATATAAAGAAAAGGAATAAAAAAGGTGGAAAAACCCCAAAACAGGACTACAGAAGTGCAACGCTGCCCTGTGCAGGAGTTTCAGTTTCATCACCCTCCTCGGATTCTCTGATGATGCACTTTTTGTTCCATGGAAAAATAGATTTCAAAGGCAGATGAAAGGATCACTGTAGTTCCACATATTTTTCAACATACACACAACTTATACTGTACAATCCTTTGTTTCTTCCAAAAATTGTGTCCTCTTTCAAACACTTGTGTGCTTTTTGTAGCTGTCAGGCATACTGACGCAGTGTCACCTCTAAACAAACCAGACATCAGTACCACAATGGCTGGGACTAAGAGGCTCTCCAAGGTAAAAAACAATCGCAGTGTCTACTCTATATGTGCGTCTGTTTGTCACACAACTGTCCGACAGGCTTCAGACTTTCTAAGGACACGAGTGTGTGCAGTGACATGTTCAGACGAAAACTTTAAGAGCTATCGGGAGAGGAATGACACAAGATATATTATCTTCCACACAATCTCACGTCGGTGAAATAAATGAACGACAACAGACGCCACGCTCACTTCCTTTGATGTGTGAGTGGGCAGCATCACAGCATGTAGAGCGGGGCTACACAGTGTAGTGTGTCGCACTCAAATGACCTGGGAGCCAACGAGCGTCCAGAGTGGTGAAGAGGGGGCGGGAAAAAAACAATATGAGCTCAAAAATACAACACAATATTGTGCCACATCAGTAAAGATATTTATGATCATATTCCACACAACTTCAAACTGAAAGTGCTTGTTTTGAAATGGTTTTGAAAACGATGCACATTTCGTTCCATATGTAAATCTACTAATCGCAACTAAATTGAAAACTACTGTGGAATTAAGACACCAAACAAGCTTTTTTGTATGTAATTAATGTTAATAATGTGATCATTACAACCAAATATGTTATTATTATATAACTATTGTAAAAAAATATAATATAATATGTTTCCCTGTGATGGGCTCCAACAGTCCCTGTGACCCTCATGTGGAGGTTTATAAAGCTGTAGACAATCAATTAAAACTGAGCGGCCTCATGTTTGATCGCATGATTTTATTCTGTTTGAAATCAGCTGGTGTTTCTGTTTGTTTTTGCAGGAGCTCAATGAAATCCACAGCAATGAGCAGAAGCATTTCCGCATAGTTCAAGTCGATGACGAGAACATCTCCACCTGGCAAGCGCTCATAGTTCCTGTAAGTGATGCTACTTACAGCTGAAAGTCAAACATGTTTTTGTTTTTGAGAGCACAGCATTAACCGACGACCTCGGCTCCAGTCAAGGAGTCAAGAGTCAATGTTTTATGTATTTCTACTTCCTCTTTCAATATATATAAAAAACTATACAAATGTTTGAGTGCAAGTTGAAGTTCATTTGTCTCGTTTTTGTTTTTTCATCCAAGGACCGTGCTCCATATGACAAAGGAGCATTCAGGATTGAGATCATCTTCCCTGACGAGTATCCCTTTAAGCCTCCCAAGGTCACCTTCAAGACAAAGATCTACCATCCCAACATCGATGAGAGAGGTCAGGTCTGCCTGCCCATCATCAGTGCGGATAACTGGAAGCCAGCCACGAGAACCTTGCAGGGTGAGCTTTACACACGTGTTCTTCTCTGCTGTCGCCATGAGTGAGGTTGTTCATAAGATGCAAGATTCAAGATTCAAGATTCTTTACTGTCATTCCAACACACATTAGGACATGAGGTGGGAACAAATGAAATTTCACTCTCTCCAGAACCTGGTCATTGAAGAAAATAAAATTTAAACTTAAATTAAATTAAATTAAATTAAATTAAATTAAATTAAATTAAATTAAATTAAATTAAATTAAATTAAATTAAATTAAATTAAATTAAATTAAAACCTCTGGAGGTAAGGTGCTGTGTGACTATAAATAATTAAAAGAATAGAATAAGAAATTTAGATTAAAAAAACAGTAAAAAAAAGTTAAATAACATAAAGTATGTTAAAAAAAAGAAGAATAGATGCTGCAAGATGCTGCATTTTTATTTTGAATGAATTCAATATATTCTCCTTCTCTCCTAGTGATTCAGTGTCTCATTACTCTGGTGAACAATCCTGAGCCCGAGCATCCGCTGAGGGCAGACCTGGCAGAGGAATACACAAAAGACTGTGAAAAGTTCATGAAGAATGCCGAGGAGTACACGAGGAAATACGGTGAAAAGCGACCCGTGTACTGACACTGACACTCTGCAAGAGATGAGGTGTCACTCTTTTTTTACTCATGTCACCGTGGCGGGTAAAATGTTTGTAATCATGTTGTTTTCAAAAGTGCATCATTATACAACACCTAATGCTGCTGTTTATATCTCTCTTGTTTCCATTTTTCAAAATAGATTCGTAATAATAGATTCACCTATTATTACGAATTCGTACAAATTCGTTCCACTTTAAGTGACTTTTAAAAGACTTGTCAGCAATCTTTGGGGGGAGGAAAGTCATGTTGGCCCTCTGCTCGTCTGTAGCTTCTGCTGGACATGTGTTCACACGCTCGCTGTATCCTCCTCCTATCAATAAAGACAGAACAGAATCAAATCCTTCTTTTCTTCGTCAGTTTCATCGGTGTTGTTGTTTTGTTGTTGCAGCAAACATCAGGGTCGGTCACTACTTTGCCTTTTTTCACGAGGCTCTCAGGTAAACTGTGATACTCAGTATCTGTATCGGGCCGATACTGGTCAAAAATCACTGGATCGGATATCGGACTGATGAAAATGTGAAATCCAAAAGTCAAAAGTCCTACATATATATATATACGTATATACATATATACGTATATATATATATGTATATACATATATACATATATATATATATATATACATATAATTGCATGCTTCCCTATGCACAGACTGTAAACATGTAAATAAAAATCAGCAACAGCATTTTAGCTCAGTCATGTTTATTTATCCTTTAGGGTAGAGGACTATTAGTTACACACCTGGAGATTTGTTTTTTTAAATTGTGTGAAACTGTGGTATATTGTGCCACCCCTACTATAAACTGTGGCTTATTCCCTCCAGCAAAGACCGCAAGGTCAAAATAGAAATATAAGCTTCTATTTTGGGTTCATATATTTGTAAATCCGACGAGTGCCTCACCAGGTCTAGTCTCTACATATGTTTTTAGACTTTAAAAAACAAACGAAAACAAAAAACCCCTACATTACCAAGTTCTGCGTCACATTCTGTCAATCAGAAAGTGAAAAACCACTCTATGCCCTGCCCCTTCCCAGTAACTCTGTGCCTGGCCTTCTCACTCCAGGCCAGTAGGTGGCGGTAGCGCACCACTACGCAAAGTGTCAGCCCCTTCGACAGCAAAGTGAAAAAAGGAGAACAGAGAGAAAAGATTTGCCCATACAGGATTAAACAATACATTATTCATAATCAATAACCATAATATAGGCAGATGTGATCACTGTGGGCAGGAGGAAACCGCACAGAATGTACTAACTCCGAAAGCGAAACTATGATCCAAAAGTTTAGAGACATTAAAATAGAGTTTGATTAAAAAGATATATTACAAAAGAACCCGACATATTTTGTGTTGTATACATAGCCTATATATGTATATACTGTAGTGTAGTGTATATCTATTTTTTTTGCAGTAGTACATTTTGATCCACCCTCCATACCAGATGGTGGCGGTAATGCACCAAATCGTTGTTTGCCAACCGCCATGACACCTCAAAAAAAGTACGGATAGAAACAGGAAAACGAAGACGGCATCAGTACACACCACAATGTCTGCGACTAACAGGCTGAAGAAGGTAAAGAAAACAATATTTATAACGTAATATGATTCCGTTTTTCCAACAGAGAGGGTTCAAACTACTTGTTTAAAATGTGTGTCGGTACAGACCGGACAACTAGGGACGTTAGCTTTTGTGAACGCATATTTGACGTCCGACAGATGGTGACTGAGGTGTAAGTAGTTAGTCGGAGTGATTCAGCATTTAACCACACAACAGTGAGTCAGACAACGTCTCTGAGTCCGTGAAAGAACCCGGCGAAGACGGTGAAGTGAGCCGACTGTCGCCGGATGAAGGAAGCGGCGGTACCAAAAACATGGAGACTGTACGCCTGGGGTGTGACTTCAGACCCTCAGTGGGCTCTAAATGCTATTGCTACTATTATGGTTGTAACTCATGTGTCCTAAATGGTAAAATAAACAAACGCACAGAAGCATACAAAAGTTTCGATAAATGTAGCGGAGTAGGGGTAGCTTAAATTTGAAATACTGAATGTTTTGAAAAGTGTTTTAATGAACTGTGAATGACTCTGTGTGGCTACTTTCGGTTTCACTGAAACGCAAGGATTTGCTTTTGGTTCCTCTGCGTTGGCAATTACCGTCATTGGTCAAGCTATTATGTTACCACTTCTGAATTCCCCTCAACGCAAGCAGGAAGAACAAGTGTTTGTACAGATTTGCTCCTCCCCCCCGTCACTTATCCTGAACTAGTTCTAGCTCGCCTACTTTAAAATGTCAACTGCTGTCAAATAACAAGCTGAATTGATATTTGGACCTGTCTGAAACTGTTTTACAGCCTGTTTTTTACAACGAAATTTGACATCTTAGTCTTCTTCTTTTTTTGAGGATTGATTTTTATTATTTTTATATTTTGCAAAACAGTACATTTGAAAAGTCATGGATAATAGTAATTATATTTTAGCATTAAAAATGTAATTTCGGTTAAATAGCTTCTACATACTGGTGTATTAACCATTACATTAACATTAAATTAAACAATATTAATTAAAAAATGATTTTGTAATTACCAATGCTGTTAATATAGGAAAGCGGTGGCATAAACCTTAAATTCGGTGGTGGTCTAATACATTTGTACTGTATATTTAAAACAAAAATGAAAAGAAACACCATAGAAAACAACACAACTAAATCTGCAACCATTTGAGGAAAAATAGTTAGGATTTTTAAAAAAATTTCAAAGGTGAAAAGATAAAATGGAGTCATAATCTGGCTGAGCAGGTCATACCAGAGTGACAGGGTTTGCAGATTCAAACAGAGCTGTAAACACTCACCCATCAACAGAAAATGAACCTGCACACAAACTGTGCTTAACAAATGTTTTAGACCACATGTCATAAAATCAAGAAAACATAATTATTTCATAAATCTTTCAAAAACTTGTTTAAAACTAAAAATGTTATTGTTTTTTATTTGGCAAATAAACTGAATTCATCTTTTTATACCAACATTTGAGCTGGCTCACTGGGCTTGTCTGAGAAGCCAGAAATGAATCAAGCAAAACATTCAAACACTAAAACAATTTTTTCTGTTCAGGAGTACAAGTACATACTATAATTTGACATCTTAATCAAGAAATAATAATGTGCTTAACTATTTTTGAAAAACAGTACATTTGAAAATTCATGGATAACAATAATAATAATCATAATCATAATCATAATAATATCTTAACATTAAAAATATAATTTCACTGCTGTGAAAAGGGTAGAGTAGGATGGAATAAACATTTGCTGTATGGGAAAATCACTTTTGTAGCTTTTATGTTAATTCTCAACAGCCCACTTTTTCCACATTCTGGTTTTTATATACCAGTCTTACTATATTTGAAAAATATGTATTATTTAAAAAAACTCTATACTGTTTTTCGGTATAGTGCCCAGCACTGCGTCATAGCATGTGCAGTCAACATTTCCAGTAAGCACGGTCATTACATTTGAGCGGTATGCAGACCACCACCAACATTTTTTTTTACTGTTTATCTGTGTGTTTTTGTAGGAACTTGCTGAGATCCATAAAGGTGGGCAGAAGAATTTCTGCAACATTCAAGTAGATGAATCAAATACCCTTCTCTGGCAAGCGCTCATAGTTCCTGTAAGTATCAACATTCTGCAAGTAACGTTCTTGCTGAAACAATAATTTTGTTTTGTTTTTGTTTGCTTTGACTCCTGCTCTCAGGATTCAAAATTCAGTTTTATAATGTATAATCACATTTAAAAGCTTTTATTAAAGAGCTGTCACTTTAAAATGAGAGCATGAAGCACAGACACAGTGTCTGTGCTTGTGGTGAAGGATATACAAAATAAATTAAACATATTTTTAATGACCTTGAGTGCAAGTTTGATGAAATCAACACACTGTTGTCTTCCCCCAAAGGACCGTCCTCCATATGACAAAGGAGCATTCAAGATTGAGATCATCTTCCCTACTGAATATCCCTTTAAGCCTCCCAAAATCACCTTCAAGACAAAAATCTACCATCCCAACATCGATGACAAAGGTCAGGTCTGCCTGCCCATCATCAGTGCGGATAACTGGAAGCCAGCCACAAAAACCTCACAGGGTGAGCTTTACAGATTGTTTTTCTCTACTGTCATCATGAGGCCAAACAATTCAATGAAGGGGAACTTTCACATGAAGTGTCTAAAAGCATGTGTTTTGCACGTCTGTCACGTCTTTTGTTAATAATCAAACAAAACCTGGGAAAAAGTCTTAATGGCGATTTCATGAGGTATTAAATTTTGTCCATAGAGTTTGACTGCAAAAAGTATGCATGAATGTATTTATTTTCCTCCCTGCGTTTGTTAAAAACTACGATGCGAAGACATGCGCGCCCTGCAAGATCGGCTCAGGGCAGCGCGTACACATGACGCTACGCATCTTGTGACAGCGAACGCGCTCCTCCTCCCAGTGTGAAATAATATCCGAAATCGCACGAAATAAACTCTAAAATCTCCAGAGATGGGAAAATGTAAGTTTGCGGACTCCTGGTTGGAGATCCCTGAATTTCAGCAATGGCTGAAGCCTGTTGCTGAGAACAACCGGGGGGGCCTTGTTGTGTTGCTGATTACAGCTTGAAATGGCGATACGGTCTTAAAATACTTTGAGAGGGTCTTGAAAAATTAACCTCAGGATTCCTGCATATACCCTGTATTACATTAATTCCGATTGTGATTTTCAATTCCATTGTATACATGCAGGCAAAATTAAATGATCCGATAGTGGTATGCGTACACATACATCAAATGTTCAGTCAGAATTTACTATTTTGACACGTGCAGTGTTTTATAATTCGTGGCTCACGTTTGTTTATGTGCATGAATGAGGGCTGAATGATGATAAAAGGGTGGTGCTAGACTGGATCCACCCACGACAGTCAGCTGACTGGGTGTCAGAAAAAGGTCACTCCCTTGCAACTGTGAGACAAACGGCCACAAACCGAGCAGGAAAAAATTAGCTGCTGGATGTCCTACATTGTCGTATGTTTGATGTCGCTGTTCGTTGTCATCGCACTGGTACAACGTCATACTATACACTGTATCTTGCTGACGTGCCCATTGAGCACAGCCCGCACCCCGCCTACCAAGTAAAAGTGCTGTTCTCAGTCGAAACACATGCCTGACCCAGGGCCACTCCGGACTGTACTGAACCAAAACAAACCATACCGTGATGAAATACCGTTATTTCCATTGGAAATAATGTACTTGTGTGGGCAAAAGATGCTGCATGTAAATGGCCAACAAGAAAACCAGTTTTTTTGCATGAATTACGTAAATCTATCTTCCCATATTCCCTTTTCTCCTCCAGTAATTCAGAGCCTCATCAACCTGGTGAATAGCCCTGAGCCCGAGCACCCATTGAGGGCAGACCTGGCAGAGGAATACACAAAAGATCACGCAAAATTCTTGAAGAATGCCGATGATTTCACGAAGCGACACAGTGAAAAGCGACCGGTGGACTAACGACACAACACTGACACTCATGGCTGCAGGCCTGTTTCCTGTTGAAAGAGTTCACTCTGACTCACTGTTTTTATCTTCTATCCTCTCAGAAATGCCCTGATCTCTTGTCCCTGCATTGTTTTCACACTCTGCTACCACTCCTTAATCAGAGACGTGTTTCTGTTTCACTTAGCTAAAGAGAGAGAGAGAGAGAGGAAGCAGGACTTTTTGGTGACTGGGCAGCCTCCGGCCTCTAGGTGTCACTTTTTATTTTGTCAATGACTTCTTTCTACTGATTTCTTTTTAGGACAAAAACAAACAAACAAAAAATTCTAAAAGGTGGCATCAGGGACAGTAAAATGTTGGAAATAATCAAAATCATGTTCTGCATAGTTAATTGTTGAATGTTTTCTCAGAGTAAACATGAATTTAAGCAAACTTGTTTACATATTTGTCTTCAAATGTTATCATGACAGCATCTAATGCTGTTTTTTTTTATAATTGTTTCTCTCTTGTTTCCATTTTATCCCTTATGATGCACCAAAAAAAAAACTCCCATCGCAATCCCAACATTAAGTGAAATGAAAGTTAATGAAAATACAACATTAATATGTCCCTTTAAAATGTTTTTGTATTTTGAGATGATCTTACCAGATCTGTTAGTCTATAAATACAACCAGTGAGCATTATTATCCGTTTTCAGCAGGTTGGATGCTACTACTAGATGCCACAAATGGTTCTGAAGGCATGTCACAGTTCTTTTGTTCTTAAAATGTGTTGTTAGTGATCGTTTTGCAACTTGTTCAAACACTGGTGACCGAAATAAGAAAAACATTGGCCTTTAAACGTCTAAAAGAAATCGCACAGGGTTGCTGTTTAAGTTCACCCCGCCATCCAATCACAGCACTGATTATATTTTCATATTAAGAGTAAGAAAGCTTCTTTTTTTTTATAGAACTTTAATGGTTTTAATTGAACTCGCGTCATTCATTGTTTAATATGGCAGCACCAGCTGTATTCATGTCAACACATCCCGTATAAGGCGATTCATCCAACGGCAGGTGAATGACAGAAGGTCACTGAATAAAGATTTGTGATGGATGCTTAATAAAACCTGTGTTGCTGTTGATTATTTTCACATAATGTATGAAGTCTGACCACAATTGATGTGAATTGAAGCGCATTTCATACACAAAGGCAACTCGGTGTGCTTTAAAGAAATGTATACAAGATTGTACTAAGAAACCTGAATATCCTGTGTGTCCAGGAAACATGAGGTAAAACCGTGTTTGTCTCCAGGATATACAGGCCTGTACCAAAATAGACTTAACAAGCCTGGGGGTGGGTGTGCACTACTTTTACAATATAATAATATAATATAATAATACAAAGTGTCTAATTTTGAGGGGCAATATGAGTGCATGCTTGCTTAGTCGACTTCTATAATCCATGTAAGCCTCTAATTCTTGTAACACTTGAAGATATATTAAGTTTGGCTCCTCTGTTGTCTGGGTAAGAGATTTCAATGCAAATATAGATAAATAAAAAATAAGATTTTGTGGGTTTTTTATGGCCTTTAGGAAGGTTTTACAAATATGAAACTCCATGAATTTAAAATACAAAATACAACAAATATATATAAAAGCCTATGTCCATGTCGAGGTGTACAGGCGTCTGTTTTACTATTGTGGTCAATGGGAAAAATAGTTTTTTGGGCTTTTTTTTTTAAATTAGAACCATGATATCATGACTTTTCCAGTGACAACACTCTCTGGCCAGTCAGTGGCCAGCAGTCTGTTGACGTCACATTTTAGGCTCAGCTACTATCCCAATGGAAAAGCAAAAGCCAAGTCATGCTAGAACTGTACAATCATGAGTTAATATCAAGGTGTATTAGGAACTTTCCTGAATAAGTAAAAGTCTTATCACACCAGTGTCCCCTGGGTAAAACGTCACAAAACAGAAACCTATGGCTATGTAACAGTATGCACAATTATTCGGTTTGTTTTGACAGTTGGATTGATGTAAGCTTTGTATTGACTAAAATCAAACTAACATTTATATTTACCTCTTTAACCACGAGTGAGTGACTTAACTTTAATCCTAGCTACGTGCAGTTAGTGCAGTGGAATTATTGTCATGTGTGAGCTCCACCCCCCTCCCCCCGCCCCCCCCCCACCAGTCAACAGCCTGCGCAAGATGGCGGCTTGAGTGCATAACATCTCCAACAAAACTCCTCCAACTGTGCTGGCTTTCACTCTCACTGTCAACGCTGCGTTTCAGCCCAGAGGATGAGAGGACGTCCCACGGACACGCGTGTTCTTATTTCGAGCGGAGGTCGAGCGTGAGCATCGCCGAAGAGCAGTTATGGAATAAAACGCCGCCGGGTAAGAGACTCAGAAACAAACCGGGTGAACCCACTGACTGCGAGCTAGCTGCCATTAGCCCCGGGTTCACTAGCAGCTAACAGGCTACATTTAGCTTCACCTGCAGCAGGTAACCACGTTCATTATCGACAGCTGGTTATAAGTCGCAGTCGCACAAGCTCTCAGTGTGTGCGATGTGGGGAAGTGACAGTGGCTATTAGCAACAACGGCTTCATGTGTTCATTTGAGCTCATTACCCAGGTCTGTTAGCTAGTTAGCTAGTATTTTTTTCTTTTTTTTTAAGTTTACGTCTTTATACTGAAAATGTCAACACAGCAGCTCCACTAGGGTGGAGTGGGAGCATTTATTTAAACGTTATTTTCATGTCGGGAGTCAGTGTAATTGTGTTATTTATCGTTGTTCCATGGTTCTCAGACTGAGCTTCCTCTGGTGGTACTTGGAGGAAAATCTCAAATACTGTTCTTCTGTATATACCAGAGTATGTGATCAGAGTAAGGCTGGGAGTGCGTAGGAAAAAAAAAAAAAAATCCATAGTAATAAGAGTCAATTTATCTCTCGCTCCAATCTAATTTCACTATACCAGTGTTTGAAGTATATTTGAGGAAGAGGAGGGTGTGAATAAAGTCTGTAGCTGACTGCGCTCGGCCTATTTACACCACTGTAATTTAACGCTGGTGATAATGGTGTTACTTCAAGATCTCAATATTTTCTCAGGCAGTACTTGTTATAGTAAAGTTTGAGAACCACTGTTTTAAAGTCAAACCTTGTATTGAAAAGGGGAAAAAAATACTGTTATAAAGAAATAACATGTTTACAATACAACACAAATTCAAAATACTTTACCATAATAAAATAAAATAAAATAGAAATTAAGATAAACACACAGAATAATACACTTAACACTTTATGAATAAAATTGTAATCAAACATACCAGGGTAATACCAAAGTAAACATATAAAGTAAATTTATTCCACACATCTGAGGTAAAATATTGAAAGCAATATGACGATGATATAAAGTTTGGGGTCGATTAATGATTAATTGGTTTGAGTGTTTTTCAAATAATTAAAACAAGTTTTTTGATTTTCAGCTTATCAAATGTGAAAATGTTCTGGTTTCTTTGCAAAGAAATAATTTAAATAATTTAAACTGAATCATTTGTCATTTGACATTTTATGGATCAAACAAGTAATTGATGAATCCAGAAAATAATCGTCAGATTAACATAATCATTAGTCGCAGCCCTAGTTATGTTGAGCTTTTGATTATTGAAAATGATTTGCTGTTATAGTTTCTTTGCACATACACAGGCCAGCCCTGAGGTGCCTGGATTCTTGTGAAGTGTGATGGTTTGAGTGGTCCTCTGTCAAAGTGACAGGGAGCAGGAACAAATGTGAGATTATATTGACATTATACAGCTCTGTGTTGTCATACAGCGATACCTGTAGCTTGTCAGGTTCTGTGACTTTGGTTTAACTGCAGCTGTAAACATCACAATTTCCGTGTCTAAGTCTCCAGTGCTTCCTCTAACTTGAAGACAAAGGAAAGCAGGAAGTTATTGTAATAGCAGACATTTCTGGAATGTCAGATCAGACCTCCGATGACGGATGATTGATTTTTTTGTTTATCACTATTTCAACAACGTAACATTACTTTGCTTGTCATTTTTTTCTGAGCAGCTAATATTTTAAGACCTTGTGATACTCTTGTGTTATCAGTCTGCACATATAAATTCATGGGTGTTAGCACTGTTAGCACCGTGTTATTAGAAACAGTTAACTGCCAGTGACCCCCAGTGCCTCAACACACCATCATTCATTACACATTTTTCTCTCACATGGAGACAGTTCTTCCTTATGTTCCTGCGCAGAGCTTGCATTTTTAGAACATGTGACTTTTTGTTTGTCATCGCTTTCCCAGTCCTCAGGTGCACTGCAAACTATATTACATGTTCTTGTTTAAAGAAAGAAATCTGCTAATTGGGCATGCAGTTAGTGATAGTGAATTTGACCCGTGAATTTAACTCATCCTTTTTATATACCAGTTACACAAACCAGGTGCAACGGGCAGCACTTACATGCGCCCAGGGAGCAGTGGTGTTTGGGTAAAGTGCTCAGGGGCACCCCAGACCTTGACCTGTTCCAGTATTTGAACCGGCAACCCTCCGGTAATACACCCAATTCCCTTCAGCTTGTCCATAGGCTGATCATTAAGACCAGCTTGTATGCTTAGCCATTTAACAACTGTAATGTGCCTTAAAACTAGAAAGAACTGACCAAAATATATGAGCTTTGTGCTTGTCATAAGCAAAGTTTTTTTGTGTAAGAAATGTTTACTTAAAATGAGTGTACATTTTATGATTATCCTTTGCATTTGAACTGTATAATAACCAGAACTCAGTTGCTCATAAAATGTTGTCATTTAGCAAATTCTCCCCCACTTATATCTGATAGTATTTCTTGTCAGATCCCATTTTCAAATGATGGCCGCAGTAAAGAAACCAACTTGGGTTGGGTGGTATACTGAGTTTTAAAATATATTTTTCTTGTGTTAAACTTGCTTGCTAAGATTATTTTTCTTTTAAGGCATAAACAGTTTTCCAGAATCCTTTTTTTCACCTTGGAAATCCATTTTTGCAGAAAACCTACTGAAGATGTTTTTCCACCGCAGGCCGTCTGAAGTCAGCCAGTGTTAGTCCCATGCAGCATGGAGGAGGAAAGTCACATGACACGGGGCACAAATAACAATTGCTTTTCAGTAGAGTCTTCATATTAATTGTGTTGTAGATGATCCTGGAATTAAAAAGTGTGTAATTTAAGTCAAAGTGCAATCAAACAAAGCATAAACTTTTCTTACCAAACAGAAGAAACATAATTGGCTGGTGTTGAGTACTGATGCATGTTTTCTGATTGATGATAAGATAGTCACATGATGCAGCACAATGAAACAGCTTTTCAGTCGTAGGGCTGAGCAATGTGAGCTGTGATGACTTTTCCTGGTTTTAAAGGCTGTTGATAAAAATGATATCTCCAGTCAATATAACAGTAAAAAATTATTGTGGATGTTAAGTTAAAAATGTTGCCCTTTATTACTTTAAGAAGCCATAGAAATAAAAAGGGTATTATCTGATATTAAACGTAATAAGTGTATTTTAAGGTCATGTATTACAGATCATAAACGGTAAATATTTACAGTGTATTGTCACTCATTCTTTGAGAAGCACAAACATCTCAAAATGAAACTTCTCATGAGAAACAACCCGTGTTCAGCTTTATATCCACATATATCTTGTATACTGGGATATAGCCTACAGATATCCAGATTTATAAGCCAGAAATATTGATTTGAATTATATCATGATATATCAAATGATATTAAAAAGGCTTATTGTGATAAGATTGTTTTCCCCATATCACCCAGGCGTAACATGGAGTATACCATACCAATACCAATCAGAGGTATAAAGAGTTAAGTGTCTATAAAATAGAATCCTTATTATTGCATAAAAAGGTGCATGTAAATAAGTACATGCACAGATACTGTATATGTGTGTTTGTATAATATACCTCCTCAAACACATGCACACAAGCTAACAAACTAATACAAATAGACATATAAACAGTTATTATGTTAATCTGTCTGTATTGATTAATCGATGAAAGCAATTTTTGAATCAATTAAGCAGTTTGAATGTTTTTTTCCTAATTAAAACCACTTGATATTTCGGCTAGGGCTGGGTTGATTATATACGTGATAAAATCCAGGTGAATTATTGTTATCACACACGGCAGAAATGTGTGCGTCACCAGCCAATCAGAGTCTACCTTTTCCTCTGCCCCTCAGGTTTGTGAGTTTGCGGGGCATAAAAGCAAAAGAGCATAATGACCGAAAGTAAAGGCAAGGGCAGTGAAAGTCATGTTAGACATGACCTGCTTCCATGGAGCGATGAGTATAACTGCATTCAGCAATAAATACCTGTGTACAAAGACACAGCGAGTGCTAGGCTTACACACTGTGTTCCTCCGCTGTGCAATGTTCTCATCAGCGGACAATAAAATCGATTCCAATCAAGTTGACAGACCTGTGTGTCTATTAAATAATATCATTTGCATAGAGAAACTGATGCTTGATGTAAGATAACAGATAAATAATGGAATGAATAGCAGGTCATTGGATAAAACTTCATTCTTCATTCAATATACTTACTTTGTTTGTAAAAATGTGGAGCTTTTTTCAGTACAGGTGCTCTAAAACTGGCAGTATTAAGAAAAAATAGAGACAGTTGTTTCCTCTTCCTCGTTTGACTCCCAACAACTCTCCATGATAACAAGTAATGCTATCACTGCCTTGATCTTATAGGTCAGACCTGGGCGTGATGTGACAGAATAGCAAGATAAGCTGGCATTGGCAGATAAGATATACCGTGAAACAATTCCTGTTTCAAGCAAGACCTCCTGATACCTCCGGGTCAGTAGCCCTGATTTTGCAAGGCTGGTTTTCTGCTTACAGACAGCATGGGGCAATTGAGACCGGCCCCAAATTTCCCCCACAACAAGACATATAGTGACTGAAAAGCTGTTAAATTAGGATAAATATCCTGCATAGTTCTGCGTTAAAACTGATTGCTTTTGATTTGTGGATTAAGTAAGACATTTGAAAACATCATCATTTTGAGCATTCTCTGACATTCTTGTTTTGTCCACAAAATATTCAGTCTACTGTCATCACCAGAATGTATTCACATCTAGTGTCTGATTTGATTAGACTGCTATTTGCTTCAAACCTTCGAACCGTTTTGCTGTTTCATTAGAGTAAACTTCAAAGCCAAGATGGGTTAATGTGTCAAGATGTGACCTAGATTCTTGCCTCCTATGCAAATTTCTTACAGCTCTGCTCAAAGAGTCACAAGTCTGTTTGAAATAGTCTGTTTGAAATAAAACCTTTTCTTGTTTAATTACAATGTCTTTTCATTCCCTTTTTAGGAGTTGAAGGGCAGTAAGGAGCCCTTTGTTTTAGCCCAGCATGGACAGCTTCTTCAAGGCAGCTGTATGTGATCTAGACAAACTGCTTGATGACTTTGAACTCAACACAGGTAAATTCTACGCCTGCAACTTGAATCTGATAATTGTTTTGTCATGTCAGTGAATTTATTTGGTCTGCATTTCAACCATCCAGAAACCAGCAGTAGGACTTCATTGATCATTAAGGGAAGGGAACTTGGCTTATAACTTGGAGGGTTGCCGGTTCCAATTTCGTACAGGTCAAGGGCTGGGTGGCCCCCAAGCAAGGTGCTCAATCTCCGTTGCTCCACATTGATTGGGTTAATTGAACTTCACCCACAGGGGCCACATCCAGTGTACTCCTCTCTCGGGTGTCAGCCCACTTGTTGGTGTTTTTCAAAATAAGGAAATGGGTGGAGTAAGCTGCAGAAGAGGGGGTTTATTTACACTTTAATAATTTAAGAAATAAAAATTTGATATGTAACCTATGGCCACACATTAGGCAAAAAGGCGGCTGATTCTCCACCAGATCCCAACAGCAAGGTTAGGACTAATCTTGGGCTTCTTACCCTGTACTTATACTTAATTCCCCTAACTTTATTAGTGCTTTGTTTGATGTACACCCTTTGCTGGTATAAAATGTATTAATGAGATAAAAACTCATTAATATCCCAAGCAGTGGGGAAAATAAGACAATGATGGGCACAATCTTCATAAATAAGCTGTATGGTATTTGTATGAAGTTGACTGAGGTTTTTTTTCCCCTTTCTTTTTAATTACAGAAGAACTCGATAGCAAATCAGTTTTCCTGAAGCCCTCAGCATACCCTTTCTCCTCACTGGGCTCCCAGTCTTTATCCTTAGAGGCGTCCACTGTCCCACCAAGCCTCCCAGACCTCAATTCTCTTCACTATGGTTCCGCCACCAGCTGTCCTGACCCCCCCAGCAGCCACAATTGCAGCACAAGTGATGCAGAGGGCCAACCTGAGCCTCTCACCGGAGTGGACCTTCTATCCTCCGTGGATCACCGGCCGGCTAAAAGCTCTGCCCCTCCCTGCCCCGATCGAGCTCTGAAGCCTGTGTGTGACCTTGTGAACGACACAAGCTCTGCTATCCTTAACAGGGCTAGCAGCCATGATGCTTTCAGTGAACTGGACGTGGTGGAAAAGCAAATGGAGGAGGAGGTGGAGGAAGAGGAGACCTTGCTAGTTGACTTTGACAGCCCCGTCGTCGTGGAGGAGCAAGGGGGGCTAAGCCGGAGTTCTGGCTGTGCAGACGCAAACAAGGAGCAATCCTCCGCAGGGAAAGACGAACTGTTCAGTCTTGATTTCCATGGCCAGAGTGGTACGTACTCTTCCTCACTCAGTCTACTGGATGTTATTCTTCCTGCAGCTGTGGAAAGGCGCTGTGATTCCTCAGATGATCCTCCATCACCCAGTACCACTGAGTCAGCTAGCAGAGAGGACAGAGACTGTGAGGAGAGGGCTTCTTCAAACCATATGGTGGATAACTCTGCACACAGCTATGAACTAAAGGACACTCTGCTTGCTGCGAAGACGACAGAAACACCAACCTGGGTGAATAAAGACACAAAATTACAAGAAAGGTCAGATGAAGGTGAGGCAGAGTCTTCTGCAGGTCTTAAGTCTGGGGCCTCAGAGAGTGAACCAGTGGGCTTATCATGCTTACCACTAGCAGTGTCCATATGTGGAGCTTTGGTGCAACCAAAGACCAGTGAAGAGGAGTCAGGACAAGCTACAGAGCAGTATGCTGAGGCAGACGTGTCTGAGAGCACAGAGGCAGACTCCCTGTCAGCACTGGAAGCCAGCAAGGATAGGTCCCGTTCAGAGGAACTGGTTTACCCGTCGGTGCTGCCTGTGAGAGGATCTCAACAGCTCACAGATGGCAGACTGTCACCAGAGGGGCATCATGTCTCTGTTCAACCTACTGCCGCTGCCTCTTCTACAAATCAGACCTCCTCTGATTGCTCAGAATCCAGTCCAGTGGATCCTCCGGAGTTTGGCTTCGAATATCTGCCGGAGAGTGACCAAGCTGAGCTGTTGGTGACTGACGAGGAGTTGGATGCATTCTTGCAGACACACACAGAAGCCGAGCAGGCCGGAAGCATCTCCTATTGCAGCAATTCTGGGGAGTGTTCTCAACCTGAAAGTTTGTTGGAAACAAATGGGAACTTTGACAGGCCCCCAGGTGAGGGTCTAAGGAGCTGTAGTCAAGCTCGACTGCAGGAGGAGGGTTTTGCGTCTCCAGAAAGTGACAGAATGTTTGTGTCTGTGGAAGGAAGTTTTAACTCCAGTGGTCCACAACCACATGACTCTTGTGGACCTTGCCAGGAAGAGCCAGAGATTTCTTCTGGTGCGAGAGAATCTTTGACCAGCAACACTCTCCTATCTCAGCACAGTAGTTGCCCTGATCAGCAGCATTCCTATGGAGGTGCAAGACCTAAACAGCTACACTGCCAAACTGCAAGATCTCCACCAGCAAGAGAAGAAGACGAAGGGGGAGAGGAGCTTCCAACTCTTTCAAAGGGCTCAAATGCAGCCGAGTATGAAGAGAGTTCACCTATAAGCCCAAGTCTAACAGAAGAGCATTCCAGCATTACGGGTTCAAGCCTTATTTATGCCAATCAGGAGCCTCAGGATTACGGCGTGGAATATGATGAACTTTCAGAGCCCCCACCGTACCCTGGGGAGTCACCCACAGAAGGTACAAGGTCAGCGAACTGGAGGAGTGAGGAAGTGGAGGAGCTCGGCAACAGGCAGCCTGCATGGGTGCCAGATTCTGAAGCTCCCAACTGCATGAACTGCTACCAGAGGTTCACTTTCACCAAGAGACGACATCACTGTCGAGCTTGTGGCAAGGTATAAATATATTTCCTACCTTGGTAGCAGAATTATTTCCAGCACTTAAGAAAGAATACTAGTAAGGGCAATAGGTCTATAATTATCCATAATAAATCCCGAGGACCAAATATAGCCTGGGGTTTTCATGTAAAAAAAACAAAACAAAAAAACAAAGAGCATGAGTCAGCACTTCTTTTTCTAGATCCTCTATAGTCTCCACTGATTTGTGTGTCCTAAAGCTGGCACTTAATCCTTTAAAGGCCTGTAACTGAAGCAGCATTAGACTGTTGTAGGATGTAAGTCCTTTGGTGAGTCTTAACGTGTCCTGTAACCTGTATATTGCTTCACATGTGTTATTTATGAAGATCTGCTCTGCTGTTTGTAGCGGATTCCTCTTAACGCATCTCATTCATCAGTATCGTCCTCTCTCCACTGTGGCAGGTGTACTGTGCCATGTGCTGCAACAAGAAGTGTAAGCTGAAGTACCTGGAGAAAGAGGCTCGCGTGTGTGTCCTCTGCTTTGACGCCATACATAGAGGTAAGACCCTAGTCTGGTTCGATCGGGGGCCTCTAGCCTCCACAGCATAACTGCAGCCACATGAGGAAATATCAAATCAGATCCAAATTTATACACAAGCGTGTCAAAATTAAATATCATCATAAGAAATCACAGTTTGACCAAATGTAATTTCTAGAGTGAAATGCACAACAATTAGTTAAATAAGATAAAGTTTGTGATCATGGTAGTGAAATTAACTATATCCTGAAGTTGAATCATAATGATTTGGATATATTGGATAATTATAATAATATATACAATCCTCTGAGTGCGCAGAAGTTTTGCTGTATATCATTTTTAGTAGACGTATACATTTGTGACATGCTTTTCTTCTTCTTATTAATAATTTTGGCAGGCTGAATACTGAGAGGTGTAATGCTGCCCCCCACAGTTTGAATTCTTAATCACAATTCTTGAATTCCATTACTTTTCTTCAGCAAAGTTCAAAGTTCTTTATCGCAGATCTGTGTCATATTTTTAGTTGCCTCTCTTGTTGGTGTGGAATAGGGGTGGGGAAAACCATCGATTGTTCGACGCATCGCGATTCCGACGTAGACGATTCTGAATTGATTCACAAATGTCCAATTCCGATTATTTAAATGTAAAATAAGGTAAAAAAGACGGTATACCCGGACACTTTATGGGGAGCACATAATGAAGAAGCTGAGATACAGTGGGGCTATTTCACTGACAAGGCGATCCCGAAACTCAACAACGAAACCAAAACAGAAGTCACGGATCCTAGTTTGGCCGAGATCCTTTCTGTGTGCTTGTTCCCCCCGTGTGTGTCTGGGATTTTTCCAGATACTTCGGTTTCCTCCCACAGTCCAAAAAAATGCACTCTCCATGACCACTCCAAACTGATGTACACTACAATTTTGTCATTCACCCATTCACACCCATTCACTTACACTTTCATACAGTGCATCTATGTGCAGTGCATTTTCTATCACGCACAGCCGTCAGGAGCAACATGGGGTTAAGTGTCTTGCCCAAGGACACATCCGCATACTGTAGACTAGCAGAGCTGGGAATCGTACCCACAACCTTGGAGTTGTGGGTTCTACCACTGAGCTACCGTCGCCCAGTTGTGTTAAACTGCTCAGGACAGCACCTTTGTGAGACCCACATTATAATGCGAGCAAAAGAGACTTTGCTTTTTTACCTTTCTCTCTACGGGGCTCCCCCTACAGCTTTCAGAGTACATATTCACTGTAAACGTCCATCCATTGTCCACCTCTTTATCCTCACTGTCGTAAAAATTCACTGCTGATGCCCCCCCCCTTCCCCTCTGCTGGTCATGTGCATTTGTTTTAAACAGAGCCGCGAACACAAGCCATGGAGCCACGTCCATGCCAGTTAGCATCTGTTCTACATGCTTCTGTGTTTTTCCAATTCTCACCATTTGAAAAAAGCCTGTCTGATGTTTACTTGTGTGGCCCCTCGCTCGGTCAGAGAGTCATTTCTTCTTCCTCCTTTTCCCCGACAAGGGTTTTCTGTTCTTTTTTGCTCGGCTCTGTCATGATGAACGTCTTATCTTATGGCCTTATCTTATAGCTGGTACCTGGCTGGGGGGGGGGGTTGTGCGTGCGTGCGTGCGTGCGTGTTTGTGGTCCCGTGAAGCAATTCATGTTTCTCGTGAGACCTCCTGATTCTGAGGACTCTGGGTCGACGGCCCTGATCTTGCAAGGCTGGTCTTACACTAATAGACAGTTGGGGCAGTCTGCAAATTTCCCACAACAAGACATTTAACCACCACAATGACTCTGAAGCTGTTTAATGAAGGTGAAAATACTGATTTAAACACAGCTACAGTATACTGAGAAACAGAGAGAGTCATGTGGAATTGTGTGAACTCGTTTGACAGTGGTTTGAATATAACAAATATTTGTTGTGCACTTTTCAAAGGACATTTTCTGTACAAAATTGGCTCAGGGCCTTTCTTTCTCTTGTTCCTCCAATACTATAATATAAAATTAATAATATTCATAAATAATCATGGCCGTTTACTCTCTCAATTTAGTCAGAGTAGAAATAAAGTTCAGTTGGTTCTATTCCTGTACTTTGGATGCCTGTCTGGATGATAAACAACACGTTCGGAGGGGCACCTTTTCCGAGTTAGACACTGCAGCACGGACATGGAGAGGGAGGCCAGAGATGGGAGGGGGAGGGGGGTTTGGGATGAAGGGAGAGGGAGGAGAGTTATAGCAGCACACTGGCATTTGTCCTTGATAGTGTGTGTGATTGAGGACCCACCTAATGCAGTAGTGCAGTAGGTATGTGATGCTCACACGCAGTCTAAATTAGGAAGAGAGCTGGCAGGTGCTCGAGCAGTGTGATGTCATCCTCCCCCCCGGCCCCCACCCACTCTCTCTCTCTTATTTTCACTCGCCATCTCTCACATCCGTGTGCTGAGCTGCACGTGAGAATCGCGACATTCTCCCCAGCCTAAAGCTAACAGGCTCTCACGACTAACAACACGCATAGACTGGTAGAGCAGCTTCAGCAGCGGCTGGGATGCGAGTGTCTAAATGCAGATGGAGGAATAGATTTGGGCAGTTGGACTTTTTGTAGAGGGATGATGAAGATGAGGTAAGAGACGCCTGACTTCTGAAGTGTTGCCACTGTGCGTCCTGCTGCTGCTGCTGCTGGTTTGTTTACATGTGTATATTTTCATTGCACATTGCCATTTTGTCTTGGTTTTAACAGGGACGTTTGTTTTTAGTAGTGCTCCATATGAAATTGCGTCACTTGTGTATTCATGTTTGCCTGAAGACCTGGATGACTTTTTGTGCCTCGTCATGTCTTCTTTTTTAGAAAATCACATCTTTTTCAAGGTGAAATGGCTTTTCTCGTGTTATAATGACGCTATATGGCTTACAGGAAATGTATTTTCCACAAACAAGGCTGAGCATATTGGTTATGTCTTTGAGGTGTTTGTACTCCCCCCCGATGTGGCTGTGTTCCAGTGTGCCCCTGTAAATCACGTTGTAGCCGCCGTCGGTACACAAACCAGATCAATGAAGATCTATGATGCTTAATCAATATAATGTAGAAGAGTGCCACGTCAGCATTTTCTTTGACTGCAAACAGAAGGCGTTAAGAAAGCATTCCAGATGGAAGCAGCTTCCCTGGATGACATATTTCCTTGTTAGCTGTAACTTTTTGCAACATCCTATGTACGAGGACCAGCTATCTTCCTTTATTCACTGATTAGTCTACATTAGTCTACAAACCAAATACATTAGCAGAAGTTGTTTTATATAAATGTAATCAATAATTAATGCATTGTTGCCAATTTATTGTTTGTAATTGGTGCAGCCCTACTAGTAATACATTTTCTAGTTTTCAACAAATATCTTTCAAAAATTAATTTACAAATCTACAGATCTTGAACCATACAAACAATTCCTTAAAAATAATTTAAAAAAATCTGTTTTTATAATGAATCGAATAATTGATTATGAAAATAATTGTGAGATGCAGCTCTAGTTTCAATCATTTGACACCAGAGAATTGTGGGAATCTAACAGGATGTAACATACTAGTGTTGGTCACTTATGAACTGACCATGTGTTTGAAAACAAAAGCCTGTCACCAGCATCCAGAACATTACTGTAGTATTACTGACATTAATGTGCTGTATTAGGTTATTTTCACCACTAGATGGCAGGATTTGTAAACAACCCCAAGTGACATGTCCTGTCCTCATATCAACTGCTGCTGTATCAATTCCTCAGGTTGTTGGGGCAAACTAGCAGACGAAGCAATAGCCATCAGTTTTAAGGTAGAAGCAGACGTGTGTGTATATATACAGACCTTATACAGGTGTGTTATACAGTGTTTATAGACTTTATATTGGTAAATCATTTTGCTTTGTATACAAAACACAATGTTTTAGATAATAGTCGTTTTAAGGTTTGAAAAACACTGGTTAACATTGACATATGGGAAAATTGAAGAAATAATTGACAAATGAATCGGTTATGAAAATAATTGTTAGTTGCAGCTCTAAATATAACCTACGCAGTGTTTTCCTGTAGCTGTAGCCTCCACTCTATCCACATACAGCTACTAAAATAGTGTTAAGTATATAGTATTTATATTTTTCATGTATTCAGACTCAACTTAAACTACTGTCAACGATGTCCGTTTTATGTCATATTGCCGGTACAATGTCAATATTATCATCAACAGATCTCTCTGTCTATGTTTGCTTGGAACATGAGGCCCCACCAGCCGCGTACGAGGGCTGAATTGATTGATAAATCAAGTCAAGTTGCCTGCAGCAAACTCCTGAATATAAAAAAAAATGACCTGGATGACTTGGAAACTTCACAGCCGTTGATGAAGTACTAACTGAACAAATAAGTTTGACCTGATGACAGCACGGATAAATGAAAGGATCTCTTAAGCTGTTCCAATTCATCACATGTGTTAGAGTGAGCTACATTTTGTGGCAGTGGTTCAAACCCCAGTTCCTCTGTGTGCTAGTGCCCTTGGACTAGACAGTAAACACCGCTCACAGTGGTAAATGGTATGCATGTGCGGTATGAATATGTGTGTGTGAGTGACTACAGAGGAGGAATTTTTTTTATATATCTGATTTGATGCCCGTGTAGAACTGTCCACAGGTTTTAATAATCACATGTGTCTCTTTGTAGCCCAGGCCCTGGAGCGGATGATGAGTCCCACAGGTCCCAGCCCAAACCCCAATGTGCCATCTGAATACTGCAGCACCATCCCTCCTCTACAGCAGGCCCGTGCTGCCGGCACTCTAAACTCACCTCCGCCGACCGTCATGGTGCCCGTGTCCGTTCTCAAACACCCAAACAACGACAGTAATGATCACTCTATACTCTACTGTACACAGTAGCCGTGTCTCATTTCAGGGTCTAGATCCTGTGTTTGTGTGGTTTCGTTGTCCGGAGGTTGTCAAAATGCATTGCATCGCATCGCGCCGCGCCGTGGGCGTGTCCCAATTGCCACGGGAATCGTCGACTCTTTCTCGTTGCGGGCCGACAAATGCAGCCGACGTTTGCCCATTTTTGAAGGATTCATTCGTGTATCCTTCACAGCGAAGGCAATCCCAGAAAGCTTTGTGCTGAGCCTTTTTTTCTTTCTTTTTTTGGGGAAAAACTTTATTACCAGGAGAACGGTGTAGCTGTCATTTTAATTGGATTATTGTATTAGATTCTTCATATTATTGAATTATTATTATTTTGTGGATTAAAGAGAGGAAGCTTAACCAGGTTTATTTGACCTGTATGAACCTATTGTAGTTCTAATATTTCATGTCCTGAATTATCTACTCTGTAATAATCAATAATTAGAGTCGACTTGCATATTGTTGTTAAACTATTGCTGAACAATTCTATCCGTTCAAATCATAGGGAAATTGTTTGTCTTGTCCATGTTTGTCTCTCAGCATGAGACACATCCAGTGTTAATGAAATATTTAAATTATTAACTCCATCACAAAACTAATAAAATGGTACAGCACAAAACGTCACCAAATGCTACTACTATTACTTCTACAACTGTGTTTAAACATACAATATATTTTGAATATGTTTATTTTACATCAGACAGTACATTTTTGGGATGTTTTGGCCGATTAGAGCTTAAATCAACAGTCAGACTTCAAGGGGCAGAAGAACTGTGATTCAGAACTTTGAACTGTGGAGGGCAGCATTTAACCTCTTGGTGTACAGGCTGGTGGATTTAATGGGAGAAGAAGAATGGAAACCCGTGAGTTCTGTGGGCTAAACCATCTCATTGCATGACTTCCATCCCCTCCTGAGTGAGCAGCCGACGGAGTCTTCTCCTCCCTAGGCTGCACACTTCACAGGACCCAGACCCTGAAATGAGACACAGCTAGTGTGTACTTCACTGGTGGGAAAGTCTCCTTTTTGACTAGAGTGTTTAAAATTACCTTCTTTTTTTTCTATGTTTGGTCAGGTTGTCCTCGCGAGCAGAAGCGCGTCTGGTTTGCTGATGGCATTTTGCCCAACGGAGAGGTGGCAGACACAACCAAGCTTTCGGTGACGAGCCGCAGGAGCTCTCAAGAGTTCAGTCCAGACCAGAATACAGTAGGTCATGGATATTATAATCTCCCTCTTTATGACTCCACAAGCAAAGCCAGCTAGCTATCTTATTTTGAGAAAGTTACAGTGCCTTCTAATGATATCACGTTTTCATGTTCAGCTGTCAATAACACATTTGTGCTAATGCATTTACCATTTAAGCAATTTTGAATTGAGTGACATATTAGTTCCTGGACTTCCTCACCCTCACTCACGTCTTGCCAAGCTCTCCCCCTCTCCCCCTCTCAGACGTACAACAGTGCTCCATACAAAACATTGGCCCAGTGCTGATTGGCTTTTACAATGTACGTTTAATTTTGTAGCATTTGAGGTTGGGTCTTTTGCACGATATACATCACCCACCTTGACTCTTACTGTTCGCTTTCATGTTTTTCAACTTTAAACAGAATATAATTGTGCAAAAAAACTAGCAGGGTCTCTGATGACTCTTAAATGAGCAATTTCTCTGCTTCACTGGGATTTCTACAAATAGGTTACACATATTTCATGATTGTAAGGAGTAAAACGTCCACTATAGTTGGAAATGCTACAACACAGATGTACTCTCTCCCTTTCAGCCCAGCCCAGCGGGGTCAGAGGGAGAAGTCAGTATCTCCTCCTCCCCCGAAGCATCTGGAGCAGTAGAGGTGGTTCGACCTCCGGTGACCGGACCCTGGGATTACGGCCTACTTTCCGGAATCGGCTCTTCAGTGAAGAGGATCCCCAGTCTGCTACCAGACAACAACGATGAACTCCCTCCTCTGCTCTTCACCACTGGTGCGGATGATGGAGGAGGTGTGTGTGTTTATTTTGTGTTTATGCACCTCTCAGAAAATAAACAATTTGGCATAAATATATCAGTTATTGGACATGAAAATGTGGTTGACATGGCCTGTGACTGCTTTTTTCCTTTGTAGATGTGTTGGTGGAGGACAGCCCTGCCCCATGCCAGATTCTGCACTTGTTAGAGGATGGAGGACCCCGACCTCTGACATTTGTCCTCAACGCCAACCTGCTAATTAACGTTAAACTGGTTACATGTGAGTAGAACAACCAAATCATAGCTGTTCTCTGGATGCATTGCACATACAGTACATATGGTGTATAACTGAGAATCATGAGTATGCCCTCACACACCTTCAAACTGTCCAGTTCACCGTTAACTATTTATGATGTTTTTGTTTTGTTTGTCAGACTGTGGTCATCAGTGCTGGTGTTTTGGCTCAAACGGTCTGCAAGCTCTGGGACAGAGAGAGCTGGTATTTTTGTTGGAGTGTTTGCCAGAGGAAAAAACTCTTCCCAAAGACCTCTTCACACTCTATCTCACCATTTACCAAGACGCCCAAAAAGGTAGAAATGCCATTTATTCTAGCTTTTTAACAACGGCATGTTTTCCTCATGAAAATAAAGACATACAGAGTCCGTATTCTCTGTTACAGGGAAGTTTGTGGAGGAACTGGACAACGTGACATTCACAAGCAGTTTCCTGGGCAGTAAGGATCACGCTGGGATGCTCTTCTTCTCTCCCACCTGTCAGCCTCTAGATGGCCTCACTCTCCCTCCTCAACCTTTCCTGTTTGGCCTTCTCGTTCAGAAATTAGAGGTGCCCTGGGCCAAGGTCTTTCCGCTCAGGCTGCTCCTGCGGCTTGGTGCCAAATACAGTGGTGAGTTAAATGTTGTTAGCTGATTTTCACCTTGTATTTAAACCTGAGACTATTGGCTAATTTATGGTGGTTCTCCAATTCCAAGTTCCTACTACAAATGGAATGCACGGCAACATTGTAAATATCTTTTAAAATGAGTTGGATTATTTGGTCACAGTGTTGCTAACCCTATTGCCTTAATGTTCATATTAACGTATAAAATGTTCTCTGTTTTCAGTGTATCCCACTACGTTGACTAGTGTTCGTTTTCGGGAGTCTGCATACCGAGAGACGGGACACACCATTATGAATTTACTCGCCGTAAGTTCTACAACACAACCACATGCAGAAGATGGATTTGTTGTTGTCAAAAATTGTCAGCTTTGGAAATAACAATTTTGACTGGGATGAAAAGAAAGCATCACTGAAACGCAGTCATCTTCATGAATAAGTCATAATTTACTTGAATTGTGGGTTGCCTCTAACCGAAATAGTGCTGCCAGTAACTATTATTTTCATCATATATTAATCCATCACTTATTTTTCGGAATTTAATCGATTAGTAGTTTGGTCCATAAAATTTTACAAAATATTGAATAATATTGATCGATTTTTCTGAAAACTCAAAATGATGATCGTTTTGTCCACAAACCAAATTAATAAGTTCCTTTTCAGTCGGTGCACTCGAGCCGACATTGTTATATTCACAGACTGAAATGTGTATTTTCTTTTTGTCAATTTAGTGGAATATCTGCTCAAATGTGCTTTGGGTTTTTATATAGAGTAAGAGTAATCCCACCAGCACCGTTATGAGACTGTTTTAATCATGTTTAACTGAAAACATGTCACTTCCCAAATATAAAGAAGAGTTTAAACGGTTAAAAAGGCAAATTGCATGTGTTTTACGTTTGCTGGCAGCCATTACTTGACTCGATCTCTCTGAAATGTTTGTTCCCAGGACCTGAGGAACTACCAGTACAGTCTGTCAGTGGTGGAGGGCCTGACCATCCACATGGAGATGGGCCACAGTTACATCAACATTCCCAAAAGTAGCTTCAATGAGGTACGAGGCAGCTTTAAATGAATAATTCAGATTTCTGCAGAAACTTTAAATATTTAAATGCTAAGAGGTAGAGAAGATAGATGCTAGTCTTCGTACTGACATAGACATTCCATCTTTTCCTCTAATACATTTAAGACAGTAACAGCGTGTTGTGTGTGCAGCAGAGGTCTGGAGGGTTTTCTGTCTTCTTTATTCAAATGTGTAAATTATACATGTACTGCTAAAAATGATGATGTACTTTTTTATGTATATCATTTAATTAAATACGCACATACATGATCCTGTAATACACTGCTTACCTTTCATTTCAGATAATACC